>NC_052155.1:8047872-8647872 GCF_902713615.1 Scyliorhinus canicula | reverse complement strand
CCCTGCAGTGCAGAAGAAGGCTATTTGGCCCATCGATTCTGCACCGCCCCTACCTAGGTCCTAGGTCCACACCCTGGCCCTATCCCCAAAGCCCCACATAACCTCTGGGCAGAGAAATGGCAAATGGAGGCAAATCCAGTCAAATGTGAGTTCATGCATTTTGGTAGGTCTAACATAGAAGGGAAATTTACTGTAAATGGCAAAACACTTTGGGCGGAATTCTCCCCCCACCATGCCGGGTGGAAGAATTGTCGGGGCGCCGAGCGAGTCCCACCACGCCGCCCCGGCACCCGTACGCGATTCTCCCCCCCCCCCCCCCCCCCCCCCCCCCCAAACCGACACGGCGAGATTCACGGCTGGCCGCTGGGAGAATCGCCGCTCGCCGTTTGTAACGGGCGAGCAGCGATTCTCCAGCCCGAATGGGCCGAGCGGCCTGCCCAACACGACAGGTTCCCTCCGGCGCCATCCACACCTGGTCGTTGCCGGCGGGAACACCGATCGGCAGGCCGGCGTCTCTGAAGGAGGACCTCCTTTCCCCCGCCGCCTTACAAGATCCATCTGACATCTTCTTGCGGGGTGGCCACGGGGAGGACGGCAACCGCGCATGCGCGGGTGACGTCATTTACCGCCGGCCGGGTAATTTATGCGCGCGTAAATGACGCGGCGCCGCTCCTAGCCCCCCGGGGGCGGGAGAATAGGGGCTGGGAGCGGCCTCCGACGCCGGAGTGAAACACTCCGGTTTTCACTCCAGCGTCGGGACTTAGGGCGCGATTCTCTGCCCCCCACGCCGGGTGGGAGAATAGCGGGAGGGCCTCACAACATTTTTCACGCCCTCCCATTATTCTCCCCCCCCCCCACGCCACGAATCGCCACTCCCCGAGGCCGATGGGCCGAGCGACTGGGCCTTCACCCCCGTTTCACCACGGCAGCAAACACACCTGCTCGCTGCCGTCGTGAAACGGGCGCCAGATGCCCGTTTGGGGCATCTAGAGGCCCGATTGGCACGGGAGCACCACGACTGTGCTCGGGAGGGGACAGGCCCGCGATCGGTGCCCACCGATTGTCGGGCCAGCGTCCAAAACAGACGCACTCTTTCCCCTCCGCCGCCCGGCAAGATCAAGCCACCACGTCTTGCCGGGCAGCTGAGGAGAAAGACGGCAACTGCGCATGCGCGGGTTGGCGTTGTCCATGTCCGCCGTGAGGCACGGGGCTGCTCTCCTAGCCCTGCCCGGGGAGGAGAATCGGCCCCGGAAGTGGGCGTGAAGGCTGCCGGGGGTCACGGCCTGTCCCACGGCAGCCTTTACGATTCTCCGCATTTGCGGAGAATCTCGCCCTTAGTCTCCCGATGGGAGTATTGCGCACCATGAATGTAGAAGGTCAGAGAGATCTGGGCATGCAGGTCCATAGATCTTTGAAAGTGGTAACACAAGTGGAAAAGGTAGTTTAGAAAACATACGGAGTGCTTGCCTTCATTGGATGGAGCATCGAGTATAAATACTGGCAAGTCATGCTACAGTTGTATAGACCAACTTAATACATAAAATAGAATTTGCAGTGCAGAAAGAGGCCATTCGACCCTTCGAGCCCTTTGAGCCTGCATTGGCCCTTAGAAAGAGCACCCTATATAAGCCCACAGCTCCGCCCCATACCCGTAACTCAGCAACCCTACCCACCCTTTTGGACGGGAAGGGGCAATTTAGCACAGCCAATCCATCTAACCAGCATGACTTTGGACAGTGGGAGGAAACCAGAGATCCTGGAGGAAACCCACACAGACACGAGGAGAACATGCAGACTCGGCAGACAGTGACCCAAGCTGGGAATTGAACCTGGGACCCTGGCGCTGCAAAGCAACAGTGCTCACCACTATGCTATTGTGCCGCCGGCATTGTGCTACCATGCTGCCACCCACTGTGCTACCGTGCCGCCCCCCACCACCCCCCACCCCATTGTGCGACCGTGCCACCCTGGAGGCTTTCGAGAGGATGCAGAAGAGGTTTACCAGGATGTTGCCTGGTCTGGAGGGTGAGGAGAGGCTAGACTAGGACTGTTTTCATTAAAAAGACTGAGGTTCAGGGGTGACCTGATTGAGGTCTACAGGATTATGAGGGCCATGGATAGAGTGAATGGGCAGCCACTCTTTGTCAGGATGGAGCGGTCAGTCACCAGGAGGCATAGGTTCAAGGTCCGTGGGGCAAAGGTTTTTATGCAGAGGATGGTGAGTGCCTGGAACGTGTTGCCAGGGGAGGGTGTGAAGCAGATACATTAAGAGCGTTAAAAAGGCATCTCGACAATACATGGATAGGATGGGTATAGAGGGATATGACACAAGGAAGTGCTGAGGGTTTTGGCCAAGAGTGGTATAAGCTTTTTTTTTTAATATAGAGTACCCAATTAATTTTTTCCAATTAAGGGGCAATTTAGCGTGGCCAATCCACCTACCCTTTCTATCTTTTGGGTTGTGGGGGCGAAACGCATGCAAACACGTGGAGAATGTGCAAACTCCACATGGATAGTGACCCTGAATTGAACCTGGGACCTCGACGGCGTGAGACAGCAGTGCTATCAACTGCGCCATCGCACTGCCCCTCGACCACTATAGGATTGGAGGGCCGAAGGGCCTGTTCCTGTGCTGTATTGATCTTTGTTCTTTGTTCTTTTTGACACTAAGGGGCAATTTATCATGGCCAATCGACCTCTCCTGCACATCTTTGGACTGTGGGAGGAAACTGGAGCACCCGGAGGAAACCCACGCACACACGGGGGAGAATGTGCAAACTTCACACAGACAGTCGCCCAAGGCCGGAATCAAACCCGGGTATCTGCCGCTGTGAAGATACCAACCACTGTGCCAAAAAAGGGGAAATTGGTATTCTTGCATCAGTCGTGATGTGTCCAAGATGAAAAGCTTCGACAGCATGTCTCTTTCTTCAACATGACCCAAGATTTCACAAAATTAACGAGAGAGAAAGGAAAATTCTTTCTGCTGATTGAGAAGTCAATTAGGGAACATTGTTAAAACAAGTAGAGTCGCTCAGGAGTGAATCGCCTCTTCATGAGAGGGAGCCAGAAATTTGGAAATCACTTCTGCTGATCAATCGTTGATTTTAAATCTGAGATTGACAGATTTTTGTATGAACGATGGGTATATGGAGCTCGGTCACAGATCAGACCTGACCTCACTGAACCGTGGAACAGACGGGAGGGGCGAAATGGCCTTTTTGGTTTCTGTGTTTCGAACTCTGTTTCTCGGTCCCCAAATGCTGACTGGCCTTCCGAATGCTGTCCATGGTTTCATTCCCTCTCAGGTACATATCTTTCCATGACACCAGGACCGGGATTCTCCCCTACCCGGTGGGGCAGAGGGTCCTGGTGGGATGGAGTGGTGTGAACCACTCCAGCGTCGGGCCGCCCCAAAGGTGCGGATTTCTCCACACCTTTCGGAGCCAAGCCCTAACCTTGAGCGGCTAGGCCCGCGCCGGAGTGGTTTGCACCCCACCGGCCGGCGGGAAAGGCCTTTGGTGCCATGCCAGCCGGGGCCAAAGGGACTTCGCCGGCCGGCGGAAGTCCGTGCTGGCGCCGGAGGGTCAGCGGCTGCTGATGTCATCCCCACGCATGCGCAGGGGAGGGGGTCACTTCCGCGTCCGCCATCGTGGAAGGAAAAGAGTGCCCCCATGGCACAGGCCCGCCCTCCGATCATTGGGCCCTGATCACAGGCCAGGCCACCGTGGGGGCACCCCCCAGGGCCAGATCTCCCCCCCCCTCCAGGTCCCTGGAGCCCACCCGTGCCGCCAGTCCCGCCGGTAAGGGAGGTGTTTTGATTCCCGCAGGTGGAACTGGCATGACAGCAGCTGGACTTCGGCCCATCGCGGGCCGGAGAATCGCCGGGGGGTGGGGGGGGGGGGGGGGGGGGGGGGGGCACCGACAGGCGCGGCGCGATTCCCACTCCCGCCGAATCTCTGGTGCCGGAGACTTCGGGAGACGGCGGGGGGGAGATTCTCCGACTCGGCGGGGGGTCGGAGAATCCAGCCCCAGAAGCTTAAAAAAGAACTAATTTAAATGAAGGCATTGTTTTTTTTCTGTATGTGTCGCCGCTATTGTGTGTGACTGACTCGTTACAGTAATGTGTCCAGCTTGATTGATATCCTACTGACAATCACTGTCGTTCATAGTGGAAAAGGAAGTTAATGAAAATGAATTTTGATACATTTACTGCTGTCGAGCGTGTACAGGCCAGAGACCATGGGGTATGATATTGCCATTTTAATGTCACATTAATAAGCAAAGGGGTCATAGGTTAAGCTACCCACTCACTTATGCCTCATTTAATAACCTTGTGGCTCTGACACTGAAAGTGGCTTTTGGAAGGTTCAAGGGTGGTGAATGCCATTATTTCCTTCACTGCTGCAACAGTGCATAATGGAAGCAATTTATTAAAAATATAACGTCGCATTGGCACGGCTCAAAGTGTGGACTGTGTCGATCGCGGAGAAGGTCAGAGGGTTAAGGACGGTGTTGCGGCCCTTCGGGCCCAGTCACCAGTGTTGGAACGTGCTCGAGTTGGATGAACGCAGAATGGTGATTTGCGGGGCTGGAGGAGACTACAAAGAGGAGACCTGATAGAGATCTACAGGATTATGAGGGGCATGGATAGAGTGGATGGGCAGGCGCTCTTTCCCAGGGTGGAGGGATCAGTCACCAGGGGGCACAGGTTTAGGATCCATGCAGCAAAGTTTAGAGGAGATATGCGAGGCACGATTTTTACGCAGAGGGTGATGAGTGCTTGGAACGCGTTGCCAGGGGAAGCAAATACGTTCAGAAGGCATCTTGACAAACACATGGAAAGGATGGGTATAGAAGGATACGGCACAAGGAAGTGCTGAGGGTTTTGGCAAAGGTTGGTATCATGACCAGTACAGGCTTGGAGGGCCGAAGGGCCTGTTCCTGTGCTGTATTGTTCTTTGTTCTCTTTGTTTGGGAAGGGCGTGGCCATGCACCTATGCCTATTTCATTTTGTGACTGCACCCTTTCACCTCCAACGCTCCTCTCTAAAAGGAATTCCATCATCGTCTGCATCAACTCACCGCGGCTGAGTGCCGGCGAAGACTGACAGCAACCGAACCTTTACAGAACCACTTACCTCCACTAACTAATCTCATATCAGCCATCGCTGTCTCCTGCTGGCATTGTACAACAAGAATTATGAGAACACCGTTAGTCCAGTAAAAATACAGCCTGCAGTGCAGGTTTCCAAACAGCTGGTGGACAGCTGGCCAGTTTACTGCCAAGACCCCTACGACAGGCACATGCCATTAATCAGGATCCATGTTTTACTTATCAAGAGGCATGTAAAGGAGTTTTTTAAAATATATTAAAATAACAAGCTGTAATAATTTGTTGGAGGTGTAGATTTTCACATTTTCTATTCTTTCATTCAAGTGTTTAACTTTTAGGACTGTTTTTCTTGGAACAAAGTATGTGACAATGCTAAGTTCCATCTTAACCCTGCCCCATTGGCTGATAGGCCTTAAACAGAGGCCATTTTGCCTCGCAAGATTCAATGGTCTCGTCACGACAGCCAGTCGGGCGCGGCGAGGCCCACTAAATTGTGCCCAGCGGGGCCTCAATTGGTGGCAGGGTGGGCAGATCATTTTTTGGCCTTCCCACCAAGGGCTCAAGGGGGAGGATGGCGGGAAGATGGCAAGGTCCATTCCCTGGCATCCTCCCACCTGGTTAAACGCCCACTGCCATCAAAGTTGCCAAAGGCAGGGCATTAAACTTCCCCCACTCCACTCTTTGTAAAGGCAAGCATGCTGCGTGCTTTTTCCTTCAAAACCTTTATCAACCTGTCCTGTTCCCTTCAAAGATTTGCATGCAGACACGGGAGCGCTGATAAAGAGGTTAATAACTCTGATGAAGATGAAATGAAAATCGCTTATTGTCACGAGTAGGGTTAAATGAAGTTACTGTGAAAAGCCCCTAGTCGCCACATTCCGGCGCCTGTTCAGGGAGACTGGTGTGGGAATTGAACCCGTGCTGCTGGCCTGTCTTGGTCTGCTTTAAAAGCCAGCGATTTAGCCCGGTGTGCTAAACCAGCCCCTAAGGATATTGTGTCCTGAAACAGGACAGACTGAACTCGCGAGCTAAGTGGTGTTTTATTGTACATTTTGTGATGTGGAAGCTACGGTTGTTCCTGTCCATTAAGTGACGCGCTGAAACATCCATCATACGGTCCTTTACAAATGTGTCATGTCAAATAATGCAGGGCTGTACGTGTGGTTGGCTAAAGTGAATACGGCGAGAAATGGTGACCAAATCAGAAATAAGAAACGCAATCACTGGGACTGCGCTCTGGTGGTTGATTAAAGAAGAACAAGCCATTTTAAAATAGAAATTGTGGAAACCCAGGCTGGCTGAGTTGATGGAACTAAGTGATGTACCATCAATTGAACGCGAGACGAGTTGCTGAACAAAAGTATGGCTTTAATATACTAGATGTTAGTCCTGCGGTCAATTACAGTAGAAGGACGACCACCGGGAGTACTGGGTATTTATACCCCGCCCTGGAGGCGGGGTTAACTCAGCCTCTCGACCAATCGGGGAGCCGTCACATGACTGGTCTCAACCAACTGGTTGAGAGGCACATGACCGACCAGAGCCAATGGTAAGCCGGTGTTCTGCACCAATGGCAGGCAGCTATGCTAATCATACCACCACACTAAGTTTTTGAAATGCTGATCAGCCCAGCAACAAATGACAAAGGCAACAGTGGAGAATAAAAGAAGACAATATGGTGTAGGAGCAGAAAGAGGCCATTCAACCCGTTCAGTCTGCTCCGCCATTCAATGGCTGTACTGTTCTTTGTATCTTTGAGATCATGACTGATCGGATATGATAGTCTCCAGAACCCTGGATTCCCTCACTGATTCAAAATCTGTCCATTCATCCTTCAACATACTTAACGACCCAGCCTCTGTAGCTCTCTGCGGTAAAGAATTCCACAGATTCACTATCCTCTGAGAGAAGAAATTCCTCCTCATCGCTGTCTTCAATGGGCGGCCCCTCACTCTGAGATGATGCCTTCTGGTCCTAGACTCTCCCACAAGAGGAAACATCCTCTCAGCATCGACCCTGTCAAACCCCCTGAGAATCCGATATGTCTCAATAAGGTCGCCTCTCATTCTTCTAAACCCCAATGAGTACAGGCCCAACCTACTCAACCTCTCCTCATAAGAAAATCCCTCCATACCCGGGATCAACCTGGTGAACCTTCTCTGGACTGCCTCCAATCTTTCCATGTATAAGGGACCAAAGATTTCACAGTATTCCACGTACAGTCCAACTAGCGCCTTATATTTTATGGGCAGCACGGTAGCATTGTGGATATCACAATTGCTTCACAGCTCCAGGGTCCCAGGTTCGATCACGACTGGGGTCACTGTCTGTGCGGAGTCTGCACATCCTCCCCGTGTCTGCGTGGGTTTCCTCCGGGTGCTCCGGTTTCCTCCCACAGTCTAAAGATGTGCAGGTTAGGTGGATTGGCCACGATAAATTGCCCTTTGTGTCCAAAAAATTGCCTTAAGTGTTGGGTGGGGTTACTGGGTTATGGGGATAGGATGGAGGTGTTGACCTTGGGTAGGGTGCTCTTTCCAAGAGCTGGTGCAGACTCGATGGGCCAAATGGCCTCCTTCTGCACTGTAAATTCTATGACTATGATATAGTTTTAGCATACTTCCCCATTTTTATACTCCATTCCCTTTGCCTTCCCAATGACCTGCTGAACTTGCATGCTAACCTTTTGTGATTTATGCATGAGGACTCCCAAATCCCTGAGCTGCGGTTTTCTGCCATCTCTCTCCATTTAAATAATATTCAGCTTCTTTATTCTTCCTACCAAAGTGCATAACTTTGTACTTTTCCATATGAGGGGCTGGATTCTCCGCTGCCGGGACTCTCCGTTGTGCCGGCAGCCTGGGGATTTGGCGGCGGCGTGGGGCTGCCCACAATGAGAAACCCCATTGGCCGGCTGGCGAGACGGAGATCCGGGGACGTGCCGCACGGGACGGAGATTCCCACCCTAGATTCCATCTGCCAAGTTTTTGCCCACTCACCTAACCTGTCGATATCCCTCTGGAGACCTTGTGTGCCGTCCTAACCACTTGCCTTCCCAGCTATCTTTGTGCTATCTGCAAAGTTGACGATAATACATTCACCTCCGTCGTTCAAGTCATTATTATACTTTGTAAATAACTGTGGATCCAGCATTGAACCCTGTGGCACTCCTCCTGTCAGAAGTTAAAAGTTCAAAAGGGTGAATATCAAAAAAGCGAAGATCAAAAGGAACAAAATAGTATATCAGAGACAAGTTCAGCCTATTGCATGGGAGCTGGTTTGAGAGCCTAGCCCACAGCAGCAAGCTGTGTTCACTGACAACAAGCTGTGTTTGCAATAAAACCTGCTTGAGAAGCCAGGTGTCTCCATCCTGAGTAGGAAGCAACTCCAAGCGATATAGCTGACTGGTGTGGTAACCATTGATGGATTTTGCTTATAGTTTGCAAGCCTATGTGATGTTGTTTGGGGAAGTTTAGCTCTGAGGTGAGGAAAAATGGAGGGATTTGACCCCCCGGGGGTCGGAGAATCGCCCGGGGCCGGCGTCAATCCCGCCCCCGCCGTGTCCCGAATTCTCCGCCCCCGAGATTTGGCGGGGGCGGGAATCGCACCACGCCGGTAGGCGGCCCCCCGCAGCGATTCTCCGGCCCGCGATGGGCCGAAGTCCCGCCGCTGATAGGCCTTTCCCGCCAGCGTGGTTCAAACCACCTACCTGACCGGCGGGATTGGCGGCGCGGGCGGGCTCCGAGGTCCTGGGGGGGGGCACAGGGCGATCTGACCCCAGGGGGTGCCCCCACGGTGGCTTGGGCCGTAATCGGGGCCCACCGATCGGCCGGCGGGCCTGTGACGTGGGGGCACTCTTTTTCTTCCGCCCCGCCATGGTCTTCACCATGGCAGAGGTGGAAGAGACCCCCCCCTCCCTGCGCATGCGCCGGTATGACATCAGCAGCCGCTGACGCACCGGCGCATGCGCGGACTTACACCGGCCAGCGAAGTCCTTTCGGCCCCAGCTGGCGTGGCGCCAAAGGCCGTTCCCGCCAGCCGGCGGAGCGGGAACCACTCCGGCGCGGGCCTAGCCCCTCAATGTGAGGGCTTGGCCCCTAAAGGTGCGGAGAATTCAGCACCATTGGGGCGGCCCGACGCCGGAGTGGTTCACGCCACTCCAACACGCCAGGACCCCCCGCCCCGCCGGGTAGGGGAGAATCCCGGCCTGGGTAACCTTAAAGCTATTGTGCATAGCCATTGATGTAGTTAAGTATATTTTTAGTTGGCTCTCTTTTTGCCTGTTTTATTTGTTCAATGAACAATTGCGTTGTTTGAAATCATCACAAAATGTTGGGAGCAGGTTTTTCATGTTTCCCTTCTGGGATTTGGACCCTGGCATTTAACATCAGTTATACTCTTGACAATAACGATGTGATAAATCCCTCCTTGTCTATTTTGTCGACACTCTGTGGCTTGTCTGGTTCTGTCTCCATTCATAGATTTTGTTTATGAGTCGGAAATTATAAAATGAGCACACTGCCTGCCCCTTTAGACATGTTTGAACTGACTCCCCACAATCTCCCATGCAGATTATTTTATCAATCCATATGTAAGGGGCTGGTTTAGCTCACAAGGCTAAATCGCTGGCTTATAAAGCAGACCAAGCAGGCCAGCAGCACGGTTCGATTCCTGTACCAGCCTCCCCGGACAGGTGCCGGAATGTGGCGACTAGGGGCTTTTCACAGTAACTTCATTGAAGCCTACTCGTGACAATAAGCGATTTTCATTTTCATAATTTAAAAATTATATATCGCCAATTGCCCTAAAGATTAGTTTATCACAAGAAATTAAAATTCCTACATTTTAATTTGCTCATTGAATTAATTCCTATCAACTGAATTTTCTGTTAAATAATAGAAGTAAAATTATGGGATGCTGGAAAGTTTTTTTTCTTTCATTGGAGGTGGGTGTCAAAGACAAGGCTCATCCCTATTGGCTCTTTGAACAGACTGTCTTACTCAGCTAGTTCAGAGGGCAGTTAAGAGTCAACCAACATTGCTGTGGGTCTAGAGTCACACGGCCATCCTAGGTGGCATGTAGCACAGTGGTTAGCGCTGTTGCTTCACAGCATTAGGGCCCCGGGTTCGATTCCCGGCTGTGCGGAGTCTGCACGTTCTCCCCGTGTCTGCGTGGGTTTCCCCCGGGTGCTCCCTTTTCCTCCGACAGGTCCCGAAAGTTAGGTGAATTGGACATTCTGAATTCTCCCTCAGTGTACCTGAACCGGCGCTGGAGTGTGGTTACTAGGGGCTTTTCAAATAACTTCATTGCAGTGTTAATGTAAGCCTACTTGCTATACTAATAAATGAAATGAAAATCGCTTATTGTCACAAGTTGGTTTCAAATTGAGTCACTGTAAAAAGCCCCTAGTCGCCACATTCCGGCGCCTGTTCGGGGAGGCTGGTATGCGAATTGAACCGTGCTGCTGGCCTGCCTTGGTCTGCTTTCAAAGCCAGCGATTTAGCCCTGTGCTAAACAGCCCCAATAATAATCGCTTATTGCCACAAATAGGCTTCAATGAAGTTACTGAGAAAAGCCCCTCGTCGCCACATTCCGGCACCTGTTCGGGGAGGCCAGCACGGGATTATGACTGGGTACTGTGTAATGAGAAAGGAATCATTGGCAACCTTGTTGTGCGAGGCCCCTTGGGGATGAGTGACCATAATATGATAGAATCTTCATCAAGATGGAGTGTGGCATAGTTGATTCTGAGACTCGGGTCCTGGATCCAAATAAATGAAACAACGATGGTATGAGGCGCAAATTGGCTATGATAGATTGGGGAACCTTACTGAAAAGGATGATTGTGGATAGGCAATGACAAACATTCAAGGAGTGCATGGGCAAACTACAGCAATTGTTTATTCCAGTCTCGTGCAAAAATAAAAAGGCAAAGATGGCCATTGTTTACAAGGGAAATTGGAGGTAGTGGAAGAGGCATATTGATGCACTATCAATTAACCACAGAAGTGAAGTTGTAGTCCGAAACTAAAGGCTTTAATAGACAAGGGGCAAAATTCTCCCGTGTTTTCCGGGTCCTTAAGGGGGAGGGGGAGCAGCCCCAAGTCGTAGTCCACATTGGCACTAACGACATAGGTAGGAAAGGGGACAAGGATGTCAGGCAGGCCTTTAGGGAGCTAGGATGGAAGCTCAGAGCGAGAACAAACAGAGTTGTTATCTCTGGGTTGTTGCCCGTGCCACGTGATAGTGAGATGAGGAATAGGGAGAGAGAGCAATTAAACACGTGGCTACAGGGATGGTGCAGGCGGGAGGGATTCAGATTTCTGGATAACTGGGGCTCTTTCTGGGGAAGGTGGGACCTCTATAGACAGGATGGTCTACATCTGAACCTGAGGGGCACCAATATCCTGGGGGGGAGATTTGTTAGTGCTCTTTGGGGGGGTTTAAACTAATTCAGCAGGGGCATGGGAACCTGGATTGTAGTTTTGGGATACGGGAGATTGAGAGTATAGAGGTCAGGAGCACAGATTTGACTTCGCAAGAGGGTGCCAGTGTTCAGGTAGGTGGTTTGAAGTGTGTCTACTTCAATGCCAGGAGTATACGAAATAAGGTAGGGGAACTGGCAGCATGGGTTGGTACCTGGGACTTCGATGTTGTGGCCATTTCAGAGACATGGATAGAGCAGGGACAGGAATGGTTGTTGCAGGTTCTGGGGTTTAGGTGTTTTAGTAAGCTCAGAGAAGGGGGCAAAAGAGGGGGAGGTGTGGCGCTGCTAGTCAAGGACAGTATTACGGTGGCGGAAAGGATGCTAGATGGGGACTCTTCTTCTGAGGTAGTATGGGCTGAGGTTAGAAACAGGAAAGGAGAGGTCACCCTAGAACATAGAACAGTACAGCACAGAACAGGCCCTTCGGCCCTCAATGTTGTGCCGAGCCATGATCACCCCACTCAAACCCACGTATCCACCCTATACCCGTAACCCAACAACCCCCCCCTTAACCTTACTTTTATTAGGACACTACAGGCAATTTAGCATGGCCAATCCACCTAACCCGCACATCTTTGGACTGTGGGAGGAAACCGGAGCACCCGGAGGAAACCCACGCACACAGGGGGAGGACGTGCAGACTCCACACAGACAATGACCCAGCCGGGAATCGAACCTGGGACCCTGGAGCTGTGAAGCATTTATGCTAACCACCATGCTACCCTGCTGCCCCATGTTGGGAGTTTTCTATAGGCCACCTAATAGTTCTAGGGATGTAGAGGAAAGGATGGCGAAGATGATTCTGGAAAAGAGCGAAAGTAACAGGGTAGTTGTTATGGGAGACTTTAACTTTCCAAATATTGACTGGGAAAGATATAGTTCGAGTACATTAGATGGGTCATTCTTTGTACAATGTGTGCAGGAGGGTTTCCTGACACAATATGTTGACAGGCCAACAAGAGGCGAGGCCACATTGGATTTGGTTTTGGGTAATGAACCAGGCCAGGTGTTAGATCTGGAGGTAGGTGAGCACTTTGGAAACAGTGACCACAATTCGGTGACCTTTACGTTAGTGATGGAAAGGGATAAGTATACCCCGCAGGGCAAGAGTTATAGCTGGGGAAGGGCAATTATGATGCCATTAGACATGACTTAGGATGTGTTGGTTGGAGAAGTAGGCTGCAAGGGTTGGGCACACTGGATATGTGGAGCTTGTTCAAGGAACAGCTATTGTATGTTCTTGATAAGTACGTACCAGTCAGGCAGGGAGGAAGGGGTCGAGCGAGGGAACCGTGGTTTACCAAAGAAGTGGAATCTCTTGTTAAGAGGAAGAAGGAGGCCTATGTGAAGATGAGGCATGAAGTTTCAGTTGGGGCGTCTGATAGTTACAAGGAAGCGAGGAAGGATCTAAAGAGAGAGCTGAGACGAGCAAGGAGGGGACATGAGAAGTCTTTGGCAGGTAGGATCAAGGAAAACCCAAAAGCTTTCTATAGGTATGTCAGGAATAAAAGAATGACTAGGGTAAGAGTAGGGCCAGTCAAGGACAGTGGTGGGAAGTTGTGTGTGGAGGCTGAGGAGATAAGCGAGATACTAAATGAATACT
Source organism: Scyliorhinus canicula (assembly GCF_902713615.1). NCBI lineage: Eukaryota > Metazoa > Chordata > Chondrichthyes > Carcharhiniformes > Scyliorhinidae > Scyliorhinus > Scyliorhinus canicula. The sequence continues at coordinate 8,634,670 of NC_052155.1, read as the reverse complement.
TTTCGTCAGTATTCACTCAAGAAAAAGATAATATTGTGGAGGAGAATGCTGAGACCCAGGCTATTAGAATAGATGGCATTGAGGTGCGTAGGGAAGAAGTGTTGGCAATTCTGGACAAGGTGAAAATAGATAAGTCCCCGGGGCCGGATGGGATTTATCCTAGGATTCTCTGGGAAGCCAGGGAAGAGATTGCTGAGCCTTTGGCTTTGATTTTTAGGTCATCATTGGCTACAGGAATAGTGCCAGAGGACTGGAGGATAGCAAATGTGGTCCCTTTGTTCAAGAAGGGGAGTAGAGATAACCCTGGTAACTATAGGCCGGTGAGCCTAACGTCTGTGGTGGGTAAGGTCTTGGAGAGGATTATAAAAGATACGATTTATAATCATCTAGATAGGAATAATATGATTAGGGATAGTCAGCATGGTTTTGTGAAGGGTAGGTCATGCCTCACAAACCTTATCGAGTTCTTTGAGAAGGTGACTGAACAGGTAGACGAGGGTAGAGCAGTTGATGTGGTGTATATGGATTTCAGTAAAGCATTTGATAAGGTTCCCCACGGTCGGCTATTGCAGAAAATACGGAGGCTGGGGATTGTGGGTGATTTAGAGATGTGGATCAGAAATTGGCTAGTTGAAAGAAGACAGAGAGTGGTAGTTGATGGGAAATGTTCAGAATGGAGTTCAGTTACGAGTGGCGTACCACAAGGATCTGTTCTGGGGCCGTTGCTGTTTGTCATTTTTATAAATGACCTAGAGGAGGGCGCAGAAGGATGGGTGAGTAAATTTGCAGACGACACTAAAGTCGGTGGAGTTGTAGACAGTGCGGAAGGATGTTGCAGGTTACAGAGTGACATAGATAAGCTGCAGAGCTGGGCTGAGAGGTGGCAAATGGAGTTTAATGTGGAGAAGTGTGAGGTGATTCACTTTGGAAAGAATAACAGGAATGCGGAATATTTGGCTAATGGTAAAATTCTTGGTAGTGTGGATGAGCAGAGGGATCTCGGTGTCCATGTACATAGATCCCTGAAAGTTGCCACCCAGGTTGATAGGGTTGGGAAGAAGGCCTATGGTGTGTTGGCCTTTATTGGTAGAGGGATTGAGTTCCGGAGCCATAAGGTCATGTTGCAGTTGTACAAAACTCTAGTACGGCCGCATTTGGAGTATTGCGTACAGTTCTGGTCGCCTCATTATAGGAAGGACGTGGAAGCCTTGGAACGGGTGCAGATGAGATTTATCAGGATGTTGCCTGGTATGGAGGGAAAATCTTATGAGGAAAGGCTGATGGACTTGAGGTTGTTTTCGTTAGAGAGAAGAAGGTTAAGAGGTGACTTAATAGAGGCATACAAAATGATCAGAGGGTTAGATAGGGTGGACAGCGAGAGCCTTCTCCCGCGGATGGAGGTGGCTAGCACGAGGGGACATAGCCTTAAATTGAGGGGTAATAGATATAGGACAGAGGTCAGAGGTGGGTTTTTTACGCAAAGAGTGGTGAGGCCGTGGAATGCCCTACCTGCAACAGTAGTGAACACGCCAACATTGAGGGCATTTAAAAGTTTATTGGATAAGCATATGGATGATAAGGGCATAGTGTAGGTTAGATGGCCTTTAGTTTTTTTTCCATGTCGGTGCAACATCGAGGGCCGAAGGGCCTGTACTGCGCTGTATCGTTCTATGTTCTATGTTCTCCCCTACCCAGAGGGGTGGTGGGCCCCGGCGTAGCGGAGTGGCGCCAACCACTCCGGCGTCGGGCCTCCCCAAAGGTGCGGAATTCTCCGCACCTTTAGGGGCCAAGCCCTCACATTGAGGGGCTAGGCCCGCGCCGGAGCGGTTGGCACCACACCGACTGGCGCCAAACCCGGCAACAACGGCCTTTGGCGCCCCACGCCCAGCGCCGAAAGGCCTTCGCCGGTTCGCGCATGCGCCGGTGCGTCAGCTGCCGCTGACCTCACCACCGGTGCATGCACGCTGGGGGATTCTCTTCCGCCTCCCCCATGGTTTAGGCCGTGGCGGCGGCGGAAGAAAAAGAGTGCCCCCACGGCACAGGCCCGCCCACCGATCGGTGCACCCCAATCGCGGGCCTGGCCATCGTGGGTGCACCCCCCTGGGGTCCGATCGCCCCGCACCCCCTCCTCCCCCCAGGACCCCAGGGGCCCGCTCGCGCCGCCGATCCCACCGGCACAGAGGTGGTTCAAACCACGGCGGCGGGAGAGGCCTCTCAGCGGCGGGACTTCGGTCCATCCGGGCCGGAGAATAACAGCAGCACAGAAACCCGTAGCCTCCCGCCGGCCCCCGCCATTCTCCGAGGTGGGCGGCGGAATTGGCGGCACGCCGACTTTTTGCATTCTGGACATGGCAGGGGCGGGATTCTCGGCGGCCCCGGGTGATTCTCCAACCCTGCTGGGGGTTGGAGAATTTTGCCCAATATGTTTCCCCAGTAGCTCAGGTACAGGAAGGAAGCTGTGGGGAACACACGGGCTCTTATACCCCGCCTTACAGGGCGGAGCTACCTTACAGCTCTAACCAATGGGTGACTAGTGTTACATACCATTGGGCCAATGAGCAGCGAGCCTTCTCCACCAATGGTGTCTCAGCATTGCTAGTTACCGTAATACCTCTAGTCATACTACCACACATAAATTGGTCAGAAAAAATAGCAGACACGAGGATTGGGGGCAGTTTAGAATTCAGCAAAGGAGAAGAAAGGGATTGATTAAGAAGGGGAAAATAGAGTATGAGTTTAAGCTTGCGGGAACATAAAAACTGATTGCAAACTTTCCATAGGTATGTGAAGATAAAAATATCGGTGAAGAGAAATCACAGTCAGAAACAGGGGGATTTACAATGGGGAACAATGAAAGGGCTGACCAACAAAACACATATTTTGGTTCTGTCTTCACAAAGGAGGATACAAATAACAGACCAGAAATATTGGGGGACGCAGGGTTTAGTGAGAGGGAGGAACTGAAGGAGATCAGCATTAGAAGGGAAAATGGGAAATTGATGGTAATGTCGGCTGATAAATCTCCAGGTCATGATTATTTACATCCCACAGTACTTTAGAAAGTTGCTCTTGAAATAGTGGATGCATTGGTGGTCAGTTTCCAGGATTCTATAGACTCTGGAATGGTTCCTGTGTATTGGAGGGTAGCTAATGTAACGCCACTATTTAAAAAGGGAGGTAGAGAGAAAACAGGGAATTACAGACCAATCAGCCTGTGTTGGTCGTGGGGAAAATACTGAAGTCCATGATAAAAGATTTTATAGCAGAGCTTTTGGATTGGATTCGGTTTGTTTATTCACGCCGGGTTGGAGAATCGCCAGGGGGCGGCGTGAATCCCGCCCCCCCCCCCGGTGATTCTCCGGCCCGCGATGGGCCGAAGTCCCGCTGCTGTAATGCTGGTCCTGCCGGCGTGAATTAAACCACCTCCCTTACCGGCGGGACTGGCGGCGCGGGCGGGCTCCGGGGTACTGGGGGAGGGCGCGGGGCGATCTGGCCCCAGGGGGTGCCCCCACGGTGGGCTGGCCCGCGATCGGGGCCCACCGATCCGTGGTCGGGACTGTGCCGTGGGGGCACTCTTTCCCCTCCGCGTCGGCCATCAACCTCCGCGATGGACGACGCGGAGGTGACCCCCCCCCCCCCACGCATGCGCGGGGATGACGTCAGCAGCCGCCCTGGCTGGCGTGGTGCCAAAGGCCTTTCCCGCCGGCCGCTGGCGCGCCAACCACTCCTGCGCGGGCCTCGCCCCTAAAGGTGAGGGCTTGGCCCCTAAAGGTGCAGCGGATTCCGCGCCTTTGGGGCGGCCCGATGCCGGAGTGGTTCACGCCACTCCATCCCGTCGGGACCCCCCCCCCCCCCACCTCGGCCAGGGAAGGGAGAATCCCGCCCAAGAGATTAGCGTGTAAAATCAAAGCGCATGGGCTAAGGGGCTAGTGTATTGAGATGGATAGAAAACTGGTTGGCAGACAGGAATCAAAGATTAGGAATAAATGAGTCTGTTTCCAAGTGGCAGCGGGTGACGAGTGGGGCACCGCAGGAATCGGGTCTGGGACCCCAGCTATTCACAGTATATATTAATGACTTAGATGAGGAAACTAAATGCAATATCTTCAAATTTGCAGACGACACAAAGGGAGGTGGGAGGGTGAGCTGTGAGGAGGATGCAGTTTAGTGAGTGGGCAAATGAATGGCAGATGCAGTATAAGTTGGGGAAATGTGAGGTTATGGACTTTGGTAGCAAAAATAGGGAGACAGATTATTATCTGAATGGCTATAGATTGAGGGAGGGGAATATGCAACGAGACCTGGGTGTCCTTGTGCACCAGTCGCTGAAGGTAAGCATGCAGGTGCAGCAGGCGGTAAAGAAGGCAAATATGTTGGCCTTCATTGCGAGAGGATTCGAGTACAGGTGCCGGAATGTCTTGCTGCAATTATACAGGGCCTTGGTGAGACTACACTTGGAATATTGTGTGCAGTTTTGATCTCCTTAGCTAAAGATAGATTTTCTTGCTGCAGAAGGAATGCAGCGAAGGTTTGTCAGACTGATTCCTGGGAGTGATTGAATGGGTTACGATTTTGTTTGTTGGAGTTCAGAAGAATTCTGGGCGTAGCTGAAGGATGTTCCTGATGATGGAGGAGTCCAGAACCAGGGGTCACAGTCTAAGAGTATGGGGTAAGCCATTTAGGACTGAGGTGAGGAGAAATCTCTTCACCCAGCAAGTGGTGAGGCTGTGTAACCTGTTACCAGAGAAAATAGATGAGGCCAAAAATGTGTATGTTTTCATGAAGGAGGTAGATACAACACTTGGGGCTCAAAGGATCAAAGGGTAGGGGGGGAGAGGCAGGAACAGGTTATTGAGTTGGATGGTGGAGCAGGCTCGAAAGGCCGAATGATCCACTCCTGCTCTTTATGTCGGCCAGACCGGGTAAGGATGGCAGATTTCCTTCTCTATGAGTGAGCCAGGTGGATTTTTACAACAATCAGTGATGGTTTCATGGTCACCATGACTGAGACTAGCTTCATATTCCAGGTCAAGAATTGAACTCAAATGCCACCAGGTGCCGTGGCCAGGATTTGACCACATGTCCCCCAGCACTTGAGGCTGGACCTCTGGATTACTAACCCAGTGACATTACTACCGCCATCGCCCCTTGAAATCCGAAATTAAAACAGAAAATGCTTCTTGAATTCGAGAGATCGGGCAGCTCCTGCGAAGGGAGAAGCAGAGTGAATGTTTTGGGTCAGTTGTGGAACGCAGAACAGAAGTGTCAAATTGGACTCGAAACCTGGGGCTGCATAAGTACAGCCGGGGGGGGGGGGGGGAGGGGGGGGGGGGGTCACGTGGACGTCTCAACCTCTCTCTGGCTGGTGGGCTACTGACTCCAGCGCCTGCCCACCTACCCATGGGGCTGAGCTCGGGGAGGAGGGGGGGGGGAGTGGCGTGCGGATTGGCACCCACCCTCTTTTGCATGCCCCACCTAAAGCGCACCTAGCGAGAGGGAATGTAAAATCCAGCCCGTTATCCCGCCCCCTCTCTTCACAGACGCTGCACTTTCTGTTTTTAGCTCTTTGAATGAAGTTAATTTAAGGTAGGATTCTGTGCAAACATCATGGGACCGAGTGGAATAACACCGAGATCGGGCACGGGGTTGGTGCTGTGTGACTAACCCGTGGCCTTTCCAGTTAAAACATGCCAGCATCACTCTGCATGCTAATTATAGTGACTGTGGCCCAGCACGGAACAGGCTGTCAAGTGACTGCGCACTTGATGTGAGTCCCCCACCAACTCTGAGCTTCACGTAGATGTAAAGTCAGGCTGCATTTCTTAAAGGCACTGTGCCTTCTGCCTGCAACAATCGGTTACCAAAGAGTTGGTGGCCAATCAAATCCCATGGAAGTGGCGGGTCGGGCTGCTACTGTGTCACTTCGCACTGGCAACAAGCGCTGTGCCAGAGCTCATGCTGCAGCAACCAATCCCCTCCTCACATGAGGCACCATTTGTTTTCAGCTGTACGCGCGCCCCAGCGGGAGCACCAACTGGAGGGGTACATCCAAAATGCCACCCCGGCAACAAATCAGCATTAGATGCTGATTGATGTTGTCGTGTGAGAGTACCCTATAAGAAATGGGTGTTTAAGAAATGTACCTTTAAGAAATGGAGCTGCTCACGTTACTGGAATGATGTCAGAGTGTAGGTGGAGCTGAGCTCTACTTGTGCTTTTTTAGTTTCAGTTTGAGAAAAGCTTAGGTGTCTCTGTGAGCTACACCACCGTTGATCTCTGCCATGAAGGACTATCTCTTAATCATTTGGTGAATTCAGAAGAATTATAAATGTTTTCAGTCTTGAACGTAAACCTTAATGTGCTCCTGTTTGAAGGTTTGTTAAGCCTTTTGGATGTTAAAAGGACGGCATACAGATTACTTAGTGTTGTATTCTTTGGGGGGGTGTATTTGATTTACTGGTTGCTAAGATATTCATTGTTTTTTTAAAAAAGGTTAACTTGAGTTTATGGAATAAACATTGTTTTGTTTTAAAAACCACTGGTCCATTTTCTGCTGTACCACCCCTGTAGAGTGGACCGTGTGCTCCCCATACCACAATCTATTAAAAGTTGTAGGTCAGGTGAACTCAATGATACACTTTGGGGTTCTCTAAACCCTGACCCATAACAATGTTATGATTGTCCTATTCGGAACACCTGCACTAACACTCTCGCCAAGCTTTTCTAAAAATAAATTAGAGTACCCAATTCACTTTTTCCAATTAAGGGGCAATTTAGCGTGGCCAATTCACCTACTCTGCATATCTTTGGGTTGTGGGGGTGAAACCCACGCAAACACGGGGAGAATGTGCAAACTCCACACGGGCAGTGACCCAGAGCCAGGATCGAACCTGGGACCTCAGCGCCGTGACGCTCTCGCCACACTGATCTGGAAGTGTACGGTTAGATGTGATTGGGCAGCACTTGCTCAGCAATCTTGAGTGTGCTAATGGCTACACTACCAACCAATTTAAGATAATTAGTCAAGTTGCTGGTAACGTGCATTTATACACAGGGATAGGTTCTCTGCAAACAGAAGGGATGTGTCCAAGCCTTGCAACATTTTAAATTTACCCAGGAGCTTGAAGAGCATATAGTTCCCTATTGCTTTCTCCATGGCAGTGCCTTGGCCAATCAGAGTCAACATGTCAGCCAATCACCATCCTTTTCCCCTGCAGTATAAATTGTTGTACTTGTTTGAAATTTGGCATTTTTGCATTTGTCCCGATGAGTGACAGACAAAAAGATCAATCCTCCATGTCTTGCGGGGCGCCCGCGGGTAGGACGGCAGCCGCGCAACACCGGCCGCGTGATTTACGCGGAACCGCTTTCACGTGGCGCCAAGGCCCGGCACGCGTAATTGACGCGCCGCCGCTGCTAGCCCCCTATGGGTGGTAGAATAGGGGGCGAGGAGCGGCCTCTGACGCCGGAGTGAAACACTCCAGTTTTCACTCTGGCGTCGGCACTTAGGGCGCGATTCTCCGCACCCCACACCGGGTGGAAGAATCACGGGAGTGCTGGGCGAATCACGCCACGCCGCCCTGGCACCCCCCGCGATTCTCCCATCCCACCCAAAATCGCATGTCGCGTTTTGCGACAGACCGCTCGGAGAATCGGCGCTCGCCGTTTCTCACGGCGACCGGCAATTCTCCGGCACGAATGGGCCGAGCGGCCTACCGAACCCGACCGGTTCACGCCGGCGCCAACCACACCTGGTCGCTGCCGGCGTCAACAGCGCGCGACAGGTGAGTGTGGGGCCTGTGGGTGGCGGAGGGAGGATCGAGCACCATGGGCGTGCTCAACTGATGTCTGGCCCGCGATTGGTGCCCACCGATCGTTGGGCCGGCGTCTGTAAATGACGCACTCTTTCCCCTCCGCCGCCCTGTAAGATCAAACCGCCATGTCTTGCAGGACAGCGGAGGGGAAGACGGCAACCGCGCATGCGCGGGTTGGAGCCGGCCAACCTGCGCATGCGCGGCTGTCGTCACTTCGGGCGCCGCCGGCCGCGTCATTCCCGGTGCGCCGCTTTGACGCAAGCGTCAAGGCCGGGCGCTCGGGATTCACGCGCCGCCGCTCCTAGCCCCCCGGGGGTGGGGGGGAGAATAGGGGCCGAGGAGCGGGTTTCACTCCGGCATCAGCACTTAGTCTCCCGATGGGAGAATGTCGCCCATAAATGTCGGCCGCAATCTTAGCAATATTACTTTCTGTTTCTCTTCTGCCGTTATTTCATTGGCAGCAAAAAGTATTGAAGCCTTTTGAGATGGGGGGGGGGGGGGATTCTCCAACCCCCCCCCCGCCGGGACGGAGAATCCACATAGGGCGGCGTGAATCCCAGCCCACCGCTCCGACGCCGGCCGCCGTATTCTCCGGCACCAATTTTGGGCGGGGAACACACCGCGCTGGTCGGGGGACGTTGGCATCGATCTGCGGTCGGGCCTGTGTTATGGGGCACTCCATCCTTCCGCGCTGGCCCCTGTAGGGCTCCGCCATGGCCGGGATTCTCCCCTACCCCACAGGTCGGGGGGTCCCCGCGTGTTGGAGTGGCGAGACCACTCCGGCGTCGGGCCACCCCCTTTTAGGGGCCAAGCCCTCACATTGATTCCCACTCCGCCGGCTGGCGTGAACGGCCTTTGGTGCCACGCCTGCCGGGGCCGACAGGACTTCGCTGGCCGGCGTACGTCTGCGCATGCGCTGGAGCATAAGGGGAGGGGTTCTCTTCCGCCTCCGCCATGGTGAAGGTTCCCGCCGGCGGAAGAGGCCTGTCAGCGGCGGGACTTCAGCCCATCGCAGGCCGGAGAATCTCCGCGGGGGGCCCGCCAACCGGCGCGGCGCGACTCCCGCCCCTGCCGAATCTCAGATGGTGGAGAATCCGGGACACGGCGGGGGCGAGATTGACGCCGGCCCCGGGCGATTCTCCGACCCTCCCGGGGGTTTGGAGAATCCCGCCCATGGTCGGTGTGGAGAAGAAACCCTCCTCCGCATGTCCCAAAATACGGCGTTATGCGCTAAAGCACCCCAGCGATTCTGCCCATGCGCTAACTCGCGCAGCCCCTTTGGCGGCAGTTGACGCGGCACCAACTCCTCCGACGCCAGCATAGCCCCCGGAAGTGTGGAGGGTTCCGCAACTTCCGGTTGGCCCAAAGCCGGAGTGGTTCGAGCCGTTCTTGGTGCCGGCATTGGGCCAATTTGCCGATTACGGTGAATCCCGCCCATTGGCCCCACCGGAACAAATTCCCAGAATAGTGGCCTAGCTATTCTACTGCTGCTGGTCTTTTAGTGTTCCCGGCTGTGAGAAGCCATTTTTTCCCCTCTTCCAATTTTTGACGAGTTTCCTTCGACTGGCTTGATTTATCCTTGTCGCCAATGTTGATTTGTAATGGCGGGGGTTTACAGGGACCAAGCCAGGTCGATGGAGTTATGATACATGTTGTATTGTGAGGCAAGCGACGAGGAAATGTTAAATCACAACAGAGGTTTATTTAACTAGGAAAAGCTATACACAGAACAGAACATCTACTCCACAGATCTTGTTCCCACGACTCCCAGGCTAGCTCTGACCAAACCCCAACAGCTAGGTCCGTGCCTAAATATCTGATAGGTTAACGTTAGCGCGCTCCATCCCCATAGGCTCAGGGCCCGTCACATGGCCCATGAAGTATTATCCCTTAAAGGGGCCACGCTAACATGGAATGGATTAGCCACGATCTAACAGAAAGTTGGAACATGCATGAGGGGTTGAATGTTATGAGGAGTGATGAGCACTCTGGGTCTGTACTTGATGCAGTTTAGAAGGATGAAACCATGATGTAAGAATGTAATAAGGCCATTTGGCCCATCGTGTCTGCTCTGTCATTCAATCATGGCTGATATGTTTCTCATCCCCATTCTCCTGCCTTCTCCCCATAACCCCTAATCCCCTTATTAATGAAGAACCTATCTGTCTCTGTCTTAAAGGCCCCCAGTGATTTGCCCTCCACAGCCTTCTGCGGCAAAGAGTTCCACAGATTCACCACCCTCTGGCTGAAGAAATTCCTCCTCTTCTCAGTTTTAAAGGATCGTCCCTTTAGTCTGAGATTGTGTCCTCTGGTTCTAGTCTCTCATCCCAGTGGAAACATCTTCCCTGTGTCCACTCTATCTAGGCCCCTATCTATAACCTTCAGTCGAAAAAGAAAAGCACCTTGAATTTCAACAGGATTCTTCCCATTTATGGCTATCACCTCTTTGGGAGAGCAGTAAAAAAACCATTTGGACAGAATCCATAGAATCCCTACAGTGCGGAAGGGGGCCATTCAGCCCATCGCATTTGTACCGACCCTCTGAAGGAGCACCCTACCTAGACCCGCTCCCTCACCCTGTTCCCAAAACCCCACCTAACCTGCGCATCTTCGGACTGTGGGAAGAAACCAGAGCACCCGGAGTAAACCCATGCAGACACGGGGAGAATGTGCAAACTCCACCCAAGGCCAAAATCGAACCCAAGTCCCTGACGCAGTGAGGCAGCAGTGCTAGCCACTGTGCCACCCTGCCGCCCCTTTCTGACCTTCTGACCTTTCCATGCAAACAAGTGCCAATTGGTGAATTGAACTGACTTTGATTTATGTACCGAGGTGCAGTGAAAAGTATTGTTCTGCGTACAGTCCAAGTAGATCGCTCGATACATGAAAAAAACATGGGACATACATAAATACACAATGTAAATACATACACACAGACATCGGGTGAGGCATACAGGAGTGTAGTACTACTCAGTAGAGAAGATGTGTGAAGAGTTCAGTTCAATCCATAAGTGAGTCATTCAGGAGTCTGGTAACTCCGGGGAAGAAGCTATTTTTCAGTCTGTTCGTGCGTGTTCTCAGACTTTTGTTTCTCCTGCACGATGGAAGAGTTGGAAGAGTGAGTAAGCCGGGTGGGAGGGATCCTTAATTACGCTGCCCGCTTTCCCCAGGCAGCGGGAGGTGTAGATGGAGTCAATGGATGGGAGGCAGGTTCGTGTGATGGACTGGACGGTGTTCACGATTCTCTGAAGTTCCTTGCGGTCCTGGGCCGAGCAGTTGCCATGCCAGGCTGTGATGCAGCCCGATAGGATGCTTTCTATGCTGCATCTATAAAAACTGGTAAGAGTCAATGTGGACATGCTGAATTTCCTTAATTTCCTGAAGAAGTATAGGCGCTGTTGTGCTTTCTTGGTCATGGCACCGATGTGGGTGGACCAGGACAGATTGTTGATAATGTGCACACCTAGGAATTTGAAGCTATCAACCATCTCTACCTCGGTACAGTTGATGCAGAAAGGAGTGTGTACAGTACTTAGCTTCCTGAAGTCAATGGCCAGCTCTTTAGCTTTGCTAATGTTGAGGGAGAGATTGTTGTCATTACACCATGCTACTAGGTTCTCTGTCTCCCTCCTGTATTCTGACTCATCGTTGTTCGAGATCTGACCCACTATGGTCGTATCGTCAGCAAACTTGTGGATGGAGTTGGAGCTGAATTTTGCCACATCGTCCTGTGTGTACAGGGAGTAGAGTAGGAAGCTAAGTACGCAGCCTCGCGGGACCCCGGTATTGAGGATTATTGTGGAGGAGGTGTTGTTGTTTATTCTTACTGATTGTGGTCTGTGGGTCAGAAAGTCGAGGATCCAGTTGCAGAGTGGAGAGACAAGTACTAGGTTTTGGAGCTTTGATATGAGCTTGGCTGGGATTATAGTGTTGAAGGCAGAGCTGTAGTCAATAAATAGGAGTTAGATATTGGAGTCCTTATTGTCGAGATGATCCAGGGATGAGTGTAGGGCCAGGGAGATGGCGTCTGCTGTGGACCGAATGTGGCGGTATGTGAATTGCAGTGGATCAAGGCATTCTGGGAGTATGGAGTTGATGTGCCTCCTGACCAACCTCTCAAAGCACTTCATTACGATCAATGTCAAGGCCACTGGGCGGTGGTCATTGAGGCACGTTGCCTGGTTCCTCTTTGTCACCGGTATGATGGTAGTCTTCTTGAAGCAGGTGGGGACCTCGGAGCGGAGTAGGGACAGGTTGTAGATGTTCGCGAACACATCTGCCAGCTGGTCCACTCAGGAACTGAGTGCACGACCAGGGACCCCGTCTGGACCCGTCTCTTTCCGAGGGTTCACTTTCAGGAAGGCCGATCTGACTTTCGGAAGCTGTGACGGTGGGTATGGGTCTGTCTTCGGCTGAAGGTGCCGTTGACAGCGGTTTGATGGTTTCCTGCTCGAACTGAGCATAGAATGCAATGAGTTCGTCAGGGAGGGGTGCGCTGTTGCCGAAGATTCTACTCGGCATTGCTTGTAGCCCGTTATCTTGTTTAAGCCTTGGCACAACAGACGAGAGTCCGTATCGTTAGTCTGTATATCTAGTTTAGTCTGGTATTGCCCCTTGGCACCTGATGGCTTAGCTGGATTTCTTGTATCCATCTGAATCATCTGTCTTTAATGCCTCCCCCCGGAAACCTTTCCACTTTTCCCCTTCTCTTCCCCCCACCCTTTAAGACTCTGCTTAAAGCCAATCTCTATATCCAAGCTTTTGTTTGATAATGCAATTGCGAAACTTGCTTTACTGCGTTGAAAGTGCTAGATAAATGCAGGATGCAGGAAGGTCTTGTAATAGCTGGAACACTCCATCCTTGCTGGCTGCCCGCCAAATACCAGCAAACCCTCAACATAACATGGAAGATCCGATAATCTTGACTCTGGGCTAAAATGTATTGATTTTAATATTTATCCATGTCAGTCGCTGCAAAAGTCTGCGTCCAGTAAATTAGATTTTGTTAGAAGTCATTAAGTTGAAAAACCTATTGTTGCTCTTAAAGCAGCATCACTTTGCAATTTTCACCATTGTTGAAAAGGAAGCTGTCACTACGTTCCAGATCAATACAGACGGGCTTTTAGAAACTAAGCCAATCAGCAAATCTTTTCCATCTGTGGTTTTAGGAATCTGCTGCTAATTTAGACTAATCATATAAGACCATTGTTGGAAATAGGGACAGCAGGAGCCCATTCGGCCCTTCGAGCCTGCTCCACCAATCAGTGAAATCATGGCTGATACGACATTTCTCACGTCCACTTTCCCGTCCTTTCCCTGTAACCCTTGATTCCCTGACTGATCTGGAATCTATCTCAGCCTTAAATATACACAAGGGGCTGAAATCTCCAAAAACGTCCCCATGGCGGCGTAAAAACGCTGGCGTTTTACGCCAGACATTCCCGAAACAATTCAGGAGCTATTCACCTCCTGCAGGGGGCTAGCAGGGTCCCGGAGTGCTTCTTACAGCTGCGGATACGGGCCCCCGCACCTCCGGTTCCGAATCCGCACATCTGCACAGCAGCGGTCTCCAGCGGCTGAGCCGAACGCGATGGCGGACCTGGACCAACAAACAAGGTCCCAACGATCTTCCCGGCACCGCTCCACCTAACCCGCTCGGTCGCCGTCTCCGGCCGCCCACCCCGGTACCTGATCCCCCCCCGGTGCCCAGGAGTGCGGCCACGGACTGAGTCCGCAGCCGCCGCACGTGAGTCCCGACCGGACAGATGTGGTTAGAGCCACGCCGTCCGGAATTCGACCGGTCGGGCCCGGAGCATCGCTGGGCCTCTGGCAATGCCCCCCTCCCCCCCCCCCCCGGCCGCGCCTCTTAAATCGCGCGCGAGCGATTTTCCGGGGCCCGATTCTCACGTCAAAGTGGATTTGCTACCCCTGCGCCAAACGTGATTTCGGCGTGGGGCTGCGGAGAATACAGCCCAAGGACTCTGCCCCCACAGCTCACTGTGATGAGGAGTTCCGCAGACTCTCAACCCTCTGAGAGAAGAAATCCCTTCTCACCTCAGTCTTAAACTGGCCCCTTTATTCTGAGACTCTGCCCTCTGCTCCTAGACTCTCCCAGAATGGGAAACATCCCCTCAGCATTTACCCTGGCAAAACCCTAATCGAATCGTTTCAACGAGATCACCTCTCATTCTTCCAAATTCCAATGAGTAGTGTCCCAACCTGTTTAGCTTTTGCTCAGAAGACAATCTCTCCATACCGGGGATCATACTAATGAACCTTCTCTGAACCCCCTCCAATGAATTAAGGGCGAGATTCTCCGATGGGTAGAATATGGGGCGGGATTCTCCGCTATCCGGCGGGGCAGGCCACTCCAGCGCCGAGGAGTGGCGTGAACCACTCCAGCGTCGGGCCGCCCCGAAGGTGCGGAATCCTATGCACCATCTGGGGCTAGGCCAGCGCTGGAGTGTTCGGCACCGTGGGAGCCGGCGCCGAAGGGCTTGGTGCCGTGCCAACCGGCGCCGAAGGGCCTCCGCGCGAGTTGGCGCATGCGCAGGAGCGCCAGTGTATGCTGGCGTCATCCCAGCGCATACGGGGGTTGTTCTCCGCACCGGCCATGGCGCAGGTTGACAGCTGCCGGTGCGGAGGGAAAGAGTGCCCCCGCGGCACAGGCCCGCCCGCGGATCGGTGGGCCCCGATTGCGGGCCAGGCCACCGTGGGGGCACCCCTCGGTGCCCGTGGAGCCAGGTCCCGCCGATACGGACGTTTTGTGATTTACGCCGTCCGGACCTGCCGAAAACTGGCGGCCACCCGGCCCATCGCGGGCCGGAGAATTGCCGGGGGGGCCACTGCCAGCAGCCGCCGACCGGCGCACCGCGATTCCCGCCCCTGCCAAAACCCCGCCGCCGGAGAATTCGGCAGCCGGCGGGGGCGGGATTCACGCCGCCCGCCCGGCGATTCTCCGACCCGGCCCGGGGGGGAGGGGGGGGGGGTCAGAGAATGCCGCCCATGTTCTCCCGCTGGAGCAGAATTGCTACCGATTTACGGCCCTCTTGGGGAGCGCCAATCAGGAAGGCTCCTCGTCTTGCAAATTTATGCATGGCGAGGGATAGGTGGGATCCTCCGGGGAATCTCGTAATCAGGCCGCCATCTTGAGCGGGCAGCATGGTAGCGAGGTCCCGCAGCCAGTCACCAACCCCCCCTCGCAACGCAAATCCCCCCTCCCCCCACACTCCCATCCCAAATACAGGGGGACCCCCTAACTAGGGTTAGACCGTCTGTAAGCTGGAGAGCAGTCCAGGGGCAGTGACAGAAATGACAGTTGTAGCACTTACCTGGAGGCACCACGTGTCCATTCCTGGAAGGAGAACAGCTGTGACCTACGTTACACCCCCGTCACATCCATGAACTGCAAGCCATTCATTCCTTCTGTGCGGCAGCTTTGACACGTCCTCGTGGGCCTGGCACCGCATGGTGGCTGTGAAGGTCATCCCAGTCCTCAACCTTCATACCACCAGGTCATTCCAGGTCGCGAGTGGGGACCTGTGTGACGTTTCACAATCCACAGCCCACAGGTATATCAGGGAGGTGACGGATGCTCTGTATCCGATGCTCTTTGTGGGCAGCACGGTAGCACAAGTGGTTAGCACTGTGGCTTCACAGCGCCAGGGTCCCAGGTTCGATTCCCCCCTTGGGTCACTGTCTGTGCAGAGTCTGCACGTTCTCCCCGTGTCTGCGTGGGTTTCCTCCGGGTGCTCCGGTTTCCTCCCACAATCCAAATACGTGCAGGTTACATGGATTGGCCATGCTAAATTGCTCTTAGTGACCAAAAAGGTTAGGAGGGTTTATTAGTTTACGGGGATAGGGTGGAAGTGAGGGTTTAAGTGGGTCGGTGCAGACTCGATGGGCCGAATGGCCTCCTTCTGCACTGTATGTTCTATGTACTATGCCCAGGCATCAGACTATATCATCTTCGACTGGACGAGGCCCATCGAGATGCCCGGGCTGCAGGATTTGCTGCTATCACCGGGATGCCCCAGGTCCAGGGGGCAATTGATGGGATGCATGTTGCCCTGTATACACCGGGGCATCAGGGAGTGCCCTTCATTAATAGGAAGGTGTTCCACTCCCTGAATTGTCAGATCATGTGCGGGCATCGCCTCTGCATCATGCATGGAGACCCGATACAATAAGGCCCATGTTGCCACCCGTGCTGCCATTGAGCGGTGCATCGAGCAGCCGAAAATGCGGTTCCGATGCCTGGACAGGTCTGGTGGTGCCCTGCAGTCCACGCCCCAATGGTGATCTGCTGTGTCCTCCACAATCTGGCACAGAAGCGGGGCAACATGCTGACCGAGACGGAGGAGGAGGAGGAGGGAGGTGTGGCCTCATCTGAGGAGGGCGAGGACCAAGAGGGGAAGGAGAATGAGCCCAAGGAGTGGCTGGAGGATGGATGACAGATGGAGACAAATGTCCGACACGCCAAGGGGGACCAGGGAGACCCTCCTTGCCTCTAGATTCTCATAGAACGAGGCTGCCTCCATCAGCTGAACCCCCCCCCCCCAATTCCTCCACATTTCCCCTGCAGCCCCCTCCCCTCCATCACACCGCCCTCTCCCTGATCACCTGTTCCACCCTCCAAGGGTCTGTGTAACATCACCCCAGGGTGATGGGCCTGTGTCGGCTCTGTCAGCGGGGTCACTATTCAAGGCAGGAGAGCGGTGATCACTCGCTGTGAGGAAAGTTCTGGAGCTCCTCGGTTTCAGCCAAAGTCTGACTCCTGCCTCTCTGCTGACGGAGCGTCACACCATCCTCTGGACGGGGTCTGCATTGGGGGCTGTCGGGGGCAACAGGGGGTGGGGGTGCAGGCCTGCCCGCTGTGAAGATTAATCTGACAGAGGCTTCACGTCTATCAGATGTTACATTTCTCAATCGTGAACATTTGACATTTCCATTGCCCGAGCTACCCACTCAGTGATCCTCGCTCTTCTTGCTCTTTCATGGTGTAGGTGAGTCACCAAGATGACCATCAGAGGTGGGGGCAGCCTATTGCTTTCTGCGCCCTGAGGCCTTTGATGCCATTGGTGGACCTCCTCTGGAGGGCCTGAAGCCGGAGGGCCCCGACTGACATACCGATGTCACAGGCACCACCAGGCCACTCTCATCTACCCGCTGCCCTAATGTGATGGTGTCAGGAGAGGGCATTCAGAAGGACTGGGGAGCGCCATTCTCTCCGCGGTGGCAGATCCCGTGTTGGCCTCAGTGATTAGGCCTTGCTCTGCAGTGCCTCGGCAATGTCCACCTGTGTGTATGACCCATCCCTCAGTAACTGGGACATGATATCAAGGCCATCAGCCAAGGTCCTCACAGACTGAGCTATGTCTTGGTCACCACCACTCAAAATGTCGCGCTCCAGGTTTTCCACTGCGGTCGCCACCCCAGCAGAGTTGGCCTCGGTGCCACCCATTGTCGGCACCATCTGCTGCACCTGAACTCTTTGGGACTCCTCCAATCCACAATGGCTGGGGCGTTACTGAAACCCCCTCCTGAATGTCACGGCTGTGTCCTATCATCGGCAACTGCTCGAGGAGAACCTTGTCCAGAGGCTCGGCATCTGACTGGAACCCAGCAGACCTCCGACTGCCATTTACATTGGGTGTTCCTGCCTCCACCTGATGTCCATCAACGAATGTATGGCCCTCAACAGATTGTGCCCGTGACACCTGTTCACTAATGTCACCCACTGAGGTGTGTGTCTGTGCGCTGCTGGAGGGTGGGGGTGAAGCTGTGTCACCTTGATGATGGGCTCCTCGGAGCTCTCCTCTGAGGTTGTCTCTTGGGTGGCGGGGGAGGGGGAATGACTCCAGAAGGTCCGGCCACATCAGGTGGCGATCCTGCAAAATTTGGAGATTTGGCAGCACGGTAGCATTGTGGATAGCACAATCGCTTCACAGCTCCAGTGTCCCAGGTTCGATTCCGGCTTGGGTCACTGTCTGTGCGGAGTCTGCACATTCTCCCCGTGTGTGCGTGGGTTTCCTCCGGGTGCTCCGGTTTCCTCCCACAGTCCAAAGATGTGCAGGTTAGGTGGATTGGCCGTGATAAAATGCCCTTAGTGTCCAAAATTGCCCTTAGTGTTGGGTGGGGTTGCTGGGTTATGGGGATAGGGTGGAGGTGTTAACCTTGGGTAGGGTGCTCTTTCCAAGAGCCGGTGCAGACTCGATGGGCTGAATGGCCTCCTTCTGCACTGTAAATTCTATGATAAACCGATGGACATGTGGTCAGTGAGATGGAAGGATCATTTTGTCTGACATGAACTACTCACTTGAGATGGGTCATCTGGGTTGAGGGGCAGTGAATCCTGCCCTCTCTGGCACAGGCCAACGTTGCTGTCGAAGAACAAACACGAAGATCGGATATGGGGTGGGTGCGAGGTGTCAGCCTGTGATTTGTGCAGGGGAGGAGGGGTGTTGGGAGTTTGAGGGGTGGCAGGTGGAACTGATGCCAGGGGAGAGGTGGTAACTTACCCTTGCAGCTCAGAGGAGGATGTTGGTCTTTTGACATTGGGCGATGGTCCGCCTGGTCATGCTCTGATAGCCACTGCCACTCACACACATACTCACTCACACACACACACTTACACTCACAAACATATGCACACACACTCACACACACACATGCATGCCTACTGATGCACTCACTCATACACACACTCACACTTACTGTTACTCACTCACACCCTCACACTCACTTATACTCGCTCATGCACTCACACGCACACTCATTCATTCTTACATACACATACAAAAACACACCCACATACTCATACCGACACAGTCACTCACTCACACACAAGCACACACACTCACTCTTACACACATGTTCACACACAAGCAGCACGGTAGCATTGTGGTTAGCACAATTGCTTCACAGCTCCAGGGTCCCAGGTTCGATTCCCGGCTGGGTCACTGTCTGTGTGGAGTCTGCACATCCTCCCTGTGTGTGCGTGGGTTTCCTCCGGGTGTTCCAGTTTCCTCCCACAGTCCAAAGATGTGCAGGTTAGGTGGATTGGCCATGATAAATTGCCCTTAGTGTCCAAAATTGCCCTTAGTGTTGGGTGGGGTTACTGGGTTATGGGGATAGGGTGGAGGTGTTAACCTTGGGTAGGGTGCTCTTTCCAAGAGCCGGTGCAGACTCGATGGGCTGAATGGCCTCCTTCTGCACTGTAAATTCTATGATAAAACGATGGACATGTGGTCAGTGAGATGGAAGGATCATTTTGTCTGACATGAACTACTCACTTGAGATGGGTCATCTGGGTTGAGGGGCAGTGAATCCTGCCCTCTCTGGCACAGACCAACGTCGCTGTCGAAGAACAAACACGAAGATCGGATATGGGGTGGGTGCGAGGTGTCAGCCCGTGATTTGTGCGGGGGAGGAGGGGTGTTGGGAGTTTGAGGGATGGCAGGTGGAACTGATGCCAGGGGAGGGGTGGTAACTTACCCTTGCAGCTCAGAGGAGGATGTTGGTCTTTTGACATTGGGCGATGGTCCGCCTGGTCATGCTCTGATAGCCACTGCCACTCACACACATACTCACTCACACACACACACTTACACTCACAAACATATGCACACACACTCACACACACACATGCATGCCTACTGATGCACTCACTCATACACACACTCACACTTACCGTTACTCACTCACACGCTCACACTCACTTATACTCGCTCATGCACTCACACGCACACTCATTCATTCTTACATACACATACAAAAACACACCCACATACTCATACCGACACAGTCACTCACTCACACACAAGCACACACACTCACTCTTACACACATGTTCACACACAAGCAGCATGGTAGCATTGTAGTTAGCACAATTGCTTCACAGCTCCAGGGTCCCAGGTTCGATTCCGGCTTGGGTCACTGTCTGTGCGGAGTCTGCACATCCTCCCTGTGTGTGCGTGGGTTTCCTCCGGGTGTTCCAGTTTCCTCCCACAGTCCAAAGATGTGCAGGTTAGGTGGATTGGCCATGATAAATTGCCCTTAGTGTCCAAAATTGCCCTTAGTGTTGGGTGGGGTTACTGGGTTATGGGGATAGGCTGGAGACGTTGACCTTGGTAGGGTGCTCTTTCCAAGAGCCGGTGCAGACTCGATGGGCCAAGTGGCCTCCTTCTGCACTGTAAATTCTATGATCTAAGCGCACACACGCACACTCACTCTTTCACACACACCCATATGCGCACACTCACTCTTACACACTCATCCACACACGCACACACACTCTTTCACATACACTCACACATACACACACTCACCCACACACTCACTCTTACACACACACACACACATGTTCATACACGTGACAGAAATTCACTCACGCACACTCACTCTTGGAGATAAACATATTCACACACACTCACACACTTACACACACACACTCGGACACAAATTCACTCGCGCACACTCACTCTCGCACATGCACACCCTCACTCGGAAATACACACACCTCATGCACTCTCACTCATGCTCACTTGCACACTCACACACACACTTGCTCACACACACCTTCACGCAAACTCATGAGCGCACTCACACACATAGGCAGTCGGTCTCATACTCACTTGCAGACTCACACTCACATACTTGCACACACACAGACTCTCACTCACACACACTTCCAGTCGCAGACAGAAAGCTAACAATTCTGAGCTCTGAGTGGTGTAAGGATATTAATGAAAGGCGCAATGAAAGTTCTGCCTTTCTTCTCTCCAGCTGTTTTTCCCACTCCACCTCTCTGCATGAGTTACATTTCATTGATGAGATTTGTTCTCTCCACCAAGCCACCCTCCGAGCTCTGAGGCACATTTTAATTCTGGCCCTCCTGCTGTGATACTTAAGATTCTTCCTCTCTGTTAAACTTAGCAGCAATGGGCCTCAACAAAATATTCACTTTGACATTTGACGTTTCAGCCGAATGCAATGTGGAAGCTTATCATTGATTATCCGAACTGAGAGAACACCATGCACACACAAACTCACACAAACCCACACACACATTCACAAACCCACACACACACAACACACGCACACTCGCACAAACTCACACACACACACATTCACAAACCCACACACACACAACACACACACAAACTCACACAAACCCACACACACATTCACAAACCCACACACACACAACGCACACACACAAACCCACACACACATTCACAAACCCACGCACACACAACACACACACTCGCCCAAACTCACACATGCACACAAACACACACAAAGTCACACACACTCACACACATCCCAGCACACACACCCAGTGTATACACACACAGACACACACACATATCCCTAGCACGCACACAAACATGTGCACAAACTCACACACACACATGCAAACTCAGACACACACACACATGCTCACACACACTTCAGTGCAGACACACCCATATACACACATCCCCAGCATACACACAAACATACACACAAACTCACACAGACAAACTCACACACACACAAACTCACACATATGCACACACTACACACCCCACACACACCCGCACTCACACACTGCCACACACACGTACATGCACACAGTTTCACACACTCTCACACAAACACAAACACACATGCACACCCAAAAGAAAGACACACAAACATAGTCTCACACACACAGTCTCACACATACACCCTGACACTCTCTCACATACACACACACGCAGCCTCACACACTCAAACTCACCCACACACTCTCACAAACACACTGCCACATCTCCCTCTCTCTCACACACACACACACACACACACATACATGCAAACACAGTCTCTCACATACCCACACACACAGAAACACAGAATCACGCACATGTATATTTTTTGTATTTAATATAAAAATGCAGGCGGTATAATAGGCATTTGCACAGCACCTTCCGCGATCTCCGGATATCCTATAACGCTTTGTGGTCTGTTCCTCACTTTTTGAGATGCCATCAGTGTTGTAATGTGGGAAGCACAGCAGGCAATTTGTACACAGCGAGATGATCAGAGGGCTGCAGCGAGAGATAGAAAAAAATTAGTTATTCAGCTGGGTCGAGACTACGCCTTAACATTAGAGTGACGGGGAGACGTCGGGAAGGACTACACAAGACACTGGGCACCTGAAACTCCCTCCTGGAAAAGCTGGAGAGCCTGCTGATCAATTGAGGTTAAAATTGAGATAGATGGTTTCTGACTGGGGAAGGGTATCGTGGTGAATGTATTCCGGCAACCATTCACCACTGTATTGCATTGTACTATGTTGGTGACCTGTGGGCTCCACCTATATCATAGATCATATAATTCACAGTGCAGAAGGAGGCCATTCGGCCCATCGAGTCTGCACCGGCTCTTGGAAAGAGCACCCTACCCTATGTCAACACCTCCTCCTATCCCAATAACCCAGTAACCCCACCCAACACTAAGGGCAATTTTGGACACTAAGGGCAATTTATCATGGCCAATCCACCTAAACTGCACATCTTTGGACTGTGGGAGGAAACCTGAGCACCCGGAGGAAACCCACGCACTTACAGGGAGGATGTGCAGACTCCACACAGACAGTGACCCAAGCCGGAATCGAACCTGGGACCCTGGAGCTGTGAAGCCATTGTGCTATCCACAATGCTACCGTGCTGCCCCTTGTATGACCATTGTATTACATTACATCGTATTGTATCATGTTGGTGCCCTTGTGGGTCCGCCCCTGGCTCATCCCTCTCGGGGGAGGTATATAGTGCTGCTGCCCTGTAGGCGGCTCTCAGTGCAGAGCAGTCGCAGGCACAGTTCGAGCTGATTAAGACCACTGTTCACTTCAACTCTCCGTCTCGTGTGAATTAATGGTCGCATCAGGTATTAAGGGTTACAGCCACCAAGAGAGAAAATGGAGCTCAAAGAGATTGTCATATTGGCAGTATTGCACCATACGTATGGAGGAAGAGGACGAGAGGGACCTTGAAGTGTATGTCCATAGATCCCAGAAGGTAAGAAGACAGGTAGATACTGTGCTTATGAAGGAATATGGGGTACTTTCTTGTATTAGCCAAGCTGAATAAGAGCTGGGGAGGTTATACAAGAACTCTACAAAATCCTGGGCACAGTTGCTGCTTGCAGTTCGGGTCACCACATTACAGGAAGGACGAGATCGCACCATGTAGCAAGATTCGAGGATGTTGTCAGGATTGTAGCCACCTGGGGTGGCCACTGCCCAACACAAAATGGAAGATTGCAAGGAATGCAGGGAAAATGGACATGTTGTAAAGCAAGCAGCTTGCAAAGCGATTGTACATTGGGACGGCTGCAGAAACCAGTTTTGACTGTTGCAGAAACCAGACAGCACTGTGAAAAGAAACCAGTTAACATACTAATGAGGCGATACCGGGCGATCCCCAGATACAATGGAAACAAGTTAAACACAGATCGATACATTCAATGGAAGGCCAGAGAAGCCCAAAACAATAAGTCCCAAGAACCGCCCCAGCGACCGAGGAACTGCCCCATGATTGGGGGGTTCAAACATATCGATTGGGAAGAGACCCAATCGATTCCAAGCAGGTAAGGGAGTCCGCCCAAAGGGGCACGGATACCCTGGGACCTATAAAAGGCAGGTCCCACACATGGTTCAGTCTCCTGCTCCAGCCTTCGGACAGCAGCCACCAACAAGTAAGTGCATCACAACGATCGCTACCAGAGATAGACACTCCTGACCCCTTTTAACTGACACCAACCTGAAGTCTGCAGACCAGAGCAGAGCAAGAGGCCTTGTTCCCTGACCCAGCAGTTCCTTCGAGATAAGTATTAGTTATTTAGCGTGTGCATGGGTAGTTATTATAATTGTATTATAATAAACTCTAGTTGTTTGGACTTACTAATTGGTGTATGGTTTTATTGCTTTGAACTTCACCTTGAAGCTTGTGACGGTGTCTTAACGACACCTGGCGACTCCAGAGCTTAGAAAAGAAACAGAGCTGAATTGAGTGTTAAGCACATTCACCCAGAACGACCAACAGGATTGAAGATTTTAATTGTGAGGAAAGATTGGATAGGCTGAGGTTGTTTTCTTTGGAATAGAGGAGTCTAAATGGAGATTTGATTGAGATGTCGTAAATTATTTTTTTTATGATCACAAGTAGGCTTACATTAACACTGCAGTGACGTCACTGTGAAAAGCCCCTAGTCGCCACATTCCGGCGCCTGTTCGGGTACACAGAGAGAGAATTCAGAATTCTCAGCTGATACGGGATTTGAACCCGCATTGCTGGCCTTGTTCCGCATCACCAACCAGCTGTCTAGCCCACTGAGCTAAACCAGCCCTAAAGAATCTTTATTGCCATCGTAATTATGAGGGGCTGAGACAGAATAACATAAGAACATAAGAACTAGGAGCAGGAGTCGGCCATCTGGCCCCTTGAGCCTGCTCCACCATTCAATGAGATCATGGCTGATCTTTTGTGGACTCAGCTCCACTTTCCGGCCCGAACACCATAACCCTTAATCCCTTTATTCTTCAAAAAACTATCTATCTTTATCTTAAAAACATTTAATGAAGGAGCATCAACTGCTTCACTGGGCAAGGCATTCCATAGATTCACAACCCTTTGGGTGAAGAAGTTCCTCCTAAACTCAGTCCTAAATCTACTTCCCCTTATTTTGAGGCTATGCCCCCTAGTTCTGCTTTCACCCGCCAGTGGAAACAACCTGCCCGCATCTATCCTATATATTCCCTTCATAATTTTATATGTTTCTATAAGATCCCCCCTCATCCTTCTAAATTCCAACGAGTACAATCCCAGTCTACTCAACCTCTCCTCGTAATCCAACCCCTTCAGCTCTGGGATTAACCCAGTCAATCTCCGTACCAGCCTCCTCAGACAGGCGCCGGAATGTGGTGACTAGGGGCTTTTCACAGTAACTTCATTTGAAGCCTACTCGTGACAATAAGCGATTTTCATTTTCATTTTCATTTCCTCTGCACACCCTCCAGCGCCAGTACATCCTTTCTCAGGTAAGGAGACCAAAACTGAACACAATACTCCAGGTGTGGCCTCACTAACACTTTATACAATTGCAGCATAACCTCCCTAGTCTTAAACTCCATCCCTTTAGCAATGAAGGACAAAATTCCATTTGCTTTCTTAATCACCTGTTGCACCTGTAAACCAACTTTTTGCGACTCATCCACGAGCACACCCAGGTCTCTCTGCACAGCAGCATGTTTTAATATTTTATAATATAAATAATAATCCCTTTTGCTGTTATTCCTATCAAAATGGATAACCTCACATTTGTCAACATTGTATTCCATCTGCCAGACACTAGCCCATTCACTTAACCTATCCAAATCCCTCTGCAGACTTCCAGTATCCTCTGCACTTTTTGCTTTACCACTCATCTTAGTGTCATCTGCAAACTTGGACACATTGCCCTTGGTCCCCAACTCCAAACCATGTATGTAAATTGTGAACAATTGTGGGCCCAACACTGATCCCTGAGGGACACCACTAGCTACGGATTGCCAACCAGAGAAACACCCATTAATCCCCACTCTTTGCTTTCTATTAATTAATTAATCCTCTATCCATGCTGCTACTTTACTCTTAATGCCATGCATCTTTATCTTATGCAGCAACCTTTTGTGTGGCACCTTGTCAAAGGCTTTCTGGAAGTCCAGATATACCACATTCATTGGCTCCCCATTATCTACTGCACTGGTAATGTCCTCAAACAATTCCACTAAATTAGTTAGACACGACCTGCCCTTTATGAACCCATGCTGCGTCTGCCCAATGGGACAATTTCTATCCAGATGCCTCGCTATTTCTTCCTTGATGATAGATTCCAGCATCTTCCCTACTACCGAAGCTAAGCTCACTGGCCTACAATTACCCGCTTTCTGCCAACCCCCTTTTTTAATTAGTGGTGTCACATTTGATAATTTCTAATCTGCCGGGACCACCCCAGAGTCTAGTGAATTTTTGTAAATTATCACTAGTGCATTTGCAATTTCCCTAGCCATCTCCTTTAGCACTATGGGATGCATTCCATCAGGGCCAGGAGACTTGTCTACCTTTAGCCCCATTAGCTTGCCCATCACTACCCCCTTAGTGATAACAATCATCTCAAGGTCCTCACCTGTCATAGCCTCATTTCCATCAGTCACTGGCATGTTATTTGTGTCTTCCACTGTGAAGACCGACCCAAAAAACCTGTTCAGTTCCTCAGCCATTTCCTCGTCTCCCATTATTAAATGTCCCTTCTCATCCTCTAAAGGACCAATATTTACCTTAGCCACTCTTTATTGTTTTATATATTTGTAGAAACTTTTACTATCTGTTTTTATATTCTGAGCAAGTTTACTCCCATAATCTATCTTACTCATCTTCATAGCTATTTTAGTAGCTTTCTGTTGCCCCCTTAAGATTTCCCAGTCCTCTAGTCTCCCACTAATCTTTGCCACTTTGTATGCTTTTTCCTTCAATTTGATACTCTCCCTTATTTCATAGAACATAGAACATAGAACAGTACAGCACAGAACAGGCCCTTCGGCCCTCGATGTTGTGCCGAGCCATGATCACCCTACTCAAACCCACGTATCCACCCTATATCTGTAACCCAACAACTCCCCCCCCTTAACCTTACTATTAGGACACTACGGGCAATTTATCATGGCCAATCCACCTAACCCGCACATCTTTGGACTGTGGGAGGAAACCGGAGCACCCGGAGGAAACCCACGCACACACGGGGAGGACGTGCAGACTCCACACAGACAGTGACCCAGCCGGGAATCGAACCTGGGACCCTGGAGCTGTGAAGCATTTATGCTAACCACCATGCTACCGTGCTGCCCTTAGATGTCCTTAGATATCCACGGTCGATTTTCCCTCTTTCTACCGTCCTTCCTTTTTGTTGGTATAAACCTTTGCTGAGCACTGTGGAAAATCGCTTGGAAGGTTCTCCACTGTTCCTCAACTGTTTCACCATAAAGTCTTTGCTCCCAGTCTACCTTAGCTAGTTCTTCTCTCATCCCCTTGTAATCTCCTTCGTTTAAGCACAAAAGGGGGAGGAGGGGGGCCTATTCAGTTTATTTTGCCTTGGGCCCTGGCAATTCATTTTCCCCCAGGCCCGGCAGTTTCTTGTTCCCCAGGCCCCGGCAGTTTGTTGTCCCCCAGGCCCTGACACTTTCTTGTCCCCCCAGGGCCTGACATCAACCCTTTCAGCCCCGGAATCAATCTGGTGAACCTCCTCCGAACTGCCTCCAATGCCACCACATCCTTCCTCAAAGAAGGAGACAAAACTGGACACAATACTCCAGATGTGATGTCACCAACACGCTATACAACGGCAACACCTCATGACTTTTATACTCCAGTCCTTTTGCAATAAACACTAACATTCATTTGACTTTTTAATTCCATGCCATTCCTGCATACAAACTTTCTGCGATTCACAAGACTGTAAGACCCCACGACATAGGAGCAGAATTAGGCCACTCGGCCCATCGAGTCTGCTCCGCCATTCAATCATGGCTGATATTTTTCTCATCCCCATTCTCCTGCCTTCTCCCCATTACCCCTTATCCCCTTATTAATCAAGAGCCAATCTATCTCTGTCTTAAAGACACTCAGTGAATTGGCCTCCACAGCCTTCTGCGGCAAAGAGTTCCACAGATTCACCACCCTCTGGCTGAAGAAATTCCTCCTCATCTCCGTTTTCAAGGATCGTCCCATTAGTCTGAGATTGTGAACAAGATTAACTACTCACTTGAATATGTAAATCTGGATCACACCCTTTGAAAGCAAGATCCAGATTGTGACGCCTTACGAGATCTCTGTAGATGGCCTCCACCGCACCTCGGAGCCTCCGGATGTCCGCATCTCCAAACTTTGGGGCTGGTTGTCTCGGCCCATAGCTGTGAGCTGAGTGGGGTTGGTTGTGCCCGCGAGGGCCCGTTAATCACAGAATTTACAGTACAGACGGAGGCCATTCGGCCTATCGAGTCTGCACCGGCCCTTGGAAAGAGCACCCTACTTAAGCCCAAACCTCCACCCCATCCCCGTAACCCAGTTAACCCCACCTAACCTTTTTGGCACGAAGGGCAATTGAACATGGCCAATCCACCTATCCTGCACATCTTTCGACAGTGGGAGGAAACCGGAGCATCCGGAGGAAGTCCGCAAGGACACGGGGAGAACGTGCAGAATCTGCACAGTCACCCGAGCCAGGAATCGAACCTGAGACCCTGGAGCTGTGAAGCAACAGTGCTACCGTGCTGCCCACGTGCTACCGTGCTGCCCCCAATGGACCAATTAAGGTTGAATAGTTTTGCAGGCCTCATCGAAACGAGCGCCAGGAAACTCGCGGCAGTTCCCGCTCGTTACCACACTTGAAATGAAAATTGAAATGAAAATCGCTTATTGTCAAAAGTAGGCTTCAATGAAGTTACTGTGAAAAGCCCCTAGTCGCCACATTTCGGCACCTGTCCAGGGAGGCTGGTACAGGAATCGAACCGTGCTGCTGGCCTGCTTGGTCTGCTTTAAACGCCAGTGATTTAGCTGAGTGAGCCAAACAAGCCCCTCAAAATCTTTCCAGAGAATCGCGCACAAAGTTCGGAATTGTCCAGCGGGCATAGGAAAAAATTGAACGACAAATCTATCAGGAGACTAAATCCATCAGATAGTTCAAGCTTAAACATTTAACACAAGATATTGCTTTGAATTTATTGCCTTGCAAATATCTAAAATGACACAGGTTTCATGGCTCATAATTAACTTTCAAATTGAAGTGAAAGTCACTGTCAATAACAATAAATGGGTCGGTCGTGATGAAGCAATTATTTCATTAGCCTGGCCAGGAGGAGTAGGAATTGTTAAATATTTGCAGAAGAACACAGGGGGTTTTGCATTTCCAATCTGAACCCCTGTTGATGAATAATTGATAAATGTGATATTTCTTTTCAGGCAATTTCTTTTGTTTCCACAATTGAAATCTTCTGGGAGCTGGCTCGATGTGAGGGTGATTAATCTCAGCACTGAAACACTTCAGCAGCGTCAGGGGAATTGGCAAACTCTCTTCATTAAGGCAGAGAAGTGAAGCTTCAGATGAAGCCTATCACGGCTCAAGCCCCACAGCAGGGAACTTTGTAAATGCATGAGACACGCTGCGCCCAAAAGGTTTCCATGGCCAAGAGACATCTCACAAGTCAACGAGCAGAAGCTCGGCAGCAGCAAAGTTTCCTCGCAGATTGGAGAGCCATATTGTCCGGCAGCCCCAATCTTTCTCTCCCCCCCCCCCCCCCCCCACTTTCACGTTCCCCCCCTCCCCACAATTTTCGACTCCCCTTCATCCCCCCCCCCCCCCAACCTTGGGGAAATCCCCTGGAACACCCCCCCACTCCCCCCCCCCCCCACCTCCCTTCTACCTGGTGTAAATGTGAGGTGATGCATTTTGGTTGATCAAATCAGGGCAGGACCTACTCAGTTAATGGTAGGGAGTTGGGGAGAGTTACAGAACAAAGAGATCTTGGGGTACAGGTTCACAGCTCCTAGAAGGTGGAGTCGCAGGTGGACGGGGTGGTGAAGAAGGCATTCAGCATGCTAGGCTTTATTGGTCAGAATATTGAATACAGGAGTTGGGACGTCTTGTTGAAGTTGTACAGGACATTAGTCAGACCACACATGGAATACTGTGTTCAGTTCTGGTCACCCTATTATAGGAAAGATATTGTTAATCTAGAAAGAGTGCAGAAGAGATTTACGAGGATGCTACCAGGACTTGATGGTCTGAGCTATAAGGAGAGACTGGATAGGCTGGGACTTTTTTTCCTGGAGCGTAGGAGGCTTAGGGGTGATCTTACCGAGTTCTATAAAATAATGAGGAGCATCGATAAGGTGGATAGTCAACATCTTTTCCCAAAGGTAGAGGAGTCTGGAACTAGAGGGCATTGGTTTAAGGTGAGAGGGGAGAGATA
This sequence comes from Scyliorhinus canicula, assembly GCF_902713615.1. Classification (NCBI taxonomy): domain Eukaryota; kingdom Metazoa; phylum Chordata; class Chondrichthyes; order Carcharhiniformes; family Scyliorhinidae; genus Scyliorhinus; species Scyliorhinus canicula. The sequence goes on along the minus strand of NC_052155.1, from coordinate 8,604,829 downwards.
CAAAAGAGACCAGAGGGGAAACCTTTTCACACAGAGGGTGGTGAGCATCTGGAACGAGCTGCCAGAGGCAGTGGTAGAGGCGGGTATGATTTTGTCCTTTAAAAAACAGTTAGACAGTTACATGGACAGGGTGGGTAGAGAGGGATATGGGCCAAATGCGGGCAAGTGGGACTAGCTTAGTGATAGAAACTGGACGGCATGGCCAAGCACGGCCGAAGGGCATGTTTCCATACTGTAAACATCTATGGCTCTATCTATGACTCTATTGTAAGGCCCCTCCCCAGGCCTGAACCCTGGCACTGCCAACCTGGCCCCTTGGCACCCTAGCACTGCCAGCCTGGCAGTCGGACAGTGCCCCTGACACCCTGGCAGTGCCACATGGGCACCCTGGCAGTGCCAGGCCAACAGTGCCAAGGTACCCAGGTGCCCTGTCCCTGACGCTCTGCATCCCAAATGGCCTGGGATGCCCGCCCAGGTACCATTATGACTGAACAGAGAACGTAGAACAGTACAGCTTAGAACAGGCCATTCGGCCCTCGATGTTGTGCCAAGCTTTGTTCGAAACCAAGATCAAGCTATCCCACTCCCTGTCATTCTGGGGTGCTCCATGTGCCTATCCAACAACCTCTTAAAAGTTCCTAAAGTGTCCGACTCCACTAACACAGCAGGCAGTCCATTCCGCACTCTAATCACTCTCTGAGTAAAGAACCTACCACGGACATCCCTGCTATATCTCCCACCCTGAACCTTATAGTTATGCCCCCTTGTAACAACTACATCCACCCGAGGAAATAGTCTCTGAACGTCCACTCTATCTATCCCCCTCATCATCTTATACACCTCTATTAAGTCGCCTCTCAGCCTCCTTCGCTCCAATGAGAAAAGCCCTAGCTCCCTCAACCTTTCCTCATAAGACCTACCCTCCAATCCAGGCAGCATCCTGGTAAATCTCCTTTGCACCCTCTCCAATGCTTCCACATCCTTCCTATAATGAGGTGACCAGAACTGCACACAATACTCCAAATGTGGTCTCACCAGAGTCCTGTACAGTTGCAGCATAACCCCAGGGCTCTTAAACTCAAGCCCCCTGTTAATAAATGCAAACACACTATAGGCCTTCTTCACGGCTCTATCCACTTGAGTGGCAACCTTCAGAGATCTGTGGTCATGAACCCCAAGATCTCTCTGTTCCTCCACGTTCCTCAGAACCCTGCCGTTGACCCTATAATCCGCATTCAAATTTGTCCTACCAAAATGAATCACCTCGCACTGATAAGGGTTAAACTGGTCCATGTCTATATGAACCATAACTAAACGGCGGCCTGGCGAGATGTCGCAGCCGTAGCCGTTGAGTCCCGGGTGTGAGGAGAACCCGACATCTGAGTAGGTAAATTAGCCTAATGGCTCCTCGAAATATGCTGGTGTGGACCACACCCAGTGAGGGCGAGGTCCAGGTCGCGACGTCTCGCATGTTTCCATTGAATTTCACGACAGGTTGCGAGCATCGCAAATCTCACGAGAGGTCGCTCACACGATTAGCCGGCTTCGTTACGACAGCAAGTCAAGCTTGATGCGGCCGCCGAATCGCGCCCATGGTAAATTCATGCCAAATTTAGCGGCGCAATTGAAGACTTTACAGATTCTACCATTTGTCAAACAGGCAAGGCACCGGTCAGATGAATGTGAGAATGCGGATAATGAAGTGAAAGAAGCTTCACTGAAGTCAGAGCTCATTATAATCACAAGGTGAAGCTTCAACTTTCTAGTGATGTCTCACCCTATGGGGTTGGTGCAGTTGTCTCGCATATAATTCAGGAGAGGAACAATCGATGACATTCGCTTCACAAACTCTTACTGGCACAGAAACAAATTACGCTTAGCCAGAAAGAAAAGCTTTGAGCATCATACTCGGATTAAGAAGGTTCCCCCATTAGCTTCATGGACATCCTTTCACTGTTTTGTCAGGTCATTGACACTTTTTGGTCCGTATAAAGGTTTACCTTCTTTGGCAGCTAATAGATTGCGAAGATGTCCATTGATATCGTCAGCGCACACTTACGATGTCCGATATCGCAAGGCAGAGCAGCTCGCAAATACTGATGGTTTGTCACGATTGTTGTTACAAGTCAAGCATGAGCATGAGGATCATTTTGTCAACATTCTGTATTTCCTGCTCGTGGATAGTTTATCTGTGACGTCTGTCCAAGTTCAAAGGCATAATCTTTGTTAGTGTCACAAGTAGGCTTCCATTAACACTACGATGAAGCTGCTGTGAAATCAAGAACTGATGCAGTGATGGGAAGGTGATGGGCTAGGTCCAGAAAGGGGCATTGTCAACCGTTCATAGGAAAGGTCCAGACCTCAAGCCCTGACTCACATGAAGACTTGAATAGGCAGAATGGACAGTTCTATGGGGGGGAATTGCTGTGATATTCCTCTCTGCTTGCATAGTAACGTCCTTGACCAACTGCATGAGGGGCTTCCTGGTGTGGTTATGGATGAAAAAATTGGCACACAGTTATTTTTGGTGGCCAGGATTATATGCTCAATTTGAAGAGAAAGTAGGGCAATGCTAATCCTGTGCGGAGCTGGAACGCTCCACCATTACAACCATTACATCTGTGGGAATGGCCGACTCAGCCATGGCAGAGAATACACATCGAATTTGCTGGTCCACTGGAGGGTCACATGTTCTTGGTGATTCCGGATGTCTTCCCTCAAAATGGCCAGCAGGCACAATAATGAGGTCAACGGTGATTGAGCAGACCGTTGAGAATTTAGACAAAGTATTCGCATGATTTGGAACACTGGAGCAGATTGTCAGTGATAATGGTACGCAGCTTACTTCAAAGGAATTTGAGGACTACTTGAAGGAAAATGATATACACCATATCCAGTCAGCTCCATATCATCCAGCAACGAGTGGATTGGCCAAACGTTTTCTTTGAAATATTGTATCAAGGCGTCGAAGGGCCAGGGGACATTGGCAAGAAGAATGAACAAGTTCCTAATGTCTGACAGGAACACTGTATACCCGCGAGCACACAGTTCACCAGCAATGCTGTTGTTCAGAATGATGTTCAGTTTGATTTGTTCACCCCGCCTGATGCTTCAGAGATTGTCAAATGACAATAACAAGCATAAGTTCCTAGGAGGGAGCAAAACTCTGAAAAGCGAGTGTTTTACCAGGACAAACAAGGGTTAGTTAGAAGCTACACCAACAGAAAATGGGTGCCTGTTGTGGTCCTAGCAAAGACAGGTCCAATATCACACACCATACAGAGAGATGTCAGACGGAGTGGCGACGTCATGCTGATCAGCTACTGCTGCACAAAGTGAAATCGCCGGGACTTCTCAAGAAGTTCTACCATTGGAAAATCTATACACTGACTGCTTTGGAATAGAGACCAGAGACTGTGACAAATTCAGAGGCCTTTCCACTATCTGTAGTGACAGATAATAATAATAATAGCGTATTGTCACAAGCAGGCTTCAATCAAGTTACTGTGAAAAGCCCCTAGTTGCCACATTCCGGCACCTGTTTGGGGAGGCCAGTACAGGAATTTAACCCACGCTACTAGCCTGGTTCTACATTGGAAGCCATCTGTTTAGCCCACTGTGCTAAACCAGCCCCTACTGGAGTAACGACCCAATAAGCACCCTCGACTGAAGGCAATGAGGACACTTCCAAGGTCTCAAGTAGCCAAGTTCCAGAACGTCAAATTCAACCAACAAGGGATAGACCGGAAGCACGGTGGCGCAGTGGGTTAGCCCTCACGGCGCTGAGGTCCCAGGTTCGATCCTGGCTCTGGGTCACTGTCCGTGTGGAGTTTGCACGTTCTCCCTGTGCTTGCATGGGTTTTGCCCCCACAACCCAAAGATTGTGGGGGCGATCTGCAGAGGGATTTGGATAGGTTAAGTGAATGGGCTAGGGTCTGGCAGATGGAATACAATGTTGACAAATGTGAGGTTATCCATTTTGGTAGGAATAACAGCAGACGGGATTATTATTTAAACGATAAAATATTAAAGCATGCCGCTGTGCAGAGAGACCTGGGTGTGCTAGTGCATGAGTCACAGAAATGTGGTTTACAGGTGCAGCAGGTGATTAAGAAGGCAAATGGAATTTTGTCCTTCATTGCTAGAGGGATGGAGTTTAAGACTAGGGAGGTTATGTTGCGACTGTATAAGGTGTTAGTGAGGCCACACCTGGAGTGTTGTGTTCAGTTTTGGTCTCCTTACTTGAGAAAGGACATACTGGCACTGGAGGGTGTGCAGAGGAGATTCACTAGGTTAATCCCAGATCTGAAGGGGTTGGATTATGAGGAGAGGTTGAGTAGACTGGGACTGTACTCGTTGGAATTTAGAAGGATGAGGGGGGATCTTATAGAAACATTAAAAATTATGAAGGGAATAGATAGGATAGATGCGGGCAGGTTGTTTCCACTGGCGGGTGAAAGCAGAACTAGGGGACATAGCCTCAAAATAAGGGGAAGTAGATTTAGGACTGAGTATAGGAGGAACTTCTTCACCCAAAGGGTTGTGAATCTATGGAATTCCTTGCCCAGTGAAGCAGTTGAGGCTCCTTCATTACATGTTTTTAAGGTAAAGATAGATAGTTTTTTGAAGAATAAAGGGATTAAGGGTTATGGTGTTCGGGCCGGAAAGTGGAGCTGAGTCCACAAAAAATCAGCCATGATCTCATTGAATGGCGGAGCAGGCTCGAGGGGCCAGATGGCCGACTCCTGCTCCTAGTTCTTATGCTCTTATGTGCAGGGTAGGTGGATTGAACATGCTAAATTGCCCCTTAATTGGAAAAAAAATGAATTGGGTGCACTAAATGTATTTAAAAAAATAAGGGATAGACTTCGATACAGAGACGGCTGATTGAATTACATGTATGTATAGAAATAATGCATAAGTGGATCTGTTGTATAAATGTTAAATCATTGTCATTGCAAGAATGATGCCAAGGGGGAGGGGTGTTATGTATCAGAGAATACAGCGCTGCTGGTTTTGCATCACGTGATGTGTAGTGACGTTAGCAGAATGTCTGTGTGGGTTTCGCGGTTCTCCATCTTAGATGGCATAAGCCGCATCTCTCATCGTGTTTGAAAGGATCCACAGTGCGGACACTTTCCTCATTGAGGCAAACAAAGAAACACGGCAAAGTTAAATATGAGAGTGGCGAAAGGAGCAGTGACAAGGTGAGGTCATCGAGATGGGCAACACCAGAGGTGAAAGGTCAGAGGCCAGCGCTACATTCAGCACGATGAGAAAAAGAATAATCAGCATCGTCGGTGTCCACCGAATCACACCGTCGCTTTGAGCAGAATGGACCGATGTGGTCGGGAGTTTGGAAGAATGAGCGGGGATTTCAGTGAAAGATAGGGCACTTGGCAGGATAGACAGTGAGAGGCTGGTTGTCCTGGCTGGTGAAGATTTTTAAAAATGCAGCCCGATGCATCTGCCAATGACAGCACGGGTGGCAACATGGGTCTCATTGCATCGGATCTCCGCCTCGGTCTCAGGCCTCCGCACCGGCGTCATCAGACAAGGCCTCAGTGGTACGTCTTGTCCCCCAAGAGCCAACCAGTCATCCTGGGTGGTCCGTGAAGAAACCGGGGATCTCCGAGGGCCCAAGAATGTAGCTGTCAGGGTAACGTGCGCGCGTGTGCATGATGTGGAGGCGACGGTTGCACAGGATCTGAACATTTAGGGAGTGGAATCCCTTCCTGTTAATAAAGGGCACTCCCTGATGCACAGGGCGACATGCATGCCATCAGTGGCCCCCTGGACCTGGGGCACCCCGGTGATGGTGGAGAACCCTGCAGCCCGGGCATCTTGGTGGGCCTGGTCCTGTTCAAAGGAGGTGCAGGCGAGGGGTTGCGATGACGGAAAGAAACCAGGGTCGGAGTTGAGGATTCGGTGAGGAGTCCAATCACAGGGAAAGAGGTAAGCTAGCTTGGGAAGGGCCAAGGGGAAGCAGGTGGTAATCCTCAGCACCCATGAGCCGTGTTGAAAAATGACACACCTTTTCCACGGAGCAGTGTCCACTTCTCTTCAGCTGCTGCTTTCCCCAAGGCCCAGGTAACACAACCAATCCGGGTTAAATCTGGTGGAGATAATAACCCAAGGCACGCGGACTTACACAAGTACCAGGCAATGACCATCTCCTACAAGAGAGGATCTAACCATCGCCCCTTGACATTCAATGGTATTACCATCACTGAATCCCCCACAATCAACAGCCTGGGGGTTACCATTGATCAGAAACTGAACTGGACTAGCCACATTTATACTGTTGGCTACGAGGGCAGGTCAAAGGCTCGGAATCCTACACCGAGAAACTCACCTCCTGACCGCGCCCACCCCCCCCCCCCCCCCCCCCCCCACCCCACCCCCTCACAAAGCCTGTCCACCACCTGCAAGGCACAAGTCAGGAGTGTGATGGAATACTCTCCACTTGCCTGGATGAGTGCAGCTCCAACAACACTCAAGAAGCTCGATGCCATCTAGGACAAACCAGCCCCGCTTGATTGCTCCCCCTTCCACAAACATTCACTCCCTCCACCACCGACGAACAGTGGAAGCCGTGTGCACCATCTACAAGATGCACTGCAGGAACTCACAAAGGTTCCTCAGACAGCACCTTCCAAACCCACGACCACTACCATCTAGAAGGAGAAGAGCAGCAGATACCTGAGAACCCACCACCTGGAGGTTCCCCTCCAAGTTACACGCCACCTCGACTTTGAAATATATCGCCGTTCCTTCACTGTCGCTGGGTCAAATCCCTAGAACTCCCTCCCTAGCAGCACAGTGGATGTACCTACATCTCAAGGTCTGCAGTGGTTCAAGAAGGCAGCTCACCAACACCTTCTGAAGGGCAACTAGAGATGGGCAATGAATGCTGGCCCAACCAGCGATTCCCACATCCTGTAAATGAACTTTTTTAAATGACTAAAATATTGAAGTGAGGGGTTCACCTTCTGGGAGAGAGTTGGTTACCTGGGCCCAGTCCTGCCTCTAGTCAAACCAGAAGTGAATGTGTTCTCGAAGAATTGTTTCCTGGTTTGTGAATTCTTTTGATTTTTTTATGAGTTATGAACATTGCTGAAAAGGCCAGAACTTCTTACCCATCCTTAACCACCTTTGAGGTTTACAAAATTATAGTCAATCCAAAGTGACCGTGTCTCTGGGAGCTGGTTCAAATGTTCCTCAATGTAAACCATAAATGATGGAAATTTAACTCCAATGGCAATGATTTTCCACTTGCGTGGAACTTTTACACCATTTGACTGCCTTGTGCTGCTCAGTCATAAGCTTCTATTTTCTGAAATTGGATTATAACTGTAGCAAATCATTTGCAGATATCATTTGAAAACAGCAATTAAGCACATTAGGGACGCGCAGATTTGATTAACTTCAGCTCTGCTGGGTTTTTTCAGACTATTTATGTGGTATTTCATCAACTGGGAGTTTGCTGCTGCTATTGGATGGGCTATCGGAGGTTGGGAGTTCTGTGGAGAGTAATTCACCTCCTGACTCCCCAAAGCCTGCCCACAAGGCCATCAGGAGAGTGATGGAATACTCCCCACTTGTCTGGATGAGTGCGGCTCCCAACAACACTCGAGAAGCTCAACGCCATCCAGGACAAAGCAGCCCTGCTCGATTCGAACCCATTCACCACCTTAACCATTCCCTCCCACCACCATTGACACACAGTGGCAGCCGTGTGTACCATCTACACGATGCACTACAGGAACTCACTAAGGTTCCTTAGACAACACCTTCCAAACCCACGACCACTACCGTCTGGAAGGATAAGGGCAGCAGGTACCTGGGAACCCCACCACCTGGAGGTTCCCCTCCAAGTCACTCACCACCCTGACTTTGAAATATGTCGGCCGCTCCTTCACTGTCGCTGGGTCAAAATCATGGAAGTCCCTCCCTAACAGCACTGTCGGTGTACCTGCACCACATGGACAGCGGTGGTTCAAGGTGGCGGCTCGCCATCTGGGGGCAATTAGGGGTGCATAACCCTACATCACAGAGTACAGTACAGAAGGGGACCCTTTGATCTATTGAGTGCATCAACTCCCTGCATGTTCCACTGCCGACAGCCATTCCCCCATCTTCTCCCCGGAACTCGTCACATTCTTCCTTTCCTCAGAACAGTCTGATTCCTTTCTGAATCCTTTAATGAGCTTTCCCCCCACCACACTCTCAGGCAGTAAATTCTGTGAAAGAATTTTTTTTTAAATTCTGAATAACAGGATGCTGAAATTGAGTTCCACGTTTATACAGATGGATTGTTCGACATCAACATGGATGCGAGGTACTTGCTTTATTAGAACAAATGCTCGGATCATCTTCACTGTGTATAATCCAGTCTCCTTCAGTCATCCCTCGTATTGAGGATGCTGTTTCCTTGCAGGTAGCTGGGAGGCAGTGAGATCTCAGTATCAGTTGTGGGGTCACAGATGGTTTATGAGTCCCATCTTAGCCTTCTAGGCTTTCCCATGGTGAGGACATCGGTTGTCGTCCAGTAGAGGTGGTGGTGGGTCGTTGACTCGAGAAGTTGACCTCCGTTTCCATCTCTCTCGTCGTTCTCGCCCTGTGACTGGAAGGCCTTGGCACCATTTTTGATGAATCACCAAAAGGTCGCAATTGGGCATCTGCTTCCAACATGTTGATGTTCACGGAGGCTCTGAGATTGTCTTTGAAACATTTTGTTTGGGCCCCGTGTGAATGGACTCCCTGGTTTGGCTTTGGAAAGAACATCTGTTTGGGCCGTCTCGGGTCAGTCATTCTGATGACATGACCTGTCCACCTAAACTGATGTGAGATTATTATCCATTGAATCCCTGCAGTGCAGAAGGAGGCCATTCAGCCCAGCAAGTCTACACTGAACCACTGAAAGAACACTCGACCTAGGCCCACACCCCCGCACTATCCCCACAACACCAGGCATTGATCATGGCCAATCCACCTAACCTGTGCACCTTTGGACTGTGGGAAGAAACCGGAGCACCCGGTGGAAAACCATGCAGACGCGGGGATACCGTGCAAACTCCACATAGTCACCCAAGGCCGGAATTGAACCGGGGTCCCTGCTGCTGGAATGCAGCAGTGGTTACCACTGTGCCACCGTGCCATCCACTATTATGGGCTCCCTACTTGGCATGTATGCACATTGGAGGATGCTTACTGTGCTGACTTTGCACTGAATTTGGGTGCATTTGAGAGCTATAGTGAGAGTTTGGTGACTAATGTGTTGGGTATGCTGAGTCTGTGAAGACTGCGTTTACCATAGCAGTGAGAGAGACAGGCTTCCAACACTTGGAGAAATGCAACTCTATTTTATTGAATTATCAACTGTTAAACATACTTAGACTGTGGGTTGACACTATGCTGAGTTGACTGGAGACCTGAGGCTAACCTGACCAGACTATCTTACTAACACATGGTGGATGTTCGTGTTGCTGATCACGGACTCTGGCTGTCTCAGAGGCTGCATCCCAAGAGAGCGGGAAAACTAGTGCCCCCTGGCTTTATAGTGGTCGTATCCTGTCTGGTGATTGGCTGCTGTGTTCTGTGTGTTCATTGGTCATCCTGTGTGTCAATCACTGCCTGTCTGAGCATCATCATATACATGTGTGTATATTAGGACAGCGACTGTGGGAGTTAGGTGAGGAGGGAGTAAGGTGCTCCTTTCATTTCATTTCCTACATTTCCTCAAAGAGCTTGAAGGGAGCCGGGAGTTTACGGAGAGTACAGCTGACTGGGAGCAGACTCGGAGGGCGGAGCTCCAGTTGGTTCACAGGGCAGCTATATTCTGTAAGGTAAGTGTTTTTTTTTTGTTTTTGTTTTTTGGGGGCAGCAAGCTATCTTTGTATCATTTAGCAGAATCACCAATTTCACTTGAGAGAGTAGCAGCCGTATATATACTTTTTTTTTAAAGGGCCTAACGGGCGTTTACCCTTTTTATCCTTTTAAATCTCTTTGGGAATTCAGATTGGAAGGGATGGAGGCTAGGGCAGTTGCATGCTCCTCCTGTAGGATGTGGGTGGTAAAGGACACCACTGGTGTCCCCACTGACTACACCTACGGGAAGGGGCTGATTTAGCACAGTGGGCTAAACAGCTGGCTTGTAATGCAGAACAATGCCAGCAGCATGGGTTCAATTCCCGTACTGGCCTCCCCGAACAGGTGCCGGAATGTGGTGACTCGAGGCTTTTCACAGTAACTTCATTGAAGCCCACTTGTGACAATAAATGATTATTATTATTAAAGTGTACCCAACTCCAGCTTCTCAGAGACCGCGTTAGGGAACTGGAGCTGGAGCTGGATGAACTTCAGATCATTCGGGAGGCAGAGGGGGTGATTGAGAGGCGTTATAGGGAGGTAGCCACACCCAAGGTACAGGACAAGAGTAGCTGTGTTACAGTCAGGGGAAGGAAAACAAACGGTCAGACAGTGCAGGGATCCCTCGTGGCCGTTCCCCTTCAAGTATACCGTTTTGGATGCTGTTGAGGGGGATGACGTATGAGGGTAAGGCCCTAGCGGCCAGGTCTCTGGCACTGAGCCTGGCTCTGTGGCTCAGATGGGAAGGGGGGAGTATAGAAAAGCGATAGTGATAGGCGACTCAATGGTTAGGGGAACGGATAGGAGATTCTGTGGTTGCCTCCCAGGTGTCAGGGCCAGGGATGTCTCGGATCGAGTCTACAGGATTATTAAGGGGGAGGGTGAGCAACCAGAAGTCATGGTGCACATAGGTACCGTTGACATAGCTAAGAAAAGCGATGAGTTTCTAAAAAATGATTTTAGGGAGTTAGGTTGGAAGCTAATGAGAAGGACCAGGAGAGTAGTAATCTCATGCAAGTGAGGCAAGGAACAGAGAGCAAGTGCAGCTGAACACGTGGCTACAGGTCTGGTGCAGGAGGGAAGGCTTCAGATATGTGGATCATTGGGATATCTTCTGGGGAAGGTGGGACCTGTACATAAAGGACAGATTCCACCTGAACTGGAGGGGCACCAATATCCTGGGTGGGAGGTTTGCTAGAGCTCTTCGAGAGGGTTTAAACTAGTTTAGCAGGGGGATGGGAACCAGAGCCATGGATCAGAGGATCGGATAGCTGTTGAACAGGCAGAAACAGTATGCAGCAAGTCTGTGAGGAAGGATAGACAGTTGATAGGCCAAAGTTGCACTCAGTGGAATGGGTTAAAGTGTGTCTGTTTCAATGCAAGGAGTGTCAGGAATAAGGAAGATGAACTTAGAGCGTGGATCCGTCCTTGGAACTACTATGTTGTGGCCATTACGGAGACATGGATTTTACAGGGGCAGGAATGGTTGTTAGATGGTCCGGGGTTTAGATGTTTTCAGAAGAATAGGGAGGGAGGTAAAAGAGGAGGGGGAGTGGGGCTGTTAATTAGGGAGTGCATCACAGCTGCAGAAAAGGAGGGTTTGTCTACTGAGTCAGTATGGGTGGAAGTCAGAAACAAGAAAGGAGCAGTCACTTTTTTGGGAGTTTTCTATAGACCCCCCAATAGCAGCAGAGAGATAGAGGGACAGATTGGGCGGCAGGTCCTGGAAAGGTGCAGAAGTAACAGAGTTGGGTGACTTCAACTTCCCTAATATTGACTGGAACCTCCTTACTGCAAATGGTTTGGATGAAGCAGATTTTGTCAGGTGTGTACAGGAAGGATTCCTGACTCAATATGGAGAAAGGCCGACTAGAAGGGAGGCCATATTAGACTTGGTGCTCGGCAACGAACCAGGCCAGGTGTTGAATGTCTCGGTGGGAGAGCATTTTGGTGACAGTGACTACAACTCCTTGAGGGAGGGATAGGAACAGACAGTATGGGAAGGTATTTAATTGGGGGAGGGGAAATTATGCTGCTATTAGACAGGAGCTGAGGAATATAAAGTGGGAACAGTTGTTCTTGGGGAAATGCGGAACAGTAATGTACGGATTGTTTAAGGAGCACTTGCTGCGAGTGCTGGATAGTTTTGTCCCATGAGGAAGGAATGGTAAGGTGAAGGAACCTTGTATGATAAGGGAAATTTAGCTTCTAGTCAAGAGGAAGAAGGAAGCATACGTAAGGTTGAGGAAGCAAGGATTTGGCACGGCTCTAGAGGGTTACAAGGTAGCCAGTAAGGAACTCAAAAATGGACTGAGGAGAGCTAGAAGGTGGCATGAAAAAGCCCTGATGGGAAGGATTAGGGAAAACCCCAAGGCGTTCTACACGTATGTAAGAAATAAGAGGATGATCAGAGTGAGAGTCGGGGCGATCAGGGATAGTGGAGGAAACTTGTGCCTGGGGTCGGTAAACATAGGGGAGGCTCTAAATGAATATTTAGCTACAGTATTCACTAGAAAGAGGGACCTTGTTGCTCATGAGAACAGCGTGAACCAGGTTAATAGACTCGAACAGGTTGATATTAAGAAGGAGGATGTGCTGGAAATTTTGAAAAACAGCAGGATAGATAAGTCCCCTGGACCAGACGGAATATACCCAAGGTTACTACGGGAAGTGAGGGAGGAGATTGCTGAGCCTTTGGCGATGATCTTTGCATCCTCACTCTCCACTGGAGTAGTACCGAATGATTGGAGGGAGGTGAATGCTGTTCCCCTGTTCAAGAAAGGGAATAGGGAAATCCCTGGGAATTACAGACCCGTCAGTCTTACATCTGTGCCGGGGGGGATTATCCCTTCTGAGGGAGAAGTCCCCACTCCCGCAGGAACTTGGCCTGAATCACTCCGGAATTTTTCCTGGAAGGTCTGGGGTGGTTCTCTATTTTCCAGGGGGCCAGCAGAGCCCCAGCGTGCGACCCACAGCTCTGGCTGCCGGTAGGACCCTGCTAGCCAGACCACATGACCGTGCAGGCGCGTGGCGGCCCACTTTGGTGCGGGTGCCGCCGACATAGCAGAGCCGCATAGCGGGCCCAGGCAGAGGAAGGTAGGCCCCTCCCAGATCATGATGGCCTGCTGATCGGTGGCCCCCGGCCACCGCTGAGCCCCCCCCCCCGGAGTCAGAGACGTCCCGCCTCCCCTCCCCCCACCAGGACTGCCACTGCGGACGCGGGTCCGTGCTCTCGCCTGGTGGTACAACATGCAAACCACGCCGACGGGGGTTCGGCCGGTCGACCACGGAGAATCGCCGCGGGGGCCTGTTCCAACGGCCCCCGACCGAGGCCACGCCGATTGCAGCGCTGGACTGGCGGATCCGCGGAAGCACCGTCACGCCAGATTTCCGGCGTGAGTGGCCATTCTCCGGCCCCGCGCCGCGCACGATTCCCTGAGGCCCTCTCCGCTATTCTCCACCCCTGACCGGCCAAATTCCCGACAACGTGGTTCTAATCTGGTCCTGCCATTCGGGAACCTTGCATGGCGGCTGCGGACTCAGTCTGGGGCCGCCACAGTCGGGGGCAAGGGGGGGGGCTTCATTTAGGACTGGGGGCTATGTGTGCGGGCGGTCTGGGTTGGGCGAGCGGCCGATGTGAGGCATTATTTCGGCGGTCCAGGTCCATGGGCTGAGTTTGCCATAGAGTACGGCGCAGCTGCTGGTGGCTGCCGCTGTGTGCATGCGCGGCCTCTGACCCGGAAGTACAGGGGTCCGTATCGGCAGCTGGAGCTGGGAGCTCCATGCCAGCTAGCCCCCAGCAAGGCTGTGAATCTGTAGCCTTTTGATGCCGGTTTTCCTGGGGTGAAAGACCACCGTTTTCACGACGGTGTGGGGACATAGTCCCTGAAACGGAGAATCCAGGCCCCATGTCAGGTGAGGCGGAAGCCACACAGGGGGCTGGATTCTCCGTGCGGCGGGGTGCTCCGTTTGGCCGGCAGCCCGGGGGTTTCCCGGACGGCGTTGGGCTGCCACATAATGGGAAACCCCATTGACCAGCCGGCGTAATGGAGCATCCCGCCGGCGTGCTGAAAGAGAAATGTGGCGCGGTGGGACGGAGAATCCAGCCCAGGGACACTGGGTGGACATCCACACACCTGGTGAGAAGCCAGCGGTTATTCGTGTCAGCTGCAGCTATCGACAGTTGGGGGGTTAACCGCATGGGCAGAGATGCTAGACTCACAACCCTGAATAAAAATATACTGAGGCTACAATCATATTTTACACCCAATTGCAATTAGGATTAAGCAACAGTCTTGAATGAAGAAGTATTCTACTAACCAGGGCTAAATTTTCACAGTACCTTGATGAACCGTTTTAAATCCACATTCGCAGACCTGTGAGTTTCTTTTCTACATGGAAGATGTTTGATAAGCAGTGTTGAATTCCACTCCACATGTGCAGCGCATTAGCACAGCAGGCCAGCAAAGAACTTACCTTATTTGGGTTGAACAAAGGCCCGATGTTTTTAATGCCCTCTAATGCTTTCTTTTCCCAAAATGAGTTGCGAAGGCGACCACATGAGCAAGCGTTCAAACGAAGAAAAAAACAGCAGGTCACTGATGGTAACAATTATTCTGCTCGGGTTGAAGCAGTGCTTGCCCATTCGCTGCGTTAAAATAGCACTGTCTCACTGGGCAGTGATTTAGCCTATCCTTAGGCTTGTGGGGGGGGGGGGGGGGGCGGGGGGAATTCATCAAAGCAGGGAATGTTAATTGTCGCCAAGTTTGGTGTCGGAAAATGCGCATCGATGCGTTGAAAACCAAAGTGCATTTTGGAGGTGCTGGAGCAGAACCGTTTGCTGTCATTTTGGCCAAAGTTTTTCCTTTTCAAACTACCACTGCAGCACGTACTTGCTGACACCTGCTTCTGATAATTGCAAGCATTGGATTTCGCAGTGAGGTGGTTGGCATTGTGAAAACTGAAACCTAAAATGGTTGAAATGACCTGTGACATTTATGTGAATCGACGGCGCAGCAAACCTTTTGCATTCGCGAGTTGTCTCAGGCTTCGTCGCAAAAACCACACCAACTCTAAAACAACAGCAACTTGCATTTATACAGCTCTGCAGGAGCTTGACGTCAGAGAATCATAGAATTTCCAGTGCAGAAGGAGGCCATTCGGGCCATCGACTCTGCACCGGCTCTTGGAAAGAGCACCCTACTTAGGCCCACGCCTCCACCCTATCCCTGTAACCCAGTAACCCCACCTAAACCTTTTGGACACTAAGGGGCAATTTAGCATGGCTAATCCATCTAACAGCACGTCTTTCAGGACTTGTGGGAGGAAACCGGAGCACCCGGAGGAAACCCACACAGACACTGGGAGAACGTGCAGACTCCACACAGTGACCCAATCGGGAATCGAACCTGGGACCCAGGCGCTGTGAAGCAACTGTGCTAACCACTGCGCTGCCGTGCTGCCCTTCGATCTACGTCAACAAGTATTGGAATAGGCGGCTAGATTCTTGATGAGGGAGGTAGGTTCTAAGGAGTGGCTCAATGGAGGAGAGAGAGTGAGAGAGAAGTAGGCAGGTTTAGGATGGGAATTCCAAAGCTTCGGGGCGGGATTCTCCGGTCCCCCGGCCGAGTGTTTCTTGCCGGAGTGCTGTCGCTGCTGGCGGAATTCTCCGCCCATTGAAACCTCCCCACACCATCGGGAAACCCGCAGGCAGGGGTGCACAGAGAATCCCGTCGCCAGCGAACGGGCGGAGAATTCCGGCCGAAGTGATGAACAGGTGAAGGCACGCGACCAATGGTGGAGCGATGGAAATCAGCGACGCACAAGAGGCCAGAGTTGGAGAATTGCAGCGTCAAGGTCAATTTCTTCCTCAGGACTTCCCAGTGACTTCCCAGACAATCATTGAATACTTCCTTGTCAAAATGCTCCTTCCAAAGTGTAACACCTCACAATTGTACAGAGTCCTGACGGCCCTTCCCTGAAGCCCCGTCCCCGATGGGCCTAGTTGCCGACCGCGCAGTTAATATGTCGTCTCAGCGGTCGGGAACCCAGAGTGACGGCTGCGGAATGTGCCCAGGTCCACCACAGTCAGCCGGGAGCCGAGCTGCTGGCCGGGGTGCTCCCGCGAGGGCTGGGGGTCCTGGTGGGGGAGTGGCCGGGGGGCAGTATAAGAACATAACATAAGAACTAGGAGCAGGAGTAGGCCATCTGGCCCCTCGAGCCTGCTCCGCCATTCAATTAGATCATGGCTGATCTTTTGTGGACTCAGCTCCACTTTCCGGCCCGAACACCATAACCCTTAATCCCTTTATTCTTCAAAAAACTATCTATCTTTATCTTAAAAACATGTAATGAAGGAGCCTCAACTGCTTCACTGGGCAAGGAATTCCATAGATTCACAACCCTTTGGGTGAAGAAGTTCCTCCTAAACTCAGTCCTAAATCTACTTCCCCTTATTTTGAGGCTATGCCCCCTAGTTCTGTTTTCACCCGCCAGTGGAAACAACCTGCCCGCATCTATCCTATCTATTCCCTTCATAATATTATATGTTTCTAAAAGATCCGCCCTCATCCTTCTAAATTCCAACGAGTACAGTCCCAGTCTACTCAACCTCTCCTCGTAATCCAACCCCTTCGGCTCTGGGATTAATCTAGTGAATCTCCTCTGCACACCCTCCAGCGCCAGTACGTCCTTTCTCAGGTAAGGAGACCAAAACTGAACACAATCCTCCAGGTGTGGCCGCACTAACACCTTATACAATTGTAGCATAACCTCCCTAGTCTTAAACTCCATCCCTCTAGCATGGAGGTATTTGGCAGGTCCTGTCTGCACACGGCCGGTGGCATGTTTTACGGCGCGACTGCTGCAGGTCAGCGCCCTGTGCATGCGCGGCCATGGACCCGGCCATTCTCCAGCTATTTTTGTCATGGGAGCCGGGAGTTTTACCCGGTGCAGCTGCTAGCCCCTCACCGGTCCCAGAATCGCCGCCGATTTTTAAGTCGGAAAATGCCACAGTTCCCACACCAGTGTCGGCACTTAGCCTCCAAATCGGTGAATCCAGCCCAACGTTTCTATTCAAAGTCGGAAGACAAGCGGCTAGATTTTCCGCTCCTCTGAATGAAAATGAAAATCGCTTATTGTCACGAGTAGGCTTCAATGAAGTTACTGTGAAAATCCCCTAGTCGCCACATTCCGGCTCCTGTCCGGGGAGGCTGGTATGGGAATTGAAACGTGCTGCTGGCCTGCCTTGGTCTGCTTTCAAAGCCAGCGATTTAGCCCTGTGCTAAACCAGCCCCAGCATAATAATCGCTTATTGTCACGAGTAGGCTTCAATGAAGTTACTGTGAAAAGCCCCTGGTCGCCACATTCCGGCGCCTGTTTGGGGAGGCCGGTACGGGAATTGAACCCGCGCTGCTGGCCTTGTTCTGCATTACAAGCCGGCTGTTTAGCCCACCGTGCTAAACCATCCCCTACCCGCATGAATACAAAAATTCCCTTTGTATTCAACAATCTACCGTCTTCTGCCGGGTTCACACTGAATGACTGAGCCCCCAGGGCCTTCTGGGAGACCGCTCCAAATATTCGCCCTCTCCTCATCTCAGTCCTCAATGGCTTTATCCTGCAACTTGTTTTTGGATTCTCCTTCTGGGGGGGAAAAAAACCTCTCTCAGCATCATGAAATAATTTTAAAAACTAATTAAAAACAGGCACTAAAGTGAGAAAAACAAAGATGTCGAAGCGGCTGAATCAATGAACGAAGGTGAAGTGATGAAAGGGGAAAGGCAGAAACAGATGGAGAGGTTGAGTCGGTTAGGATTGTATCGCTGGAGTTTAGAAGAATGGTGGGGGCGGGGGGGTCCATAGAACCATAGAAACCTATACAATTCTAACAGGACTGGACAGGGTAGATGCAGGAAGGATGTACCTGATGGTGGGGAGTGGGGTCCAGAACCAGGGATCACAGTCTGAGGATACAGGCTAGACCACTTCGGACAGAGATGAGGAGAAATTTCTTCACCCAGAGAGCGGTCGGCCTGTGGAATTTGTTACCCCAGGAAGTACTTGAGGCCAAAACATTGTATGTTTTCAAGAAGCAATTAGATATAGCACTTGGAGTGAAGGGGATCACAGGGTATAGGGGGGGGGAAAGCGGGATTAGGCTATTGAGTTGGATGATCAGCCATGACCATAATGAATGGCGGAGGGGTCTCGAAGGGCTGAATGGCCTCCTCCTGCTCCTATTTTCTATGACAAAGAGAGGAAAGAGGAAGGAGGAAGGAGGAGGGAAATCAAAAAGATTACCAAATGAAGAAAACAGTGAGAGATTAATCATGGAAACGAAACACTGGGAAACAAAATTCTTCATGAGGTAAAACGAAGATTTCTTTTTCAAGCGCATCCAGCAGAAAAGTGATAAGGATAATAAATAGGAACAGAAAATTGAGGCGCATCACGGGATGGTTATAAGACAAGGTTATTTGATCAGATAAACCTGGATAGGAACTGCCAAGTCCATTCCAAAGTAAATTCAAACAAGATGCCTCGTGATAAAACCTTTGAAGGTCGACATGCTCTAAAGTTGTACAGCTTGGAGTACAACTCTCATAACATGTGTAATCTACCTGGATGTGGCAATGTCTGCCGGCCAGATGTGATCAAATAATACCGCACCAGTCACCTCGTCAAGTGAGTGATTACACATCTAGGCTCTGACATTCCTTTACTCGTTGAAAAAAAAAAGCCCCTCTTTGGCCAAGTGTTTTTTTCCAAACAACAGTAAGGTTCTGGCTGTGTTCAGCCTTTGAGTGTGTGGCTGGTGATTCCGAGCTGTTTTGTTCAGAGTGAATCACAATCCACCTGCAGCCGTGATCCCTCACAATCCAAGGAGTTAAGGAGCCACTTAACTGTCAGCAATGTTGAAGCGTTTAATAATCGACTGTGAAATGCGCAGCTGTTGGAGAAAACAGAACAAAGAAGAAAGTGTGACTAGGCCACACTGGGAGTACGGTGCACTGCCTGGTGAATCCCCCCCCCCCCCCCCCAATTCTTTCAAGGAATGTGGACATCACTGGCAAGGTCAGCATTTGTTGCTTATCCCTACTGCCCTTGTTCACCACCACCGTGAAATATCGCAGTGTCGGTGCGCCCACTGTGCTGTTAGGGAGGGAGGTCCGGGATTTTGACCCAGCCACTGTAATAATAATGATCACTTATTGTCACAAGTTGGCCTCAATGAAGTTACCGTGAAAAGTCCCGAGTTGCCACATTCCGCCGCCTGTTCGGGGAGGCTGTTACGGGAAAGCGACGTACTCAGGGGCACAGAACTCGAGATGATGTGTCACCAATGCACTATACAGTTCCATAGAATCCATAGAATCGCTACCGTGCAGAGGGAGGCCATTCAGCCCATCAGGTCTGCACCAACCCTCCAAAAGAGCGCTCCACCTAGGCCTGCTGCCCCTGCCCTAGCCCCATAACCCCATGCATTGATCACGGCCAACCCACCTTACCTACACATCCTTGGACTGTGGGAAGAAACTGGAGCACCCGGAGGAAACCCACCCAGAGAACGTGAAAACTCCACACGGACAGTCACCCAAGGTTGGAATCGAACCGGGGTCCCTGGCATTTTGAGGCAGCAGTGCTAACCACTGTGCCACCTTGTGTAGTAAGACCTTCCTATTTGTATATGTCACCCCCCCCTTGAAATAAAGGCTAACAGTCCTTTTGACTCCAATTTACTTGCTGTACTCAACCTTTTACGATTAATGTACAAGGACACCCAGATCCCTCTGCACTGCAGCATTCTGCAGACTCTCTCCATTGCAATAATATTCCACTTTTGCCAAACCTCACATTTTTCCGCATTATATTTCATCTACCCATTTTTTGCCTGCTTACGAAACCTCTCGACAGCCTGTTGCAGGCTTTCTGTATCCTCCTTTCAACTTGCTTTCCTACCTAACTTTGTAATATCAAGAAATGTGGCTACAATACAGTCCGCCTTTCCATCCAAGTCATTAAAATAGATCAGAAAGTGTTGAGGCCCCGGCGCCAAACCCTGTGGAACTCCACTAGTTTGCCAACTTGAAAATGACCAATTATTCCCACTCTCTGTTTCCTGTACGTTAGCCAATCCTCTGCCCAGGCTAAGATATCACCTCCAACACAATGAGCTCTTAACTTCTGAAGTAACCTTTTATAAGTCATCTGACTGAAACCTTCCAGAATCCAAATATACAACATCTACTGGTTCTCCTTTATCCACCCTGCTTGATACATCCTGAAAGACCTCTTCATAAATTTGTCAGATATGCTTGATTGCATTATGAGTATCTAAATGCTCTGCTGTTATCCCCTTTCTAATGGATTTCAGCATTTCCCAATGAGAGATGCCATGCGGAATAGTTGAGGTGAATAGCAGACATGTTTTTAATGAGAAGCGGGGTAAACATGAGGGAGAAAGGAATAGAAGGACATGGTGACAAGATGGGATGAATTAGGATGGGAGGAGGCGCAAATTGAATAACAGGCATAGCTCCCTTGCTATAATTTATAAATCTCTATTTGGAGTGAGTAGTTTTTGCTGTGACTGTCACTGTTGGCATCCTTCCATCCGTGTGACATGTTGGATCTGGGGCAAACCAAATCCGTTGGGGTGGGGTAGAAGAGGCCTATTCCCTGTGAGGCTCGTTCTGTCACAAGTGG
This sequence comes from Scyliorhinus canicula, assembly GCF_902713615.1. Classification (NCBI taxonomy): domain Eukaryota; kingdom Metazoa; phylum Chordata; class Chondrichthyes; order Carcharhiniformes; family Scyliorhinidae; genus Scyliorhinus; species Scyliorhinus canicula. The sequence continues at coordinate 8,584,252 of NC_052155.1, read as the reverse complement.
CGGGTGTGATGTGGTTGTCAGGTGCTCCTGGGGGCTAAGGGATTTGGTGTTGGTCCAAGTTTCCAAGTCGCTGCTGCCACTTAGCATCATTGCCACCATTTCCCTCTGTCGTTGGCTGGTGTCCTCCAGATACACAAAACGACATTTCGGGTGCTCCCAACGTTTCAATGCGGTGACTCCACAGCTACCTAAGAATACTTTGTCCGAAAGGACTTTCAACAAGTTAAGCCACACCCGCTTCCACCTCATCTCTCACCAGCCGTTCTTCATCCTCTTTTGAAGAAGTAAAGAAATGAAATGAAAATCGCTTATTGTCACGAGTAGGCTTCAATTAAGTTACTGTGAAAATCCCCTAGTCGCCACATTCCGGCACCTGTTCGGGGAGGCTGGTACAGGAATCGAACCGTGCTGCTGGCCTGCCTTGGTTTGCTTTCAAAGCCAGTGATTTAGCCCAGTGTGCTAAACCAGCCCCGTAAAGAAGTCCAGGTTTTGCCTAGCTTTCTCCCATTCATTCCACAACTCCTTTTTTTCTGGCAAAACTAATGAGAAAGGAACATCAGTGGCTGAAATCCAAAGGTAGTTGAAACACTGATCCTGCAGATATTTAACTTCTGGATTTGTTGTTGCTGTATCGTGTTGCTGACCATGTGACAGATCTGAAGAAGCCTATGCGTAAATTCTCTGCAGGTCTCTATTGACTCTTAGATCTATTTACAAAAATAAAGTAAAGGATACCAGCCAGGAACTGTCTCCATAATAAACCAAATAATAAAAGCAAAATACTGCAGAATCTGGAAATCTGAAATAAAAACAGAAAACGTTGGATTAACTCAGCAGACCTGGAAACATCTTTGGAACTAGAAACAGAGACAACCTTTCGAGTCCGTATTCTTCTTTTTCAGTGTTGAAGAGGGGATAAATGAGACAAATTCGATTGTTGGAAGGAGGGGGAGGCGGAGAAGGTGGAGTAGAATAGAATGTGAGGGATAGTTGGCGCCTGTTCGGGGAGGCTGTTACGGATGAAACGTGTCTAATCAGAAAATGAGGTGATGTTCCTCCAGCTTGCAACGGGCTTCACTGGAGCATTGCAACTGGCCAAGGACAGACATGTGGGCATGAGATCAAGATGGTAAGTTGAAATGGCAAGCGAAGGTGTTCCGCCAAAGGTTTCGCCTCCCCAATGCAGAGGAGACCACATTGGGAGCGGCGAATACGGTTGACCAAATTGGAGGACGTGCAAGTGAATTGCAGCTTCACCTGAACAGAGTTTCTCCATGCCTGCTGGTACACACGTCTCTGCCCAACACTCAACTGACCCTGGGTGCTCCCCTACACCACTGTGGGGGCAATCCTGTACTCATTAATCCCATATATGCCAGACGCTTATACTACAACTATTGTTATTAAAACTAGACCTAATGAAGCTACAGCTTCTATCACCAGGTTAAAGAACAGCATAAATAATGTTCATAGAACATAGAACAGTACAGCACAGAACAGGCCCTTCGGCCCTCGATGTTGTGCCAAGCATTGTCCAAAACCAAGATCAAGCTATCCCACTCCCTGTCATTCTGGGGTGCTCCATGTGCCTATCCAATAGCCGCTTGAAAGTTCCTAAAGTGTCTGACTCCACTATCACAGCAGGCAGTCCATTTCACACCCTAACCACTCGCTGAGTAAAGAACCTACCTCGGACATCCCTCCTATATCTCCCACCTTGAATCTTGTAGTTATGCCCCCTTGTAACAGCCACATTCACCCGAGGAAATAGCCTCTGAATGTCCACTCTATCTATCCCCCTCATCATCTTATAAACCTCTATTAAGTTGCCTCTCATCCTCCTCTGCTCCAAAGAGAAAAGCCTTAGCTTCTTTAACCTTTCCTCATAAGACCTATCCTGCAAACCAGGCAGCATCTTGGTAAACCTCCTTTGCACCCTTTCCAATGCTTCCACGTCCTTCCGATAATAAGGTGACCAGAACTGCACACAATACTCCAAATGTGGTCTCACCAGGGTCATGTATAATTGCAGCATAACCCCGCGGCTCTTAAATCAAGCCCCCTGTTAATAAACGCGAACACACTATAAGCCTTCTTCACGGCTCTATCCACTTGAGTGGCAACCTTCAGAGATCTGTGGACATGAACCCCAAGATCTCTCTGTTCCTCCACATTCCTCAGAACCCTGACGTTGACCCTGTAATCCGCAATCAAATTTTTTCTACCAAAATGAATCACCTCGCACTTATCAGGGTTAAACTCGATCTGCCATTTTTCGGCCCAGCTCTGCATCCTATCAATGTCTCTTTGCAGCCTACAACAGCCCTCCACCTCATCCAGTACTCCACCAATCTTGGTGTCATCAGCAAATTGATGACACCATTTCATGATGACCCACCCTTCAGCCCCCTCCTCCAAGTCATTGATAAAAATCACAAATAGCAGAGGACCCAGCACTGATCCCTGTGGTACACCGCTGGTAACTGGTCTCCAGTCTGAAAATTTTCCATCCACCACCACCCTCTGTTTTCTCTGTGATAGCCAGTTACTTATCCAATTGGCCAAATTTCCCTCTATCCCACACCTCCTTACTTTCTTCATGAGCCGACCATTGAGAACCTTATCAAACGCCTTACTAAAATCCATGTATACAGCATCAACTGCTCTACCTTCATCTACACACTTAGTTACGTCCTCAAAGAATTCAATCAAATTTGTGAGGCAAGACTTGCCCGTCACAAATCCGTGTTGACTATCCCGGATGAAGCTGCATCTTTCTAAATGGTCATAAATCCTATCCTTCAGGACCTTTTTCATTAACTTACCGACCACCGAAGTAAGACTATCCATCCTATAATTACCAGGGTCATTCCTATTCCCTTTCTTGAACAGAGGAACAACATTCGCCACTCTCCAGTCCTCTGGCACTATCCCCTTGGACAGTGAGGACCCAAAGATCAAAGCCAAAGGCTCTGCAATCTCATCCTTTGGCTCCCAAAGAATCCTTGGATATATCCCATCTGCACCAGGGGACTTGTCGACCCTCAGGTTTTGCAAAATTGCTAATACATCCTTCCTCAGAACATCCACCTCCTCCAGCCTACCTGCCTGCATCACACTCTCATCCTCAAAAACATGGCCCCTCTCCTTGGTGAACACTGAAGGAAAGTATTCATTCAACGCCTCTCCTATTTCTTCTGACTCCATGCACAAGTTCCCACTACTGTCCTTGACCGGCCCTAACCTCACCCTGGTCATTCTTTTATTTCTCACATAAGAGTAAAAAGCCTTGGGGTTTTCCTTGATCCGACCCACCAAGGACTTCTCATGCCCCCTCCTAGCTCTCCTAAGCCCTTTTTGTAGCTCATTCCTTGCTACCTTGTAACCCTAAAGAGACCCAACTGAACCTTGTTTTCTCATCCTTACATACACTTCCTTTTCCCTCTTGACAAGACATTCAACCTCTTTTGTGAACCATTGTTCCCTCACACTGCCGTTTCCCTCCCTGCCTGACAGGGACATACCTATCAAGGACACGTAGTATTTGTTCCTTGAACAAGCTCCACTTTTCATTTGTGCCTTTCCCTGACAGTTTCTGTTCCCATCTTATGCTCCCTAATTCTTGCCTAATCGCATCATAATTACCCCTCCCTCAATTATAAACCTTGCCCTGCCGTATGGCCCTATCCCTCTCCATTGCTATAGTGAAAGACACCGAATTGTGGTCACTATCTCCAAAGTGCTCTCCCACACACAAATCTAACACTTGTCCCGGTTCATTACCCAGTACCAAACCCCCCCCTTGTCGGCCTATCCACATATTGTGTCAGGAAACCCTCCTGCACACACTGTACAAAAACTGCCCCATCCGAACTGTTCGACCTATAGAGGTTCCAATCAATATTTGGAAAGTTAAAGTCACCCATCATCTACGTATTCATCATAATCGGAACAAGGTATGACAATGTGAGTGATTTCTGCATCATTGACATGTTATATTTCACTCAACATAATAGGATACTTGTTAAATTACTGATATTGGCCCATCACTGCCAAGTAATTAACACTCAGCGTCTTTTGGGTTGAAAAATTATATTCATAAAGGATTTTGGAAAATTAAACAATTTTCAGATTGATCCAATTCTGTCTATCCCTTTCATTAATCAGAGTTATGGCACGATCTTCATCATGTTTTCTTTCTACCTGATGGAGTGTTGCTTCTCGTCCCGTCTTCGTATTGAGGATACCCTCCATCGTGTTGTGTGGCACTACCACCCTGCTAAATGGGATAGATTCCGAACAGATCTAGTAACTTTTGCAGCTGTACAAAACTCTGGGGCGGCCACATTTGGAGTACTGCGCGCAATTCTGGTCACCGCATTATAGGAAGGATGTGGAAGCATTGGAAAGGGTGCAGAGGAGGTTTACCAGGATGTTGCCTGGTATGGAGGGAAGATCTTACGAGGGAAGGCTGAGGGATTTGAGGCTGTTTTCGTTAGAGAGAAGAAGGTTAAGAGGTGACTTAATAGAGGCATACAAGATGATCAGAGGATTAGATAGGGTGGACAGTGAGAGTCTTTTTCCTCGGATGGTGATGTCTAGCATGAGGGGACATAGCTTTAAATTGAGGGGCGATAGATACAGGACAGATGTCAGAGGTAGGTTCTTTAGGGGCTGGTTTAGCTCACTGGGATAAATCGCTGGCCTTTAAAGCAGGCCAGCAGCACCGTTCGATTCCCCGGACAGGTGCCGGAATGTGGCGACTAGGGGCTTTTCACAGTAACTTCATTGAAGCCTACTTGTGACAATAAGCGATTTTCATTTCATTTTACTCAGAGAGTAGTAAGGGCATGGAATGCCCTGCCTGCAACAGTAGTGGACTCGTCAACACTAAGGGCATTCAAATGGTCATTGGATAGACATATGGATGATAAGGGAATAGTGTAGATGGGCTTTCGAGTGGTTTCACAGGTCGGCGCAACATCGAGGGCCGAAGGGCCTGTACTGCGCTGTAATTTTCTATGTTCTAACCTGAGACTAGGCATCCAAGAAGCTCTGTGGGCCATCAGCAGCAGCAGAATTGTACTCAACCACAATCTGTAACCTCATGTCCCAGCATATTCCCCACTCTACCATTACCACCCAGCCAGGGGGTCAACCCTCGTTCAATGAAGAGTGTAGGAGAGCATACCAGGAGCAACACCAGGCAGACCGGAAAATGAGGAGTCAACCTGGTGAATCTACAACACAGGGACTACTTGTGGCCAAACAGCATAAGCAGTAGGTAATAGACAGAGCTAAGCAATTCCACAACAAACGTATCAGATCTAAGCTCTACAGACCTGCCACATCCAGCCGTCAATGGCGATGGACAATTAAACCACTTGGTAGAACATTGTTAGGAGCAGTGTAGAGACCCCCAAACAGTAGCCACACTGTAACAAAGAATATAAATCTAACAACTAATAGGAATATGCAAAAAGAATGGAGCAGTAATTATGGATGACCTTAATCTTCATATTGATTGGGTTAATCAAGTTGGAAAGGATAGCTACAACAATGAATTCATAGAATGCATGTATTGCTGCCATATTTGCAGGTGACACACAGATAGATAAAGACAAGTCTGCGAGAGGGATACAAACAGTTTGCAAAGCGATATTGGCAGGTTAAGTAAGTGGACAAAAAGTTGGCAAATGGAGTATAATGTGGGAAAACGTGAAGTTGTTCATTTTGGAAGGGCAAACAAAAGAACAGAGTATTATTTAAATGGAGAACAACTGCAACACAAGCTAAGCTGGAGGTACTTGTGCACGAAACACAGATAGCTAAGATGTGGAGATGCCGGCGTTGGGACTGGGGTTGGCACAGTTAGAGGTCTTGCAACACCAGGTTAAAGCCCAACAAGTTTGTTTCGAATCACTGGCTTTCGGAGCGTAGCTCCTTCATCAGGTCTTTTGATCAGTTCCTGAAGTCAATGAACCCGCTGAACCCATGAGCAGTGACACAGGGATTCTGCGGTGGCATTATATTTGTGAGCGAGTGATTGTTGAAGAAGGATTCTGGGATGGATTCTCCGTTTGGGAGGCTATGTGCTGATGCCAGCGTGGGAACAGTGGCGTTTTACCCCCGGACAAATGACGCAAAAGCTGCACCGATCCTCCGTCTGGGGAAGGATCGGCCCCGGGGATCGCCCCCGGCCCCCGGCTTTAGCTGCGGATATGGCCGGAGAATTGCCGGGACCGTGGCCGCGCATACGCACGGCGGCGGCCTGCAGCGGCCGCACCGTGCAAAATGGCACCGGCCGTGTGCAGGCACGGCCTGCCAAATAATTCCCCCCTTAGACCAGGCTCGCCACCCCCGGACCATCCCCCACCGGTGCCCCCAGCCCCCACCAAAGACCCCCATGCCCGCGGAATGTCTCCCACCCGACTGTGGGGATGCTGGACACTGTCCTCAGCCGCCACACCGTGTTCCCCAAATACAATAGGGCACGTGTCCCACGCTGTCGTGAACTCGGCCCATCGGTAACATCCTGAGGCTGTCAGGACAGCCTACTCTACGAGTGTTTTGGAGCTGGCAGAGCATCGCAAAAGCGCCCCCCCCCCCCCCCCCCCCCCCACACCCACACCCACACCCACCCCGATTCCGGCGCCAATGGGAGAATCCTGCCCTCGGTCGTCTGCTTTCCTGAGCCTGAAAAGAGGAACAGAATTTCATTCCTGAGTACAGATTCGATTGCACGTCAGCAATTTCATCAATCTTGTTAACGAGCCTCAGCTGCAAAGATGTAAATGGCCGGGATTCTCCAATCCCACGGCCAAGTTCTGACGCCAGCGTGAAAAGCGGCGCGAGCCACTCCTGCGTCAACTGGCCTCAAGTGACAGGTACTCAGCCCTTCCTAGGGGGCTAGTACGGTGCCGGAATGGTGTCCGCAGCTCCTGCGGCCGGAAGTCGGCGCGCCGCGAGCATGCGCGTGGGTTCCCATCTTCGTGCCGGCCCCCAGGTAATATGGCGGACCTCAACAGGGGCCCGGCGAGGAGGAACATAGGCCCCCAGGGAACCAGCCCGCCCGCCGATCGGTAGCCTCCGATCGTGGGTACCGTGGAGGCCCCCTCGTCGGGGCGGCGTGGCGCTGTTCTTGTGCCCCCTGGCGATTCTCCAACACGGCGCAGGGTCAGAGAATCTCGAACGTTGTTCTTCTCAATAATTTTAACTCCTGTTTGCTTAACACTTATAAGGATTCAACAGTTCCTTATCCTTGTATCTTAATCTTGCCAAGTAATGCCTGATTACCTTTAGTGATGTATCTCCTGGATCTTGGAAATGGATGTAGGATGGCTTTACAGTGATATTTCAAAGCCATTTTACTTGACCAGATAATACTGAAACACCTGCCCCAGTAGTTAGCTTGAACTCTGTGGGGTGACCATCAACCTCTCACTTAATTCTCAACCATGTTAGCTTTGCCTAAGAAGATTATTTATCTTTTCTGTGGCTCTTTCACTTCCTGGATATTGTTACAATCCCAGCTGATGTTTGTACCAGACATTCCGGTCCCGGAATGGAACCCGGCTGGACAGATCCTAACTTTTATTTTTTGCTTAGAGACATGGATGAACAGGGTCACAGCGCTGCCAATTAACTTTAACAAGAGAATAAAATACTTATCAGACAAGAAACGATTAACTATATCACTACTCCTTCATCCCTGCTATACCTTTAAAGGTATACACAGCTTTATACGGAAAACACAAGTTACAATTTATCTTATACTCTAATGTCCTCAGTAGGTACACAGTCCACATAAACCCAATGAGTGAAATGTGGTCAGACACACCAAACTCTGAAACCAAGTGACAGATGTCACCCAAACAACCTCTTCAAATTGGCCCAGTCACACAGTGAGCCAACTGGTCTTGCCGGAGCTTTGTTGCCCACATGAGGGTTTCCAAACTGCACTAGAAGAACACACTTTGGAATCTTTGCCCACATGTTTTCACTCAGATGCCTCACCAAGGATCCGCTTCCAGGGTGTTGCTACTTCTATTTACAAACCACAAGCAGCGAGTATGTTTCTTGTAATGACCAAATGACCACACAATCAGTATGGTCAACCAATCAACTAAGGTGACCTTGACTTAACTTTTGGATGACCGGCTCTGTGCAGGTAGATAAGGCCTTTATCTGAGTCCCCACATGTGTCGGCTGAAAATCGTCAGGTTCGTCTCAGCTGCGGCTCATCTCTCTCTCAGGTAGCGGTCATGGGTTTTGAACTTGGCTGGTCGTTATGCTGTGATTGGTGTGGGCACAGGGCGGTCCCAAAAGAGATCGATCTCTAGTGCGCAGGGCCTCTTACCCCTTTTCTCTTTCACACCCTTTTGGGCGGGGTTAACTCAGGATCCAATGGATCAATAGGGTCTGGATCAATCTGATCGATTCTGGATCCAATGGATCAATAGGGTCTGGATCAATCTGATCGATTCTGGATCCAATGGATCGATAGGGTCTGGATCAATCTGATCGATTCTGGATCCAATGGATCAATAGGGTCTGGATCAATCTGATCGATTCTGGATCCAATGGATCGATAGGGTCTGGATCACTCTGATCGATTCTGGATCCAATGGATCGATAGGGTCTGGATCACTCTGATCGATTATGGATCCAATGGATCGATAGGGTCTGGATCACTCTGATCGATTCTGGATCCAATGGATCGATAGGGTCTAGATCACTCTGATCGATTCTGGCCAGTTAGAGGCAGGTACTTTGATGGCTGGGCGGGTCCTGTTCATTATTGTTCCAAGTGTAGGCCTTTCCAAGTAACAGAAGGTGGCGCCGGTGAGTCTGCTACTGTTGCTATTCCTTGATTTGAGTCTATTGTCCTGGGGAAATCGGTGATTGACCTTTAACAGGTGCAAGTTTCAGTTCGGTCTGGTTTTCCTTTGCTCAATACACAGGGGCTGTGTACTGTCTGTGTCCGAACCTGACCACAAGTCCCTTCATCCTTTGCGCGCGGCTATTTTAGATGGCCACAAGGGTTTCAACATCTCCATTTTGGCATTCCTGTTTCCTGGATCAACACATTCAATCAAGCTTCCATACAATCCCTCAGGTACCCAGCTATGCCAACAGAACACCACTGCTTCATAGGCAGCATTAAGGTGCCACAACCTTATGATTGCTTCTCACTAGCTGACTTCTCCCGGTCTACACCTTACAGCTCTGTCTGTGACTTGGAGCCTCTCTCTGCTCTTTTCTTCCACTTCAATGAACAGTACTTCCGTTTCCAGTTGTCTGTCCCTCTGACTTCAATCTTCCTGGGACTCCGTTTATCATTCCCTGGTTTCTGCAACTTACTTCATTTAGTTTTTTAGGTTTTAAAAGTTTTGTTAGGGGCTTTTCACAGTAACTTCATTGCAGTGTTAATGTAAGCCGACTTGTGACACTAATAAAGAGTATTATTATAATGAGACCTTCTTTCTGCCCCTTACTTTATCGACTTAAAACCAGTAATTGCTTTTCCATCATAAACTCTTAATTACGATGCAGGCAAAACTTAAAGTGAGACAAATAGTACAATGGGCCGAAGTCCCGCTCGTTCTATGCAGATCGCTCCGGCGGAAATTGGACTAAGCCCCTTACTGGCGGGCGGGCTCCGGGGTCTTGGGGGGGATGCGGGGCAATCTGGCCCTGGGGGATGCCCCCACGGAGGCCTGGTCCGTGATCGGGGCCCACCGATGCACGGGCGACCCTGTGCCGTGAGGGCGCTCTATTCCTACGCGCCAGCTATGTAAGCCCCCGCCATGGGCAATGCATAAGTGAACCCCCCCGTGCGCATGCACGGGGATGACATCAGCAGCCGCTGACGCTGCTGTGCATGTGCGGACCAGCACCGGTCGGCGGAGTCCCTTCGGCCCCGGCTGGCGTGGTGCCAAAGGCCTTCCACGCCAGTCGGCGGAGCGCAAACCACTCCGGGGCGGGTCTAGCCCCTAAAGGTGCAGAGGATTCCGCACCTTTGGGGCGGCCCGACGCCAGAGTGGTTCACGCCACTCCTTCCCGCTGGGACCTCCCGCCCCGCCGGGTAGGGGAGAATCCCGGCCCTTATTTCTAATACCCACAATACAAATATAAATTGGGCAGTATTCTCTGGCCTCACAGCTGGTTGTTTCTTGGCAGTGGGAGGTGGCACACCATTCACGAGCTGCAGAATTTCCTGCACCCATCACTGTCAATAGGATTTCCCATTGAAACCTCCCCACGCCGCTGGGAACCCCCAGGCGGGGATGCACTTCCTGGGGGGGGGGGGGGGGCAGAGATTCCCGCCACCAGTGAACAGCCGGAGAATTCCGGCCATTATTTATTTCATAACACCTTCCCCTTGAAAGAAAGTTTCACAAACATGAAGATCTCTTTACAACATCCATTTCACACAAATGTGACGCCATGAATGTCCAACAAAATAAAGTTGTACAATTAAACTCATATTTCCCAACTGCGCATGTCATATTGCATAATTGCAAAGATTTAACCAAAACGAAGACCCAGAATATGACAGCATTCGCAAAAATTGTTCATCTTGTGTTTATTTTTCCTTTTGTTCCCAGTTTTCAAACCAGCAAAGCAAGCTTCATTGAAGTCTGTATTCCAATCGTCCTTTTTGTTACCTGCAGGCGTAATTCCATTCTCTATCTCATCTTCCAAACTCAAATGTGATAAATTCTCATTTTGATTTCGCAAAACCAAAATGTGCCTTAACATCCCATTTGCTCTCTGATCAAAATGGCTTTTAGCCGTTTCAAGGATGTGGTTAAGATGCTTCTTATGTTTGTTCAGAAAGGTTTTGTAATTCCTGCTTAGTTTAATCTCTGAACGTTTTGCGACCTTGTTTCTCCAAATCTGATTCCAGGCTCATCTTTTCCACTTCTTTTTGAGTACCGTCGACTACCTTCTCCCTCTCAAGTTTCAGGGTTTCTTCCAGCCCTTCAATCATTTTGCACAGTATATGAACTATCTCAGTCCAGTCCTCAACTGATTTTGACTGATCTTTTGCAAACTGTTAATATTGCTGTCTTCCAACTGTTACACCTTGTGAATTATCATTGGTAAGCACTTGTAAATGAGTGGCTCCGGTCATTGACCTGGAAATACCATTTAGTAATTTTAGTCCTTCTTGTTGACACAATTTCAAATGTTGCAGCTATTTCAGCTGTTTTCCTATCAGTCATTATTGAGTTTGACACACAAGAAATAATGTTACTTGGACCAGTTCTTTGCCCAACTGCATCACCATTCGACAATGAGTTTCAGTTTACAGGAACAACTTCAGAATTGCGACCATCCATGCCACGTGTCTTCTCTTTCGTTTTCTTCAGCTTATCCGATTGTTCTTTTGGTGACAAAGTTCGAACCGTTTGTTCGTTATTTTTTTTTTAAATTCTGCATTCAGCCAATTACCAGCACACTGGGTTAAATCGCTGGCTTTTAAAGAAGACCAAGGCAGGCCAGCAGCACGGTTCAATTCCCGTACCAGCCTCCCCGAACAGGCGCCGGAATGTGGCGACTTGGGGCTTTTCACAGTAACTTCATTTGAAGCCTACTTGTGACAATAAGCAATTTTTAAATTCATTTTCATTTCATTTTATTCATTTTCATTTCATTTTCATTTTCATTTTCATTTTCATTTTCATTTTCATTTTCATTTCATTTCAAGATTTACCAGCAGTTCCTTTTCTTGTTCAAGGCATTTTCCACGCCACGTCATAGCGACTTTGGATGCTTGAAGTTCATCAAGTTCTAACTAAAGATTGACCTGTGTTGAGTTTGCCTTTACAAGTTTATCATCGAGGCGGTTTAAGTCCTCAGTCAAGTGTTTCGCTTCCTATGACTGATTCTCAATTGTTCGTACAATTATTCTTTTTCATGAGCAAACTCCCCTTTTGTACCTGAAAGTCGTTTGTTTTACATTAATCAGGTTTTCGTTAAGTTGCTTGTTATCTGCAGTAAGCATCTCATTTTTGACCACAGTAGTTTTCATGAATTGTTTACGATCAATATGATCAACCGCCTGTTGTGCTGCTGTTGTCATCATATTACTGTCTCCACTGGCCAAATCACTATCAGCACTTTCCTTACTGATTTGATGTGAAATTTATTGGCCCTCTCCAACTCTTCCTTAGCTATATATCTTCATTTCTGCCCACTTTCTTTCCTTCTCAGATTTAAAAGAATGACAGAAAAAAGGTTTGGTTATATGGGCCAGTTTATAATCTGATTAATGTTTTAACCTCTTCTTCAGCATGGGTTCTAGCTACCAAAGAAAGTGAATTATGTCTCTAAGGGCCTTGTATGTTTTCTCCAGCTTTAGTGGCAGTATCCAACAGTCAACATTACTTTGCTTCACCCTTTCACATTCAATATGGGTTTGTCCAGGCTGTTTTTTTTGCATTCCGAAATTTCTGTCTTTATACCTCAGGAACCATCACAAATGGACTGAAGATAGCTTTCTTTACTACAGCATAATTTACAGATACCCTTTCTGTCAGCAATGCATACACTTCATGAGATCTACCTACCAGTCTACTTTGTAATAGCAATGTCCAGGTTTCTTTTGGCCGTTTCATTGGGTTAGCTACCTCTTCAAATGAAACAAAGAATGCCTCTACATTCCTTTCCTCAAACTTTGAAAGAGCTTGTAGAAATCCAACCATCTCCCCATTGGGTACTAATCTGGAAATAAGTCCTTCATGTCCACGTTCTGGAGTTGCTGTGAGGTATGTTGAAATGTTTTGAATCCAAAAAGGCATTGGAAATTGGTAAGACTTTTCTAAAGATGGAAGACGTAACTCTGACTGTTTTGCAAAAAGTGACCAAGAGCCAACTAAACGCAGGTCGCAGATAGGTTTCAGTTAGAATTACCCATGCAGGGGGGGCGGGGGGGGGAGGAAAAACAACAAATGTCAGGATTTTAAGCTGTTATTCTGTCTCTCTCCATTACTCTTTCCTCTTTTGCTAACCAACTTTCTCTGCAAGTCAAGGTTTCGCATGTCCAATTCACTTTTGTTTTTTTTTTACTCTCTGTTGCCTTTCTGCTTCCTCGCCTTTTCTTCCACTTTCTCTTGCTTTTTCTTTTCCTTCGAATTCAACTTTCTCATTTCTTTTTCGATACCTAGTTGTTGTATTTGTTTAACCAATTCGAATGGCTTGCATACTGAAAGACTTTTTTCCAACTGCCATCGCTTCTAATATGAAATGCGGTGCTATTATCTCAACTATATCTACTTTGTGGTTTGTCAGGTTTAGCTCAGTTGGCTGGAGAGCTGGTTTGTGATGCAGAGCGAGGCCAACAGCGCGGGTTCGATTCCCGCGCCGGCTGAGGTTATTCATGAAGGCCCCACCTTCTCAACCTTGCCCCTCGCCTGAGCTGTGGTATCTTCGGGTTAAATCCCCACCAGTCAGCTCTCCCCCCTCAAAGGGGAAAGCAGCCTATGGTCATCTGGGACGATGGCAACTTTCCTTTGTTGTCACTGAACTAGTAATCCAGAGACTACACCCCCCCCCCCCTCCCCCGGGTAATCCTCTGGGAACCCGGGTTCAAATCCCACCACAACAAATGATGACATTTGAATTAAATAAAAATAAAAGTCTAATGGTGACCATGAAACCCATTTGGGTCACTGATGTCCTATAGGGAATGAAATCTGCTATCCTTACCTGGTGACTCCAAACCCCTACTACATCCATGAAATAATCCTTCTGGATAGAGAAGCTAAAAGAAAGAAAGCTTTGATTAATACAGCTCTTGTTCGCGATTCTCAGAGACACCGGGAAATATCATAAATGCAAAAAAAAATAATCATTTGAAGGGTGAAGCTTGTTATGTGGACAGTACGGTAGCATTGTGGATAGCACAAATGCTTCACAGCTCCAGGGTCCCAGGTTCGATTCCCGGCTTGGGTCACTGTCTGTGCGGAGTTTGCACGTTCTCCCCGTGTCTGCGTGGGTTTCCTCCGGGTGCTCCGGTTTCCTCCCACAGTCCAATGATGTGCAGGGTAGGTAGATTGGCCAGGATAAATTGCCCTTAGGGTCCAAATTGCCCTTAGTGTTAGGTGGGGTTACTGGGTTATGGGGATAGGGTGGAGGTATGGGCTTGGGTAGGGTGCTCTTTCCAAGAGCCAGTGCAGACTCGATGGCCGAATGGCCTCCTTCTGCACTGTAAATTCTATGAAACAAATGATCTCAGGGTTTGCCAAAGGGCTTTATATCTAACGAGGCACTTTCTGAAGTGTAGTCACTGTTCTTTAGTAGGAGATGTGGCAGCCAATTTGCACACAGCAAGATCCCAGCAATAAGATAATGTTCAGATCATTTGTTGTTGTTTATTCAAGTGATGTTGGTCAGGGTGTAAATATTGGCCAGGACACCAGGAAGCACTGGACTGGTTACCATCTAGGGAGGAGAGCAACTGGGGCTTTCTGCTGTCATCCCAGCCTGGAATGGATTTCGCTGTTCGCGTATCTGGAGTGGGACTTGAACCAGCAACTTCTGACTCAGAGGCAAGAGCGTGGCCATAGCGGAGAGGGACATGACACAATTGGTCACAGTAAATGCAGGGCTTATGGAAGGGGTCAATTTTCAATCCTGCCGTGCTGGCGAATAATAATCTTCATTCGTGTCACAAGTAGGCTCACATTAACACTGCAATGAAGCGACTGTGAAAATCCCCTCGTCGCCACATTTCGCCGCCTGTTCGGGTACACGGAGGGAGAATTCAGAATGTTCAACTTACCGAACAGCACGTCTTTCGGGACTTGTGGGAGGAAACCGGAGCACCCGGAGGAAACCCACGCAGACACGGGAAGAACGTGCAGACTCCGGACAGACAGCGGCCCAAGCGGGAATCAAAACCCGAGTCCCTGACACTGTGACGAAACAGTGCTACCCACTGTGCAACCGTGCCGCCCAGCTTCGCCTCCCGATGGTACCCACTGACAATTTGGGCATGCAATCAACATGATTTCAGAAACATCTGGCTGGGAAAAATGCGTCATCCCCCCCTTACGGCAGCACGCATACACACACTCACCACCCTCCCCCCCCCCCCCCTTGTCTCCACGATTGAAAGCTGGATCCTCCCCCCCCCCCCCCCCCCCCCCCCCCCCGGAATCTTGTTTACTATTGTTTGTTGCTGGATATTGTGAGATTTAACATCATGTGGCTGGAGAATGCCGCAGCTGAGAAGCAAGCTTGTATGTGAACTGGCCTGTCACAAGGCATCTGCTTTGCAACTCCGTGAAGCAGGTTTAATTTATTCGTACAGGCAGGGAGTTTCTTTAATCAAACCCATCTGCTGCAGTGCGCGGTGTTATAATACGAATTCCCAGTGTGTCACTTTTCGAAGACAGATATGCCTTGTTACATGGAGCACATTCAGAGAGGCACAAAAGGATTAAACTCAGAAAGAAGCGACAATTATGTCGGGCATTTATTGTCCTTTTCAATTCTTTGTACCTGATGGGAGTCAAGATACTGCCAGTCCCAACCAATCCGCCTCCTTGTTCGTATTCAACGTCTCGCATGTGATGTTACATTTTGGAAGCCTGTGTTTCTCTAAGTAATTCCCTCTCTGTGAAGCACGTTATGGAATCCCGGGGTCGCGCTGAACAAAAGCTAGTCATTTTATAGAATCGGACAGGCAGAAAGAGGCCATTTGGCCCATCAGCTCTTTCAAAGACCAATTAATCCCACTCCTGCCACAAAAGTTTTGGACTTTAGTTCCTGCCAAGCATTTATCCAGTTCCTCGCTTGAATTTTTATTTTTCCTTCCCGTTATTTTTAAGGGTTCCACGGGAACAATTTTTGGACTGGCTGTGGCGTTGCGAAAGGGCGCATCAGTTGGAGTTTCTATCCGCGGGACGATCCACGTGGCCCGGCCCACGTTAACCCGAATGTCGCTCTCCCCTGATCCGCCACCGAGTGAGCGCCAGATGGAGACCCCTGTGGCGAACGTATTGCTATTGCAATTACGGGCAGCACGACATCACAGTGGTTAGCACAATTGCTTCACAGCTCCAGGGTCCCAGGTTCGATTCCCGGCTTGGGTCACTGTCTGTTCGGAGCCTGCACGTCCTCCCCGTGTGTGCGTGGGTTTCCTCCGGGTGCTCCGGTTTCCTCCCACAGACCAAAGATGTGCGGGTTAGGTGGATTGGCCATGATAAATTGACCCTTAGTGTCCAAAATTGCCCTTAGTGTTGGGTGGGGTTACTGGGTTATGGGGATAGGGTGGAGGTGTGGGATTTGGTAGGGTACTCTTTCCAAGAGCCGGTGCAGACTCGATGGGCCGAATGGCCTCCTTCTGCACTGTAAATTCTATGTAAATCTATGTAAATTCACCACTGTATTGTATTGTATTATGTTGATGCCCTTGTGGGCTCTGCCTGTGGCTCCGCCCCCTCAGGAGTGGTATATAGATCTGCAGCCTGTAGGCGGCACTCAGTACAGAGCAGTCACAGGCAGGCACAGATCTAGCTTATTAAAACCATTGTTCACGTCTACTCATCGTCTCGTGTGAATGGATGGTCACATCAACACCCATCCAGCAAGACAGGGGAGGCAGCTGGATCTAGTCCAGTGCAAACCGGTGTGTGAAATCAGCCTGCTCCACGAACAGGACCCACTTAATTAACATCTGAATGTGGAACAGAGTCCCTGTTACCGGCACCTGAAGCATTTCAGGCACGGTTGATGTTGTGGAGCAGGCAAATAGCAGCTCAACCCTTACCCCCCCCCCCCCCTCACCTCCCCAGTACACCTACCCACCCTACTCATCACCGTACTCCCCAATTTCCTCTCGATATGAAGAGTTGTACAAGAGTCAGCAAATTTTATTCAGGCTCCCACAAGCTCCACAACAAAGCCCTGGGGAATTCCGGGGAAGCTCTAATCAGTTCATAGAGTTTACAGTGCAGAAGGAGGCTATTCGGCCCATCGTGTCTGCCCCGGCCCTTGGAAAGAGCACCGCATTTCAGCCCACACTTCCAACCTATCCCCGTAACCCAGCAACCCCACATAACCTTTTGGTTTTGGATACGAAGGCAATTTATCATGGCCAATCCACCTAACCTGCACATCTTTGGACTGTGGGAGGAAACCGGAGCACCCGGAGGAAATCCATGCAGACACGGGGAGAACGTGCTGACTCCACACCGGCAGTGACCCAAACTGGGAATCGAACCTGAGACCCTGGAGCTGTGAAGCAACTGTGCTAACCTCCGTTTGCGGCGGGGGGGGGGGGGGGGGGGGGGGGGGGGGGGGGGAGAATGGAGCTACTAGTTACGTTCAGCTCAAATCAGCCAGTCTGGAACCTTGTCTTCCCCGAAGGGTTGCGATGGAACTGCAACCCGTTAGACTTCTGAACCTGTATCAGCGGATGTGAGATGGTGACAAGTTCCCCCATCTTACTCAGAGCTGAGTGCCACGGAGTGAGCTGTGAGAGACACTGTGCATGGTTAGACATTGAGGTCACAAGGTTTTCTGACGGGGAAGTTGTAATAGGGATATGTAGGATGCAGAGAAAACCAATTGGTTACTTGCAACGCAAGAGAAAAGAGTAAAGGGGCAGAAGAGGTCGAAATCCAAATGTAGAGCAGCACAGTGGTTGACATTGCTACCTACGGCGCTGAGGACCCGGGTTCGAATCCTGGTCCTGAGTCACTGTCCGTGTGGAGTTTGCACATTCTCCCCGTGTCTGCGTTGGTTTCACCCCCACAACCCAAAGGTGTGCAGGGTAGGGAATTGGAAAAAATAATTGGGTAGTCCAAATTTTTTTTTTAATCCAAATGCATACATCTTCACTATTTAAAATTGCTCAGCTGGAAGCAGAGAAGGGCAATTTAAAACGGGATGTCATTAAAAGCCATAGATTTTGCAAGGGAAGCTTGCCTTCCGCTGGGACTGGTTGGGATTCGGAAAGCCCTCCCTGAGGGAATGGTGCAGGCAGGGTCAATCGAGCGTTTCAAAAGAGATTTGGATATGAAGCTGACGGGATAAACAATGTCAGGGCTGTTGGGGAAGGGTGGGGAGTTGAGTGGGGGGTGGGGGAGGTGCGGGTGAGTGGGACTGTGTGGCAAAATTTGGCTCCAACTCCAACTACAGGTTTGCTGACGACACGACCGTAGTGGGCCGGATCTCGAACAACGATGGGTCGGACTACAGGAGGGAGATAGGGAACCTAGTGGAGTGGTGTAACAACAACAATCTCTCCCTCAATGTCAGCAAAACTAAAGAGCTGGTCATTGACTTCAGGAAGCAAAGAACTGTACACACCCCCGTCAGCGTCAACGGGGCCGAGGTGGAGATGGTTAGCAGTTTCAAATTCCTAGGTGTAAATGATGTGTCAGGCAGGCTGAGTCGATGTGGGCTGCACTTGATGCAGTGTAGCGAGAGATAGACCTCCAACACTTGATAAGATGCAACACGATTTTATTTAAAGTCTTAACTATTATACATGTTCAACTGTGGGTTGACACTATGCTGACTTGACTGGAGACCTAGTACTAGCCTAACCAGACTTACTAGCTACCGCATGGTGTTTGCACTGGCTATGCTCACGAACTCTGACTGTCTCAGTGGCTGGGTCCAGAGAGAGCGGGAAAACTGGTGCCCTCTGGCTTTATAGTGGTAGTGTCCTGTCTGGTGATTGGCTGCTCTGTTCTGTGTGCTTACTAGTCATCCTGTGTGTCAATCACTGCCTGTCCACACGCCATTATACATAGATGTATATTATGACAGCAAACATCACCAAAAATCTGTCCTGCTCCACCCACTTTGACGCTATGACCAAGAAAGCACAACAGAAGCCTATACTTCCCCAGGACACTAAGGAAATGCGGCATGTCCACACTGACTCTCACCAACTTTTGCAGATGCACCAAAGCAAGCATCCGAGCTGGCTGCATCACAGCCTGGTATGGCAACTGCTCGGCCGATGACCGTAAGAAACAACAGAGTCGTGAACACCGACCAGACCATCATGCGAACCCGTTTCCCATTGACTCTGTCTACACCTCCCGCTGCCTGGGGAAAGCGGGCAGCATAAGCAAAGACCCCTCCCACCCGGCTTACTCACTCTTCCAACTTCTCCTATCGGGCAGGAGATACAGAAGTCTGAGAACACGCACGAACAGACTCAAAAACAGCTTCTTCCCCGCTGGTACCAGCCTCCTGAATGACCCTCTTATGGACTGAACTGATCACTTCACATATCTTATCTACTGAATAGTACTGCACTCCTGTATGCATCACCCGATGTCTATGTCTATGTATTTACATTGCGTATTTATTGATGTCCTGTGTTTTGTTTCTCATGTACGGAACGATCTGTCTGGATTGTACGCAGAACAATACTTTACACTGTACCTCAGTACATGTGACAATAAAACAAATCCGAACCAATGCTGAGATGTCAACATTGCAAAAGGAGAACCCAGGATGCTTGATCTCACCCAAGAACAACGGTTCGACCTCTTTCTGGCATGGTATCTCAATATCTTTGGGATCTACAGCATGGCCCAGATTTACACAGCTTTCCAAAGTGACCCGACCAGTTGGGTCATCAATCCACATGGGATTGCTGAACATTTGGCTCCACATGATCACCCATCATTGTGTGGTTTGGTTTGAATATTGTCTTCTTTGGCATGGAGTCGCCCTGCCCTATTGTAGCTGGATGAGCTGGGCAGTAGGGGTTGAGCTATACCATGTCGACATTCACTGATGCTTTAACTTTAGAGCAACTCATCTAAGATTCTTACCCTTATTTTGCTCAGCAATCTGTTAGTATGTCCAGTTAAACTGCCCCCTCACCTTAGAGCATAAGCGCCAACTGAGCGTCGTAGTGCTTTCTTTTCCCCTGTGGAATCTGCCCAGTTTCTCTATCCTGTCTTTGCTTAAACATCCCTTTAAGAGTCGTAAAACCTCATTAAAGATTCTAGTAAACAAACAGCTCCAGCCCCGCTGTCTCACTTGCATGTGAAACCATACCCAGGCTTCATCTTTTTTTTAAAATAATTTTTATTCAAGTTTTTTAATAACAATAACAATAACAAATTTTCGCCCCGCAATTTAAAACAAACAAGGCGTGTTTCCACACCAAAACAAAACAAGAAAAGCTTAAGAACATAAGAACTAGGAGCAGGAGTTGGCCATCTGGCCCCTCGAGCCTGCTCCACCATTCAATGAGATCATGGCTGATCTTTTGTGGACTCAGCTCCACTTTCCGGCCCGAACACCATAACCCTTAATCCCTTTATTCTTCAAAAAACTATCTATCTTTATCTTAAAAACATTTAATGAAGGAGCCTCAACTGCTTCACTGGGCAAGGAATTCCATAGATTCATAACCCTTTGGGTGAAGAAGTTCCTCCTAAACTCAGTTCTAAATCTACTTCCCCTTATTTTGAGGCTATGTCCCCTAGTTCTGCTTTCACCCGCCAGTGGAAACAACCTGCCCGCATCTATCCTATCTATTCCCTTCATAATTTTATATGTTTCTAAAAGATCCCCCCTCATCCTTCTGAATTCCAACGTGTACGATCCCAGTCTACTCAACCTCTCCTCGTAATCCAACCCCTTCAGCTCTGGGATTAACCTCAAATGAAAGTGGAGAATGTGGGCATCGATCCCACTCCCTCTCACATGCTAAGCGAGCGCTCTACCATTTGAGCTAATTCCCCCAATCTAAAGCTAAAACTTACTCCGAACACCACCGAACACTCATGCAACTTGCTCAAAACTATTCATATTTCCTGACAGTAGCCTGAAGGTTTTCTCACCTTTCCTGGGTCCTTTGTCTCTGCAATCGATGGAGATTCACAAGGGACCTCTACATGCTCTGGTGGAGTCCCTTTGCTGCACAGTGGATTTTTCCGCTGCCCTTCAGCCTCCACATCTGCATTGGAGCTTCTCTTTAGGTCATCTCCTGCTGCGCAGCTGTACTTTAGTCAGGTCTTTTGGACCCCAGGCCCTTCACCAGCTTCATCGGTTCTGGGTTTGTTCACGAACAGGCACTATGCTGTAAAGGTTTGTTCACTGAGGGGCTCAGAGGCGTGTCAGGCTAAACAGCAATGTTTGTTGGTAAAACATCATATGTACAATGCACAGCCCAAATGAGGAACTAACTTCCTGCCAATGTCTACACACGTCCTTCCCGTGTGTGCGTGGGTTTCCTCCGGGTGCTCCGGTTTCCTCCCACAGTCCAAAGATGTGCGGGTTAGGTGGATTGGCCATGATAAATTGCCCTTAGTGTCATAAAAAAGTAAGGTTAAGTGGGGGGGGGGGGGGTTGTTGGGTTACGGGTATAGGGTGGATGCGTGGGTTTGAGTAGGGTGATCATTTGCTCGGCACAACATCGAGGGCCGAAGGGCCTGTTCTGTGCTGTACTGTTCTATGTTCTATGTTCTGTGTTCTATGTCTACTCGAGTTTCTTCATCCAGCTCCATCTCAGTGAGTTTCTCCACATCATTCTGTGGGTGATACTGTTTTCGGTAACATATTAACCCTTTGATAAAAGCAAATTACTGCGGTTGTTGGAATCTGAAACAAAAGCAAGAAATGCTGGACAATCTCAGAGCTTTGACAAAGAGGGATCCAGGCGAAAAACATTTGCTCCCTTCTCTCTCCACAGATGCTGTCAGACCGGCTGAGATCGTTCAGTATTTTCTCTTTTTCTTCCATGCTAACCCTTGCTGCTGCAGTAATTATAACAAGGTGCAGCCTACGGAGAATTGCATATACATTATTCGGGGGGAATGTCGGGGAATTTTGGGCTTGACTATCCCAATGATCTCCGCCAGGCCAACCTCCCGCTCTCCACCCTCAAGCCCATCCAAAACCCTGCTGTGCCGATTAAAACTCACAGAAGGTTGCCAACTCTGCTTTGAGGATATCCTGGAGGCATTGTAGCCATCTGGGATGGCCACTTACAACGAGGACCACAGAAACTCGCAAAGCCTAGTGGGTAAAATGGACAAGCCAAGACTCAGGCAGGCTCAGAGCCTGAAATGCATATTTGTCAGCAAGAAGTCCAGACGGTGTCGAACCTCCGTCCAATGAGCATGTTAATGGGGCCGATTAGCATTTGATGGCCCATCTTCGCCAAAACAAAGGACTGGTACTCGAGCGACTGGTACAGTCCCAGACATTTCGGCGCCACTCCTTGTTCAAGAGAAACGTAAACAACGGGGTCAGTGACCGCTTGGGACACGCGCAGCCATCTAAGCCCCCACCCATTTATTGGTTAAGAATCGAACAGAGTGATCAGGGATCACCCAATCAGTAAGGCCCAGACCGAAGGACCGCCCAAAAGAGCGCGAAAACCCCCAAGTATAAGAAGAAGAATCCGTCATATGTTCATTCTCTCTTGGACCTGGCGCCCCGGCCATGACCATTTCCAATCGCAGCAACACCAGAAGCAAGTCCAAGTTCAACGCTCGCTGCCAGACGGATGAGCCTAGCTGAGCAGCAGTTACTCCTTCGGACCCGATAGATCCAGAATCGGACAGAGGCCACTGTTCCTCTGACCTAAGCCGGGTGCCCGAAGTTAAGTACAGGTTGTCTTAATCGATAGGTGTAGTTAACTAGTAGTGTTTATGTTGCATGACTGATTGTGTGTAAATAAAATACCCTTGATCGTGAACTAACTAACTGGTGTTTGGCTCTTTGATCGATAGCCGGTTGAACCTTGTAGTGGTATCATTTTTTTATTTTATTCTTTTTTTTCTATAAATTTAGATTGCCCAATTATTTTTTCCAATTAAGGGGCAATTTAGCGTGTCCAATCCACCTACTCTGCACATTTTTGGGTTGTGGGGGCGAAACCCAGGCAGACACGGGGAGAATGTGCAAACTCCACACGGACAGTGACCCAGAGCCAGGATCGAACCTGGGACCTCAGCGCCGTGAGGCGGTTGTGCTAACCACTAGGCCACCGTGCTGCCCTGTAGTGGTATCATTTGATACCTGGCGACTCTGAGCGTTCGAACACAGATATCAAAAGAAAGGAGGGCAAACTCACATAGCCATAATTGGAACAGAGCCACAGAAAAGACAGAGTAAAAGAAAACAGCAGCATGATCATGTGATATTCTGACCCCATGACATTCCACCAGTGCGGTCAGGTTATATTTGAACACCTTCCACTAAAGTTACCCAACTTTTAAAAATGTCGCTCTATTCTGAGTCATTTTGCACGATATGTTCTGGCAAACAGAGGCTGCCTGTGAGCAGTCAAAGAGGGAGAGGCTGAGACGTACGAGGGGGAGGGGGTAGACAAAGAGGAGAGGGCCCATGATGGTGGAGGGGGGGAGAACAGAAGATGGAACTGAGGGAAGGGAGTAGGTAAAGGTTGCAACCTGAGCAGCTGGAGGCCAAGATGGGAGATACCAAGGTGGGGCGAGGGGAGGGGGGGGGGGGGGGGGGGGGGGGGTGGCTGGGGAGTTGCGGGGGACAAAGTGGAGGGAGACACAGCGAGAGTAAATCAAGGGTGTGGAGAATAAGGGAGGGGTGCGGAGATCCAGATGGGAGGAGACAAAAGCAGAAAGGCTGAGACAAAGGTTGGGGGGGGGGGGGGGAAGTGAGCAAGGTGGTGGCAGTAGTAGTGGTCGGGGGTGGATAGAAGCATGGGTCTCGAAGGCTGGGGAAGAGCAAAAGACAGAGGGATGGCAAAATCGAGAGAGAGGAAGAAGGGATCCAAAGGTGGGAAAATGAAGGGAAGGGACAGAGGGAGAGAGAATCAAAGAACCTCGTAGTCCAATTGAAGGCTTTAATGAACAAGTAGTTACCCCAGCAGCTCCGGTACAGAATGACTGCTGTGGGTGAAACACAGACTCTTATGCTCCGCCTGCTGGGTGGAACCAGCAGGCAGGTTCTATCACTCATACTACAGTATAAGGTACATCCCACTTAGGTACCGCGATACCCCTAATATAGCCTACCACAGACCTGACACATTGGACTGTTTTGCAGAGTGGAATGTCTACATCTCAGCAGTTTAACCTGCTCCTGCTCCTGCCTTTGAGCACAGATCCTGGACAATAACATTGCTTTAGCAGAAGGACAACTGTTCATTTCATTTTTTTTTCCAAGTCCCATAAACGTAACAGTCAGTTAGTTGAATGAAATGAAAATCGCTTATTGTCACAAGTAGGCTTCAATGAAGTTACTGTGAAAAGCCCCGAGTCGCCACATTCCAGCACCTGTTCAGGGAGGCTGGTACGGGAATTGAACTGTGCTGCTGGCCTGCCTTGTTCTGCTTTAAAAGCCAGCGATTTAGCCCAGTGGGCTAACCGGATGACCTTGTAAATCACACCCAGACTCCCTGCATTGTCCGTGATGGATTGAAATTGGTTTCTATCCAGTGTGTTAATTTGCGGAACTATTTTGATATCAGGAATGATCGAGGTATTTTCCGGCCTCGTGTCTATTCTGTAAACCGGGACTGCAGCAAGCAAGTCCGGCTGGATTAGTTCCATTTAGCTCGTCCATCAATCTCGTAACTAAAATCTGCAAAGTACTGTCACATTTAATTGAATTATCCTTTGAAGTAAACAGTGCAAATTGCTCCATCTAATGCTGTGCAGTAGATATTATGACACATTTTGACTTTAAGGGAGGTTTCTGCCGGAGTGCGTCTAAAAATAGTGCCTCAAATTCATGCATCTATATCATCACTGTCACGCACTAAATCCAAATTGAACTGAGATTAAATTGCAGGCATCAGGTCATTAAAGAAATAGCAAAAGGCTAAAAGACGGTGGGTGGTGTGTGGGAAGGGCAGTGGGGGAGGATACAAAGGAAGGGGGCGGAGTGGGGGGGGCCAGAGCGATTGGGGTCAACACAACAGGGATAATGTGGTGAAGAAGAATCAAAACGTTAACTCTGTTTCTTTCTCCACAGGTACTGTCGGACTTGTTGAGTTTTCTAGACACTTTCAGTTTCATTTCAGCTTTTCAGCACCTGCGGGGCTTGGCTTATATTCATATGGGGGGGGCTGTGGTGGGTGGGAGGGGTTAGCAACAGAGGAAGGATGGAAGGGAGAGGGTGGGAGTGGATGAGGGAAATGAAAAAAAATGAAATGAAAATGGCTTATTGTCACGAGTAGGCTTCAATGAAGTTACTGTGAAAAGCCCCTAGTCACCACATTCCGGCACCTGTCCGGGAGGCTGGTACGGGAAATGGGAATAGAGCAGAGAGGACGGGGGCGGGGGAGGGGGGGAGGAATGAAGGGTTAATGGGAGAGGGTGGAGATGGATGGGACGTGACCCTCAAACAGTTGCTTGAATTGCCCGAAATTCATAGACGTTGTAGTTGATGCCTGAGCACCAGGTAGAGCATTAGAACAGAAGAAATGGAGCAGGAGTGGACCATATGACCTCTGGAGTCCTGCCCTGGATCTTCATCTCCGTTTGTTCCGTGTTGCACTTACAAATTCCACAGAAAACACCCAGCCCATTATATCTGTCATCCATTTTCTCCTCTGCTTCCATATTCCCAGCAATCCTCCCCTCCAATAATTGTGCCGACCGTCTGCTCAACTGATGTGACCAAAGCATTGTATCTTGTTCCTCTCTGTGATGTCATGTACTCGTTTTGCCAAACCATTTCAAAAAGTCTTTCTGCCTGTGTAGGAGATGTGGAAAATCCTCACGGACGGTCCACGTCTTGCATTCAGCCAATCAATAGTCTCCTTGTCGCCCATGTTTCCGAGACATATAACGTTGAAAAGAGAATGCAGCACCTCAGCACGATTTTCCCAAGAATCATGTCGGGTCCTTTCACTGTCAACGCATCCTTCATTCTGACGAGGCAGGTCTTGGCTATTCTTCATTCACATTCGAATTCCACAATCACATCTCCCATCACCTTTGATCATCTTTCTAAGGTGCGTGAACCTTCCCACCTGTTTCAGGACGTGTCCGTTAACTTCAATTTGGAAAATTGCCAGCGCAGCCATTATCCCTGGAATAGAAGGGACACTAGCAACGTGGTTGGAAAACTGACTGAATATTAGGGAGTGGAGACTAATGGTCAGTGGATATTTTTCGAGCTTGAGGAAGGTTTGTAGTGGTGTTCCCCAGGGGTCGGGAGTCCCCTTGATCTTCCTGATATATATTAATCATCTAGATCTTCGTGTGGAGGGGACAATTTCAAATGTTGAAGATGATACAAAACTTGGAAGTACTTGTATTGTGAGAAGGACAGTGTAGAACTTCAGAAGGACGTAAACAAGTTGGTGGAGTGGACAGATGGGTGACAGACGAAGTTCAATGTGGAGAAAAGTGAGATGATGCATTTAGAACATAGAACATTACAGCGCAGTACGGGCCCTTCGGCCCTCGATGTTGCGCCGACCTGTGAAACCATCTGAAGCCTATTTGGTAGGAAGAAAATGGAGAGACAATATAAAATAAAGGGTAAAATTCTTAAAGGGGTGCAGGAGCAGAGGGAGCTGGGTGTATATGTGCATCGATCATTGAAGGTAGCAGGACAGGTGGAGAGAGCAGTTAATAAAGAATCTGGGGCGTGATTCTCCGCCCCCCACGACGGGTCGGAGAATAGCGGGAGGGCCTTCCCGACATTTTTCCCGCCCTCCCGCTATTCTCCCCCCCCTGCCCAACTCCCGACACGAATCGCTGCCGCCGTTTTTTTACGGCCGGCAGCGATTCACAGCTGTTCGATGGGCCGAAGTCCCAGCCCTTTACGCTGTTTTTACGAACGGCAAACAGACCTGGTCTGGCCGTTCGTAAAAACGGCGGGAACAACTCGCTTTTTATAACCATGGCACCGATTGGCACGGCAGTACCACGGCCGTGCCAAGGGTGCCATGGGCCCGCGATCGGTGGGCACTGATCGCGGGCAGCGGGCCCGATGCCCACGCACTATTTGTCCTTCCGCCGCCCCGCAGTATCCATTCGCGGGGCGGCTGAGGGGCATCCCGGCCCGCGCATGCGCGGGTTTCGCGCAAATACGCGATGACGTCATCCGCGCATGCGCGGGTTGGAGTCTTCCAATCCGCGCATGCGCGGCTGACGTCATATGACGCGTCAGCCGGCGCTAACTCCGGCAAGCGGGCTTAACGAAATTCGTTAAGCCCGTGATGCCGGAGCTTACGGCGTCGGGCTGCTAGCCCTGACCGGGGACCAGAATCGGTTCCCGGTCGGGAAGGGGCGCACTGGCGTCAAACCCGGGTGGGTTTGACGCCAGCCTTACGATTTCTCCCATTTTGGGAGAATCGCGCCCATAGTATTCTGGGCTTTAGTAATAGGGTCACAGAATACAAGAGCAAGGAGAATATGCTGAACTCATCCAAGACACTAGTCAGACCTCAGCTGGAATATTGTGCACAGTTGTGGGCCCACACCACAAGAAGGATGTGAACACATTGGGAAGAGTCCAGGAGAGTTTCACAAAAATGGTTCCCGAGATAAGAAACTTCAGTTATGAGGAGAGGTTGGAACTGTTCTTCTTGGAGAAAATAATAATAATAATCGGGCTGGATTGTCCGGCGGCCGACGGCGATATCATAATTGGCGATCAGGCGAAGAGTCGATTCTGACGCCCAGATCGGGGCCGGCGCCTGTCTGAAGCCGGTCAGCGTTACTCCGCCCCCTCGGAAATGGCATCATACCGTCAGGCGCCATTGCAAGAACGTTGGTGCGTCATCAGCCGGCCCTCCCGCGATGCTCCGCCCCTGCTGGGCCAGGTTCCCGACGGCGCGGGACATGCCAGCTGCAGATTGTGTACAGCGCCGCCACACTCGGCCGGGATCAGTGCCGCTGGCTGGGGGGGGGCTTCTGCGCAGGCTGGTGGGGGGTGGCCAGGGGTGGGCTGTGGTTTGCGGATAGCGGGTCGGGTCCATGCACGTACGGCGCCATGTTATACGGCGCGACCGTTGCAGGTCATTAGTCGTGTGCATGTGTGGCCATGGACCCGGAAATTCTCTGGCCGTTTTCGGCATGGGAGTCGGGAGTTTAACCCGGCGGCGGTGAGGGGTTTGCACCACTTCTTTCATCATAAACCTCCCGCAAACGTTCTCCATTCGAGTCGGCACCCAGCCGCTGAAATAGGAAATCCAGCCCAATAATCATAATTATTGTCACAAGTAGGTTTACATTAACGCTGCAATGAAGTTACTGTGAAAAGCCCCTAGTCGCCACATTCCGGCGCCTGTTCGGGTACACAGAGAGAGAATTCAGAATGTCCAATTCACCTAACAGCACGTCTTTCAGGACTTGTGGGAGGAAACCGGAGCACCCGGAGGGAACCCACGCAGACACGGGGAGAATGTGCTGACTCCACACAGTGACCCAATCGGGAATCGAACCTCGGACCCTGGCGCTGTGAAGCAACAGTGCTAGCAACTCTGCTACCATGCTGCCCAAAAGAAGGCTAAGAGGAGATTTGATTGGGATGGTGAAAATCATGAGGGGGCTGGACAGAGTAGATGGGGAGAGACGGTTCGCTCTTGTAAAATGGTCAAGAACGAGAGGGTCTCAGATTTAAAGTGATTCGCAAAATAAGCAAATGTGAGATATGAGAAAATAGTCTTTCCCACAGCGAGTGGTTTGAGGCTGGAATGTACGGCCTGGAAGTGAAGTGGGGGATGGGGAAAAGGCAGGGAAGTGCACTGATGCACATTTAGACATCTAGTACAGACACGATGGACCAAATGGCCTCCTTCTGCACCCTTCCAGTTCTGTGATGCTGTGATTCTGCAACCATCTCTTTCAGGGCCCTGAGGTGTAGGCCTTCAGGTCCTGGGGATTGGTTGGATTTTGGTCCAGTGAGTTTCTCCAGTACATTTTCTCTGCTGATGTTAATTACCTTAATTTTCTAACACTTATTAGCCCCTCCATATTGATTTTTGTCCAGGGTAAGCAGGACCTGCTGCAGAGTGAGTGCTGGGGGCTACAAAGTGAAGATTCCTCTGTCTCCTCTGAATTAGCAAAGTGTCAAGAGCGACACCAAACCTTATTACTGATGTCAACACTCCAGGCTTACCCTGGAGACTCCTGGGAATGAAGAACAATCTTCAGAACATTGTTGTGGGATCAAATCCAGGAGCAAAATCCCGAGGACATTGGAAACCAAAATCATTTGTAACTCCAAACCTGCGGCAGGTCGGAGAATCCTCGGGGGGGGGGGGGGGGGGGGGGGTGGGGTGCAAATCCCGTCCCGGCGCCGGCTGCCCTATTCTCCAGCACCATTTGTTGGGGGCTGGTGGGATTCCCGCCACTCCGGTCTGGAGCCGTTGACAGCGGCCCCCCCAGCGAATCTCCGGGCCCCGATGGGCCGAGTGGCCATCCAGTTTTTCCCAGTTCCGCCGGCGTGAATTACTCATCTCACGCATGGTGGGATCTGGCATGTAAGTGTGCTGGAGCGGCCGGGGGAGGGCACAGGGAGATCCGAACCCCGGGGGGGGGGGCTCCACGGTGGCCTGGCCTGCGATCGGGGCCCATCAATCCTGCGGGCAGGCTGGTTCCGTGGGGGGCCTTCTTTACTCCGTGCCGGGCCCCTGTTGGGCTCCACCATATTGCCCGGGGTCCAGCGCGGAGAGGAGAACCCCCACGCATGCGTGGAAATATGTCAGCCGGTCTGCGCATGCGTGGAAATATGCCGGCCAGTCCGTACATGCGCGAGATTACGCCGGCCGTTCTGCCAACCACTCCGGCGTAAATCTAGCCCCCAAGGAATTGGAGAATTCCTCACTTTCGGGTGCTGTTGACACCGGAGTGGTTGGCTCAGGTTTTCCCTCCCTCTCTCACAGTGCCAAAAACTGTAAACCCAACCCAACAAGATGGTTCTTCACTCAGAGGCTTGTGTACCTCTGAGATTCTTCACCTCAGGAAGCTGTGGATGCTTTATCATTGAATATATTCAAGACAAAGATCAATGGTTTTTTTTTATTAATTAGGGAATTAAGGGATATTCTGCTTGACAGTGGAGTTGAGAGTGAAAGATCAGCCATGATCTTATTGAAAGACGGAACAGGCTTGAATGGTCGATTCCGCTCCTATTTCTCAGGTACTTATTATTTTAATAATGTAGGGGGGCAAAAATGGATTGCGAAATTAGATGCACGGGAAAACGTAGCCAAGTCACAGTGTTCAGTGTTGTGAATTTCAGAGTGAAAATGATTATCTGCGAGTTGAGAACTGCACCAGTCACCCAACGTGGGTCTAATGAAGCGTTCAAGGCAAATTTAAATTGGTCCCGCAGGGAATTCAGTTGGATTCTTGCTTTTTTTCCCGCAGTTACTGCCGCTCGCGTCGGCTGCTTGTCCTCTCAAAGGCATCACAATTTAATTATTGGAGTGTTATTGGCGGGGCTGGTTTAGCACAGGGCTAAATCGCTGGCTTTGAAAGCAGACCGAGGCAGGTCAGCAGCACGGTTCAATTCCCGTACCGGCCTCCCCGAACAGGCGCCGGAATGTGGCGACTAGGGGCTTTTCACAGTAACTTCATTTGAAGCCTACTCGTGACAATAAGCCATTTTCATTACATTTTACTACCTCGAGTTGCCACCCCTCCGCGGCCGCACTGGAGTCTCCAGGCGTGGACCATTAAAGCTCCACATAATCTCACAGCAATCAATTTTCAAAGGATTAAAACATATGGGTGGGGGTTCTCCGTCACGGGATGCCTGAAAGGCGTTCCCTGATGGGACGGAGAATTGGGGGAAAATTGGGATCGGTGAACTCGATGCCCAGACCTCCCACTGGCGGACGGAACGAGGTTGACTGTACGCGCTGGCGGAGGGGGATGTAAATGAATGCAAACTGGTCTTAATGCCCCATTTGCATCTAGTTAGCGGGTCCGGTGCCCTGTGCTCCAGCCTTCCATGATTCTCCGGTCCCCGCGGTCAGGAATCTGATGGGCGTGGATCGCTTATGGTCCCTACCTGCCAGGCCATGGCATGGCGGATCCCTTGGTGGGGGAGGGGGGAGGGCCTTTAGGCAGGGAGTCTCTTTGGGGGGTCCGCCTATTACAGGGGTTTAAAGGGGTCCCTGTGGGGGAACAGCCCTATTCTTGGGGTCCCTGTGGGGGAGTTTCCCTATTGCACGGGTCCCCAGAGGGGGCAAGGGGGCGGGGAGAGTGTGTTCATCCCCTTACTTGGAGGTAGGGGGTGCACCCAGCAATCTGGGGGTGGGGGGGCACCCAGCAATCTGGGGGTGGGGGGGCACCCAGCAATCTGGGGGTGGGGGGGCACCCAGCAATCTGGGGGTGGGGGGGCACCCAGCAATCTGGGGTGGGGGGGCACCCAGCAATCTGGGGGTGGGGGGGCACCCAGCAATCTGGGGTGGGGGGGCACCCAGCAATCTGGGGGTGGGGGGGGGGGGATGCTGTGCGATGTGGGGGAGGGTGTTTGGGGCTGATTTGCAATGCCAGTCATGGGAACCCGCGGTTGGGCAGCCCGCTCGAGATAACGGCCTGATGGCGGGATTCCTTGGGAATCCCTTGTATTCCACTCCATGCATTTTTCCATGGCATGTATTGTGGAATTGCATCCCACTTTATGACTCCAAGAGTCTCCCAAACGTAGAATCCAGCCCATGGTACATAGATACACAGATACATAGAACATACAGTGCAGAAGGAGGCCATTCGGCCCATCGAGTCTGCACCAACCCACTTAAGCCCTCACTTCCACCCTATCCCCATAACCCAATAACCCCTCCTCATCTTTGCTCACTAAAGGCAATTTATCATAGCCAATCCACCTAACCTGCACGTCTTTGGTGTTTATTCTTTTTTTATGAACACAGAATTGTTATAGCACAGGAGCAGGCCATTTGGCCCACTACGTCTGTGCCGGCCGTCCTTGGGAGCAATTCACTTCAGTGCCGCTGCCCCGCTTCTCCCCACAACCCTACACGTTCCTTTTCAGATCATCCAGTTCCCACATGAATGTCTCGATTGTCCCGGCCTTCACCACATTCTCTGGTGAATCATTGACGTAATGGCACTGGCACCGGGCTAGTAATCTAGAAGCCGCCCCCCCTCCCCCCTTGCTCTTGGGATGTGGGTTGAAATCCCACTGCGGCAGCTGATGGAATTTAAATTTGATTTAAAAATCTGGAATTGAAAACAATTCCCAGTAATGGTGAGCATGAAATCGGTACCGCTTGTCATAAAAGAACCCCATCTGGTTCACTAATGTCCTTTTGGGAAGGAAATCTGCAGTCCTTACCCTGTCTGGCCTACATGTGACTCCAGACCCACAGCAATGGGGTTGACTCTTAACTGCCCCTCCGAAATAACCCAACGAGTCACTCAATTGTATCAAACTGCTGCAAAGTAACAGAACTGGCAGTACAACTATGCCACGTGAACTCTAATGGTTCAAGAAGGGGATGAGGAACATATCAGCCACGATCGAATGGCGGAGCAGACCCATTGGGCCAAATGGCCACATTCTGCTCCTATACCTTATGGTCTTAAGGCGGCTCACCACCATCATCTCAAGGGCAATTTGGGATGGGCAATAAATGCTGGCCGAACCAGCAACACCAACATCCCGTGAATGAATTTTTAAAAATCTCTCAGGCAACTGTTACGCGAGGGAGATATTGGGAAATTGGGTCCAGAAATGGGATCAAAGCAATTTAGCAGGTAAACAGACTAGGGAGTAAAAGCTGCTAGCACAGAGTCAGAGGGCTTTGTCCACAACTGGCATGAGTTACATTGTCCCATTCAGGCTTAAACTCGTCAGTGGGAATACACAGCAGGGCCCTATTCATCAAGGCTGAGTCACTCAAGATCCATTGCCCTTCGGGACATTCATGTCTGGCCATCTGGCCACCTATTAGCCCATTATAGAGTCTGATGGCCTCCTTGTCCGTCAATGGGAGGTTAGTTGCATATCAATACCATGGCGCTTTTCATCTGTATAAACGGGAGTGGGAAATCAAACAGCCAAGATAACGCTGAAGGGGGTCAAGTCTGAGCACCCCAGGAGCGATACTTTATTTGAGGGGCTGTGTGGAGCTCACAGAGAGAGAAATAAAGAATCCTGCTTTGAACATGTATGAGGAGAAGGCTATGGAAAGTAACTGAGAGAGGTCAGAAAAGTTGCCACCGAGGCACGCTTTGGAAAAGAGTTCTGAATAAATTTCCCTAACAGAAAAAAAATAGTTTCATAAATGCAAGTATTGCCTTTGCCTGACTGTGTAAGTGGAATGAGAGCTGCATGTTCATTTAAAGTGCCATTGGATGGGAACAACTGTGTTAAGGTTAGGAAACTACATGTAATCTGTTATTGTTAGGTGTTTTTAAAAAATAAATTTAGAATACCCAATTCATTTTTTCCAGTTAAGGGGCAATTTAGCACGGTCAATCCACCTACCCTGCATATCTTTGGGTTGTGGGGGCTAAACCCACGCAGATACGGGGAGAATGTGCAAACTCCACATGGACAGTGACCCAGGGCTGGGATCGAACCTGGGACCTCGGCTCCATGAGGCAGCAGTGCTAACCACTGCGTCACCGTGCTGCCCCATTGTTAGGGTTGATCCTTAAAACTTTAAATAATGTTTTCTTTTCTTTTGTTTGAATAAAGTTTGTTTCTAAAATAACCAAACCCCATTTCTTATATTGTCACTCCTGGAAAGAATCGATCCTTCTGCACCATCTTAAAACTTTAAAACGTTCTGGCTTTGGTCCAGTCTCTTAGCCGCTGTTGAGAGCTGACCAGGCATCCGTGACAGAGGGCATTCCAGACCCTAACCTGTGAGAAGAAGTTTCTCCTTGTGTCTCCATCACTTCTTTTGGCAATTACCTTAATTCTGTGTCCCTCGCGTTCTCCCTCCTTCCAGCAATGGGAACAGTTTCTCCCTCTCTACACTACCCTCCCCACAGTTCTCAGTGTTTCCAAGTTTCCTATATTTGCAAAATGTGAAATTCTACCCTGTACGCCAAGGTCTAGGATTAGGTAATCAGTTGTAAAGATATCAAACCCCAAAAAATGCGATTTGACTGACCGCTCAGGATTGATCCAATTTCGTAATAAGGTCATTTTCCAATTGGCAAGACATCGTGAGGGTGGCTGGGTCAGGTGACCAATGACAGGAATGTGAGGGTGGGGCAGTTAGAAGCAGGGAGGTCATGTCCAGCCCTATTTAAAACTGTCATTGTGTTGGTGCATTCATTTCTGCTCTTACTGATGTCTAATTGCACATCCCTGTCTGACGCAGGAGTAAGACGGGGAAGGTGGCTCAACCACGGCTAACAAGGGAAATCAGAGACAGTGTTAAAGCCAAAGAGGAAGCATAAAAACTGGCCAGAAAAAAGGCAGCAAGCGTGAGGACTGGGAGAAACTTAAAATTCAACAGAGGAGGGCAAAGGGTTTAGTTCGGAAGGGGAAAATAGAATACGAGAATAAGCTTGCAGAAAACATAAAAACTGACTTCAAAAGCTTCTTTAGATATGTGAGGAGAAAAGGACTGGTGAAGACGAATGTAGGTCCCTTACCGTTTGAATCAGGTGGATTCATAATGGGCGGCACAGAGATGGCAGACCCGGTGAACAATTACTTTGGATCTGTCTTCATTCAGGAGGACACTAATAACTTTCTGGAAATACTAGGGGACAGAGGGTGTAGCAAGAAGGAGGAACTGAAGGAAATCCTTATTAGTCAGGAAATTGTATAGGGGAAATTGATGGGATTAAAATCCGATAAGTCCCCAGGGCCTGATGCTCTGCATCCCAGAGTACTTAGGGAAGTGGTTCTAGATATAATGGGCGGAATTCTCCAACCCCCACAGGGTCGGGGAATCGCCCGGGGCTTTGTAAATCCCACCCCGCCGTGGCCGGAATTCTCCACCACGCAGGAATCGGCGGGGGCGGGAATCGCGCCCCGCCGGTCGGCGGGCCCCCTGCGACAATTCTCTGGCCCGCGATGGGCCGAAGTCCCACCGCTGTCAGGCCTCTCCCGCCGACGTGGTTTAAATCACCTCTGTGCTGGCGGGAGCAGGCGACGTGAGCGGGCCCCGGGGTCCTGGGGAGTGCACGGGGCGATCGGAACCCACCAATCGGCGGGCGGGCCTGTGCCGTGGGGGAACTCTTTTTCTTCTACCGCTGCCACAGCCTCCACCATGGCGGAGGCTGAAGAGACCCCCTTCCCCGTGTATGCGCCGGTGGTGACGCCAGCAGCCGCTGATGCTCCGGTGCATGCGCAGACTCACGCAGACCGGCGAAGGCCTTTCGGCCAGCCCCGACGCCGGCTGGTGTGGCGCCAAAGGCCGTTGCCTCCAGTCGGCGGAGCGGGAGCCACTCCAGCGCGGGCCTAGCCCCTAAAGGTGTGGAGAATTCCGCACCTTTGGGGAGGCCCGACGCCAGAGTGGTTGGCGCCACTCCGCTACGCCGGGACCCCCCGCCCCGCCATGTAGGGGAGAATACCGCCCAATGGATGCATTGTTTATAATTTTCCAGCATTCTATAGACTCTGGAAGTGTTCCAATGGATTGGAGAGTTGGCATAAATAGGTCTTTTTTCTGGTTGGCAGGATGTGACGAGTGATGTGCCACAGGAATCAGTGTTGACGACTCACCTTTATATAATTTATAGAAATTACTTGGGTGAAGGGTCTGAAGGTACGGTTGCTAAATTTGCAGATGACACAAAGATAGGAAAGTAACTTGTGACAGGGCATGTCGTGGAAATCATAATAAAGACAAATTCCTCGAGGTTCGATTTAAGGAAATTTATTTACACAAATATATTTGCGGAGAGAGAGTGTTCCAGCTGCAAAGCCGCACTGCTCTCTGAGATTCAATTGAAGGAAGCATATCTTTATAGTCTGAAACAACAGCTTGAAGTAAACTGGCATGTTTATATTAAATAGACCTTGGAAAGTACGCAAGATGAAATACGTATTACGTATGTTCTTTATTTGGCTAAAAACAACTCGAGTACACATTTTTTATCTTTCGGAGGACAATGTGTTATCATAATAAGGCCGAGACCAGAATATTAAGCAGTATTTCATTTATGTTACCTGACCTACTCATTTTCATTCAAAAGCAGTGTTGAACTATAGTCAAGCATTTCCCAGCATGCTTCTAAGTTGGTTCATGTTAATTTCCCTTCCAAAGGGAATAAGGAGCCTACAAAGGCTCGCAGGTAGGTAAAGTGAGTGGGAAAAAATCTGGCAAATGGAGAATAATGTGGGCAAATGTGAAATTGATCTTCTGAGAATTTCCATCAGTGTCTGTTTGCATTGTGTATGTAGCTATCCTTATCCCATTTACTGCCGGTTCTAACCCAGCTTCACAAAGGGGTGTGACACATAGCTAGACTATCTTCGCGAGGTCCAACATTCAAACTGCTCCTTCCAGTGACTGCACCAACATTCTTGCCTCTGAGTTGTGGGGAAGGCAAGAAGGGCTGAGAAAGATCCAGCTATTGGTATTTGAATCCCCTGCCGCTGATATGGTACAACGATCTTCCGAGACTGCAGATCCAATCGATTTCCTTCCCCTGATTCTCCTTCCTGGCAAGAGATACTGAGATCTGGACGAGATTCTCCTTGGGGTAGCCTCAGGACGTCACCGAAAGGCCATCCCCCGATGCTCCGCCCCCGATGCTCCGCCCCCGATGCTCCGCCCCCGATGGGCCGAGTTCACGGCCACACGGTTGACTGTGTCCAGCACCGCCACAGTCGGACAGGAACCGTGCTGCTGGCCAGGGGAGCTTCCATGTGGGCTGAGGGGACTGGTGGGGGGTGGCCAGTGGGTGGTGAGGGGGCGTCCAGGGGGGGCACTACCTGGCAGGTCGGGTCCGCGCAAAGGCGGCGCCATGTTGTACAGCGCAATCACTTCAGGTCGTCGCCGTGCGCTTGCGCGGCCACTGACCCGGTAATTCTCTGCCCATTTATTTCGTGGAGGCCGGGCGTTTTACGTGGTTTGGCTGCCAGTCCCTCACTGGCCTCAGGATCGGTGAGGGGGCGCCGCCGATATTTTCCACGTAAAACACCACGGTTCCTCCGCACTTAGCCTCAGAATCGGAGAATCTGGCCCCTGTTCTTCAATGCCTTCCTCGCTAACAACAACTTGCATTTATATAGAATCATTACACCGCATGTTGGCCCCGCTCTGCATCGCGATTCAGCTGTCCAGCCAACTGAGTTAAACCACCCCAGTCCCGGCCTTGTATCGGCTGACATTATTCATGAAGGCTCCGCCTTCTCAACGTTGCCCCTCGCCTGAGGTGTGGTGATCCTCAGGCTAAATGGGGTGACAGTGGTGTAGTGATATTGCTGCTGGACTAATAATCCAGAGACCCAGGGTAATGCTCTGGGGAACCGAGTTCGAACCCCCATCAGGGCAGATGGTGTGGAATTCGCATTCAATAAAAAGTGTAATGATGACCATGAAACGATTGTCATTAAAACCCATCTGGTTCACTAATGTCCTTTGGTGGGAGCACCCGTATGTCCGGTGTCGCTCTACGCAACCAGGGGCCTCGGTGGGTGGTCAGTGGGATGTGCAGCAAGGTGGAGCTTTCTCATATCCCCTCTTTGCTCTCCTGATTGCTTTCTTAAGCTCCTGAATTCCACTAAAGCCTCCACTGATTTGCCCCCCTTGTACCTCCTAAAAGCCTCTATTTTCCTTCTCATCCTATCCCAAAAACTTTTAGTCATCCACGGTTTCCTGAGCTTGTTACTCCTTCCTATCACTGGAGAGGGAACATGTTGGGCCTGTACCCTCCCCATGTCCTTTTTGAACGCCCCCCCCCCCCCCCCCCCCCCACAGCTCTTCTGCAGATTTCCCCACAAGTAACTCTTCCCAGTCTACCATGGTCAGATTCTGTCTTATCTTGTCAATTCCATTGTTAAGGTCATCAGAAACGGGTGAGGATATTAATTGTTTGTCAGCACATATAAATAAGG
This sequence comes from Scyliorhinus canicula, assembly GCF_902713615.1. NCBI lineage: Eukaryota > Metazoa > Chordata > Chondrichthyes > Carcharhiniformes > Scyliorhinidae > Scyliorhinus > Scyliorhinus canicula. Next base: position 8,546,308 of record NC_052155.1, on the reverse strand, counting down.
GGCTTCTGTGACCATGGACACCATGAGGGCGGGGGCCCATCATCACTCCCAGACATGATATTTTGATTTAGTTAGTTAGGTTTTTTTTGATGTTTTGTTTTCATTACACTGCTCCACAAGGGCCTGTCAACCCCTGTCTTTTTTATTTAATTTATTGATTATTGGTTTCATTAAAAGGGTATCAATAAGGAATAACCTCCCTCTCATTTTTTTAATTTATTGATCTTTGTTTTCTCAAAAAGATTATGAATAGAGGATATTAGTGCGCCTTTTATGGAATATTACTCCTGTTAATTTGTTTCTTCTCGATTTACAAAATGAGCTACAAATAGGGCATAGTTGAGACACTGGGTTTAGTGGGAAGAGAGCTTAGTGGCTGACCCTTTTAGAACAAATAATATTTAATAACCTTCTCTTGTTTACTTATGAAAACTTTGTAAATTGTAAAATTTCCTTATTTCCCTCTGAAAGTTAACAGCTGAAAAGCAAGGGCCACATATATCTCCTAATGCAAATTTCCAAACCTAACTTATTTACTTATAAATCCACTTCACCATGGGCTTTTATTATAAATGTGCGCATTTAGCACCTCTGCCCACTTTTGTCTCTCAACTCTCCCAAACAAATTGTCTCTATTAACCTCTTCCCAGCTGAATTGAATAATTTACACACACACATGCACAGGTGTGTATATACATATATATATATACACAGGTGTATATAAATATATATATATATATAATATATGCATATATATACATACAGAGTATTACAATATTCCCCAAAATATGCAGGGGCTGGTTTAGCTTCAGGGGCTGGTTTAGCACACTGGGCTAAATCGCTGGCTTTTAAAGCAGACTAAGGCAGGCCAGCAGCACGGATCAATTCCCGTGCCAGTCTCTCCAAACAGGCGCCGGAATGTGGCAACTAGGGACTTTTCACAGTAACTTCATTGAAGCCTACTCGTGACAATAAGCGATTTTCATTCATTCATTCATATTTTTTAAAAATCTATTTTCAATAAACTTTCCCAATAAAGAAAAGTTCTGTATCTTGGTTTCAACTTCATGAACCGGCTTGGATTCTATTCACAACCATAACTTTTGAAATTTTGTACTCTATGCTTCTAATTATAAAGCCGAGACATTCATGCAGTGATGTTAATGTTCCTAAGGTGTGTTGTACAAATGTTATCAGATGAAATTTGAAATTGAGCTACATAAGGAGCATTAGGGCACATATTTAAAGTTCAGTCAAATAATTTGTTTTTTAAATTTAGAGTACCCAATTCATTTTGTTCCAATTAAGGGGCAACTTACTGTGGTCAATCTGCCTAGCTTACGCGTCTTTTGACTTGTGGGGGCGAAACACATGAAAACACGGGGAGAATGTGTAAACTCCACACGGACAGTGACCCAGAGCCGGGATCGAACCTGGGACCTCGGTGCCGTGAGGCTGCAGGGCTAACCCACTGTGCCACCGTGCTGCCCTCAGTCAAAGCGATTTTAAGGAAAGACATGCATTTATCCAGCACTTGTCATGCCCACGTGTCAAAGTGCTTTACTGTCAGTGACGTACTTTCTGAAACGTAGTCACTTGTAGTGACGGAAGGGCAGCAGCCAATTGTAGTTGAGAAAACATCCACAAAGGAGAAGTGTGACCTTGTGCTTTTTGAGGTGCTGGTAGAGGGACACAGTTTGGATGGAACACTGGGGGGAATGCCCCCTCTTCTTCAAAATCGTGCCACGGCATTTTTTACATCCAGAAGAGTAGGCGGCTGCAGCCTCAGTGTAGCATCTCATCTGAAAGAAGGCATCTCGTCTCCAATAGTGCAGCTCACCCTCAGTGGAGCACCGGAGAGTCAGCTTCGTTTTGTTTGTGCTCTAAGTCCGGGAGTGGGTATTGAGCCTGGAACCTTGTGATTGAGAGGCACTGAGCCTCTCACCGATCCTCTGCTGACCGCACCTGGCGTATAGTGCACAGTTTTGGTCCCCTTATTTGAGGAAAGATGCAGTGGTTTTGGAGGCATTACAGAGAAGGTTCACTGGGTTGATTCCAGAGGTGAGGGGTGGATTTCTCCGTCCCGCCGCACCTGATTTCTGGTTCAGCACGCCGGCGGGGCGCTCCGTTACGCCGGCTGGTCAATGGGGGTTTCCCATTGCGGGGCAGCCCCACGCCATCGTGAAACCCCCACCCCCAGGCTGCCGGCAAAACGGAGCGTCCGGCCGGCGGACAATCCGCCCGAGGGGTTTGCCGTACGAGAGACATTGAATAGTTTAGATCTATACTCTCTAGAGTTTAGAAGAATGAGGGGAGATCTAATTGAGGTATGCAAGATACTAAAAGGTGTGGATAAAGTAGACGTGGAGCTGATGCTGTCTCTTGTGGGGCATTCAAAAATGAGAGGTCATAAAGTTAGAATGAGAGGTCGCAAATTTAAAACTGATTTGAGGAAAAACTATTTCTGAAAAGGTTTTGAATCTGTGGAATTCGCTACCCCAGTGTGCGGTGCATGCTGGGACGGTGAGTAAATTTAAGGAGGAGTTGGACAGATTTTGAATTGGTAATGGGTTGAAGGGTTATGGAGAACGGCCTGGACGGTGGAGTTGAGGCCGGGATGGGATCAGCCATGATCACATTGAGGGTGTTAGGCTCGGGAGGCTAAATTGCCGACTTCCGCTCCTAGGTCATGTGTTCTCGGGAGGAGATGCTCTGACTGATTTCGCAATCCAGCTCTTGGTCTGTAGCATTGTGGGTAGCAGATGAGGAACATACCAGCCATGATAGAATGGCGGAGCAGACTCGATGGGCCGAACGGCCTAATTCTGCTCCGATACCATATGAATTTATGGAGATGGAGAGATTGAGGGGGGAAATTCCAGAGCTTAGGAACCCCTGCAACTGAAGGCACCACCGCCAATGGTGGAGCGATAGAAATCAACGATGCACAAGAGATCTTGGAGGACTGTCTTCTGATATGATATCATCGTGTAGCAACCCAGAGGTGGGCTGATTTGAGGAGACAGGAGGCAGATTGGACAGAAGTGCTCTCTGCAAAGTGCGCCTGTGATAATATCAAAGCAAAAAAAAAAGAAGAGATTGTCACTCAAATTATTTCACTGGAGTCCGCTGAAGGACACGGGATGTTATCAGCCAAGGTCTTGAAGGATTTGATTACTTATTCCTTGTTGTGCATATGATGGGGGCTTTATCGGCTTTACAATGTGCAGATGTATTTATGATTGCAAGTGGGCGAGGAAATTATTCTGCCTTTGACCAGGATCCTCAGCCACCTTGAGGATAAGCTAATATCACATTGCCCCTCTGTTCAATATCTGCATAATTATTAACTTTGCCCTTTTGCAGCTGATGGTATAATCCTGATCTTTCCCTTGTGTTCCAATTTACAGGCGTTTGATCCCCGTGACAAGAATTCTGACTCCCTTATATTCAATGAAAGGTTCATTCCTGAAGTTCGACTGACACGGGCTTTATGAAAGGAATCTGGGGTGGTTACTGCTGACTTTCTTTGTCTGTAGTCAAGGACAGAGATATTTAAAAGATCCGTTTCTCAAAACTGCGACCTCTTTCGAAAGTTCGCACCTGCTACTTTTGCACATTTGCTGTCACATCATTTGCATAGGTTATGTTGCATAATTGCATGACTAAACATGTTACATCCGCGTAATAGCCCGCAACATTTAATTTGGCTTCAAACGTAGGCAATATATTACTGACAGTTTTAGCAGCTCTATTTTCTCTCTCCGCAGTAAATCGTTAGCGTAACGGTGCCTGTGCCTTACAATTTGGTTAAGATTCCAATTTGCGTCACTCTACCCTTGCTGGCTTTGACTTCGGATGCTTTGGACCGAAGTTGGGCACTCCCTCCGAAACCTCGCCACCTAATTGTCTCTCACTCTGGGCGTAATTCAGTGGTCGCGTGGATCGTGGCGGGGAGCCATCTGTAGCTGCCGCAAAACACCCCACCAAAAGCGCCGAAAAGCGCACTCAAACTTCTGTCTGTTTAATCGAGCCCTCTGTCTCTCTTCCTTTGCACCACTGTTTAAAGCCTACCTCATTGACCAAATCTTTGATCATCGGGCCTGATGTCTCCGTTTCAATAGCCACTTGGTGGTACAGACTTTGAGTATGATTGGAAAAAGAAACATGCTGTTGAAGTTTTTTGCCTTGGGCCAGAGCAAACTTATTATGCCAGGTTTTTTCTTTTCTTGATAATGTTCCTTTGATGCACCTTGGGCCTTTTTACTACATTCAAGATGTTATATAAATTAAAGTTACTGTTGGTTTTGGGGGATGGATTCTTGACTAACTAGGGTGTCAACGGGATAGGCAGAATGTGGGTGTTGAGCTACATGATCAGCCATGGTCTTATTGCCTGGCAAAGCAGGCTGGTGGGGCCGAGTGGCCTATTCCTGCTCCTAATCTATATGAAATGAAAATCGCTTATTGTCACAAGTAGGCTTCAAATGAAGTTACTGTGAAAAGCCCCCAGTCGCCACATTCCGGCGCCTGTTCGGGGAGGCTAAATAAAGTATAGAAGATACGTGTCCCCCACCATCCCAATAACTGAACGGTATGAGTCACAGGGGATTAGACGGAACTTTCGCTCTTCCATTTCTAATACAGATCCATGGGAAATTGGATTAGAATCCATCACTAATGCCTGATTTTCACAGTAACTTCATTGCAGCGTTAATGTAAGCCTACTTGTGACAATAAAGATTATTATTCTAAAAGAATAAAGATGATGATCAAGCTTATTTTGGAGGCCTGGATTTTCGACTCTTGTCTGTTGCACAGAAGCAGGAGAATTCCTGGCTCCACAAACCCAATTCCTGAAAGACGGCCCCGGAAAGTCTGATTCCCATTCCTGGAAAGGTCAGCATAAAATGGGAGTCGGGCCCTCCAACTGCAGAGACACTTTGCAGACAGTACGGGGCCTGTCGGGTGCCGAGGCAGGCCGAGCGAGTTGCCGGTCTGGGTAATCTGGCAACGTGACCCAGCTGCAAAATAAATCAGCCCTTTAACCTTCAACCCTCACAGTCCCTCACCCCCCACACATTCCCCACGCCCTGTCCATGCCAACTGCTGCCACCTTGTACACCCCATCCACCCCCTTCACCCCTTCCACACCCTCCATGGCACTATATAAGCCTCGTAAACCATCATACCCACATTAAGAACATAAGAACTAGGAGCAGGAGGCGGCCATCTGGCCCCTCGAGCCTGCTCTGCCATTCAGTGAGATCATGGCTGGTCTTTTGTGGACTCAGCTCCACTTTCCGACCCGAACACCATAACCCTTAATCCCTTTATTCTTCAAATAACTATCTATCTTTATCTTGAAAAAATTTAATGAAGGAGCTTCCACTGCTTCACTGGGCAAGGAATTCCATAGATTCACAACCCTTTGGGTGAAGAAGTTCCTCCTAAACTCAGTCCTAAATCTACTTCCCCTTATTTTGAGGCTATGCCCCCTAGTTCTGCTGTCACCCGCCAGTGGAAACAACCTGCCCGCATCTATCCTATCTATTCCCTTCATAATTTTATATGTTTCTATAAGATCCCCCCCCCCCCCCCCCGCATCCTTCTAAATTCCAACGAGTACAGTCCCAGTCTACTCAACCTCTCCTCATAATCCAACCCCTTCGGCTCTGGGATTAACCTAGTGAATCTCCCCTGCACACCCTCCAGCGCCAGTACGTCCTTTCTCAGGTAAGGAGACCAAAACTGAACACAATACTCCAGGTGTGGCCTCACTAACACCTTATACAATTGCAACATAACCTCCCTAGTCTTAAACTCCATCCCTCTAGCAATGAAGGAAAAATTCCATTCGCTTTCTTAATCATCTGTTGCACCTGTAAACCAACTTTTTGTGACTCATGCACGAGCACACCAAGGTCTCTCTGCACAGCAGCATTTTTAAATATTTTATCATTTAAATAATAATCCCTTTTTTCTGTTATTCCTATCAAAATGGATAACCTCACATTTGTCAACATTGTATTCCATCTGCCAGACCCTAGCCCATTCACTTAACCTATCCAAATCCCTCTGCAGACTTCCGGAATCCTCTGCACTTTTTGCTTTACCACTCATCTTAGTGTCATCTGCAAACTTGGACACACTGCCCTTGGTCCCCAACTCCAAATCATCTATGTCAATTGTGAACTATTGTGGGCCCAACACGGATCCCTGAGGGACACCACTAGCTACTGATTGCCAACCAGAGAAACACCCATTAATTCCCACTCTTTGCTTTCTATTAATTAACCAATCCTCTATCTATGCTGCTACTTTACCCTTAACACCATGCATCTTTATCTTGTGCAGCAACCTTTTGTGTGCCACCTCGTTAAAAGCTTTCTGGAAATCCAGATATACCACATCCATTGGCTCCCCATTGTCTATCGCACTGGTAATACCCTCTTGTCAACCTATAGCCATCTTTCATAGATCCTTTGCCAAATAAGTGTCAACCCATGCCGCCCCCCCCCCCCCCCCCCGCCCCCCCCCCCCCCCCCCCCCCCCACCATCCTTTGCTCTTACACCTTCCATGCCAATTTATCCAGTATCCACCATGGGCAGACCTCAGGACCCATGCTGAGGGAAAATAATATACAGTTCTATGCATCTATTGATGAAATCACTATTTAAGAAAATGCTCTGATTGATAAAATTCATTCACTGAATTGAAATTCCTTCAACAATTTGATCCCTTATAATCTTATTCACTCGGCCCATCCCAAAATGCTATCTAAGCATTTGAAACTATCAATCAAACTGTGAACTAACAGGTATCCCACTGTGATACTGATTGGTTGCGAAATCAGTTGTGTAGCACTAATCCCATAATGACAACCCTTAGTTGCAGATTGTTCTGGAAAAATTGAGTTTATGAGTTTAAATTTTGAGATAAAAGAAGGGGGACAACTTTTACCCAAGTAATATTTGCAAGGGATTGAAATCCACTCTCCCATCTTCTGGCTATTGGAGAGTTGCCAGATCGGAGACTGTTGCCAAGTAGCAAAAATGCATTGTCTAATATTGAATTTTTATCTATAAAACGATAAACGCCTTGGAAATTAATTTAATACAACCAATGCAAGGCTAAGAATTGAGAACTGGGTACATATATTTGAGATTAACATAACTGAAGTTCAATTGCAAGAAAGTCAAGGTTTTGCTCACTACCTGTATCATAGCATTTGGTTTAACATTGGAAATTACTTTATAATTTATTAAGGTTAAGCTTGAAGTCGGCATCCAGCATATCATTGATATGTCACCAGCTTTTTAAACTGTGGCAGGATCATAAAGTATGGAAAGGTCAAAAGCTGCACTGTGATATACCAGCACATGGCCAAGATGCACCTGCCCGGGACCCTTAGCTCCTGAGCTTGTAAAGGTCACGGGGTCGGGGAGGTCCCTTTACTTAGTCAAAAGGACATGGGTTAAAATCCATAGATTTGAGATATGCTGACACTCTCGGTGCAGTACTGAGGGACCCCCTCACTGTCGGAGGTGCCGTCTTTCAGGTCTGGCATTGTGGGTCACGAGTTCAAAGTGAGGGTGGGAGGCTGAGGCGAGATTTGGGGGGAAACCTTTTCACCTGGAGAGTGGTGATGGTCTGGAATGCACTGCCTGGGAGGGTGGTCGAGGCTCAAATCCTTTCAAACGTACCTGGACGAGCGCTTAGCACTTCATAACATTCAAGGCTGTGGGCCAGGTGCTGTCAAATGGGATTAAGTGAGCAGGTCAGGGCCTTTCATGTGTCAGTGCAGACTCGATGGGCTGAAGGGTCACTACTGCACTGTGGTATTCTGTGATTCTGTGAGAGCGAGACCCAGCCTGCCCTCTCAAGTGATGTGACCGATGCCACGGTGCTATTTCAAAGAGGCGGATGGTGATCTTCCCGGTGCTCTGACCAACCTTTATCCCTCGACCAACTTCACAGAAAAGAAACAGACCTTCCTCTCACTGTTTGTGGAAGCAGACAGCGCACAGACTGGCTGCTGCATTTTCCACAATGTAACAGTAATTACACTGAGCTTGATTTGGGGGAAATTACCTGAATCTCTCTCAGAAAGAATGAAACGTCTCTCTCCCTTTATTGGTGAGCCAAAACAAAACATTCAAATAATATTTCTTATCGTCAGTGCTCCAGGTCATGGCCCAGGCTGAGGCTTTGAGGTGGGCCCTTCAACCATCAATGAACCAGCCATCCTAGTTGGCATTATGGTCTGTCAGTTGGGGGTTCAACAACAATCAGAACTTGCAATTATACAGCATCATGGACTTATCCAAAGATGCCAAAGTGTTTTAATGCAGATTTAATTGACACCGAGTCGCAAAAGGAGACATCAGGACGAGTGACTAAAAATTTGGTAAATGAAGGAGCATAGAACATACAGTGCAGAAGGAGGCCATTCGGCCCATCGAGCCTGCACTGACCCACTTAAGCCCTCACTTCCACCCTATCCCCGTTACCGAATAACGCCTCCTAACCGTTTTGGTCACTAAGGGCAATTTATCATGGCCAATCCACCTAACCTGCACGTCTTTGGACTGTGGGAGGAAACCGGAGCACCCGGAGGAAACCCACGCAGACACGGGGAGAACGTGCAGACTCCACACAGACAGTGACCCAGCGGGGAATCGAACCTGGGGCCCTGGAGCTGTGAAGCCACAGTGCTATCCACTTGCGCTACCGTGCTGCCCAGCATCTTAAAGGATTAGAGAGAGGTGGAGAAGTTTAGGGAGGGAATTCCAGAGCTTTGGACCGAGGCAGCTGGAAGCATGGCCGCCATGATGCCTAAACTACACTCTGGCCTGGGCGCCTCTGTCCATGGGAGCAGCCTCCTACATCCCTGCCCTTGATCAAAGCGAAGCAGACGGGTCCTTCACTTTTTCAAAAATCTTGGTGGGGGGGTGAAATTGAGGATTAGGCAGATTAGGCGTTGTATTCCCATCGGATATTGAAAGGAACGATGAGCATTTATATAAAGGTTAAGTCGCCATAGTCGCAGTTGCCATCGTTCCTTTGAGGGGGCGAGCTGACTGGTGATGGGTTATTCTGAGGATCACCTCAACTCAGGCGAGGAGCAAGGTTGAGAAGGCGAGGCCTTCATGAATAGCCTTAGCCGACATTCAAAGAAGGAATTGAACCCCGGCTGCTGGCCTCGCTCTGCAGTTATATCGCACCTTTTGCAACTCCAAGACCATGTCGGTAACACCAGGAACCATATCTATGATAGAGAGTTTTTGAAGTCACTAAATCACAGAATCATGGAATCCCAACAGAATCCCAGCAGACAGAGGCCATTCTTCCCATCGAGTTAGCACTGAACCACCGAAAGAGCACCCGACATAGGCCCACTCCCCTGCCCTAACTCCATAAGCCCACCTAACCTTTGGACACTAAGGGCAATTTATCCTGGCCAATCCACCTAACCTGTACATCTTTCGACTGTGGGAGGAAACCGGAGCACCCGGAGGAAACCCACGGGGAGAACGTGCAGACTCCGCACAGACAGTGACCCAAGGCCAAAATTGAACTCGGGTCCCTGGCGCCGGCCCTATGGGTGCCTCCACCCCAGCACTCAGCCCCCACCCTCCACACCACCATCCCAAATCCCACCCTTCACCATACCACAGCCCAACACCTCCCAACCAGCCACCACCCGCTGGCGGGGCATCACGCTGTCCACACAGGGCAACACCCACAGTAGACCTCTGAGTCAGTGCCCCATCGGCCAGCGCCTTGGCAAGCCGCTGACAGTCTTAGCCATGGCCCACTGTGACTGGGCCATGCAATGGCCAATTGCAAGGGCAACCATGTCCTGGGCCTCGGCCACCACCTGTACAGATTACCCCAGCCCTTTAACATGCTGATCCATGGCCAAAACCCTCTTCCCTACCGCCTCCCAAGGCCTCTCCACAGACGCCAGCCGTGCTTTGTTGGCTTGGGTGGCATACATGGTCGGCACCACCTCCTGCTGCTGCACACGTTTGGACTCCTCCATCTGCACCTGCAGGTACTGGATGCTCGCCGACAACCCCTCATGTTGTCCCTGGCTGTGTGGCTGCATCTCCACAATCAATGGGACTGTCCGTTCCAGAGGACCGAAGCCCATCTGGATGGCAGCTGGACCCTGGGGTCGGCCCACACTGCGACCGTCCAGCCCCGCGTGAGGTCCTACCTCCACCATCTGTACCGGATCATTGGTGTGGTGGGCACCAGAGAGTGTCCTGGGGCCGATTCGCTAAAGCATCTCGAAAACAAGGACTCCTACATCAGACTCCTATTTATTGACTACAGCTCCGCCTTCAACACCATAATCCCAGCCAAGCTCATATCAAAGCTCCAAAACCTAGGACTTGGCTCCCCACTCTGCAACTGAATCCTTGACTTTCTGACCAACAGACCACAATCAGTAAGAATGAACACCAACACCTCCTCCACAATAGTCCTTAATACCGGTGCCCCACAAGGCTGCGTACTTAGCCCCCTACTCAACTCCCTGTACACACACAACTGCGTGGCAAAACTTGGTTCCAACTCCATCTACAAGTTTGCTGATGATACGACCACAGTGGGCCGGATCTCGAATAACGACGAGTCCGAATACAGGAGGGAGATAGAGAACCTAGTGGAGTGGTGTAACGACAACAATCTCTCCCTCAATGCCAGCAAAACTAAAGAGCTGGTCATCGACTTCAGGAAGCAAAGTACTGTACACATCCCTGTCAGCATCAACTGAGCCGAGGTGGAGATGGTGAGCAGTTTCAAATTCCTAGGGGTGCACATCACCAAAAATATATCCTGGTCCACTCACGTCGACGCTATCACCAAGAAAGCACAACAGCGCCTTTACTTCCTCAGGAAACTAAGGAAATTCGGCATGTCCACATTAACCCTTACCAACTTTTACAGATGCACTATAGAGAGCATCCTATCGGGCTGCATCACAGCCTGGTATGGCAACTGCTCGGCCCAGGACCGCAAGGAACTTCAGAGAGTCGTGAATACTGCCCAGTCCACCACACGAACCTGCCTCCCATCCATTGATTCCATCTACACCTCCCGCTGCCAGGGGAAAGTGGGCAGCATAATCAAGGATCCCTCCCACCCGGCTTACTCACTTTTCCAACTTCTTCCATCGGGCAGGAGATTCAGAAGTCTGAGAACAGGCACGAACAGACTCAAAAACAGCTTCTTCCCCACTGTCACCAGACTCCTAAATTACCCTCTTATTGACTGACCTCATTAACACTACACCCTGTATGCTTCATCCGATGCCAATGCTTATGTAGTTACATTGTATATCTTGTGTTGCCCTATTATGTATTCTCATGTATTTTCTTGAATTGTTTAATTCCCATTTCTTCCATGTACTGAATGATCTGTTGAGTTGCTCGCAGAAAAATACTTTTCACTGTACCTCAGTACACGTGACAATAAACAAATCCAATCCAATCCAATCCAAAGTGCCCGAGCGAGGTGAGTGTCTCTGGGATGGTGGAGGGTGTTGGACAGACAGCTGTGATGGGGAATCTGTGTTAACGTCGGTTTTGAGCTCTGGGGCTTCCTGGATCTCAGGCATATGGGTCACCGTCAGTGTCGGTGTCGTCATCGCTGTTTGGCAAGTGGGGGGGAATCCAATTGTGGCACTGGCTGGGGTGGGGGACACCAGAGGGACCCGTCCCATCTCCAGCAGCTCCTGACACGAGACAAGACGCCTGATGAAAACGCGAGCTGGGGTGTTGGGGGGGGGGTGTTGGGGGGGGGGGGCGGAGGGGCATTGGTGTGGGTGCTGTTAGGATGGTGTGCGGGTGGCGAGGGCGGTGGGGATGGTGCGAGGATGGTGTGGGTGTAAGGGTATTGTTGGAGGTGGGGGGGGGTGATGACAGACATGTCACGGGAAACCGCAACTAAGTGGGATGTCACTTCCTCAGCTGAGGCCGTCGCCACCCCGGCGATTTCACTTCCCTCGGGCACACCCGCCACATCCAGGGCCGGCTGCTCTGCCACGGTGAGGGGCCGCATGCCTGGCGATTCCCGTCCAGTCTGTCCCTGCTTCCTGTGGTCATGGGCGGACCTCCCCTCGAGGGGTTGGGGGGGGGGGGGGGGGGGGTGAATCAGAAAACACAGCGTTAGACAGTCCGACGCATGTAGCCAAGGGGAATGGATAGCTGGTGGCTTCAATGGTCACGGCACCCGGCTATGGAGGCTGGTACGGGTACCGGTATATGGTGCAGGGTGGAGGTTCGGTGGGTTGGGTTACGGCTGTATGGGACAGGTGCTTGTGCCAGGGGCACAGTCCTGCCTACTTACCCTGGCCACCCCGAGGTGGTCGTGCAGTTCTTTACGGCACAGTCGGCCGGTCCGGACGGCGTTTCTAGTGGCGCTGACGGCCTCTGCCACCTGCGCCCAGGCACGGCGAATGGCGCCGGCTGGCAGCTTCCTTCCAGGCCCGGGGTACACGGTTGCCCACCTCTCATCCACGGCATCCAGGAGGGACTCAAGCTGAGCGTCCGTGAATCTCGGGGGCGCTCTCCTTGCTGCCATCTTGTTGGCTGGGATGAGTGTGTGTGGGGAGTGAAGTGTGTATACGCGGCTGCAGCTTCTCAGCCTCCCGAGTGTCAGTCGCGAACCTGGCAAATCCCGCACTGTTTCCCATTGGAATTGATTGTGTTCCATGCCGTGCCTGTGCTGCCCCTCCACAGTCGCTGAATCTGTCCCGGTTCATCACCAGTTTTGCTGTCGTGGAACTCCGCGAATCCTGCACCGGCCTGAACAATCCATCTCAGGAAAGGAGAGCCCCGCCCATCATCTCTACAGAATTAGCAGCTAAGGATGCCCAACAATTGAGCAGGACCATCCATACGCTCAAACGTGAAACTCGAACATGGCTACATTTCATTTGTAAATTTAAAGGACCCAATTCATTTTCTTACAGTGACCAATCCACCAACCCTGCACATGTTTGGGTTGTGGGGGTGAGACCCACGCAGACACGGGGAGAATGTGCAAACTCCACACAGACAGTGACCCAGAGCCGGGATCGAACCTGGGACCTCGGCGCCATGAGGCAGCAGTGCTAACCACTGCACCACCGTACTGCCTTTTGAATGTAGACACCGGTTAGAAATCGGCACCGAGGTGCAAAAACCGGTGAAGCAGCAGCAGACTGTTGGTGCAAAGCTGCAACATGCCAATCGCCTGTATCCTTCTATACCATCTATCCATATCATGTGTCTATCCAGATAAGTCTTCAAGGTCGCTAACGTATCTCCTCAACCACTGTGGTGAATTATATGCCACCGTAATTCACACTGTATTGCCTTGCATGTATTGTGTCCTTGTGGGCTCTGTATACGAGCCGTTGCACGGCTCTGCCCATAGGGGGAGATGAGGAGTTTGTACTGGGCTCCACCCTTGGATCCGCCCATGGCTCCTCCCACTAACCAGAAGTATAATGCACTGCAGCTGTAAGCCTGCTCTCAGTTCCTCTGGTCGCAGGCTGGCTTAGTTGTAAGACTATTAAAACCAGTTTACTTCCAATCACGTGTCTAGTGAATTGATGGTCACATCAACCATCTCACTTGGCAGTGCATTCCAGGCCATCACCACCCTCTGTGCAAAAAAACCTTCCCCGCACATCTCCACTGAACCTTTCCCCCCTCACCTTGAACCTGTGCCCCCTTGTAATTGTCATTTGCGCCCTGGGAAAAAGCCTCCAACTGTTCACCCTATCTATACCCCTCATAATTTTATAAACTTCTATCAGGTCGCCCCTCAGCCTCCGCCTTTCTCGGGAGAACAATCCCTGTTTATTCAATCTCTCCTCATAGCTAATATCCTCTATACCAGGCAACATCCTGGTAAACCTTTTCTGTACTCTCTCCAAAGCCCCCACGCCCTTCTGGTAGTGCGGTGACCAGAATTGGACACAGTATTGCAAATGTGGCCTAACCAACATTCTATATAACTACAACATAATTGCAGCGGCCGTGCTGTGCTCCATTGCGGACTCAGCCCGCGGACCTGGAACGCCGAAATAGTGCCCCGCATCGGCCGCTCGCACGCTCCGGACCACCCGCACACATTGTCCCCAAACCCGAATGAAGCCCCCCTTGCCCGCTGATCGGCCCTCTCCGAACTGTGGCGGCCCGGGACTGAGTGCGCAGCCGCCAGGCACGTTTCCTGGACAACGTAAGCCACGCCGTCGGGAATTCGGCCGGTCGGGGGCAGAGTATCGCGGGGCGGCCTCAGGCAATGGCCTGAGGCGATGGATATTCGGCGTGGCGTACTCCACCAGTACGTTGATTTTCGGTCTGCGGAGAATTTTAAAACCGCCGCCAGTCCCGTTTTGGCTTCCAAAACGGATTCTCCGCCCCCCGCCGAACGCGATTTCGGGGTTGGGGAGCGGAAAATCCAACCCTTTGACTCTATGACTAGGTGACACATTGATGACGTTATTGGCTGTTTGCAGGGCTGACGGGAAGCCTACCCTAACAGGCTGCAGAGTAAACACCTTTCCAATACAGATATTGATTGTTTGTCCCCTCATGAAATGCCAGCCCATCCTTTAAAAATCCCGCAGTTTCTAGTCTGCGAGCACTAGCTCAACTAAATCTGTGGCCAGTGAGATTCGGCTTTCAAGACGACAGGTTTAACTGAGTACATTCCAGCTCTTAAACGGTCTTAATCTGCTGAGTTTCACTCGTGGCTCGATAGCTTTGTTTTCTCAAGAACATCTTCAAAAACTGCTTACAATTCCTCTAAACGTCCTACCTCCTTGTGATTCCAATAAACAGCTGTTCTGTAAACCCCTTCGATTTTGAACGGGCGAAGCAATGAGAGTGAACAGTTCCATTGCTCGAGGTAAACCCCACTCAAGAGGCAGGATCATTAGTGATCAATCCAAGTTGATCAATCCTACCTGGGATATCTTGTCCAATCCACCATTCAATTGGACGTGTTTGTGTCACAAACTATATTTGTCGGATATCAGTTAATTTGATGAAAGGCAGAACTCTAATTACCTTCTACATTTTCCTTTACACTGGTTTCCAGGTCATGGCAAGGACAGTTGGATCCCTTGCTCCTTAGTTCTATTTGCCAGATCTAAAGCACATTAATCAATCCGCTTGTCTATAGACCTGACAGCTTTACAAGTCATTCAGAATCGAGTGCAATCTAGCATTAATATCTTCAGTCTTAAACTCGTCCTTCAAGCTCCTAATGATCTCTGAAGCCCTTGACTCCTCTCATTCTCTCGGCAACCGGCATGTTACCAGGAGCCCTTCGGACAGCACTTTGTTTTGGACAAGTGCATTTTGAGCGAGACGAGCGCCGAGTCGCTTGCCAGCGGCGTCGGCGAGATTCTGCATCGTATTTTTAGGATCTCTGATAAAACTAATTTGCACGGGTTTCGCGCCGCTTCTATGGGGGGGGGGGGGGGGGGTTGTGGTGAATGTATTCACCTAATGCATGTATGACACTGTAACCTATGACCTGGAAGTGGCGATACGAGCTGCTTCCAGGTACTGTAACCCCGGCGGGCTCCGCCTCTGGCTCCGCCCTCACCGGGGCCATATATAGGCCGGCCGCCTGTGGGCGGCATTCACCTGTACAACCGACTCTGGCTCGACAGGTTTATGATAAATAAACCCTAATGTTCACTCGCGCTCTCTGCCTCTCGGTGAATTGAACGTATATCAAATTACTAATCATAGACAGCACTATGGGAGCCACTCTAAAGCCAGACAGGCTCGAACTCGACGCCCGCGCATCCGAAGCCAAGGAGATATTCGAACATTGGCTTCGATGCTTCGAGGCCTACCTCGACTCCCTCCACAACGCGTCCCATGGACACCCTCATGCTGCGGCTCCTCCAAGCTCGGGTGAGCCATCGAATCTCAGTAATGATCGAGAAAGTGGCCACGTACAAGGCGGTGGTCGCAACCCTCAAGGCACACTTCGTGAAGCCCGTAAATAAAGTGTTCGTCAGACACCTCCTCACTACTCGCCTTCAACGCACCGGAGAATTGGTGGACGTGTATCTGGAAACCCTGACTCTACTCGCGAGGAACTACAAAGAACAAAGAACAAAGAAAAGTACAGCACAGGAACAGGCCCTTCGGCCCTAAAATCCTGTGCCGACAATGCTGCCCGTCTAAACTAAAATCTCCTACACTTCCGGAGTCCGGATCCCTCTATTCCCATCCTATTCATGTATTTGTCAAGATGCCCCTTAAATGTCACTATCGTCCCTGCTTCCACCATCTCCTCCGGCAGCGAGTTCCAGGCACCCACTACCCTCTGTGTAAAAAAACTTGCCTCGTACATCTCCTTGAAACCTTGCCCCTCGCACCTTAAACCTATGCCCCCGGGTAATTGACCCCTCTACCCTGGGGAACAGCCTCTGACTATCCACTCTGTCTGTGCCCCTCATAATGCAGCTATCGAGATGTGACGGCGGAGGAACACATGAACTCACAGATCCGGGATACCTACGTGGTGGGAGTCCGCTCGAACTGTATCAGACAGCGCCTGCTGGAAAACGGGACCTCCAACCTGCGGGACACGGTACAGTTAGCGACCTCGCCAGAGGTGGCCTACCAGAACCTCAGTGCGTTCCCCGCGGGCCTGCCGAACCCCTCGTGGACACCCTCATCGCGGCCCCCATCGGACCCGACTACGTCGCGGGCCTGCGCCACGCGTCTGCCAGCCCAGCCCGGGGAAACGCAGTGTTACTTCCACGGCCAGGGCCAACACCCCCGGCAGCGTTGCCCAGCCTGCACATCAACGTGTAGCGATTGTGGGAAAAAGGGGCACTTCACTAGAGTCTGTCTGGGCCGACCTAAGGCTCAGAAATACAAAACGTACCAGGCCTGACCCATGGACTCGCAGGCCCGCAGACCCCGCAATGCGGCTACGTGTCTGCCCGGAATGCCCCCGTCAGATACATCATCAGCATCGTGCGACTCGTGGGGGCCGCCATCTTGTGATTCTACCGACCGCACAAGCTACCCGCAGTTCAGCAGACACTTGCCCCCCCTCACGGTATGCAGCCTTGTGACCCTCAAGGTCTCTCCCCCCCCTTCACTCTTTGCGAACCTCACTCCTAACTGTAAGCCCATTGCCACCAGGAGCAGGTGGTACAGTTCCCAAGATATGGCTTTTATCAAGTCGGAGGTCCAGCGACTGTTGAGTGAAGGGATCATTGAGGCCAGCAGCAGCCCCTGGAGAGCGCAAGTGGTGGTCGTCCAGACCGGGGAAAAGAATCGGATGGTTGTGGACTACAGCCAGATTATTAACCGATTCATGCAACTGGATGCGTACCCCCTCCCCCGCATCGCGGAGATGGTTAAACAGATCGCGCAGTACCGTGTGTTCTCAACGGTCGATCTGAAGTCGGCCTACCACCAGCTCCCAATCCGCCCGGAAGAGCGCCACTACACTGCCTATGAAGCAGCCGGCCGACTCTTCCACTTCCTCAGGGTCCCGTTCGGCGTCACTAACGGGGTCTCGGTCTTTCAGAGAACGATGGACCCAATGGTGGACCAGTACGGTTTGTGGGCTACATACCCGTACTTGGACAATGTGACCATCTGCGGCCATGATCAGCAGGACCATGGTGCCAACCTTCAGAGGTTCCTCCAGGCCGCCCAATCCCTCAACCTGAGGTACAACAAAGTGATGTGTTGAGTAAGCTGGGTCTGTGAGGACTGCGTTTACTGAGAGACAGGCTTCCAACACTTGAAGAAATGCAACTCGATTTTATTGAACTCTTAACTATCATACATACTTTAACTGTGGGTTGACACTATGCTGACTTGACTGGAGACCTGAGGCTAACCTGACCAGACTATCTCACTCCCACATGGTGTTTGCACTGGCTGCTGCTCACGGGCTCTGACTGTCTCAGAGGCTGGATCCCGAGAGAACGGGAAAACTAGTGCCCTCTGGCTTTATAGTGGCCGTGTCCTGTCTGGTGATTGGCTGCTGTGTTCTGTGTGCTTACTGGTCATCCTGTGTGTCAATCACTGCCTGTCTGTGCACCATCATATACCTGTGTGTATATTATGGCAACAACAACGATGCACGACACTCTCTGTCGGCTCTCCTGGAGAGCTCCATCTGACTGGTCCAGGCACCAGAACTGTATTTTCGGGATGAGGATTTCTGCTCTACCAATGTGCGAGTAGCAGGATGTGCCTCATTGTACCGGGTCTGTGCTGCACTCAATTTCCTCCGCAATGCCATTATCAGCCATGTCCTAACCATATAGCTGATGAGTTCCGTCAGATACCTCCCAGACCTCTCCAATGCACTTATGTGTGGATGCCACAAATGTCACGGGTGGGCCGCTGAAAGGAGCCATTGGTACAGGAATGTAGGCGGCTGTGACCTTCAGGGTGACTGCCAGCGGATGGCCACTGACGACATGTGGCACCAATTCATGGAAAACCTAGAAAAGGTGAGTGACCATGTCCCTGACCAACCGGAGTCTCCTCCAGCACTGGTTCTCACTTATCTCCAAGAACATCAGCCGCCATCAGTAAGCTCTGGCCTGATGATGTCGCCTCCGAGTGGCCACTCTCTGTAGTGCAGCCTCTGGAAGCTGAGCAGGTCCTGCCACCCTTTCCCTTTCTGCTTCTGCTGCCAGGAATCCTCACGTTGATGTTGACGTCGTCCCTCCTGCCCCACCCCCAGAAGGATTACTGCCAAGTCTTCTGGCTCCATGTTTGTATCTCTGCGCTAACTGAAAGGGAAGAAAGAGAATGAGTGACCATTGAGGTGTCCTGTCGAATGTGCTGACCCATTGCCCATCCCACCCCCGGGAGAATCCTACCAATGGCCAGTGACAGGTCGTCTTCTCCCTGAGCTCCACTCCTTTACAGTCCCCCACCCTGGCCTAAGTACCCGACACGACCCTCTCCTTACGACGTGTGACAAATGGCCGTCTGCCTTGGATACCCTCTTCAGTCCTCAGGTCTCCCGAGGCTCATTAAGCTCTTGGGTTAACTGAACAGCTCTGTGAGCAAATCTTTGGGGTGGGGTGGGGCACGGGAGTAGGGTGGGAAATGCGGCGAGGATGCGTCTGCAACAACGCGTGTTGGAACTGGGACGGTTGGAGACCTCTGAATCCTTTGGCCTTTGTGTTGAGTGCTGTAAATCTGCTCGCCCTCTCAGCGCATGTTGAGGGCAAGCCTTGGAATTCACGGAATGGGGAGCTCATCCGGAAAAGGGTTAACTGGCGAGCGCCAATCGGTGTCGCAAGTATAGATCACAACTCGGTAGCTGGGTATAATGGGCTCGTCCATCAAGGCTAAGGGGTATTAATAAGCAAGTGGGTTTCTCATGTCGTCCGACCTGACTGCCTGACCCCTACCATGGCTACATTCACGGCTGTGTATCCCCAGAGAGAGAGAGCACACAATGTCCCCTGGCATTGCCAAGGCCTTCCGTTGGAGCCATGTCTCCTCTTCCTTGACCCACAGATATAAATATAAATTAAACTTAAAGTTAGCAACAGAGTTAACGTTTCGAGTCCGAATGGCCTGCAGGAAAGCCATATGGACTTGAAACATTAACTCTAACTTTCTCTCGCCACAGATTCTGTCAGAACTGCTGCGTTTATCCGGCATTTCCTGTTTTTCTTATAAATAGTTGGGGATAGTTGGTCCTTTGATCTAAAGCAGTGACTCTCGATTTGGGCATTTCCTTGAAAAAGAATCGGAATGTGCATCATCAGACCCCAAAACAACGTTTCATTTCAATTTTGCTGTGGTAGTCGGTATCCGGGGTATTACGGTATCCTGGACAATGCTGTAAGACCATTGGTGTGGGAGGTACCTGAGACAGCGATATCATTGGTGGAGCCTTCCTGCTGGTCCCGCCCAGTAAGGCGGAGTATAAGAGCCTGTGTCTCCCCAGCAGCTGCATTCTGTACCTGCGCTGCTGGGGGAAACATCTACTCCAATAAAGCCTTCAATTGTCGTCCAATCTCGCTTCTGGAGTCATTGATCGAGCATCATTTGCTAAGTTTCCTTTTGACTTGTGCTTTTAGTACAGTGCCCCAGGGGCAATAAGAGAGATTGCAGCCTCACACTCCTGACTGGGTGCGGAGTGGGGGTTGGTGGGGGTGCTGGGGGGGGGGGGGGGGGGGGGGGGGGGGGGGGGGGGGGGGGGGGGGGGGGCCTTCTTGTAAGCCTGCTCCTGGGCCTGGCAAGTTGGCTATTAACCAACCAACAGTGGGCAGTCGAGAGAGTCATTCTCCCAGCGTCTGCCTCTCTTTCACTGGGTCAGTTTAGCATGACCAATCCACCTAACCTTTCAGTTAGAATCATAGAACTTACAGTGCAGACGGAGGCCATTTGGCCCATTGAGTCTGCACCGGCCCTTGGAAAGAGTACCCTACCTAATCTCACACCTCCACCCCGTATCCCAGTAACCCACATAACGTGTTGGGGCACTAAGGGGTAATTTATCATGGCCAATCCACCTAAACTGCACATCTTTGGACTGTGGGGGGAAACTGGAGCACCCGGAGGAAACACAGTGCTAAGCACTGTGCTATATTATTTCTTTATTCTACCCTCAAGTCGATAGAAGCTATCCTCAGGATCTGGTCCCCCCCCCAGTCCTCTCCTCCAGCATCTCTCTCACCGTTGTGCCTGCCTCGGCGATTTGCTGCTGTGACAATTCCCGGCTATCCCTTTCCTCCTGTTTGAAGGAGTGATGTCCGATTGGGGAAATTCAGGTTGCTGAGTGTAGTCAGCGCGTACAGAAACGGATTCATTTTAAAACAGTCGCCACATTCCATGCGTCTCTTCGGGTACACGGAAGGAGAATTCAGAATGTCCAATTCACCCAACAAGCACGGGACTTGTAGGAGGAAACCGGAGCACCCGGAGGAAACCCACGCAGAAATGTGCAGACTCTGCACAGACAGTGACCCCAGCCAGGAATCGAACCCGGGTCCCTGGAGCTGTGAACAGCTGCCGGAATGTGGTGACTAGGGGATTTTCACAGTAACTTCACTGTAGCGTTAATGTAAGCCTACTTGTGACAATAAAGATTACTAATAAAAATTACTATATTCAGCTGGAAGCCGAGTGACTTCTGCAATTTTAGCTGGTAAGTGTGGTGGAGGCAGGTTCAAGGGGCCGTTAGATGATTATTTGAATGGAAACAATGTGCAGGGGTACGGGGAAAAGGCAGGAGAATGGGCACTAAGGTATGATGCTGGTTTGGAAAGACTGTGCAGACACAATGGCCCCCTTCTGCACCGTAACCATTCTGTGATTGTCTGCAGGAGGCAAACATGTGTATCTGAATTCTGGTTCTGTAGCTCTGCTTACGTTGCAAAGCTGGATGTTCTTCATTGGGATTTGCACCTGACGGATTCCCAGCTCCCATTGGCAACTTGTGAAAGACATTTGTGAGATAGCAGTTTCCACTCCTGAAGAAATACAACATTCGCAGCGTTCAACGTGGTCAGCAGCCCCAATCGCACGATCACCAAGCAACGCGATTATAAATAATAATTGTGCCTGCAATGCGAAAAATGGCAAACCTAAAAATATTTAACTTTTCTCAGAATTTCAGGATTCTTTTCATTCCGGGAAGTGACCATCATCGGCAGTGCAGTTATTGATCAATAAAGATCAAATTCAATAAGATCAAAGCTTCGTCACCTCTCCTTCCTCCTGGATCCTAAAAAAGCTGTTTCTTTAACCAAGATTCTGGTCGGCTGCACTGATATTGGGCGCGATTTAATGGAAAAGAAAAAGGGCGGGATTCTCCATTCACCGACACTGGAATTGCAATCCGGCGGGGAATCAATAATAATAATAATAATAATCGCTTATTGTCACAAGTAGGCTTCAATGAAGTTACTGTGAAAAGCCCCTAGTCGCCACAATCAGGCGCCTGTTCGGGGAGGCTGGTACGGGAATTGAGCCCGCGCTGCTGGCATTGTTCTGCATTACAAGCCAGCTGTTTAGCCCACTGTGCTAAACCAGCCCCCATCGGGCGTTAGCTGAAAATCGAGGTTGGCGCCGGCAACTCAATGGCGTTGGTGTGCAAAACGTACAGTAGCCCTCGATAACATATCATTAACCGGCCCGATCCGGTATCCTCTAGCCTCCGACGATGCCTCGTCAGGCGGAAGTGCGCTTCACTTGTGGGATTTAAATAACGGGGACCAGGCTCCTGAGGGAGAAAGAGGAGGGGCGAAATTCTCCGACCCCACGCAGGGTTGAAGAATCGGCCGGCGGCGGCGTTATTCCCGCTCCCGCCGGGTTTTTTATTCTCCGAGCGGCCAAAAACCGGCATTGTGCAAATCCCGCCGGCAGCCTCTGAAAACAGCTGGCGCCGGCGGGATTTCATTGATTTTTTAGTTTCAACAAATCTCCGGCCCGGATGGGCCGAAGTCCCGCCGACGTGGCCACCGATCACGTCGGCGAAAAACAGAGTAGCTTTAAAACGGCGTCAACCATTGATGATGGTTGACGCCGTTCAGTGTCCAAGGGCGAGGGGGGGGGGGGGGTTGCGGCGTTGGGGGGGGGGGGTTGCGGCGTTGGGGGGGGGGGTTGCGGCGTTGGGGGGGGGGGGTTGCGGTGTTGGAGGGAGGTTGTTGCGGCGTTGGAGGGAGGTAGGGGTGGTGGGGAGGGGGGTAGGGGTGGTGGGGAGGGGGTAGGGGTGTTGGGGGGGTTTGGGGGCAAGCGGCGTGCAGAGAGGGGGGGGCGACGGATGCCCGGGGCTAACGCACCGTCGCCCCCCCTCTGCACGCCGCTGCCCCCTACCCCAATCCCCCCTCACCACCCCACCTCCCTCCAACGCCCATACCCCCCTCACCACCCCTACCCCCCTAACCACCCCTACCCCCTCCAACACCCCTACCCCCCTCACCAGCCCTACCCCCTCCCCACCACCCCTACCCCTCTCCAAAGCCGCCCCCCATCTCTCGTAACGCCACAACCCCCCACCCTCAACGCCGCAACCCCTCCCCTCAACCCCCCCCTCATCGCCGCAACCCCCCGCCCTCTCAACGCCGGGTCCCCCCCCTCAACGCCGGGTCCACCCTCCTCAACGATGGGTCCCCCCCCCCAACAACGGGTCCCCCCCTCTCCTCTCAACGCCGCCCCCCCCTCCTCTCAATGCAGGGTCCCCCCCTCTCCTCTCAACGCCGCCCCCCCCTCTTCTCAACGCAGGGTCCCCCCTCGCCTCTCAACGCAGGGTCCCCCCCTCTCCTCTCAGCGCCGGTACCCACACACCCCTCCCTCTGAAGGCCGGTACCCACACCCCCCCCCTCCCTCTGAAGGCCGGTACCCACACCCCCCCCTCCCTCTGAAGGCCGGTACCCACACCCCCTCCCTCTGAGGCCGGTACACACCACAGCCCCCTCCTCTGAAGGCCGGTACCCACACCCCCCTCCCTCTGAAGGCCGGTACCCACACCCCCCTCCCTCTGAAGGCCGGTACCCAAACACCCCCCCTCCCTCTGAAGGCCGGTACCCACACCCCCTCCCTCTGAAGGCCGGTACACACACAGCCCCCTCCCTCTGAAGGCCGGTACCCACACCCCCCGTCCCTCTGAGGGCCGGTACCCACACCCCCCTCTCTCCTCCTCCCCCTTCCTTCCTCCTCCCCCCCTCCTTCCTCCTCCCCCCTTCCTTCCCCCTCCCCCCTTCTCCTTCCTCCTCCTCCCCCTCCTTCCTTCTCCTCCTCCCCCGTCCTTCCTTGCTCCTCCTCCCCTTCCTCCTCCTCCCCTCCTTCCTCCTCCTCCCCCTTCCCTCCTCCTCCCCCTTCCTCCTCATCCCCCCTTCCTCCTCCTGCCCCCGTCCTCCCCTACCCCCCTTCCTCCTCCTCCTCCCTCTCCTCTCTCCTCCTCCCCCCTTGCTCTCCTACTCACCCCTTCCTCCTCCTCCCCCCCGACTTCCACCTCCTCCCCCTTCCTCCTCCTCCAACCCCTTCCCCCTTCGCTCGTCTCCCCCTTCATCCTACCTCCCCCCTCCTCCCCTTCCTCCTCCTCCTCCTCCTCCCCCTCCTCCCCATCCTCCCCTCCTCCCCCTTCCTCCTTCCTCCCACCCCTTCCGCCCTTCCTCTCGCCCCTTCCTCCTCCTCCCCCCTCCGCCCCCTCCGCCCCCTTCCTCCTCCATCCCCCCCTCCCCCATTCCTCATCCTCCCCCTCGCCTCCTCCTCCCCCCTATCTCCCCTCCTTCCCCTCCTCCCCCCTCGCCCCCCCTTCCTTCCTCCTCCTCTCCCCACCCCGGTACCCGTCCTCTCTCTCTCAACGCGCCACTTCTGCAGCGCATTAAAATGACGCGTATCGCGTCCGGTCCGATGCTGGCCCTCCGGGAACGGAGATGAGCGGCCTAAAAGAAGGTCCCCGACGCCGGAGTCATCTGCAACCACTTTTGCTCGGCCGGAAATCGGCGTCCAACGACGGTCCGCGGAGAATTTGTCGCCCGAGGTCAGAAAAGTTTCCAAAATCGTAATAGCGCGCCGACGTCCAAGCCATTGGCTGTGGGGGAGGGGGGAGGGGGGGGGGGGGAGGGGGGAGGAGTGGGGGGGGGAGGGGGGGCAACCAGGACACCAGGAGATGGAAGTCGGTTTTGCCATTCCCCATCACTCGCATCCCACGTTGCTGGCCTCCCACCCACATCGCCAGCCTCCCATCCCACTCGCTGGCCCCCTCCCCACATCGCTGGCCCCCCTCCCCACATCGCTGGCCCCCCTCCCACATCGCTGGCCTCCCACCCACATCGCCAGCCTCCCATCCCACATCGCTGGCATCCCTCCCCACATCGCTGGCCTCCCTCCCCACGTCGCTGGCCTCCCATCCCACATCGCTGGCCTCCCTCCCCACATCGCTGGCCTCCCATCCCACATCGCTGGCCCCCCTCCCCACATCGCTGGCCTCCCTCCCCACGTCGCTGCCTCCCATCCCACATCGCTGGCCTCCCTCCCCACATCGCTGGCCCCCCTCCCCACATCGCTGGCCTCCCTCCCCACATCGCTGGCCTCCCATCCCACATCGCTGGCCCCCCTCCCCACATCGCTGGCCTCCCTCCCCACATCGCTGGCCTCCCATCCCACATCGCTGGCCCCCCTCCCCACATCGCTGGCCTCCCTCCCCACATCGCTGGCCTCCCATCCCACATCGCTGGCCTCCCTCCCCACATCGCTGGCCCCCCTCCCACAATCGCTGGCCCCCCTCCCACATCGCTGGCCTCCCTCCCCACATCGCTGGCCCCCCTCCCACATCGCTGGCCCCCCTCCCACATCGCTGCCCCCCTCCCACATCGCTGGCCTCCCTCCCCCACTCGCTGGCCTCCCTCCCCACATCGCTGGCCTCCCATCCCACCATCGCTGGCCCCCCTCTCCCACAATCGCTGGCCCCCCTCCCCACAGCGCTGGCCTCCCCCCCACATCGCCAGCCTCCCTCCCCACAATCGCCAGCCTCCCTGCCCTATATCGCTGTCCCCCTCCCCACATCGCTGGCCCCCCTCCCTCACATCGCTGGCCCCCCTCCCCACATCGCCAGCCTCCCACCCCACATCGCTGGCCCCCCACCCCACATCGCTGGCCCCCCTCCCCACATCGCTGGCCCCCCTCCCCACATCGCCAGCCTCCCACCCCACATCGCTGGCCCCCCTCCCCACATCGCTGGCCTCCCTCCCCACATCGCTGGCCCCCCTCCCCACATCGCTGGCCTCCCTCCCCACATCGCTGGCCCCCTCCCCACAGATCGCTGGCCTCGCCTCCCCACATCGCTGTCCCCCCTCCCCACATCGCTGGCCCCCCTCCCACATCGCTGGCCTCCCTCCCCACATCGCTGGCCTCCCACCCCACATCGCTGGCCTCCCACCCCACATCGCTGGCCCCCCTCCCCACATCGCTGGCCCCCCTCCCCACATCGCTGCCCCCCTCCCCACATCGCTGGCCCCCCTCCCCACATCGCTGGCCCCCTCCCCACATCGCTGGCCTCCCTCCCCACATCGCTGTCCCCCCTCCCCACATCGCTGGCCCCCCTCCCCACATCGCCAGCCTCCCTCCCCACATCGCTGTCCCCCCTCCCCACATCGCTGGCCTCCCACCCCACATCGCTGGCCTCCCACCCCACATCGCTGTCCCCCCTCCCCACATCGCTGGCCCCCTCCCACCATCGCTGGCCCCCCTCCCCACATCGCTGGCCTCCCACCCCACATCGCTGTCCCCTCCCACATCGCTGGCCCCCTCCCCACATCGCTGGCCCCCTCCCACATCGCTGGCCCCCCCCCCACATCGCTGGCCCCCCCTCCCACATCGCTGGCCTCCCTCCCCACATCGCTGGCCCCCCTCCCACATCGCTGGCCCCCCTCAACATCGCTGGCCTCCCTCCCACACTCGCTGGCCCCCCTCCCACATCGCTGGCCCCCTCCCTATATCGCTGGCCCCCTCCCCACAATCGCTGGCCCCCTTCCCATCCCACATCGCTGGCCTCCCCCCACACGCTGGCCCCCCTCCCTATATCGCTGGCCCCCTCCCACATCGCTGGCCTCCCCCCACATCGCTGGCCCCCTCCCCACATCGCTGGCCTCCCACCCCCATCGCTGTCCCCCTCCCCACTCGCTGGCCCCCCCCCCACATCGCTGGCCCCCCTCCCCACATCGCTGGCCTCCCACCCCACATCGCTGTCCCCCCTCCCCACATCGCTGGCCCCCCACCCACTCGCTGGCCCCCCTCCCACATCGCTGGCCCCCCTCCCCACATCGCTGGCCCTCCTCCCATCGCTGGCCTCCCTCCCCACATCGCTGGCCCCCTCCCACCCACATCGCTGGCCTCCCTCCCCACATCGCTGGCCTCCCCCCCCCCCACATCGCTGGCCCCCCTCCTATATCGCTGGCCCCCTCCCCACATCGCTGGCCCCCCTCCCATCCCACCATCGCTGGCCTCCCCCCCACGCGCTGGCCTCCCCCCACATCGCTGGCCCCCCTCCCTATATCGCTTGGCCCCCTCCCCACATCGCTGGCCTCCCCCCCACATTCGCTGGCCTCCCCCCCATCGCTGGCCTCCCACCCACATCGCTGGCCTCCCTCCCCACATTGCTGGCCCCCTCCCCACATCGCTGCCTCCCTCCCCACATCGCTGGCCTCCCTCCCCACATCGCTGCCCCCCTCCCAAATCGCTGGCCCCCCTCGCCCACATCGCTGGCCTCCCTCCCCACATCGCTGGCCCCCCCTCCCACCCACATCGCTGCCCCCCTCCCCACATCGCTGGCCTCCCCCCCACATCGCTGGCCTCCCCCCCCACATCGCTGGCCTCCCCCCCCACGTCGCTGTCCTCCCCCCACATCGCTTGGCCCCCCTCCCTATACTCTGGCCTCCCTCCCCACAATCGTCTGGCCCCCCTCCCCACAGTCGCTGGCCTCCCTCCCCACATCGCTGCCCCCCTCCCACAGTCGCTGGCCCCCCTCCCACATCGCTGGCCCCCCTCCCTACATCGCTGGCCCCCCTCCCTACATCTGCTGGCCCCCCTCCCACATCGCTGGCCCCCCTCCCACATCGCTGGCCCCCCTCCCTACATCGCTGGCCTCCCTCCCCACATCGCTGGCCCCCCTCCCCACATCGCTGGCCCCCCTCCCCACATCGCTGCCTCCCTCCCCACATCACTGGCCCCCCTCCCCACCCTGGCCCCCCACCCACATCGCCCTCCCCTCCCCACATCGCTGGCCCCCCTTCCCACATCGCTGGCCTCCCTCCCCACATCGCTGGCCCCCCTCCCACATCGCTGGCCCCCCTCCCATCGCTGGCCCCCTCCCCACATCGCTGGCCCCCTCCCCACATCACCGGCCCCCCTCCCACATCGCTGGCCCCCCCCCACATCCCCGCCCCCTCCCCACATCGCTGGCCCCCTCCCCACATCGCTGGCCCCCTTCCCACATCGCTGGCCCCCCTCCCCACATCGCTGGCCCCCACCCACATCGCTGGCCTCCCCCCACTCGCTGGCCCCCCCCCACATCGCTGGCCCCCCACCCCACATCGCTGGCCCCCTCCCCACATCGCTGGCCCCCCTCCCATCGCTGGCCTCCCTCCCCACATCGCTGGCCCCCCTCCCACATCGCTGGCCCCCCTCCCCACATCGCTGGCCTCCCTCCCCACATCGCTGGCCCCCCTCCCACATCGCTGGCCCCCCACCCCACATCACCCGCCTCCCTCCCCACATCGCTGGCCTCCCTCCCCACATCGCTGGCCTCCCTCCCCACATCGCTGGCCCCCCTCCCACATCGCTGGCCTCCCTCCCCACATCGCTGGCCTCCCTCCCCACATCGCTGGCCCCCCTCCCACCCACATCGCTGGCCCCCCACCCACATCGCTGGCCCCCCCACCACATCGCTGGCCCCCCTCCCCACATCGCTGGCCCCCCACCCACATCGCTGGCCCCCCTCCCACATCGCCAGCCCCCCACCCACATCCCTGGCCCCCCACCCACATCCCTGGCCCCCCACCCACATTGTCCCCCTCCCCACATCGCTGGCCCCCCTCCCCACATCGCTGGCCCCCCTCCCCACATCGCTGGCCCCCCACCCACATCACTGCCCCCCCCCACCCACATCGCTGGCCCCCCTCCCCACATCGCTGGCCTCCCCCCCACATCGCTGGCCTCCCCCCCACATCGCTGGCCCCCCTCCCCACATCGCTGGCCCCCCACCCACATCGCTGGCCTCCCTCCCACATCGCTGGCCCCCTCCCCACATCGCTGGCCCCCCTCCCCACATCGCTGGCCCCCCACCCACATCGCTGGCCCCCCTCCCACATCGCCAGCCCCCCCCACCCACATCACTGGCCTCCCACACCACCACTCACCTCCCCTACCTGTCCGCCTGGTGGAGGCCGCATGGGGGTTGCCGAGTGTTGTGTTGGGGTGTGTGGGGTGGGGGTGATGCCAGGGGTGTGCTGCTAGTAACTCACCCCGGCCGCCCTAAGGACATCATGCAGCTTCTTTCGGCATTGCTGCCCGGTCCTCACGGTGGGGCCCACAGCGCTCACGGCCTCTGCCCCCTGCAGCCACACCGGAGTGATATCCATGGATTTGAGCCTCCTTCGCACCCCGGGGAACAGGGTGCCCTGCCTCTCCACGCCGTTTTCCGGGGTGCCATCTCCTTGGCTGGAATGAGAGTGTGTGGAGAGTGGAGAGCTTATATTCAGCTGCAGCTTGCCAAGCTCTGGAGTGCCATTCCTGACCTCAGTGAATCACACACCAGCGTGCGTTGGAATCGCGCTAGTTCCACATGGCACGAGTGCTGGCCCATTAGTTTGTCCTGAATGGCTCTGATGGTCGCACCCCCATCGGGATCGTGAAACACCCCCATTCAGCCCCGGCGGAAGCATTTAGCCTCTCAAACAGAGAATTCCGCCCACAGAGTCATGTTTTGGGTGCGTTTAGCGGGTGTTTCCCGACACCTGCAGCTCCGAGAACGACCCCGCTATTAAACAGGACTCGGCGAGGAACTCCACGTTGAGGCGGCACTTAACTCACTTCCTGCACTATCGAGCTCAGCTCGCCAGTGCAGGCAGAAGCCGAGGCTCCATTTGTAAATGGTACCCCAATCTCTGGACCTCTCCCCCAACACCATGGCCACTGGATACACCCCCCTCAATGCCCCGACTCCCCAATTAGGGGGCCGTCGAGCCCTTGGCACCCCACCTCAAAGGCAGGGCACCCCCCCCCCCGGGCCCAATCTCCGTCATGGGCAAAGATGCGCCCCTGGGCACCATGGCACTGCCAGCCTGGTACACTGTCAGTGCCACCTGGGCACTCTGGCAGTGCCTTGATACCCGGCGGCGTGAGGTGTGCCGTGGTACCACTCCGCCCGGAACCCAACCAATGGGCCTCCCGGGTCGGGCGTGACGAGGCGGGTAAATCGCTCCCTTCAACTTTTGTAGTTTGGTGTCAAATCTAATTTGAAAATGAAATGAAAATGGCTTTTGTCACGAGTAGGCTTCAAATGAAGTTACTGTGAAAAGCCCCTAGTCGCCACATTCCGGCGCCTGTTCGGGGAGGCTGGTACGGGAATCGAACCGTGCTGCTGGCCTGCCTTGGTCTGCTTTCAAAGCCAGCGATTTAGCCCAGTGAGCTAAACCAGCCCCTTTGAGCTAACCCAGCCCCTTTGTATAACTCGCCTGTAAAAGGACTGGGGATGTTCGATGAATTCCAAGGTACTGTGTAAATACAATTCATTGTTTCGTTGCGAATCTGTTTCCATCGCCCTTTCAGACAGCGTGTCCCAGATCACAACAACCCACTGCGTAAATAAATATTTGCTCATGCCACCTCGGGTTCAATTGGAAAAGGCCAGCGTTAATGTGCCGAACTCAACTGCTCGATTGTATTCAAGGCTCCTAAACAACATAATACACATTTTCTATTAATCCAGCTGTAATCAAATAAATTTACCCTAATAGGCTCAGCAGAAACCTCAGTGACAGCACTGCTCAGTCGAGAGTGGATGGATTGGTCGGTGGCGGGGGGAGTAACAATTATATTAAAGTGCTCTTACTGATCGGACCCTGTGCCTGATGTAGGAAGATGCAGCGGAAAGGTTTAATGCATTGTAGGTGCAGCCTGGGCTGAGTTGATTGTACCCATCTATGAGTCAGCAGTGGTTTACATCCACGATTCACTCACAAAACTGGGAAACAAAATGTTTATTCTTTCATGGGATGTGGGTGTTGCTGGCTGAGCCAGCATTTATTGCTCATGCCGGATTAACCTTGAACGGAGTGGTTTGCTCGGCTATTTCACGGGGGCTGTTAGGAGTCAACCGCATTGTTGGTTTGGAGTCACATTGGGCCAGACCAGGTACGGATGGCAGATTTCCTGCCCGAAGCAAACCAGGTGGGAATCGACAATGGTTTCCTGGGCCGGGATTCTCCCCTACCCGGCGGGGCAGGGGGTCCGGCGGGGCAGGGTTGGAGTGGCGTCAACCACTCCGGCGTTGGGCCGCCCCAAAAGGTGCGGAAGTCTCCGCACCTTTAGGGGCCAGGCCCTCACATTGAGGGGCTAGGCCCACGCCAGAGTGGTTCCCTTTGGCGCCATGCCAGCCGGGGCCGAAAGGACATCACCGGCCGGCGTAAGTCCGCACATGCGCTGGGGCATCAGCGGCTGCTGACGTCATACCGGCGCATGCGCAGGGGAGGGGGTCTCTTCCACCTCCGCCATGGTGAAGGCCGGCGGAAGAAAAAGAGTGCCCCCACAGCACAGGCCCACCCGCCAAACGGTGGGCCCCGATCGCGGGCCAGGCCACCGTGGGGGCACCCCCCCGGGGTCAGATCACCCCGCGCCCCCCCCCCCCCCACCAGGCGGTAAGGTAGGTGGTTTAATCCACGCCGGCGGGAGAGGCTTGTCAGCGGCAGGACTTCGGTCCATCGCAGGCCGGAGAATCGCCGCGGGGGGGCCCGCCGACCGGCGCAGCATGATTCCCGCCCCCGCCGAATCTCGGATGGCGGAGAATTCGGGACACGGCGGGGGCGGGATTGACTCCGGCCCCGGGCGATTCTCCGACCCGGTGGGGGGGGGGGGGGGGGGGGGGGGGGGGGGTTGGAGAGTCCCGCCCATGGTCACCATTAGACGTTTAATTCCAGAATTTTATTGAATTCAAATTTCAACATCTTGCGTGGCGGGATTTGAACCCAAGTCGGCAGGGCGGTATCATGGGTCTCTGGATTACTAGCTCAGTGGCAATACCGTTGCAGCATTGCCTCCCCCGGGAGTACAAAATCCTGCTGCCGTGTTGAGGGCGTTTTGGTGGAAATGGCATCTTTCAGCTGAGGTATTAAACTGAAGCTCGGTCTGCCCTTCAGTGTGGGTTACAAAGAACATCCCAGTGCTCTATTTGAAGAGGAGCCGGGTGTTTCTCCATGGTGTCCTGGCCAACATTCATCCCTCAAGAAACAGGTTCAAAGCTGATTATCTCACTTCTGCTTGTGAGGGAAGGCCTGGGGTGGGGGGGGGGGGGGGGAGGGGGGGGAGGGGGGGAGGTGGGGCGGGCGGGGGGGGGGGCAGCATCAGTGGGTGAGTAGCATAGTTACCCGGGAGTTAAAATTTTAGCCCTCCTAACGCTTCTTGCGTAACCATTCTGATATGTAAATTGGAACCATCTGCTGTCTCCAACTTTATTTCTGAGTTTTGGAGGGTTTGCCAGACACAGAGTAAGTTCAAACCTCCTGGGCAATTCCCGTCTCGTCGCTGCATTGGGACCTCCGAGGGCTTCCCCAGGGCGCCGTCTGGAATATCCTCCAAGATGCAAACATCTGGAGAATGGAAAATTTGGGCCGATAAAACAGCAGGGTAGATTCCTTTGAAAAGAAAATTGTTGACCTAGATACATTTCTTGCCATGAATGAATAAATTAAATTAATGAATAACCCACCAATTGCTCTGCCTTCGCCTGTTTGAAATTCGGATCCTCATGGTTGATAATACTGGCGTTTGGGTCTCAGGCTGAACTTGGATGTTTTCTACATTTTCCCCATCTCCACTGCTCACTTGCCCAATATCGCCCCCTTTCTGTGTGCCCCGGTGAATTGTCAGGAGGCACTGTGGCATTCCCAAAGGAACTGCAAGGGTTAATGAAGTGTCAAGAGTGGCCACTAGAGGGAGCTACAGTTACAACTATATAAGACAGTGATGCTAAGCCTTGGGGGAGAGTGTGAAGTAGAGATAGTGTGAGTGTAGATCAGAGGGGCTGGTTTAGCTCACTGGGCTAAATCGCTGGCTTTTAAAGCGGACCAAGCAGGCCAGCAGCACGGTTCGATTCCCGTACCAGCCTCCCCGGACAGGCGCCGGAATATGGAGACTAGGGGCTTTTCACAGTAACTTCATTGAAGCCTACTCGTGACAATAAGCGATTTTCATTTAATTTCATTTTCATCATAGTTTAAACTAGTAATGAGATTAGCTGTAGATGAGTGTAGTTAGATGTTATTAATCAACTGTGTATTCTTTAGGAGTGTTGAATCCAAGTTAGTAGTGTTAATAAATTTACAGCTTTGTTTAAGTTAAAGTTATTTTGTGGTCTTTCTGAACACTGCGCCAACCATCCTGAAATAAGCAGCACGAAGAACACCACATTCCTCACAAAGGGCCTGACTTTAACCTTGTGCGGGTGAATGGGGTTTGAACGAGTTAAACACTTGGCCATTGACGTCTCTGTGTTCACAGGAGTCACGCTGTCTCATACTCAGTCCCTGTGCCCACACAGCTAATACTGTGACTCACAGAGCAGTCTCAACGCTGTTACGTGTGCCTCAGTGGGCAGCGCTCTTGTCTCTGACTCAGAAGGGTGTGGGTTCAAGTCACACCGCGGAGAACATTAGCACAAAAGACCAAGCTGAGAGGATGGAGTAAGTGCAAAACTCTGTGGGAGGAACTGTCCTGAAAATGTGATGTTAGGTTCGTCCACGGCTGCCTGTAAAAGATCCGCTGGCAATACTTTGGAAGACAAGCGAGGAGGTTATCCCTGGTGCCCTGACCAATATTTATCCCTGAGCTATCGCCACAACCAACCAGATTATCTGGTCATTCTCATATGCCTGTTTGTGGGATCCTGCTGTGCTCAGATTGGCTGCCACGTTTCCTACATCGCGACAGCGACCTCAAAACTTCAGAGTCATCTAATTTGGCTGTTAAGTGCTCTGGGACACCCTGAATTCATGGCAGTTACCGTATAATTGTACATTCTCCTTCCTTTGCAAAACATACCTTTTCAAATGCATCCGTGAGCAATCTGGTGTGAATGTGTTCGCTGGTGTGATTATGGTGTTGGAAAACAAACCACTGAAAGTGGTTAAAATCTTGACAATCGCGTACATTTACAGTTGTGAAGGAAACCATCGCAAAGTTCATGACAGAGGCACGACCAAACGGAACGCAAATTCAGATCAACAGGGCTGGCCAAAAACCCAATCGAAAGAGGGGACTTTAGACTTGGAAGACTTCCCGCATCTAGAGATTGACGAGGCAGACAAAGCATAGGCTTACACCTGGTTTCTGTACCTTGTTTTCTCTTGGATAGATGGCTAGTCCATCGCCGTGAGAGGCAGCACGGGAGCACAGTGGTTAGCACTGCTGCATCACAGCTCCAGGGTCCCAGGTGCGATTCCCGGCTTGGGTCACTGTCTGTGGGGAGTCTGCACGTTCTCCCCGTGTCTGCGTGGGTTTCCTCCGGGTGCTCCGGTTTCCTCCCATAGTCCAAAGATGTGCAGGTTAGGTGGATTGGCCATTCTAAGTTGCCCTTGGTGTCCAAAAAGGTTAGGTGGGGTTACTGGGTCACGGGGATAAAGGGGTTAGGGTGGAGGCATGGGGCTTGAGTAGCGTGCCCTTTCCAAGGGCCGGTGCAGACTCGATGCACTGTAAATTCTATGATATGATTCTATGATAGACACAGTTGGCTCAGTTGGCTGGTGTGATGATAAGTAGATTGTCATCTGTATTAACATCGGCATGTAAATAATATCCGTATAACTGCTGTAGTTCCAGCATCCGACCAGCAGGTGGTGCGAGTATGCAGGCACGTGACCCGGAGGCACCATGTGTTCCAGGAGAAGGTGTCAGTAAGAAGTTTGTAGCCGCTGCATATTAGAGTAGCTCTGTGGTATCTTAGTGTAAGTTAGGTTAGACCTTTATTTCCAACTGTATTGATCTTAGACATTTTAGTAATCCGCTAGTGTAGTGCTAGTAATAAATAACTTTGTTTATAAAGCAAAGTCCAATGTTCTTTGTTTCCATGGCAATATCGAGATTCCATATCAGCCCAAACCAAGAACATTACAGCTAGAAGGCCAGTATGTGGAGCAGAATCATGGGCGCAATGTACCCCAATGGGAAAGCATTTATTCTGGTGTTTCCCGGTATTTGGAGTGTTGAGAAACACTACGCTATTGAACGCCCATTTGGGTTCATACGGGACCTCAGTGGGATAGCCGTGATGAGGCTGCAATTCATCCCGTTTTCTGCAGTGATGAGTTCTGCTCGCCGGAACTCCTCAGTCGAGAAGGAGATCGTGGCACCATTTTTAAAATGGCGTCACGATCTCTCAACGGCGAGATGCAACCCTCAAACCCCTCCAAATCCCCAAAAGGGGGTACTCAGCTTGGAACCCTGGCAGTGCTGCCTGAGCACTTTGGCAGAGCCAAGAGTCACGACGGTGCGAACATTATCGGAGAATCGCCCCCTCAGATTTGCTAAAAATTGATCGAGCCCAGAATGGGCGAGATTCACATTGTGACATCTCGCAAGATCGGGTTAGATCTCGCCAGTCGTGGTGAGCCGGTTAGATCCCGGAAAAGGGATCTCTCGGCCTCCACTGGCCACATCACGCTGCCTTTCGGGTGCAACGCAGCCTGTACATCGTGCCCCATTGTTAACAGCACAGGGTTCAATCCCTGTTCTGGCTGAGGGGGACTTGGGGCCTGCCTCCTCAGGTTTCCCAACACATTGCTGTAATTCAGCGAATAATCTCCAAGGACCTGCCTTCAAGCAGAGAGCTGAAGAAAACAAAGCAATGTTTCAGCTGCATAGAGCTCTGGTTAGACCAGACTTGGAGTGTCCTGAGCAGTTCCAGGCATCCCACTTTAGTAAAAGCACATTGGCATTGGAGGGAGTGCATTGTAGCCATTTAGAAATGATACCTGGGCTCCAACGATGAAGGAGAGGCTAATCAGAGGGCTTCAATCACTGTCACCTGGAAGATGAAGGATGGTTGGGTCAAAGTTTTTATGGTAATAAGGGGACACAAAGAGGGAGAAACAGAGAAACTATTAATGCTGGTTGGAAAATCTAGATCATGGGGCAGGATTTAAGAATCAGACATTTCAGGAGTGAAATTAGGAACCAATTCATCGGGTAAAATGTTTTAGAAGTTTGGAATTCGCTTCCGCAAATTGCTATTGATGCCAGATCAATGGTTAATTCGAAAACTGAGATTGATAGATATTTGTTGTTATAGAATTTACAGTGCAGAAGGAGGCCATTCGGCCATCGAGTCTGCACTGGCTCTTGGAAAGAGCACCCTACCCAAACCCGCACCTCCACCCTGTCCCCGAAACCCAGTCACCCCACCCAACCTTTTTGGACACTAAGGGCAATTTATCATGGCCAATCCACCTAACCTGCACATCTTTGAACTGTGGGAGGAAACCGGAGCACCTGGAGGAAACCCACGCAGACACGGGGAGAACGTCCAGACTCCACACAGACAGTGACCCAAGCCGGGAATCAAACCTGGGACCCTGGAGCAGTGAAGCAACGGTGCTAACCACTGTGCGAACGTGCTGCCCATAAGTTAGTCAAGGATATTAGAAGAAATGGGGTAAACGGATTCGAGGGGCTGAATGGTTCGCTCCTGTCCCACTCTTCCCATGTTTACATTTTATTTGTGGCTGTTGAAGTTATTTTGTGACATGTTTATCTGAATTGTGCCTGTTTATTCAGCTCCAGGATTGCCTGCGATTTGACCTCATTATGAAATCGTAACATGTTTATGATACTTGTCAAGGAACCTTCAATCCAATATAATTACACACAATCAAAAATGCGCACTTCAACCAAACAGCAATGGGTTTTCATGTTGAGAGTGTGATATAATGACACTTTAGGATATTTTTCCCCCGAAATGATTTCCTCTGGCATAAACAGATAATATTTCCATTCTGTTTGGGTTTTCTTTTTGTTGGTGTACTTATAGATTCAGCCATGCAATGTTCATTCACCTCCTGACTCCCCAAAGCCTGTCCACCATCTACAAGGCACAAGTCAGGAGTGTGATGGATTACTCTCCACTTGCCTGGATGAGTGCAGCTCCAACAACACTCAAGAAGCTCGACACCATCCAGGGTTAAAGCAGCCCCACTTGTTTGATACTACATTGACCACGTTGAACACCGACTCCCTCCACCGCTGGCCCACAAGTAGCCGCCATCGACAAGGTGCACTGCAGCAACTCATCAATGCACTTTCAACAGCACCTTCCAAGGCTGCAATTTCTAACATCTAGATGGACATCCGTCCCTAACAGCACCGTGGGTGTACCTACATCACATGGACTGCAGCGACTCAAGAAGGCTGCTCACCACCACCATCTCAATGACAATTAGGGATGGCCAATAAATGCTGGCCGAACCAACGATGCCCACATCCTCCAACAGGATTTTGAAAACTGGCAGCATTTCAGAAGTACGCTCAGTCAAGCAAATTCAGTGCGTTGCCGATTCTCACTCCTGCACGTCACTTGCGACATTCACATTGCAACAAATATTCATCCTCAAAAAACAAGGGCTGAATCATCACCTCGGCTTCTTGAGTTTCATTGACATGAGCCAGGAATCATGTTCTTTGTGGTTTTCAGCACAATAGGCATGGCTTGTTTTCAAGTATTCCAACAATCTCCACCTCTGGTCTTCCACCTCATTGCACCCTCTGTGAGGTCATCCAAAACTCTGTTTCCTGGTTCGCACCAAGTCCCATTCACCCATTAGCCCTGATTGATTGATTGATTTATTGTCAAATGTACCAAAGTACAGTGAAAAGTGTTTTTCTGTGGCCGAGGGAACGTACATAGTAGACAGAAAGAATAATCGACAAAGTAAATCGACAAATAGTGATTGGTTATAATGCGGAACAAGGGCCAAACAAAGCAAAAACATGAGAAAGAACAGTATAGGGCTCCGCACAGACAGTGACCCAAGACTGGAATCGAACCCGGGGCCCTGGAGCTCTGAGGCAACAGTGCTAACCACTGTGCTGCCGTGCCGCCCTTGGAGCATGTGCCTTTGGATATTTAGGTGCTATATGAATGCAGGTTGTTGTGGAGAACTGTTTCCCTTGCTCAGGTGCACAGGCTGGGAGCGTGCTGAACGATTCGACTCCAGCAGTTGTTTCCACTCCACGGGTGAAGTGCAGGGACTGAGGCTAAAGCTTAAACGTTCACCTCAGAACCTCCTCCCTGCTGGGAAACCTGAGCAAAGCAATTAAAACAATCCCAGCGCTCCGAACCAGGGGGGTGGGGGAAAAAAACAACAGCACACAAGAATGACCTATTTCACTGCTTTGAGAAAAAGAAACAGTCTTGATGATGCGTTGAGGTCAGTACGCATCATATTGTCATGCAGAAAGTCACCTACTCCACTCTGATTCTCCGACCTTTTCTCATCTGAAGAATTTTATGCTTCTGTTGATAATAATACTTGTACAGTTCAAGAGAGGAGCACGGAGGGTCGAGAGATATAATAGGCTTCTGTCTCGTTTGCTGGATTAATAATGTATCAAGCGATTTCCCTCATGGTACCCCTCTTGTCACTTGTTTTTTGAAGGGCGACATTAGGGCAAGGCCATCTCGAGAGCTGGTCCATCTATTCCGGGCAAGAAATCACCTCGTCCCCAGGTGTGACCTTGACATTTGCTCCAGTGGGTTATGGTTATTTTCCATTGCTGCAACTCCGCTGAGATGGGTTCTTTTTTCCATTAGTTGCCACTGTCTGTGTTTTGCTTTGGATTTCTATAGGAAAAAAGCTGGCAATCTTGGGATAATTACCTGTACTTTTTTTTGCCGTATGATTTTTCAAATGCGAGGTGCTATTTAACTCTTTCCACAAGCCACTGATTTATGACCCAGCCGACATTAGCACGTTTCTTATTTCCTTGGCCCGGGAACGTATTAACAATAAGGGGTCCAAGGCTCGTTGAAGTGCAACTTAATCTCATTGACACATGTAAGATTCTGGGGGGCCTTGACGGGGTAGACACTGGGAGGTTGTTTCCCCTGGGGAGTCGAGAAACTTAAGGTGAGAGATCTGTCACTTAGGGGCGGTCTCTTCACTCCAAGGGTGTTATAGCTTCGGAATCCTCCAGTGCAGAAAATGCTCAGTCATTGAACAGATTCAGGATAGATTTTTGGACTCAAGGGGCAAAATCAAAGGATATGGAGATCAGGTGGGAAGCCGGTTTGAGGTAGAACATCAGCCATCAACTGATGGTGGAACAGACTCGAGGCCTACAGCTCGTTGTTTTCTTATGATCTACGTCAATGACCAATTTTACAACTGACTCAGGCAAGTATTTCTGAACTCACGCCTTCCAAGATACTTAAAGGCGGCAGATGGCATTCCTTCCAGTGAAGGTCAAACATGTCAGGGATGCATTTAAGCTGAGGTTTATTGCCAACATCACTGAACCTTTCTTCATTCTCTTCTGCCTGTTCCAGTTAATCGACCTGATTGGTGGGGAATCATGGGCGGGTTCTCCGGTCGGCGACGCGGTAATTGCTCTTGGCGATCGGCCGGAGAATTCCTGTTTGTGCCGAAATTGGGGACGTGCCGCGATGCTCCGCCCCCTCGAAAATGGCGTACTCGAAGATGTCACCTGAGGCCCTCCCCCGATGCTCCGCCCCCGATGGGCCGAGTTCCCGATGGTGTGCAACATAGAACATAGAAAAATACAGCACAGAACAGGCCCTTCGGCCCATGATGTTGTGCCAAACATTTGTCCTAGATTAAGAACAAATTAATCTACACCCCATCATTCTACCGTAATCCATGTACCTCTCCAATAGCCGCTTGAAGGTCCTGAATGTTTCTGACTCAACTACTTCCACAGGCAGTGCATTCCATGCCCCCACTACTCTCTGGGTAAACAATCTACCTCTGATATCCCCCCTATATCTTCCACCATTTATCTTAAATTTATGTCCCTTTGTAATGGTCTGTTCCACCCGGGGAAAACGTCTCTGACTGACTACTCTATCTATTCCCCGATCATCTTAAAAACCTCTATCAAGTCAGCCCTCATCCTTCTCCGTTCTAATGAGAAAAGGCCTAGCACCCTCAACATTTCCTCATAAGACCGACTCTCCATTCCAGGCAACATCCTGGTTAATCTGCCTTCTTCGCAGCTCTATCCACATGAGTGGCAACTTTCAAAGATCTATGAACAGAGACCCCAAGATCTCTCTGCTCCTCCACATTGCCAAGAACCCTACCTTTAACTCTGTATTCCGCATTCATATTTGTCCTTCCAAAATGTACAACCTCACACTTGTCAGGGTTAAACTCCATCTGCCACTTCTCAGCCCAGCTCTGTATCCTATCTATGTCTCTTTGTAGCCGACAACAACCCTCCTCACTATCCACAACTCCACCAATCTGCGTATCGTCTGCAAATTTACTGACCCACCCTTCAACTCCCTCATCCAAGTTGTTAATGAAAATCACAAACAGCAGAGGACCCAGAATTGATCCCTGCGGTACGCCACTGGTAACTGGGCTCCAGGCTGAATATTTGCCATCCACCACCACTCTCTGCCTTCTATCGGTTAGCCAGTTCGTTATCCAACTGGCCAAATTTCCCACTATCCCATGCCTCCTTACTTTCTGCATAAGCCTACCATGTGGAATCTTATCAAATGCGTTGCTAAAATCCATGTACACTACATCCACTGCTTTACCTTCATCCACATGCTTGGTCACCTCCTCAAAGAATTCAATAAGACTTGTGAGGTGTGATGAATGGTATCGGTATAACTGCTGTAACTGTACCTTGCCTTTAATACGACGGCGCCTTTAAGACCGGGCTTGGAACCCTGGAGGACACCGCCTCTGGCTCCGCCCCCAGGAAACTGTATATAAGGTGATGCTTCGTGGGCAGCGTGCTGTGAGCACACTTCTCAGCAGCTGTCTGGTTCTCTGGTAATTAAAGCCTTTGAATTACCAATCTTCTCTCCTGTGTCGTAAATGAGGGTATCTCATGAGGCAAGACCTATGCCTCACAAATCCATGCTGACTATTTCTAATCAAGCAGTGTCTTTCCAGA
Organism: Scyliorhinus canicula; assembly: GCF_902713615.1. NCBI lineage: Eukaryota > Metazoa > Chordata > Chondrichthyes > Carcharhiniformes > Scyliorhinidae > Scyliorhinus > Scyliorhinus canicula. The sequence goes on along the minus strand of NC_052155.1, from coordinate 8,505,418 downwards.
TGCTCAGAAATCCTATCCCTCAGTACCCTTTCCATTACGTTGCCTACCACCGAAGTAAGACTAACTGGCCTGTAATTCCCAGGGTTATCCCGATTCCCTTTTTTGAACAGGGGCACAACATTCGCCACTCTCTAATCCTCTGGTACCACCCCTGTTGACAGTGAGGACGAAAAGATCACTGCCAACGGCTCTGCAATTGAATCTCTTGCTTCCCATAGAATCCTTGGATATATCCCGTCAGGCCCAGGGGACTTGTCTATCCTCAAGTTTTTCAAAATGCCCAACACATCTTCCTTCCTAACAAGTATCTCCTCAAGCTTACCAGTCTGTTTCACACTGTCCTCTTCAACAATATGGCCCCTTTCATTCTTAAATACTGAAGAAAAGTACTCGTTCAAGACCTCTCCTATCTCTTCAGACTCAATACACAATCTTTCACTCCTGTCCTTAATCGGACCTACCCTCGCTCTAGTCATTCTCATATTTCTCACATATGTGTAAAAGGCCTTGGGGTTTTCTTTGATCCTACCCGCCAAAGATTTTTCATGCCCTCTCTTTGCTCTTCTAATCCCTTTCTTCAGTTCCCTCCTAGCTATCTTGTATCCCTCCAGCGCCCTGTCTGAACCTTGTTTCCTCAGCCTTACATAAGTCTCCTTCTTCCTCTGAACAAGACATTCAACCTCTCTTGTCAACCATAGTTCCCTCACTCGACCATCTCTTCCCTGCCTGACAGGGACATACATATCAGGACACATAATATCTGTTCCTTGAACAAGTTCCACATTTCAATTGTGTCCTTCCCTGACAGCCTATGTTCCCAACTCATGCACTTCAGTTCTTGTCTGACAGCATCATATTTACCCTTCCCCCAATTGTAAACCTTGCCGTGTTGCACACACCTATCCCTCTCCATTACTAAAGTGAAAGTCACAGAATTGTGGTCACTATCTCCAAAATGCTCCCCCATTAACAAATCTATCACTTTCCCTGGTTCATTACCAAGTACCAAATCCAATATGGCCTCCCCTCTGGTCGGACAATCTACATACTGTGTTAGAAAAGCTTCCTGGACACACGGCACAAACACCACCCCATCCAAACTATTTGATCTAAAGAGTTTCCACTCAATATTTGGGAAGTTGAAGTCACCCATGACTACTACCCTGTGACTTCTGCACCTTTCCAAAATCTGTTTCCCAATCTGTTCCTCCACATCTCTGCTGCTATTGGGGGGCCTATAGAAAACTCCCAACAAGGTGACTGCTCCTTTCCTATTTCTGACTTCAACCCATATTACCTCAGTAGGCAGATCCCCCTCGAACTGCCTTTCTGCAGCTGTTATACTATCTCTAATTAACAATGCCACCCCCCCCCCCCCACCTCTTTTACCATCCTCCCCAATCATATTGAAACATCTATAACCAGGGACCTCCAACAACCATTTCTGCCCCTCTTCTATCCAAGTTCCCATGATGGCCACCACATCGTAGTCCCAAGTACGGATCCATGCCTTAAGTTCACCCACCTTATTCCTGATGCTTCTTGCATTAAAGTATACACACTTCAACCCATCTCCTTGCCTGCAAGTACTCTCCTTTGTCGGTGTTACCTTCCCCACTGCCTCACTACGTGCTTTGACGCCCTGAACATCGGCTACCTTAGTTGCTGGACTACAAATCCGGTTCCCATTCCCCAGCCAAATTAGTTTAAACCCTCCCGAAGAGTACTAGAAAACCTCCCTCCCAGGATATCGGTGCCCCTTTGGTTTGGATGCAACCCATCCTGCTTGTACAGGTCCCACCTTCCCCAGAATGCGCTCCAATTATCCAAATACCTGAAGCCCTCCCTCCTACACCATTCCTGCAACCAGGTGTTCAACTGCACTCTCTCCCTATTCCTAGCCTCGCTATCACGTGGCACCGGCAACAAACCAGTGCTGACAATTCTGTTTGTCCTGGCTATAAACTTCCAGCCTAACTCCCTAAACTTGTTCATTACCTCCACACCCCTTTTCCTAGCTACGTCATTGGTACTAATGTTCACCACGACTTCTGGCTGCTCACCATCCCCCATCAGGATCCTGAAGACACGGTCCGAGACATCCCTGGCCCTGGCACCCGGGAGGCAACATACCTTCCGGGAGTCTCACTCGCGACCACAGAATCTCCTATCTATTCCCCTAACCGCTATTGCTTTTCTCTTCTCCCCCTTCCCTTCTGTGCCCCAGAGCCAGACAATGCCAGAGACCTGGCCGCTAGGGCCTTCCCCCGGTAGGTCATCCCCCCCAACAGCATCCAAAACGGTATACTTGTTTTGAAGGGAAACGGCCACGAGGGATCCCTGCACTGTCTGCCCGTTCGTTTTCTTTCCCCTGACTGTAACCCAGCTACTCTTGTCCTGTACTTTGGGTGTGGTTACCTCCCTGTAACTCTTGTCTATTACCCCCTCTGCCTCCCGGATGATCCGAAGTTCATCCAGCTCCAGCTCCAGTTCCCTAACACGGTCTCTGAGGAGCTGGAGTTGGGCCCACGATGGGCTGAGTGGCCGCCCGTTTTCGGCCGGTCCCGCTGGAGTAAATTAGAGTAGGTACTTACTGGCGGAACCTGGCTGTGCGGGCAGCCTACAGGGTCCTCGGTGGGGGGGGGGGCAAGGGGGAGGTGCCCCACGGGGACCCACCGATCCTCAAGCGGGCCTGTGCCGTGGGGGCACTCTATTCCTCTGCGTCGGCTGCTGAGGTCATCCGCGATGGCCGACGCGGAGATGATCCCCCTGCGCGTGTGCTGGGATGACACCAGCACATGCTGCGAATGTGCCAACTCGTGCCGGCCAATGGAGGCCCTTCGGCTCTGGTTGGCGTGGCGCCAAGCCCCTTCTGCGCCGGCCGGCAGGGCGCAAACCACTCGGGCGCCAGCCTAGCCCCTGAAGGTGCGGAGGATTCCTCACCTTTGGGGCGGCCCAACGCCTGAGTGGTTTATGCCACTCCTCGCGCCGGGCCCCCCCCGCCAGGTAGGGGAGAATCCCACCCCACATGTTTACTTTACTCAAACAGAAGAACGTTTCCTCTTGTTGGAGAATCTGGATCAAGGGGGTCACTGTTTATAAATAAGGGGTCGCTCCTTTCAGACAGAGGGGTGAATTCTCCACCTCCCCAGCTCCATGTGTCCTGACGGCGTGCTGTCGCTGGCAGCGGGATTCCCCGTTCCTGCCGCTGGCCAATGGGATTTACTACCTCGCTGCGGGCTGGGGTGCGCTGCCGGAGAATCCTGCCGGCGGAGAATTCACCCCAGAGATGAGGAGAATTTTATTTCTTTCAGAGGGTCGTGGATCCTTGGAATCCTCCTCTCAAAAGGCGGAGTCTTAATGTTTTAAGGCGGAGCTCGATAGAATTGTGAGCAACAAGGGGGTGAAGGATGTCGGGGGGAAATGGGAAGGTGAGGTTAAAGTTACAATCAGATCAGGCAGAGGAGGCTTGAGGGGTCGGGTGGGAGCTGGCTCCTCCTCCTGCCCCTAATTCGTATGTCTGTGTGTCTGTACGTATTCTCATCCAGTTCCCCTTTCAAATCATCGATCATCTCCCCTTCCAGCACCCTGCTGGGCCGTGGGTTCCAACTCATTGACACTTGCTGCGTAGAAAGGTTCCTCCCCAGATTCCCCTCCAATTAGGGTTAGGATTAGGCCCCAAACCATAAATCTTTGTCCCCCTAACCCTCACCCCAGCAAATCATTTATTTTTCCTCTCTCGCCTAAACCTGCCACAATCTTGTCCACCTCGATCAAATCTTCCCTCCATATCCTCTGCGTCAATGAGAATAAGCCCCTACTTCCCCAACCTAAACCCATGGCTAAAATCTCCCATCCCTGAAAGCAGTGTGGTAAATCCCCTCCACGCTGCGACTGCGGCAGAGGGAGATTCAACAGCAACTTAATTCAGAAAGGAATCGGATAACTAATTCAGGGGGAGATATTGGTAGATATGAGTGAAATGAAATGAAAATCGCTACAACAAAATATAGATAGATTGGAGAGTTGGGCAGAGAAATGGCAGATGGAGTTCAATCCAGGCAAATGCGAGGTGATGCATTTTGGAAGATCAAATTCAAGAGCGGACTATATGGTCAATGGAAGGGTCTTGGGGAAAATTGATGTGCAGAGAGATCTGGGAGTTCAGGTCCATTGTACCCTGAAGTGGCAACGCAGGTTGATAGAGTGGTCAAGAAGGCATACAGCATATTTGCCTTCATCGGACGGGGTATTGAGTACAAGAGTTGGCAGGTCATGTTACAGTTGTATAGGACTTTGGTTAGGCCACATTTGGAATACTGCGTGCAGTTCTGGTCGCCACATTACCAGAAGGATGTGGATGCTTTGGAGAGGGTGCAGAGGAGGTTCACCAGGATGTTGCCTGGTATGGAGTGTGCTAGCTATGAAGAAAGGTTGAGTAGATTAGGATTGTTTTCGTTGAAAAGACGGAGGTTGAGGGGGGACCTGATTGAGGTCTACAAAATTATGAGAGGTATGGACAGGGTGGATAGCAACAAGCTTTTCCCAAGAATGGGGGTGTCAGTTACAAGGGGTCACGATTTCAAAGTGAGAGGGGGAAAGTTTAAGGGAGATGTACGTGGAAAGTTTTTTACGCAGAGGGTGGTGGGTGCCTGGAACGCTTTACCAGCGGAGGTGGTAGAGGCGGGCACGATAGCGTCATTTAAGATGCATCTGGACAGATATATGAACGGGCGGGAACAGAGGGAAGTAGATCCTTGGAAAATAGGAGACAGGTTTAGATAAAGGATCTGGATCGGCGCAGGCTGGGAGGGCCGAAGGGCCTGTTCCTGTGCTGTAATTTTCTTTGTTCTTTGTTCTTATTGTCACGAGTAGGCTTCAATGAAGTTACTGTGAAAAGCCCCTAGTCGCCACACTCCAGCGCCTGTCCGGGGAGCCTGGTACGGGAATCGAACCGTGCTGCTGGCCTGCTTGGTCTGCTGTAAAATTCAGCGATTTAGCCGAGTGAGCTAAACCAGCCCCAGAGGGGAGGAGTGGGACTAATTGGAAAGCTCCTTCAAAAAGCCAATGCAAGCACATTGGGCCTTCTTCTGTGCCATGATTTGAAAACTGGTATTTTGCATTCTTAACCACGGGAATCTCATATTTTAAATGGAAATTGCAAAAGTCATTTGTCAAATCCCAATTGTAATTGTGAATCTGTGAGCTTTTGTAATGTTTTGCTCCCGACTGAACATAATTTGTAACACTAAATACTTGCCACACATTTATATATTCAATCCGTGTGAATAAAGTATGCTCCCAATCTAAAACAAGGGGCGGGGCGCGGGGTCCCGGCGCTGAGGAGTGGTGTGAACTACTCCGGCATCGGGCCTGCCCTGGAGTGGTTTGCGCCCCGCCGGCCTGCGGGAAAGGGGCTTGGCGCCACGCCAACCAGCGCCGAAGGGCCTTGCCGGTCAGCGTGAGTTGGCACATGCGCGGGAGCACCAGCGAGTGCTGTCATCACCCCCGCGCATGCGCAGAGGGCCTTGTTTCCGCACCGACAGTGGCGGACCGGTGCGGAAGAATGGAGTGCCGCCAAGGCACAGGCCCACCCACGGATCGGTGAGCCCCAGTCGCGGGCCAGGCCACCGTGGGGGCACATCCCGGGGACAGATCCCCCCCGCGCCCCCCCAAGAACCCCAGAGGCCGCCCGCACCGCCAGGTCCCGCCGGGTAAGGACCTACTCCAATTTACGCCGGTGAGACTGGCAAAAAACGGGCAGGACTTCGGCCCATCGCGGGCCGGAGAATTCGGGGCCCATTGAGTCGCGCCCGTCCCCGCCATTCTCCGAGGCGGGTGCCGAGATTCACGCCAGAGCTATATTTGGGGGGCTGGAGAATTCGGAGGACGGCGGGGGGGGCGTGATTTATATATTCATCCTGACCCCCGGCGATTCTCCGACCCGGCAGGGGGTCGCAGAATCCCGCCCATTATGCTTAAAAAAGAAAGACTTGCAATTGTCACGTACGATCCATGATATCTAAACATCCCAAAGCACTTGAGAGGCGGCAAGGTATTTCTGAAATGTAAAGGCAAATTACTGCGGATGCTGGAGTCTGAAAGAGAAACAGGAAACGCTGGACAATCTCAGCAGGTCTGGCAGCATCTGTGAAGAGAGGAGGGAGCTGACGTTTCAAGTCTGGAGAAACTGGAGGAAAAGCAACTCATCTTCCGATGAGGCACGTTACAGCCTTCCAGACTTAACATCGAATTCAACAACTTCAGACTGCAAACTCTCCCCTCCACCTACACCCCATTTTTATTTCCATTAATTAATTTTATTTCTTCCATCGATCTGTTTTTCCCTCGCCATTTTCCCTCCTCCTCCCAACCCCGCCTAATAATAATCTTTATTGTCACAAGTATGCTTACATTAAAACTGCAATGAAATGACTGTGAAAAGCCCCTAGTCGCCACAGTCCAGGGCCTGTTCGGATACACAGCGGGAGAATTCAGAATGTCCAATTCACCTAACAAGCAAAGATGTGTGGGAGGAAACCGGAGCACCCGGAGGAAACCAACGCAGACACGGGGAGAACATGCAGACTCCACACAGACAGTGACCCAAGCCGGGAATCCAACCTGGGACCCTGCCGCTGTGAAGCAACAGTGCTAACCACTGTGCAAGCATGCTCTGTTCACCTTTGTTCCGTCATTAACACATTCTGATCTCTTAATGAAATGAAAATGGCTTATTGTCACGAGTAGGCTTCAATGAAGTTACTGTGAAAAGCCCCTAGTCGCCACATTCCGGCGCCTGTCCGGGGAGGCTGGTACGGGAATCGAACCGTGCTGCTGGCCTGCTTGGTCTGCTTTAAAAGCCAGCGATTTAGCTGAGTGAGCTAAACCAGCCCCTGTCACTGTGCCACTGTCAGCATTCTTCCTAGTTACCATCTCTACTATTTCCATTCCATTTGTCTTTCTGTCCACGACATCTTTGTCAATCTCCACCTACCATTGGTTTCTACCCATCCCCACAGCCCCCAGTGGAGAATTCACCGCCCCCCCCCTCATTTCCAGTTCTCTTTCGCTTTGACAAAGAATCATCCAGACTCAAAACGTTAGCTCCTCTGTCTCTCCACAGATGCTGTCAGTCCTACTGAGATTGTCCAGTGTTTTCTGCTTTTTTTTAACATGAAGCCACTGTTGTAATGTAAACAATGCAGCAACCAATTTTCACACAGCAAACTCCAATGGCCTCTAATAAACCAATAAAACTGTTGGTCTGTTTGAATGGAATTGGTTGAGAGGTAAATATTGCCGACGACCACTGGGGAAAAAATTATCCTTCAGATAGGGTCAGAGGATCTTTTATGTTTATGGTGAGAGGCTAGACTGAGCCTCGGTTTAACATTTCATCCACATGACAGCATCTGCAGTACTGCGGCACTGCCTCAGTCCTACACTAACGTTACCCCTAGATCAGGCCTTTTTCAAAATGTGGGGGTCGCTACTTGCAGGTGGGTCGCCTGGTGAGTATCCGGAGGGTCATGAGTGATCGATGGCGCCATTCCCATGGCGGTCCCCATTGCTGGAGAAGCCCCAAACGGCCGCTACCAGATTTTAAATTGAAATTTGCCACGGCTGCCACATTTTAAATGAAAATAAATTAGGCTGTACGCAATCTTCCAGCCAGAAGCAGCAGCAGAGAGCTGGTCATGCACCCTACGCGTACACACTTGATGTCAAATGCCCTTGATGTACATACTTATGCTGCCAAATCACAGGGCAAAGCTGCTTCCATCTTCTAGCTGAAGGCAAGAGGACAGTGAAGACAGATTGTTTTCTTAAAAGTAAAAATTGACCAGAGACTCAAATAGGCAATGTACCTAATGGACAGGATCTCACAACAGAATGAGCTGGAGAGAGCTGTTCAGGAGAGTCAAGGGTAAGGCAGGGCAGGGCAGTGCCTGCATTAGCTCTGTACAGTGCTCCAGAGTCTCTGGTTAACAGCCTACAAAGAAGAAACTTGACTCTGTAACAAAGCAGTATAATGATGAATTCTTGAGGTATGGCTTTGTCAATTGTGCCAATGTAAATAAGGATGTGTGTTATTTACAGCGAGTTACTGGCAAATGAGAGAATATTCCGATTTTTAAAGAGAAGTGGTGGGTGAAAGATTTCTTTGAGGTTGAGACCTCAGAGTCAGTTATTAAATTACAGTTGACTCGAAATGAAAAGACCAGGTTAAAAACACGCCAAAAGTCCATGGGGCTGTCAGAATTCTGCAGTAGCATCTTCCAGGAGTACCCAGTGCTGAGTAAAATAAGCATGTTGTTACTGTTGCCACTCACAACGACCTACATGTGCGAGATTGGATTTTCCATTTTCATAAAGATGAAGATGGCACAAAGGAACTGGCTGACATCTGCACCTGATATGTGCATTGCCCTCTCCTCCTGTGAACCTGATTCAAGTGAGATCGTGATGACCAAGCAGGCTCCCTTTCTCATTAAAGGTCAGAGAATATGGCCTGTGTTGCGAAGGTCGATCAATCAGTTGGCAAAAGTGGATCCCAGGAAAAAAAGTTTGAAAAGCATTGATCGAGATGCTCAAGTATCCAGACAAAGCTTTAAAGACATAACCCCCTGACCCATCGGGCTGGATTTCCATTAAATCGGGATGTTTCGGAAGTCTTTTGGAAATGGAGGGCGAATCCCGATTCCCGGATTTCAACCCGATTCCTGGGATTTCCAATGGAGCGTGGCTAATTCACCTAGCCTGCGCATTTTTGGGTTGTGGGGGTGAAACCCACGCAGACACGGGGAGAATGTACAAACTCCACACGGTCAGTGACGGAGACCGGGATCGAATCTGGGTGCTCGGCGCCATGCACCCTGCTCTCCTGGCTGACTCCATCGATGATAGAAATGTCCTCTGCAATTTTTATGGACTCGGACCAAAGTTTCCAAATAACCATGACGGGACCTTTTCAAATATAAATTTTCCTGTTCATGTCACCCCATGCCAAGCTAGGTCCCCTCCCCATCCCCTCAGGCTCCTCTTGCCCCCACTTCACAATCTATGGCACCTCCACACCCAATCATATATTGCAGCGACAGAAAAATGTCCAAACATCATTTTTATAAATCGTCATTTATTGATTGTTTTCCAACTTCTTTAAAAAAATAACTTTTCATTCCAGCCTAATAAATGTGTCAGTCATCCAGAACTTTTGAAGTATTGTTATGGGCCAGGGTTTAGAGAACCCCAAAGGGTATCATGGAGTTCACCTGACCCACAACCTTGAATAGATTGTGGTTATGGGGAGCACACGGGCCTACCTTACAGGTGTAGTGCAACAGAGAGTTAAAGTACTTTTAAATTAAAACAATGTTTATTTATGAAACCAGTTAACACTTCATAATCTCACATTAAACATCTTAACAACTATCAACACCAATAAATCCCCCCAAAGAATACAGTTCTCTATAAGTAACTCTTAATCTTTCCTTGCAACATCCATAAGATAAAATAAAACTTTTTACAGAAAGACATCAGATTTAACTTCTCTACAGAAACAGGTATTATTGTTAAATCCCCAAAGGATCTGGAGACAGTCTTTAGATTGCAGAGAGAAAGAGACTAATACACGTTCTTGCTGTGACTGCAGCTATCCAGCTCTCAAAACAAAACTAAAACACACCCTGTAGCAGACAGCCCCAAAGCGAAAGTAAAAGCAGAGAGTCCAGCTCCACCCACTCTCTGACATCACTGCAGCTACGCGATAAACACCCATTTCTTAAAGGTACACCCACTACAGCTATCCGATAAACACCCATTTCTTAAAGGCACTCTCACATGACAATATCAATAGGAGGCAACAGTGTAGCCGTATTATCATTGGACTTGTAATCCAGAGACCCAGGATGATGCTCTGAAAACTCGAGTTTGAATTCTGCCACGGTAGGTGCTGAAATTTTAATTCTATAGAAATCTTACATGACTGCTTAGAGACAGTGGACTGGTCCATATTTAAGAACTCAGCGACCAACTTAAATGAGTATGTCTCCACTGTCACAGACTTCATCAGCAAATGTGTGGTTGACTGCGTGCCAAAGAAAGCAGTACGTACAAGCGGAACCCATTCCTCATTCGCGAGATTGACTCCCTCCTGAAGGACAGATCTGAGGCGTTCAAGTCAGCCGACCCTGATCTATACAAGAAATCCAGATACGACCTCCGCAAAGCCATCCGAGATGCCAAGAGAGAATATCAAACCAAGCTAGAATCACAGACTCTCGGCGGTTGTGGCAAGGGCTAAACAACATAACGGGCTACAAAGCGAAGCCGAGCAGTATCTCCGGCAGCAGCGCACCCCTCCCCGATGAACTCGATGCATTCTATGCTCGGTTTGAGCAGGTAACGAACAATCCGCTGTCGAGTGCCCCAGCAACCCATAATTCACCCATACCCACCATCACAGCTTCCAAAGTCAGATCGTGACTGATGATCCTGATGATCTGTTGAGCAGCTCACTGCACTTCGGTGCACGTGACAATAAACAAATCCAATCCAATCCAATCCAATCCAGGATTTAAAGTCTCATGAAATGAAATGAAAATGAAAATCGCTTATTGCCACGAGTAGGCGTCAATGAAGTTACTGTGAAAAGCCCCTAGTCGCCACATTCCGGCGCCTGTCCGGGGAGGCTGGTACGGAATGAACAGGAAACCATTGCCAATGAAGTTACTGTGAAAATCCCCGAGTCACCACATTCCGGCACCTGCTCGGGTACACAGAGGGAGAATTCAGGCTGCCCAATTCACCTAATGAGCACGACTTTTGGGAGTTGTGGGAGGAAACCGGAACACCGGGCGGAAACCCACGCAAACGCAGGGAGAACGTGCAGACTCCGCACAGACAGTGACCCAGCGGGGAATCGAACCTGGGACCCTGCCGCTGTGAAGAAACAGTGCTAACCATTGTGCTACCGTGCTGCCCTATTAACCAGGTGTAACACATGAAGCGCAGGGGAAATATTGCTTAATTGACATCTCTGGCTCTCGGATCTATTTTGCAATGTTTATTTACATAAGATAATGAGGTTTCAAGTGCTTGCAGTGTCATAGTTGGACTTGTATTGAGTTCCGATTCTGCACAAAAACACAATCCATTTAAGGGAGCAGTGCAGATTAAACAAGGTAATAAAACACGCAACCAAAGCAATGAGGTTCATTTCTGAAAGAAATTCACTGAAAAGCATAAATGTTAAACTTATATTAAACCTTGCAGAGACCAGACTTGTAGCACTGTGCACAGTACATTTTCCATAATATAATGAATGATACAGAGGCACCAGTTGAATTGCAAAAACGATTGGTTTGGTGGTACCAGGACTGAGGTTAGAACTTTATGGAAAGACTGAAAAGGTTGAAGCTCTCCGGGAAAGAGGGCTGTTCTTAATTTTCAACTTTATTTCATGGGTTGTGGTGTTGTTGACTAGGCCACCATTTATTGCCGATCCTTAATTCCTCCTTAAGAAGGTGGTGGTGAGCTTTCTTCTTGAACCGTTGCATCCATGTGGTGTAGGTACACCCACAGTGCTGGTAGGGAGGGAGTTCCAGGATTTTGACCCAGCGACAGTGAAGGAACGGCCGACATATTTCCAAGTCAGGATGGTGCATGACTTGCAGCTGGTGGTGTTCCCATGTATCTGTTGCCCTTGACCTTCTAGGTGGTGGAGGTCGTGGGTTTGGAAGGTGTTGTCTAAGGAGCTTTGGTGAGTTCCTGCAGTGCATCTTGTAGATGGCACGCACGGCTGTCACTGTGGGTCAGTGGTGGAGGGAGTGAATGTTTATGGAAGGAGTGCCAATCAACTGGGCTACTTTGTTCTGGATGGTGTCGAGCTTCTTGAGTTGTTGGAGCTGCACTCATCCAGGCAAGTGGGAAGTGTTCCATCACACTCCTGACTTGTGCCTTGTGGACAGGCTTTGGTGGGGTCAGGAGGTAAGTTACTCGCCGCAGGATTCCTAGCCTCTGACCCACTCTTGTAACCACAGTATTCATAGCACTAGTCCAGTTTAGTTTCTGGTCAGTGGTAACCCCCAGGCTGTTGATCAGCGATGACAATGCCATTGAATGTCAAGGGTTGCAGTAGAAGAGTATGAAGGGATTTCATAGGGTTCCATATTCGCACATTATTCGTAGGTTGTCCCATTGTTACATTGATCTGCTTTAAACTATCGTCTAGCCAGAAAATGCATTAATTACCCACCTTTGCCTCTCTCTCAATACAACCTTATTCTGCAGTCACAGTCAGAATTAACTTGTTTGCTGCCCTGGCTATATTGCATATATTAGTTGTATGCAAGAGGAAAATTGGGAAAATAATTAATGTTGAATGTGTGTTTTTATGTCCAGCCAGGAAGAATGTAATTAGCACAAACATTTCTCTTTTTTCTCTCCGTCTCACGCAGCTTGGGCGGTTCGATGTGAGCGATTATTGTTTACTCTTGCTCGGTGACATTTACCTCTGAATTCATAAAATATAAAGAGTGAGAAAACAAATATCATTCAAGGACAGGGTTTGAGATCAATCAGAAGGCCCGTTCAGATTTGGGGCATCCTCCCTGCATGGACCTGTGAGCCCTGGCCCACCTCCCCACTTGGTCTAACACCGCCCCCCCCCCCCCCCCCCCCCACCCACCCCCACCCCCCATCCCCACAAGACAGAAATGTCCCCCCTCCACTGACAACTCAGGGCATCCCTTAGCCTCTCGCCACCAGCCGTCCGGGTACTGTGATCCCAGGATTTATGCTCAAGCACGACGCTACAGTACCTCTTCCGTCCACTGTAGCGCTGTTTCTGGAGGGGCTGGAGATTGTTGGTCAATCAGATTGGCAGGAGTTCCATCCAAGGTGGGTGGAAGCCCCCCCCCCCCAACTGCTGGTCAGTGCTCAGTTGAGCCTGAAATGGCGTAGGCTTATCGGAGGGGGCGGGGATTCATTGTTCACGGACTCTCAGGCACTGAGCGCTAACCATCATGAACACCGGTCTGCTCTCGGTGAATTACGAAAGGATAAGGGTGTGAGAATCAAACATGGAGTACTCAGATCATACATGGTTCCATTCCCAAGACTATCATATAGCAATACAGCACAATGGAGACCATTCGGCCCATTATGCCTCTACTGGCTCTTTGAGAGAGCAATCAAATTAATCCCACTTCAAACCCCTGGCACTGGTCCCGTGTGTCCCCCCCCCCTCCCCCGGGCCGGGACTTCCCTTTCTCCCCAACGAGCTGTCAGGTGGATACGCACCCCCCCCCCCCAACTCCCTCACACCTCCCCCAGACATAATACTGCACCTGTGCCCTGGCACACCCTGGCATCCACCAGCACAACCCACCCCCGTGCCCAGAAGTGGTGCCCGCCACATAGACGCTGATGTAGAGGCGGGAAGATACAGGGGAGACAGTAGACAGAGGTCTGCTGGATCCCAGGGCCCAGTTGGGTCCCATTCAGGTGCCGAGCCTCGAGACAAGGTTAACCCGGAGTTGATGCAGATGCTAGGGTGTGGCTGTGAGATTCAGGAGGGGATGACAGTGACACTCCAGTGGGTCCATTGCTGATTGGAGCTGTCTCAAAGGCTGCGGGGTCAGGAGATGGCGCCGGAAATGCGTGGCACCGAGACTAACGTGATAGGGTGGTGACCTCAGTTGAAAGGCTGGAGCATGGCGTCAGCATCTTGAGTGGTGGTGTCCTGGGCATTGCACAGTCAGTGACAGCCATGGCTGAGGACTTCAACAGCGTGTCCCAGTCGCTGAAGGACATGTCGCAGACACAGGTGGACATTGCCGAGGCCCTCCAGGGCACGTCCCGGTCACTGGGGGAGGTGTCCCAGACACAGGTGGAGGAGCTCCCGAGCATGGTCCAGTCACGGAGGAGCATTACTGAGGATGGTGCAGGAAATGGGGAGCCCAAAGGGCTGTTTGAGCTAGATGACACAAGGACCTCTGCATCTCACTCCATCTGCTCCTCCATCCCTTGGTAAACCCCTGGGCCCTAGGGGTACCATCCGGAAGGAGGGAACACCAGAGACCAATCCAGAGCCTTCCAACGGGGAGTCAACAGCGGTCTCCAGCTCGCCCGAGTCTCCCACCCCCCCCACTCAGGGTCAGTGGGTGAACAGGATGGCATGGCGAGGCTTGTGCCATTGGTAAGGCGGCCACCTTCTGGCCCCAGACCCACCAGAGGACTCCCGCCAGGGGCCTCAAAGCCCACAGAATATGGAAAGCAGCAGGTCCTCTGCACTTCTGATGTGCATCCTCTGGACACACCTAGACACAGCCGCAGAGCACGGAGGGTGAAGAGGATTGAGGATCACTGAGAGGGCACTGGGAGGGAGGGGAGGGGGACACCATTGGACGCTCGGGGCAGTTATTTCACACAATCCCTACAGTGCAGAAGGAGGCCATTCGGCCCATTGAGTCTGCACCGACCCCCTGAAAGACCACTCCAACCTCGGCCTAATCCCCCACCCTATCTTTGTAACCCCACCTAGAGGCAATTTAGCATATTTAATTTCGCCTAACCTGCATATCTTTGGACTGTGGGTGAAACCGGAGCACCCGGAGGAAACCCACACAGACAGGGAAAGATTGGGCTAACTCCACACAGAGAGTGACCCAAGCGGGAATCGAACCTGGGACACTGGAGCTGTGAGGTAGCAGTGCTAACCACTGTGCCATTAGGTTCACGATTGTTCGGCATAACAACATGTTACACCTGAGACCTGTGAAGCCTCTGTCACATGGTTCTGCATACTGAGCCGGCCTGCGCACCCACCCTCTGCTGCCTCTGCTCTCCCCTAGCCCCAGAACCAGCCCCCTAGGCACAGCGGTCATAGATCTGGGGCCCCGATGCAGATCGTGTGCAGCGGATGGGTGTGAGCTCGCTGTCAGCAGACAGACAGGAGTCAGACTGTGGCATTGATTGAGGAACACCAGAGCTTTCCTCACAGCGAGTTGTCATCACTTTCCTGCCTTGAATAGTGACCCGCTGACAGTGCCGGCACAGGCCCTGGGGTGATGTCACACAGACCCTGGGAGGATGGAACATGGTAGTTTGGGATGGAGGGAGGGAGCAATTGGTGGAAGGGTGGGAGATGGGTGGGAAGAGGGGAAGGGGGCGAGGGGGTGGGTTGAAGAACAAAGCTCCATCCTATGAGAAGCGGCTGAGGATGAGGGCCTCCTGATCCTCTGGGCATTCCGGACCCTCACCGCCCTCTGTCCTCCATCTTCCGGCTACTCCCGCAGGTCCTTCCTTGTCCTCCAACCCCTCGTGGTCCAGCTCCTCCTCCTCAGATAAGGCCACAAGTCCTTCTCCTCCAACTGCAGCACATCGCCCCACTGCTGTGCCAGGTTCTGGAGGGCACAGCAGACCATCGCAAAGCAGGCGACCCTCTGTGAGGTGTACTGCAGTGTACCACCAGAGCGGCCATGGCATGGGAGCTTCATTTTGTGTCATCTGACTCGCTGCTCAATGACATCATGGGTGGCCCCATGCAGCTCGTTATACCGGGTCTCCGCATCGGTCTCCAGCCTCTGTACTGGCGTCATCAACCAGGTCCTGACCAGGTACCTCTTATCCCCCACAGCCAACCGGTCATCCTGGGATGATCTCCAAGTGTCCCAGGATGTAGCTGTCATGCACAGTCTCTGGGAAGCATGCACACACGTGCATGGTCTGGAGGCGGTGGTCGCACCAAGTTGACTATTCAAGGAGTGGAACCCCTTCCTGTTAATGGTGGGCAGTTCCTGTTGCTCCAGTATGCGCAAGGGGGCGTGCATGACTTTAATCACCTCCTGCACCTGGAGAATCCCGGCGATGGCGGAGAATCCTGCTGCCTGGTCATCCTGATGGGTTTGGTCCAACTCGGGTTTATATAGTCCGAAGCCCAGGCAAAGAGGGCACCACGGATGTACTTGTGGGCTTTAGGTTGGGTAATGTCACACAAGTCCACGCTCGAGCCCTGTAATGAACCTGAGGCGTAGACATTCAGGCCTGCGGTGACCTTGACGGCCACCGGGAGCCGGTAGCCTCTTCCTCCATGGGGTACCAGCTTCACAAGGACATGGCATAGAGGCCACACCATCCCCTTGTTGAGGCAGAGCCTCCTGCAGCACATGCTGTCCAACATCTCTTCTAACGACCAACGACGTCTGCACATTTTGTGCTATTGTTGGCCTCCCCATCTGGGTCAGTCGCCAGCCTCCTCGAACCTGCTTCGTCGCTGCTGCGGCCGCCTTTTCCAGCATCCGGCAGCCTGGACTGCCACCGGCACCTCGAGGGGAACTGGTGTGGGGTCCACAATACCAACTACAATGTGATATATGTAAAGAATTGGAGAGGGTGGGAGCCCAACAATCGGTATAATAGTAATAATAATAATAGTAACCGCTTATTGTCACATGAAGGCTTCAATGAAGTTACTGTGAAAAGCCCCTAGTCACCACATTCCGGCACCTGTTCGGGGAGGCCGGTACGGGAATTGAACCCGCGCTGCTGGCCTTGTTCTGTATTACAAGTCAGCTATTTAGCCCACGGTGCTAAACCAGCCCCGCCAGGATGGTATGGCTTCCATCCCAGGACATTGGAGTCCCCCAAACCTCCCCCACCCTTCCGTTCCCCACCTCCTCTTAGGTTGCCGTCCAAGGAGCCAGTTAAGCTGGGGGACCCCGCCCGACACACGCCTCCCCAACCAGAGCAGGAGACCAGGACTCCGGACCCCAGACCTTGGACCCCAGATCTCTGCCGGGAACATTAATTAGACGGGGCTCAGGTTCCCTCCCTGATCCACACACCCCCACCCTCTGGTCGCGGGGATACCCCCAGTGCTGAGGCCCAGCTCTTAGGTGTTTGATTGTTGGCTGCTGCCTCTGTGGTGTTGATGCCTCCAGGTTTCAGGCAAAGTGTCCAGGCCTCTCAGTTTGTGATGCTGTGAATAAAACCTGTCCGAGTACATGGCACGTATTCCCATGGGATTCTACTTGAGAGCTGTGAAGTGCTCATATAATAAACAATGCCAATTCCCTATTAGCAAAGCCTTCAGCTGTGCAGCCAGAGGCTGCTCACAGTCAGGGGGAGTTAAAGTCTCTGGATTACTGCTTCTTCCTAGAGTTGCGAACTCTGGTTGGACACAATCCGAGAGATGTTGCCACATTACATCCTGCCCCCCTCCCACACCCCTGTGGTCTGTCCACCCTTGCAGCATCCCACCTTCCAACGGTGATCAGAAAATGAATCAAATCTTCCCCAGGGGGGAAGGGTGAGGAATGAGACACGTCCTGAGAGTCAGAATGGAATGTTTTTATTCATCACCAGTCTGTTGGCTTCGCTGGTTAGACCCGCATTTATTGCCCATCCCTACTTGCCTTCGAGATGGTGGTGGTGAGCCGCCTTCTTGAGCTGCTGCAGTCCCTGAGGTGTAGGTACACCCATGGTGCTGTTAGGGATGGAGTTTTAGGATATTGATCCAGCGACAGTGAAGGAACGGACGATATAATGTTATGGGCCAGGGTTTAGAGAACCCCAAAGTTTCCAGGAAAGGATGTCCCGAAGCGTGGTACATTGGCGAGACCATGCAGACGCTGCGACAACGAATGAACGGACATCGCGCGACAATCACCAGGCAGGAATGTTCCCTTCCAGCCGGGGAACACTTCAGCAGTCAAGGACATTCAGCCTCTGATCTCCGGGTAAGCATTCTCCAAGGCGGCCTTCGGCATGCACGGCAACGCAGAATCGCCGAGCAGAAACTTATAGCCAAGTTCCACACACATGAGTACGGCCTCAACCGGGATCTTGGATTCATGTTGCATTACATTCACCCCCCTCCATCTGGCAGGGACTTGCGAAATCCTACCGACTGTCCTGGCTTGAAATAATTCATACCTCTTTAACCTGGGATTACCCCTATCTCTGGATCTGTAATGATTTGATTACCCGCAAATGCTCGCATTCCAAGCATTGTCTGGTATCTCTGACTGTGTCTATATATATGTTTCTGGAACATACCTCTCCATTCACCTGAGGAAGGAGCAGTGCTCCGAAAGCTCATGTTTGAAACAAACCTGTTGGACTTTAACCTGGTGTTGTAAGACTTCTTACTGCGCTCACAGCCCATAGCTCTGGACTGCAATAGACAAAGGTTCATGGTACTACAGTAATTTGTATTCCTGGGTGGAATGGTTGGTTGTTGGGGACCAGATTGGTGCCAGTAACATGGGGTTTGATTTCCCCCCCACCCCGTGCCTATCCCGCCTGGGGTGGATTTGGGTCCTGCACCCGTGCTGTTCCCAGGAGGAGGTTGCAGCACCTGGGGACAGACCTGTCTTCGGGCAGAGAATTGGCGAAGGAGGTGCTCCGAGGTGCTCTCTCTCAGGAGCAGCACCGTACAGCAGTACGTTTGTGTTGTTTTGCGGCTGACTGAGTTATTGATCCCATTATAGTCTCACATCCTAAAAATTTCATATGCTTTTCAAACTGTATGGATTTTGAAAGCAGCCACACGCTTTCAGATGACTTGAGATGACAATGGAAAGTGTCTAGACTGGCAATGAGTTTCATGCACAGCCCAAGAATGAAGATGGAGGTAGGATTTAACCGCATCATAGCCTGAGAGTTTGCGCTGATTGAATTTTCCACCCGCCAACCACAACAACCCCCCCCCCCCCCCCCCAATATTGCACGTTCCCCAGCGGCAGAGGGTGCGGAGAATGGGCAAAGCCATCAACAGCGGTGGGACTGGAAGATCGTGCCACTGGTCACTGGCAGCCACCTTCCCAAAAACACACCACGGGGGGGGGGGGGGGGGGGGGGGGGGCCAAATCCCCTGCCGCAGAATTTTACAGAATGGTTACAGCACAGGAGGCCATTCAGCCCGTTCTGCCTGTGCCGGATCCCTGTTAGACTCAACTAGTCCCAATCCGTTATAACCGGCCGGGTCCTTTTGGCTGGCAACAATTGTTTCTTGAGGAATATGGCCCGGGATTCTCCGGTATCCGGCGGGCGGGCCGTACCGGCGCCAAAGAGTGGCGTGAACCACTCCGGCGTCGGGCCGCCTGGAAGGTGCGGAATCCTCTGCATCTTTGGGGCTAGGCCGGTGCTGGAGTGGTTGGCGCCCCGCCAACTGGCGAAGAACGGCCTCCGCCGGCCGGCGTGAGTTGGCGCATGCACAGGAGCTCCAGCGTGTTCCCAGAACCGCTGCTGTGATCCCTGCGCATGCGCAGGGGTTTTGTTCTCTGCGCTGGCCATGGTGGAGCTTTACACAGGCCGGCGCGGAGGGAAAGAGTGCCCCCATGGCACAGGCCCACCTGCAGAACGGTGGGCCTCGATGGCGGGCCAGACCAATGTGGGGGGGGGGCCCCCGGTGCTGGATTCCCCCACGCCCCCCCCCCCCCCTGAGGACTCCGCAGGCTGCCCCCAGAGCCAGGTCCCGCCGGTACAGACCTTGTGTAATTCAGGCCGGCGGGACTGGCTGAAAACGGGTGGCCACTCGGCCCATCGGGGACCGGAGAATCGCTGGGGGAGGGGGGGGGGGGGGCACTGCCAACATCCCCTGACCAGCGCGGCGCGATCCCCACCCCCGCCAAAACACCGGCGCCGGACAATGTCTCCTCTTCACTGCCTGCGTTCCCACCTCTTTAACATTATCCACAATTTTTGCTAGATTACACTCTATCCCTGCTTGCAAATCATTTATATCAATTGTAAACAGTTAAGGTCCGAGGACTGACCCCTGCGGCACCCCCGCTAGTTACAGTTCACCGGCCAGAGAAGGACCCATTTATCCCAACCCTCTGCTTTCTGTCAGTCAGCCAATCCTCAGTCCAATCTAGTACTCTAGTACCCCCTGCGATCTCATCTTCTGGGTCAGTCTTTTATGCGGCACCTTATCAAATGCCTTCTGGAAGTCTAGATATACCACATCCACTGGTTCCCCATTATCCACCTTGTTTGTTACGTTCCCAAAGAGCTCAAGCAAGTTGTTGAGCGTGACTTACCTTTCATAAATCCACCATGCTGACAATGGTGGATTGAGCTTTGCCGTTCTGAATGCTCAGTCATCTCCTCCTTAATGATTGATTTCAGCAACTTCCACAATGCAGAGGTCAAGCTAACCGGCCTATAATTTCATACTTATTACCTTTCTCCCTTTTTGAACAGGGGTGTCAGATTAGCATGTTTCCAATCCACTGGGACCCTTCCAATATCCAGGGGATGGTTTAGCACACTGGGCTAAATCGCCGGCTTCGAAAGCAGACCAAGCAGGCCAGCAGCACGGTTCAATTCCTGTACCAGCCTCCCCGAACAGGTGCCGGAATGTGGTGACTAGGGGCTTTTCACAGTAACTTAATTGAAGCCTACTCGTGACAATAAGCGATTTTCATTTCATATCAAAACCAATGCACCCACTATTGCCGCTTCCACCTTCCTTAACATCCTAGGGTGCAGGCCATCAGCTCCTGAGACCTTTCTGCCCTTAATCCCATCAGTTTATTCAATACCGTCTCCCTAGTGATGGTTATTGTACCAAAGTTCCTCTGCGTTAAATGCAGTTTTTGGAAAAAAAAATTATTATCTTCAACCGTGAAGGCAGAGGCAAAATATTGGTTCAGTGCCTCTGCCGTCTCTGTGTTCCCCATTATTACCTCACCAGTATCGTCCTCCAAAGGGCAAACATTTACTTTTACTATCTTCTTCCTCTTTGTAGAAGCTTTTGGTATCAGCATTTATGTTTTCTGCTAGTTTCCCTTTTATAGTTAATTTTAGCTCTTTTGATTTTATTTTTAGTAGCCTTTTACTGAACCTTAAAGTTCTCCCAATCCTCCAGTTTACCACTAGCTTTTGCAGGAAAGTATGTCCTAGTTTTTGCCTTTAGGCCTTTCTTGACTTCCTTGTTTAGCCATGGAATGTTTTTCTTCCTGTTCTGCATCCTCTCAGGAATATACTTTATTTAATATCTCCCTGAAAATTGTTCTTCAGCTGTCCCACCCTCAATTATCTGTCCGCAGTCTACTTGGGCCAACTCTTTCCTCAGGACCTCCGCCCAATGCTAAAACTCTAGTATGGCACCCTGTCTTCTCTCACTGAATCTAGCATGCTGTGATCACTCCTTCCAAGAGGATCCGTAATGACAAGGAATGGAAGATTAGTCTCAATACGACCATATGACCATGAATAATGGTGGTAAAAACCCATCTGTTTCATTAACGTCCTTCAGGGAAGGAAATCTGCTGTGCCTTACCTGGTCTGGCCTACATGTGACTCCAGACCCACAGAAATATGGCTGACTCTTAGATGGCCTTGCAAGCCACTTGGTTCAAAGGCAGTTAGTAATGGGAAAGAAATGCTGACCTTCCCAGTGACACCCACCCGCCATTAGGGCAGCACGGTAGCATAGTGGTTAGCACAATTGCTTCACAGCACCAGGGTCCCAGGTTCGATTCCCGGCTTGGGTCACTGTCTGTGCGGAGTCTGCACGTTCTCCCCGTGTCTGCATGGGTTTCCTCCGGGTGCTCTGGTTTCCTCCCACAGTAGAAAGATGTGCAGGTTAGGTGGATTGGCCATGCTAAATTGTCCTGAGTGTTCAAAATTGCCCTTAGTGTTGGGTGGGGTTACTGGGTTATGGGGATTGGGTGAAGGTGTGGGCTTGGGTAGGGTGCTCTCTCAAAGAATCGGTGCAGACTGGATGGGCTGAATGGCCTCCTTCTGCACTGTAAATTCTATGAAATCTATTAAAGAAAAACATTCAAATTATATTGTCCATTCGAAGATCCACTGTGGCTACATTGCTTGTCTTTAACAAATTACATATAAATAAATAATGAACAAAGTATCACAAAAATATGCGTTAAAAAATGTTTGAAGCTATTTTTAAATAATCGACAAGGCAACGAAGCCATAAAAATCCATATCAATCGAATTCACGTTTGCTAAAATCTCCTCAGGCCCCTAGAATTGAGGGCTCCTTTCCATAAATCATTACACCATCTGCTCCATTCCCCTGAGCAGAACTTTGAAAGGATGTCCGTGTGGCCTATTAAATTTAAGCACAGAGAGGCTTTCCTAAAGCCCTACTTTTAGCCAATCCAGTATCTCAGCTGCCTCCTGCTTGGCAGCATCTTCTTCCCTGGCAATGACAGATATGAAGCATTGATTTAATACCTCAGCAAGGCCCTCTACCTTCAAGTATAAATCCCCCTTTTGATCCCTGATCAACACCACCCCTTCTCTTGCTCGCCTCTTACTATTTATATGCTTATGAAAGACTTTCAGGTTCACCATTGTCTTGGCTGCCCGTCTTTTCTCACACTCTCTGTTGCTCTCTGCCTCTCTGATTTCCATGATGTGGAGATGCCGGCGTTGGACTGGGGTGAGCACAGTAAGAAGTCTTACAACACCAGGTTAAAGTCCAACAGGTTTGTTTCAAACACGAGCTTTCGGAGCACGGCTCCTTCTGAAGTTCACCTGAAGAAGGAGCCGTGCTCCGAAAGCTCGTGTTTGAAACAAACCTGTTGGACTTTAACCTGGTGTTGTAAGACTTCTCTCTGATTTCCAGCATTGCTCAAGAACATAGCATCGGGGGGAAGCCATTTACCCAATTGATTCAATGAGATCATGGCCTAGCTCCATACCTCAGACAACAGGTGAAGCATACAGGAGTGCAGTATTAGCCAGATCAGTCCATAAGAGGCTTATCCCTGAATACCTCTGAACAAAAATAACAATTAATTGGGCATCATTACCATTTGCAGAAGAGAGTCTCGATCTTCTGACTCGACTCTTTCGAAAATGTCCCCTCGTCCTCCACTGCTCAACTATTACCAACAGTTTCTCTCTATCTACCTCATCTGAGCCTCGTAAAAATTGAAAAAGTCCATTGAAATTTTGAAAACCAGTGGGAAAGTGGTAACCTCATTGAGCCAGTCATTCAGAGGCCCAGACTAACGCACTGGGGGCATGGCTTCAAATCTCACCATGGCCTCCCGAGCAATCTCAAACACAATCAAATTAGTTAATAAATCTGGAATATAAAGCTAGCCTCAGTGACGGTGACCATGAAACCACCATCAAGTGGAGTAAAAACCAATCTGGTTCACTAGAACAAAGAACAAAGAACAAAACAGCACAGGAACAGACCCTTCGGCCCTTCAAGCCTGTGCCGACCATGGTACCTGCCTGAACTAAAACCGGCTGCACTTATGGAGTCCGTATCCTTCCATTCCCACCCTATTCATACATTTGTCTCGATGCCCCTTAAATGCCGCTATCGAACCGGCTCCCACCATCTCCCCATGCAGCACGTTCCATATATTTACCACCCTCTGTATAAAAAAACCTGCCTCGCACGTCTGTTCTAAACTTTTCCCCACTAATGTTCCTCAGGGAGGGAAATCTGCCGTCCTTACCCGGCCTGGCTTACATGTGACTCCAGACCCACAGCGATGTGGTTGACTCTTAAGTTACCAGATGAATTAAAGTTCCTTCTGTTGTTCTCTTGTCCCATTAAAATAAAAGCCGGCAGTCTGGTGGCCCCCTCTTGTGCCAGAGGAGACTTCCGAGGACCTTGCCATCCAGGAACGGAAAATTGCAGCCACGAGGGAAGATTGGAGAGGCCGGGGCTGTTCTCCGTGGGGCAGAGGAGGCCGAGGGGAGATTTGATTGAGGTGGACAGAATTGTGAGGGGCCTGGTTAGCGTGTGGACGGGGCGGGTCCATGTACCACAGCAGAGAGGTCCGTGACTCGGGAGAACATCGATTTAAAGTGACTGGTAGAAAGGTTAGAGGGGAAAACGAGGAAAGAAAATAGTCACGCAGAGGGTTGTGGGGGTCTGGAACTCACTGCCTGATAGGGGTATGGAGGCAGAAACTCTCAAATTATTTGAAAGGTGTTTGGATCTGCAGCTGAAGTGCTGGAAAGTGGAATGAGGCTGGGAGGCCAGTTTTACGGCCAGCACAGATATGATGGGCCAAGTGGCCTCTTGCTGTGTTGAAACGTTCTTTAAATCCTAACTCTTTTGGCCAAGCTTTCAGTCATGAGTTCTATAGTATCACCTTATGTGGCACTCAACATTGTTAAAGGTGCTGAATAATTATAATTTGCTGTTGTACAATGCTGGGGACAATGGGCAGGATTTTTCTGACCTTCCAGGAGGTGGGTAGACATCGATGGGACACAGTGACACATTGGTTAGCACTGCTGCCCCACAGCGCCAGGGACCCGGGTTCGATTCCCGGCTTAGGTCACTGTCTGTGCGGAGTTTGCACGTTTTCCCCGTGTCTGCGTGGGTTTCCTCCGGGTGCTCCGGTTTCCTTCCCACCGTCCCAAGATGGGCGGGTTAGTAGTGTCCAAAAAGTCCGATGGGGTTACTGGGTTACGGGGATAGGGTGGGGGAGTGGGCCTCGGTAGAGTGCTCTTTCAGCTGGTCAGTGCAGACCCGATGGGCTGAATGGCCTCCTTCTGCACTGCAATAATTCTATGACTGGAAGATCCTGCAACGACCAATGATGAGCTGATGAGCTGCCACCATCACTGGAACACACACTATGGGGGTTGTGGGGGGCAATCCCAGCCTACGTTGTATATTATTAACTTGTTACTATCCTGTATATTCATCCATGCAATGTGGGTGTCGCTGGCTGGCCCAACATTTGTTGCCCATCCCTAATTGCCCTCGATCATTTCAGAGGGGCAGATAAGTGTCAACCACATTACTCGAGTCACATGCCGACCAGACCACCTTCTCTCAGTGACCCAGAAGGGGTTTTACGACAATCGACTCATGGTCATTATCATAATATACATCTATCAGTGATTGACACACAGGATGACCTGTAAGCACACAGAACACAGCAGCCAATCACCAGACAGGACACGACCACTATAAAGCCAGAGGGCACCAGCTTTCCCGCTCTCTCGGGATCCAGCCTCTGAGACAGTCAGAGCTCGTGAACATTAGTCAATGCACACACCATGTGGTAGTCAGTTAGTCTGGTCAGGTTAGCCTCAGGCCTCCAGTCAAGTCAGCGCAGTGTCAACCCACAGTTGGATATGAAAATAGTTAGCTGTTAAATAAAATCGTGTTGCATTTCATTGAGTGTTGGAAGTCTGTCTCTTGCTACATTGCATCAAACGCAGTCCACCCAGACCCAGTCTACACAACACATCATGGTACCAGTTTTGGAAGCTGAAAATTGATGGACCTACCTTAAGTGAATCAGCGTTGACCAGCCACCAGACATCCGGTGACATGGAAAACGTCCGCCCTCCTCCGCCACAGCTCCGCATTGCCGGCAACCTCAGTGCAAATTGGAAGATCTTTAAACAAAAGTTCCAACTCTATCTCAAAGCCACTGACCTCGAGGCCGCATCGGATGCCAGGAAGATCGCACTATTCCTCTCCACAGCCGAGACCACGCCATCCACATCTATAACTCCCTTACATTCACTGAAGATGAAGACAAGACTACTAAATTTAAAACTGTCCTCCCCAAGTTCGATAGCCACTGCGACATTGAGGTCAATCAGAGCTTTGAACGGTACGTTTTCCAGCAGAGGCTTCAGGGTAAGGATGAACCTTTTCAATCCTTTTTGACCCATCTCCGCATCCTTGCGCAGTCATGTAACTATGACTCCACAACCGACTCCATGATCCGCGATCAGATCGTTTTGAGGTCCACTCCGAATCACTTCGCCAGCAGCTCCTGAATGTCAAGCAGCTCACCCTAACCATCGCCATCGAAACGTGCGTCCTCCATAAGCATGCCAACAACCGGTACTCCCACATCAGGGGGGCAGAAATGGCAACGCTCACCTCCCATGAGGCAGAACGCGTACAGACCATCGCTCAAATGGAGGGCCTGAGTTTTGACGAGAGTGGCCATTTCGCACGCTTTTCACAACCTCCAGCGCATGCGTGCCATGACCGAGGGGACAGCGAGACCGACGAACAGCCTGCGCAGGTGCGTACGTCATTCGACCACACTGCGCATGCGCGTTGGCGCATGGAACGCGCTGACGGTGGCGTCATGATGTGTCCGAATTGTGGCTCCCCCCATTTAAAGCAGCAATGTCCGGCAAAATCATGACGGTGTCTACAGTGTGGCAAGCTTGGCCACTACGCAGCCCTCTGCAGATCTGCTCCACTGCCCAGCAGCCAGCGATCCCAACCATGGCACAGGAGCATCCATTCAATACAGCAGGCCGTGCCAGACTCTGACCCTGACAGCCCGACGGATCCAGACGCCGAGTGCCTCAAATCCCCATTCCGGGTGGGCATCATCACTCAGCATGCGCTGCCTTTCCCAATGCAACACCTCCCAATGCTGAGCGTGGATCCTGACGATGAGTGGTGTGCTGTCCTCACAGTCAACAAGGCTCACATCCATTTCAAGCTGGACACCGGCGCGTCAGCGAACCTCATTTCGAGATCTGATCTCGACACCATCCGCTTTAGACCAAGCATTCTTCCAGCAGCCTGCCAGCTCCTTGACTACAATGGCAATGCCATTCCTGCCAGTGGCTCCTGCCAACTAGGAGTTTCCAACAAGTCCTTTAAAGCGACACTGTGATTTGAGAACCTAATTCAGTGAGTCCACACCATGTCATCCTCACAGGCGATGGCCTCACCTGATGATAACTTCCAGGCTCAAATTGATGACATCATAGCGCAGTACCAGAGCGTGTTTGACGGTATGGGCACACTCCCATACCGGTACAAAATCCTGCTGAAACCAAACGCCACCCCTGTGGTTCGCGCACCACGTCGGGTGTCGGCACCCCTCAAGGGCCGCCTCAATCAGCAGCTGCAAGACCTCCAGGGCCAGGGCTTCATAGCAAAGGTCACAGAACCCAGGGACTGGGTAAGCTCCATGGTCTGCGTCAAGGAGCCATCAGGGGAGCTTCTAATCTGTATCAACGCCAAAGATTTGAATCGCAACATGCTGAGGGAACATTACCCGATACCAAAGCGAGAAGAGCTGACCAGCGAGATGGCTCATGCCAAACTCTTCACGAAGCATCCAAAGGGTTCTGGCAAATTCAACTGGATGCATCCAGTCGCAAGCTGTGCACACTCAATACCCCGTTTGGTCGCTGCTGCTACAACCGGATGCGTTTTGACATCGTCTCTGCCTCGGAGGTCTTCCACCGTATAATGGAACAAATGATGGAGGGCATCGAGGGGGTGTGAGTGTACGTTGACGATGTCATAATCTGGTCAAGAGCACATTGATCGCCTCAAGCAGGTATTCCACAGGATCCACGAGCATGGCCTCCGACTCAACAGAGCCAAATGCTCATTCGGTCAATCAGAAATCAAATTCCTTGGCGACCACATCTCACAGCGAGGCGTGCAGCCAGATGCTGACAAGGTCTTGGCGATCAACGCCATGAAGACCCCAGAGGACAAGAAGGCGGTCCTCCGCTTTCTAAGGATGGGCAACTTCCTTGGGAAGTTAATTCCCAACATGGCGTCCCACGCCACAGCCCTCCGCCATCTCGTCAGAAAGGCGACGGAATTCCAGTGGCTGCCCGCTCATGACCAAGAATGGCGTGGGCTGAAGGCAAAACTTACCAAAGCCCCGGTGCTGGCGTTTTTCGACCCCGCCAAGAAGACCAAAATATCCACTGACGCAAGCCAGGATGGTATTGGGGCGGTGCTCCTCCAACGGGATGACTCCTCTTCCTGGGCCCCAGTGGCGTATGCCTCCAGAGCCATGATGCCCACTGAGCAAAGGTACACTCAGATTGAGAAGGAATGCCTGGGTCTCCTAACAGGAATCGATAAGTTCCACAACTATGTATATGGCCTCCCTAAATTCACGGTTGAGACACTGACCACAGGCCATTGGTCCACATCGTCCAGAAAGACCTGAATGACATGACGCTACGGTTACAGCGGATCCTTCTCAAGCTACACCGCTACGATGTTGACCTGGTCTACACCCCAGGTAAGGACCTCATTGTTGCGGACGCCCTTTCTAGATCTATCATCACACCGTGTGAGGAAACTGACATCGTCTGTCAAATCAACGTGCAGGTGCAACTCTGTGCCTCTAACTTTCCGGCCTCTGATAAAAGGGTCATTCAGATTTGTGAGGAAATGGCCAGGGATCCGCTGCTCCAGCGGGTGATGCAGCACCTCGCGAATGGCTGGCCGAAGGGACAGTGTCCCCAGTTTTACAACATCAAGGACGATCCGACGGTGGTGGACGGCATCCTCATGGAGCTGGATAGAATCGTGATTCCGCAGAGCATGCCAGCTATGGTGCTCGGCCAACTCCATGAGGGTCACCTGGGGGTCGAGAAATGCTGACGCAGAGCTCGGGAGGCAGTCTATTGGCCGGGCACCAGCCAAGACGTTGCCACCACGGTCCTCAACTGCCCTACATGTCAAAGATTTCAGCCAGCTCAGCCTAAAGAAACTCTGCAGCAACCTGAGATGGTGACCTCCCCATGGTCCAAAGTCAGTGTCGACCTTTTCCACGCCAAGGGGCGTGACTATGTCTTCCTGGGCGACTACTTTTACAATTACCCCTTTATTACTTTGCTCGGCTGTACAATTTTCACCACGTCACATCCAGCCCCCTGTACCCGCAGTCAAACGGGAAGGCTGAAAAAGGGGTTCACATCGTCAAACGATTACTGTGTAAGGCTGCAGACTCAGGCTCCGACTTCAACCTGGCGCTGTTGGCATACAGAACCACCCCGCTGTCCACTGGGTTGTCCCCAGCGTAGATGCTAATGAACCGCACTCTGCGAACAACGGTTCCAGCCATCCACATTCCAAACCTTGACCACTTCCCGGTCATACAGAGGATGCAGCAGTCTTGGGTCCAATGCAAGTCTGCGTACGATGCTCATGCCACAGATCTTCCCGACCTGTTCCCGGCTGATCGAGTTCGTGTACAGCTGCCTGACGGTGGCTGGTCCGCCACAGACTGGTGGTCAAGCAAGTTGCCCCGAGATCGTTCCTCGTTCGCATGACTGATGGCTCCTTCCTACGATGCAACAGGAGGGCACTGCGCAGACTTCCACGTCCGCCACCCAACCGTGATGTCCCACCTCGCACACTGCTTCCTCTGGACGAGCCCTGCCACGAGGACACCGATCCGCCAATAATCCTGCCGACGTCGGCGCCTGCTGCATTGGCGGCAGTCCTGCCTATCCAAGTGCAGGCGACCCCTGATCCACCCTTGAGGCGGTCAACCAGAACTCGTCGCCCGCCACAGAGACTAAACTTATAGACTGAATGTTTGCACAAATTTGTTACCTCATCGTTTTGACATCTGTACATATTGTTTTTTTTGCTGTTTCATCTGCCCGACATCTGCACCCGACACCTTCCATTGTATATAAGTCTATTTTAGCATATCATGTATATAGTCACGTACATATACACATTTGCACGCACATGCACCTTAATATTTATTATCTCTGCACAAGGTTTTGCTTTTTTCTCAAAAAAAAGGGGGATGTCATAATATACATCCATGTATATAATGGAGTGCAGACAGGCAGTGATTGACACACAGGATGACCAGTGAGCACACAGAACACAGCAGCCAATCACCAGACAGGACACGACCACTATAAAGCCAGAGGGCACCAGCTTTCCCGTTCTCTCGGGATCCAGCCTCTGAGACAGTCAGAGCTCGCAAACATAGTCAAGACATACACCACGTGGTAGTCAGCAAGTCTGGTCAGGTTAGCCTCAGGTCTCCACTCAAGTCAGCATAGTGTCAACCCACAGTCGGATATGTAAACAGTTAGCTGTTAAATAAAATCATGTTGCATTTCATCGAGTGTTGGAAGTCTGTCTCTTGCGATACTGCATCAAGCGCAGTCCATCCAGACCCAGCCTACGCAACACATCAGTCATCATTAGACTTATACCAGATTTTTATTGAGTTCAACTTTCACCATCTGGCATGATGGGATTCGAACCCAGGTCCCCAGAGCATTACCCTGGGTCTCTGGTTTACTACTCCAGGAACAATCATGCAGTGCCACCACCTCCCCTTAATTAGCACAAATAAATGAGTAAGCATGAGCGATTCTACTTTGACTATTTATTCTCAGCGCTATTGGCTTTTAAGCAGTTAAACCCTTTTGAAAAGTGGCAAACAGCGAGTGTACATTTTCTTTTTTTGTTGTTTAATCTCACAAGGAGTCAGTGTTATCTAATATCCCTCCCTGTCAGGCCATCTGTTCGTCAAAGAGAAATTTGATCATCTTTAACTTGTTCTTTTGTGAGCGTGCCCGAGCCCCGCCTGTAATGCGGCTGAATGAATTTCTGTATTTCTGCGTTGCTGCAGGGGGTCAGTCTGGAGTGAAGGAAAGGGAGCAGGCAGGAGAAAAAAGGAGGGCAGGAGGATGCGGAGGAACGAGGGATTCATTCAATTGTCCTGACAGTGCTTCTGACGATCCTCCCAGCCCGCGGCGGAGCTGGCTTAGCCTACATCCGTGGAGTTATCCCACGGCATGCTTGTTGCCAATGATAAGACGTCTTCATTCCCAGATGATCGCAA
This sequence comes from Scyliorhinus canicula, assembly GCF_902713615.1. Taxonomy (NCBI): domain Eukaryota; kingdom Metazoa; phylum Chordata; class Chondrichthyes; order Carcharhiniformes; family Scyliorhinidae; genus Scyliorhinus; species Scyliorhinus canicula. The sequence goes on along the minus strand of NC_052155.1, from coordinate 8,474,837 downwards.
CAGACAGTGGCATTCTTCCAATACATACATTGCGCCCAATCACAGCCCTGGTGCCTAACAGTTGTCATGAAATGGTTATCTATAAGGAATTCGCCTGCCAATGTTCAGTTCCCTGAAACGAGGCAGAGTTGCTGAATATTTTATTATTGCTCATTTGATCTGCAAACTGAAGTGGTTGACTTCAATATGTTCAGCACCACTGAGATTCTGAACCTTCCCTAATATAACAGCAATCATTCTGCGTTAAGGCTGGAGCAGTGTACACTTATTCTAATTCAGTAAAGTCGCTGATAAAGGGCAGCGCTCGAGTCAATCTTTACCCAGTCCATGAAGGAATTAAGTGAAAAACACCAGCATGGGTCCAGTGGACCGAATGGCCTGGTTAAGGCTGTTGATGGGAGCGTTCATTCTCCACACAAGCCTCCTCCTGCCCTATTGCATCATGGACTCCCGCAAAAATGGAATCAATCATCCCTTGCATAATCTCCAAGGGCGGCACAGTGGCACAGTGGTTGCCACTCCTGCCTCACGGCGCCAACGACCTGGGTTCAATTCCGGCCTCGGGTGACTGCGCGGAGTCTGCACGTTCTCCCCGTGTCTGCGTGGGTTCCCTCCGGGTGCTCCGGTTTCCCCCCCCCACAGTCCATAAATGTGCAGATTAGGTGGATTGGCCGTGCTAAATTGCCACTCAGTGTCCAAAAACAAAAAGGTTAGGTGGTGTTTCTGGGTTACGGGGATGGGGTGGAGGTGTGGAGGGTGCTCTTTCCAAGGGCCGGTGCAGACTCGATGGGCCGAATGGTCTCCTTCTGCACTGTAAGTTCTATGGCCTATAGTATCAGATGACCCCCGGTCTTCTCAGTTCCTATCTCAATTAATGCAGGATCTTGTAAATTTGTATAAATTCGTAGCAAATCCATCAGGGCGGGGCTGTCTACTGCCCCCCCCCCTCCCCCCCCCCCCTCAACCCACGTGTGGGGTCCCTGATTCCACGGAGCGGGGGGAGTTCCCCCGAGTCCATGGGTGAGGGTTTTCTCCATGTGGGGTGAAGGGAGGGGGGCGTGGGTTTTGGTCTTTTACATCTCTGGATTCACGCCTGCTTGACCTGCCCCGGCAGTGTGACGGCGTGGGCCCTGCCTCCAGATGTCTTCCTGTAGAGAGTGAAGGATTGTCCGAGAGAAAGGTCGGCTGTGCAGCCTGGGAGCTCCACACCCGTATTCTCACCTCAGCCAGCACTCTGAGAATGGAAAGTTCCACCCATCATATCTCGTTGCCTGATCATTCGAGAGGCCTGCAACTGACAATACCCCAACTAGACTGTGCTGCCGTCGAGTTAACCCACACCTCGGAATCACTCATCCTGCGATACTATTACGACATCATCGTCTCTCCCACACCCACCCCTACTCCCCCCCCCCCCCCCCCACCACCCCCCATTGGCATATTCTAATCTTCTCTCTCTTTTAGCCCACCTTCCCTCTTTCTTCTCTCCCTTCTTTTCATCTCCCTTCAATGTATCATACACACACCCGTCTGCATCAACGGGGCGGAGGTGGAGATGGTTAGCAGCTTCAAATTCTTAGGGATGCACATCACCAAAAATCTGTCCTGGTCCACCCACGTCGACGCTACCACCAAGACAGCACAACAGCGCCTATACTTCCTCAGGAATCTAAGGAAATTTGGCATGTCCACATTGACTCTTACCAACTTTTACAGATGCACCATAGAAAGCATCCTATCGGGCTGCATCACAGCCTGGTATGGCAATTGCTCGGCCCAGGACCGCAAGGAACTTCAGAGAGTCGTGAACACAGCCCAGTCCATCACACGAACCTGCCTCCCATCCATTGACTCCATCTACACCTCCCGCTGCCTGGGGAAAGCGGGCAGCATAATCAAAGATCCCTCCCACCCGGCTAACTCGCTCTTCCAACTTCTTCCATCGGGCAGGAGATACAGAAGTCTGAGAACACGTACGAACAGACTCAAAAACAGCTTCTTCCCCGCTGTTACCAGACTCCTAAACGACCTTCTTATGGACTGACCGGATTAACACGACACTCCTGTCTGCTTCACCCGATGCCGGTGTTGATGTATTTACCTTGTGTACCGTGTGTTGCCCTATTATGTATTTTCTTTTTATTTTCTTTTCTTTTCATGTGCTAAATGATCTGCTGAGCTGCTCACAGAAAAATACTTTTCACTGTACCTCTGTACACGTGACAATAAACAAATGCAAATCCAAATCCTCCATTGCATAGTTCTCCTGAAATGCCAGTTCAAGAACAATGGGCCAAATGGCCTCCTTTTGTGCAACACCGTTGTCAAATCACCCCCCCTCCCCCCTCTATTTTTTATTCTCTTTTTTATTCTCTTCATCTGTATCTTCTCTCTTTGGTCCCAGGCTGTTTGTGTTCGGCTAATGTTGGGTTCACACAGATCGGTGGTGGATGTTGGAATGGTCCCATCATTTCCACTTTCATGGGTGACAGGTTACAGCTGGAATGATGTCGATTAGCAGTGCAGTCAATAGAGACTCGGCAACCTGATTCCGTCACAATCGCAAGCACGAAACCCACAGCAATATGAAATGTCTGTGTGCTTGCAAAAGGAAAGGAGACACACCTAGTTTCCCAGCTTCTGCACAATGCGTATTACAGAATATTGCTGAAAAAGAGACATTCGTTTGACTGAAGCTTTTCAAAAGACCACGACAAAAGATGTTTTGCTTTTCCAGCAGCACCTACGGCCTACAGCTGGCACAGAAACTGGCCATTCGGCCCTTCTGGTCCATGCTGGAGTTTATAGTCTCCATGGGCCTCCTCCCACACCCTACTCACCCCATCAACATATCCCCCTGTCGGTTTCTCCTCATCTGCGTCTCCAGCTTTCCCTTTAAAACCTATCGATACGATTCGCCTCAACTGCTCCAGGGGTGGAGAGAAACCATGCTGTGTGCGCCCCTGGAGAAAATTCATCAGCACACGACGGAAGATTGTGTTTCTTTGAACATTTCTCTTCACAGAAATAAAAACGTTGGGTGCAATCTACCGACCTCATCATGCCGTCACGGGTCGTAGGTGAGGCCGCAATTGGGAACCACACTGGGCAGGGGTGGGGTGTGCTGGTGGGTGCCAGGGTGTGCTGGGACATGGTTGCAGCATTGTAATGAGGGGGGGTGGGGGGAGTTGGGGGGGGGGGGGGCCGCGGTGCCAGGCACAGATTGGTTGAGGGGGGGCGCCCAGGAATGGCAGGTCGGACCCAAGCCAAGTCACCTGGGTGGCCTGGTGGAAGTCGTTAAGCTTCTTGCGGCACTGGGTGGCAGTCCTCCTGGTCACACTCCCCACGCCAATGGCAGCTGCCACTGCCTCCCAGGCGGCGCTGGCTGGCCTCTGGCTGACCCTCCCACCCCCTCGGGGGGGGGGGGGGGGGGGGGGGGGGTACAGAGTGCCCTGCCTTGACTCCACTGCATCTATGAGTATGGCCAGGTCGGCAAACCCGAATCGTGGAGTTAGACTGTGCAGTGGCATGGCTGTGCACTGTCTGGGGTTTGCTCTGCACGATCTGTTTAGGTGCTGCTCCCCCTCATCAGCGGAGAGCTGCTCGGTACGGTCCCAATGAATCAGCTGGCGGGACAGTCATTTCCCGCCTGATACCATTTCTGGGGCTAATTAACGTTAGATACCAATAACGGCTTCGTTAGGTTGGCCATCGGGAAACACCCCAGCCATTCCCGCTCGCTACCACACTTAGAACAAATTTGATTAGATCACACCCATTGAAAATGGTGGGCCGGCGGGTATATTGGACAGAGTAGTTTAATTCCACTCAGAATGAGTGACTTTTTCCCATTGTCCACATGTGATGAATGTAGGATTTTTGATATATTGGATTATATGTATTTGGTGAATTAAGAGTTAAAAGCCTGGCTTAGAGTGTGTTTGACCGCTGCAGTCACGGTTTTAAAAGGATCTTGGTTTGAAAGACAATGGGCAGGAATATCCATCGGCCAACACCGGAATCGTAAATTGGGCGGAGAATCGGTTCCGACGCCGAAATCGCAGTGGGCGCCGATTTCACGTCAAATCGCAATTCTCCGTCGCCTTGACAATGGCCTCAATGCGTTCCAGAATGTACGTACAGTGAACACAATTTGCAGATCATTAGCGGCCCCGACCCGGTATTCTCCACCTCCGATGGGCCGAATTCCCGACGGCGCGGTTCACTTAATAATAATCTAATAATCTTTATTAGTGGCACAAGTAGGCTTCTGTCAATACTGCAATGGAGTTACTGTAAAAATCCCCCAGTCGCCACATTCCGGCGCCTGTTTGGGTACACAGAGAGAATTCTGAATGTCCAATTCACCTAACAAGCACGTCATTTGGGACTTGTGGGAGGAAACTGGAGCACCTGAAAGAAACCCACGCAGACACGGGAAGAACGTGCAGACTCAGCACAGGCAGTGACCCAAGCCGGGAATCGAACCTGGGACCCTGGTGCTGTGAAGCAACAGTGCTACCTACTGTGCTACCATAACTTTTGCATTTAAAAATCGTGCAACGGACATTGTAGCTGATGGGGGAGAGTGAGGGAGGGTGCAGAAAGTGTCCAACATCGCCATAGTTTGCTGACAGTTGTGCCGCTGGCCGAGGGGCTTCTGCCAGGGCCGGGGGGGGGGGGGGGGGGGGGAGTCGCGGCGGGTGGCCAAGAGGTGGGCTGTGGGGTCATGGTGGACGAGCATGGAACATCATTACCATGGCCTGCAAGGCAGCCATGCAGCTGCACACTATGCTGACTCCCCAGTGTGAACTCAGGGCCACAGGTCGTATGGGTGTCTCCCCAGGCCAACCCCCCCCAGGTGCCCTCTGGCCCCAGGCGACGACCCATCAGTGGGATGAGTGTGCTCCAGCACAACCAGTGCCAGCTTGCTGGCTGGGTTGAGTGTGTGGGAATTGTAATGCATATATGCGGGAGCAGCTTGTCAGCCTCCTGAGTGTTAATTGTGAATCCAGCGAATCTAAAACCGTTTTTCATTGGCGCCGATGCCAGCTCCACCCCAGTCGCTGAATTGATCCAGGTTCGGCACCAATTATGCCCCAGCGTCAACACTTGGGAACGGAGAATGCCACCAACTAAGCCTTCTGGGAGGCTGAGGTGCATTTTGCCATCAGAAATAGCTTGGGCTAATTCAATTTTCCTTTGTTTAATGGGATTCCCTGGAGAGTTAATTAGATTTTAGCTTGGTGAGATGATGTCATTGCTGGGTAGAGCTAAGGCATCAGGCATTTTGAGTTCAGATCTGGCTGGAGGTGAGACCAAGTCAGGCAGTTTGTTCTTTGTTGAAAGAGATCAATGGTATTTGAAGCAGTGCAGAATTGTCTGAGGACACGGGGCAGCTGATAAAAGTCAGTTGAAAAAGCTTTTGAAGATATCCAGGCAGGGATTCGGACCGGAGTCAGATCCTTTCTGTAAATCAGTGTCTAGAGATCTCTTTCTCAAAGAAAAACTCTGCAAAGCAACCCTGTGCCATTGCTATTTCTGGTGAATTGAGAGCTGAGATGGTATTTTCTTTGTTGCTTAAGTGGGAATAAAGATAGCAATTAAGGGCACTGTATTCGCTGTATTGTTTGAGGGGTAATTGTAAGCTACTTTTGGATGTGATGTTTTAGATATTTTAATACTCTTAGTAATAAAGTTTGTTTTAATATATCATATCCCTATTTCTTTGTGCAATCAAAGACGTGCAGGTTAGGTGGATTGGCCATGATAAATTGCCCTTAGTGACCAAAAAAGGTTAGGAGGGGTTATTGGGTTACAGGGATAGGGTGGACGTGAGGGCTTAAGTGAGTTGGTGCAGACTCGATGGGCCAAATGGCCTCCTTCTGCACTGTATGTTCTATGTTCTCTCCTGCAGTTAAGTGGACCTAACCTCGATGGGCTGGGTTGAATTCCACCTTCAGAAGGATTGGAGAAACTGCAAAACATTCTGAAATGAAATTGTTGTAACCTGCCTGCTTACCATTGGCTGGAGACTAATGACAATCCCACAATCCTATGGGAGTATGAGCTTCCCCAATGAGGGGGGGGGGGGGGGGGGGGGATCATTAGCAGACTCCCTGCATAAATAAAGCTGGCCAGTTTTGAACTAGCAGAGAGAGAGGAGTGAGCAGCAAGGGAAGTTGTTGCTGCTGTTGTGTATATATATATGTTATTGTAAATAAATGTTATTTCTTTGTATCCTGAAGACTCATGCTGGATTCTTCGTGGCCCTCACAAAAGAAATGAAATGAAAATCGCTTATTGTCACAAGTAGGCTTCAATGAAGTTACTGTGAAAAGCCCCCAGTCGCCACATTGCCCGTTCGAGAACAACAAGATTACAGCAATCATAAAAATCTTGAATACGTTTGGATTTTTCCCTTGAATAAAGAGAAGATTTAGAGACGGGCTTCGAGATGAGTTGGACAGGGAAAAGGAGGAGGTAACGGCCGGGATTTTTTGGCCCTAGCCGCTGGCGGTCGCGCCATAGGCGATGCCACCCGCCCCATGGCAGGTTCCCCGATGGCCTGGCTGGTGAGAAAAGCAAATGGCCATTGACCTTTGGGGGGAATTGGAAATTCCCACCGGCAGACAAGGGCAAGCCGCCTCTGCCATCCAAAACGCTGCACGGGAAAGAGGTTGGGGGCCCCGGCTGTGATGATATGCATAAGCACTCTTGTAAATATTGATAGACATGACCTCCAACCAACAGGTGGCAGTAGACAACAGCACGTGACACTGGTACCTCAGGGAGTCTGGAGATAGTCGTCGTAGTGGATGGTCACATTTGTAGTAGCGCTTAGATAATTTATAATAGTTCGTATATGTTGATAATTTTCTTTTGGGTATCTAACCCGCGTTATTGTTTTAACAATAAAACGTGGGTCGCACGGTAGCACAGTGGTTAGTACTGTGGCTTCACAGCGCCAGGGTCCCGGGTTCGATTCCCGACTTGGGTCACTGTCTGTGCGGAGTCTGCACGTTCTCCCCATGTCTGCGTGGGTTTCCTCCGGGTGCTCCGGTTTCCTCCCACAAGTCTCAAAAGTCGTGCTGTTAGGTAATTTGGACATTCTGAATTCTCCCTCAGTGTACCTGAACAGGCGCCGGAGTGTGGCGACCAGGGGCTTTTCATAGTAACTTTGTTGCAGTGTTAATGTAAGCCTATTTGTGACAATAAAGATTATTACTTCACTAGTTACGAACTAGACATTCTGTAGTGCATTTATTCCGACTGGCCAAGCCCCAGAACGTAACACTGGCCAATGTATCTACTTGTGGGTGAAAGAGGAGGTAAATACAAAGCAGTGGCGCAATATATGATAGCCTGGCCCCTGTATGGGGCAATCTTTCTCGGGTCACGTGACCTATCGAATGGAAGCACACAGACACAACCAATGGGGAAAAAGCGCTGGGCCCTGGGAGCAGGGGCCTGGGCAGTGTGGGCCTAGGAACCCACCTCCCCGGAGTGGAAGCAAGTCATCCTTGACACTGATTTGGAGTGGAATGTCTGTCAGGTGAGAACCCCGAGTGACAGGCGCAAGGGGCGGAAGGGGGGCTGCTGAATCCCAGGAGCAGGATCAAGGCCATAGGCAAGGAAACAAAGCAGGCTATCATCCCGGGAATTTTGATGCACAGAGATTTCATGTGCTTCAAATGCAATAGGAAAGGCCACATTCAGGCACGCTGCCAGTTTTTAAAAACACACACAACGACTCCAGTGCATGAAGCAGAGAAAAATCCCAAAGAGGAATCGGAGATTTACAGGTTAAATACGGATAAAGTAAACAAGGTAGCTCTCTTCGGAATAGCCTTCGAGGGGTGTCCAATCCTGAGTCGAAGCAACATGACTGTAAAGCTGGCAATGTATATGGGGAAATCTTAAAGATTTTAGGTACCAAGATGACACCGGTGTTGTATCAACAACAGTCGGCTCAATTGCCCCTGATCGTGGAAGGACAACAGCTAAGCCTCATGCAGCGAGATTGGCTGCATCAAATAAAGCTAAACTGACTAAAAGACTTCAGGATATCAGATGGCATTTTAGAATCATCAAGGTCTACAGCACAGAAAAGACCCTTCAGCCCATCGCTTTTGCCAATCCTATTTCCCATCACATTGGCTGTCTTGGCATCGCAACTGCACATCTAAATACTTCTTAAATGTTGTGAGGGTCTCCGCCTCTACCACCCTCTGTGTGAAAAGATTTTTCCTCACATCCCTTCTAACCCTCCTGCCCCTGACCTTAAATCTGTGTTTCCTGGTCATTGATCCCGCCACCAAAGGAAAAGGTTTCTTCAATTGGACCAGGTTCTGAGCTGATGATCTTGCAAGCGCATTGGTTTCTTTTTTACTTTGTCGCCAAATGTAATAACTTGCCTCCAGCAGTTAGCCCAAATAACGAATGTTAATTTATACAACATGCTATTAACAGAGTAGCGTGGCCACGATTCTGCCAGTCTGTCTCCCGGATCAAAATGCGCAGAAGCCCACGCTCTGCTCAGCGATTCTGTGCGCTGGGTACCGATTGGACGAGTGGGTCACATGACCCTTCAGGAGATCGCCCCTTAAAGGGGCCAGCGACTACAGGCTGATTATTCAGCCCACTGCACCATACTTGGTCACCTTCACACGACTGACCGGGACGCTGAAAATTCCCAACTTAGAGCGTTAACTGCACAGAGGACGTCATTCAACCATCTTGACCATGCCAACTCGCAGTAAGAGCAACTCACCTTGCCCCAATCCCCAACCTATTCTAATAATAATAATAATAATCAAGAGTGTCACAAGTAGGCTCCAACGTAGTAACTGTGAAAAGCCCCTAGTCGCCACATTCCGGCGCCTGTTCGGGGAGGCCGGTACGGGAATTGAACCCGCGTTGCTGGCATTGTTCTGCATTGCAAACCAGCTGTTTAGCCCACTGTACTAAACCAGCCCCAGTAAAATGAAAGTGGAGAACGTGGGCATCGATCCCACTACCTCTCACAAGCTAAGCAAGCGCTCTACCATTTGAGCTAATTCCCCCAAAATAAATAACCTGTATTGTCACAAGTAGGCTGACATTAATGCTGCCATTAAGTTACTGTGAAAAGTCCCCACGTTCCAGTGCTTGTTCGGGTACACAGAGGGAGAATTCAGAATTCTCAGCTGGTACGGGAATTGAACCCATGCCTTGTTTTGCATCACAAACCAGCTGTCTAGCCCACTGAGCTAAACCAGCTCCGTAGCCCGACAATAATTTTTGTTCCCTTCAGATCATTAACCAATTCCCTTTCTCAATCTGCCTCCACCACGTGACGAGGCAGTGGCATAGTGGTATTGTCACTGGCCTAGCGATCCACAGGCCCAGGGTAATTCCCTGGGGACCTGGGTTCGAATCCCACCATGGCAGATGGTGAGATTTGAATTCAATAAGAATCTGGAATTGAACGTCCAGTGATTGCCATTGTCGGGTGTCATGAAAACCCATCTGGGTCACTAATGCCCGTTAGGGAATGAAATCTGCCGTCCTTACCCGGTCTGGCCTACATGTGACTCCAGGCCCACAGCAATGTGATTGACTCTGAAATGGCCAAGCGAGATCCTCATTCAATTAGGGATGGGCAACAAGTGTTGGCCCAGCCCAGCGATGCCCAGATCCTGTGGACGAATGAAAAAAACACATGCTCATACATTGCTTTCCTGATCCAAACCACTCATTGGGCAGAAATCTGGCGACGAAATCTGCTGGTCCCAGTGCTGCTAACGGGATTTTCTGTTGTTCGCACCACCGGCCTCCCGTTAACAGCCGGTGGGACCGGAACATCCCACGGATGGGAACGGACGGAGAATTCCAGAAATTGTGTGAAGAAGTTCTTTTTTTCCTCTACGCAACCTTTATTTCTTTTGCCATTCACCTGTGCCCTCTGGATCTCCCCCCTCCCATAACGGGGAATTATTTCTCCCCATTTAACCTGCCCAGACCCCCTCCAGGGTTTGAACACCTCGACCAAATCTCCTCTCAGCCTTCAGGATTGATTTTCCCACAGAGCTTGCAGCGAGACGAGAAGCAAGCAGAGAGCCAAGAGGATGGGGTTTCTTCGGAGACGTGTTGATTAGTGAGCTCTGTACTTTCACTTGTCTGCCCGAATGAATGGGAACGGCATTGGCATGAGCGAGGCGAAGCCTAGGCGGGCTGGTAATTACAGTAATGTGCATTGTTCACATAGACGTTAAACCTCGCTGTCACTTGCCAGCTTGACAAACATCGGTCGATGGTTAACAATCCTGTCCCCTTCACATCCCTACCCTGATCATTTTCATCTATCAGAGCCACGAGAAGAATTACTGAGCATCACATTAAGCAAAGAGGCTCCTTGACGTTACAGGATGCTTCAATGAACTTTTATATATTTCATGTTCCAGCAGCTGCTGAAAAAAGAAGTGATGATGGTGTCAACGTGGCACGTCAATGGATCAGGGAATTTGATAATTACATTGAGAATCCAAGTGTTGTTGATGCACTTCCCAAAGTATTTGCAGGAAGCCACCCATCAAGCGGACGTCAGTGTGGTGATATGCATCACTGTAAATGCACAAGGGGTTAATGTAAATACACTACCACTAAGTAAACACTAGAGGGAGTGCCGGAGACATCATGACATGCAGACATACAGCTAATGAACACATAGAATAGGACACGACCAATGGGCAGTCAAGTCAACCAGAGGTGACACTACCACAAGGGGGCATTGCACAAACCATATATAAGGACAGGGCACACACGCTCTGTCTCTTTCCACAGGCGACACTTAGAGAGAGTCGGGCAGGGGCAGATCAGAAGCAAAACACCCACCACGTGGCTTAGAGCAGACTGGTTAATTTGACTGAGCAAGATTAGTAGGAGAGTCGAACTCATACAGAACTCTGCTGATGGTTCAATAAATCACATTGAACTTACTTCAAAGTCTGGAGTATCTTTTGGTCAAAGCTGCATCGAGTTGCAGCCTGTGTTATCCCAGAGTACATAACACAGCAGTCAGCTGCTTCTATTGCCCAAGCCACATCTGAACAGTAACAGCAACTTCCATTTTTAAAAATTCATTCATGGTCTGTGGCCGTCTTGTTACCCAATCCGAATTGCCCACAAATTGAGTGGCTTCCTCAACAATATGAACATTGCCAGCAAGGCTAGTCATCGTTCCCTATCCTTGAGAAGGTGGTGGTGAGCGTATTGTCAATGCAAAGGTCAGTCAGAGTGACATGACTGGTGGTTAGAAATAGTGGGCGGGGATGAAATGAAATGAATGAAATGAAAATGGCTTATTGTCACGAGTAGGCTTCAATGAAGTTACTGTGGAAAGCCCCTAGTCGCCACATTCCGGCGCCTGTCCGGGGAGGCTGGTACGGGAATCGAACCGTGCTGCTGGCCTGCTTGGTCTGCTTTAAACGCCAGCGATTTAGCCCAGTGAGCTAAACCAGCCCCAGTTGGCTCCTTGTCTGGTTAAGGAGCGATCGAGGGAGTCGCGTGTAGGCCAGCCCAGGTAAGGACGGCAGATTTCCTTCCCTAAAGGACATTGGTGACCCAGATGGGTTTCACAATCAGACTTTTATTTCATTGAGTTCATATTTCACCATCGAGCCATCAAACCCAGTTCGCCAGAGCCCGCTGGATTATGACTGCAGGGATAATATTATTGTTGCTCGGACCAAGATTGCAACTTTATAATCCAAGGCGATTAACAAGACAAGGAGTCATCCCCGCCCACAATTCCTAGCCACCAGTCTTCCCTCTTTCAGGGGGAAAATAGGTCAATTGGACATAAATTACTCATGTCACCCCTACGCACTCACTCTGACTGGCCTTTGCATTGACAATACGCTCACCACCACCTTCTCAAGGATAGGGAACGATGACAAGCCTTGCTGGCAATGTTCCTATTGTCTAACTGACTGAAGAGACACTGATCTATAGAGTGATTGGCAGCCGGACTTAATATATGGCCCATTCCCGGACACAGTTTACACAAGTTAAAAGTAAAGGTTATAATATATCATCCATATACAATGTCTGCTCCTTTGTCCAGCTGCTCCCAGGCAGGGTTTGAAGATTTGCTTCCTGACTTTCTGATCTTATTTTTACCAAATGCAAGTTGATTCATCCGAGCTCCCTTTGTGTTGGAAAGTTTGATGAGTGCCACATACTGTGAAAAGGGGATTAAAAAGGGGATTATTAAAGACCGAGAGTGAGCCAGCTTTCTGAAACAGGAAGGATTGTTACAGCAAAACATGCAGGGACTTCCACCAAAATCGATGAAGTTAGAAATGCTGGTGGAGCAAAGTTAAAAGATAGCGGCACAGAGTAACAACGTCTTGCAGCACAGTAAGAGACCCTTCAGCCCATCATGCCTATGCTAGCCATCAGGCACTGATCTATTCTGATCCCATTTTCCAGCACTTGGTTTAACCTTGTATCCTAAAGCATTTCAGATGCTCATCGAAATGCTCCTTAAATGTTGTGAGGGTTCCTGCCTCTACCACCCTTTCAGGCAGCGAGTTCCAGATTCCCCACCACCCTCTGGGTGAAAAGGTTTCCCCCCAAATCCCCTCCTGTCCCTGACTTTCAATCTATGCCACCTGTTTATTGACCCCTCAGCTGAGGAGAAACATTTCTTCTTCTCTGCCCGATCTATGCCCTTCATAATTTTGAACATCTCAATCAGATCCCCCCCCCCCCCCCCCCCCCCCCCCTCAGTCTTCTCTGCTCCAATGAAAACAACCCCAGCCTAACCAGCCTCCAGCTCCAGGCAACATCCTGGGGAATCTCCTCTGCACCCTCTCCTGTGCAATCACGTCCTTCCTATAGTGTGGTGACCAGAACTGCACACAGCACTCTAGTTGTGAACTAACCAGCGTTTTATACAGCTCCATCATAACCTCCCTGCTCATATACTCAATGCGTCGGCCAATAAAGGCAAGAATGCCATATTGATTCTTAACCACCTTATCTACCTGTCCTGCTGTCTTAAGCGACCTATGGAAATGCACCCCAAGGTCCCTCTGGTCCTCTGTACTTCCCGTATTCCCATGTATTCCCATGCCTTGTCAGTCCTCCCAAGATGCATCACCTCACACTTTTCAGGGTTAAATCCAATTTGTCACAACACCCCCCCCCCCCCCCCCCCCCATACATTCATGTCCAGATCATTAATGTACACCACAGACAGCAAGGGACCCAGAATCATCCCTAAAGTAGACCCCTGGACATAGACTTCCAGTCATGAAAACAACTTTCAACGCCAATTTTGGATCCAATTTGCCAAATTGCCCCAGATCACAAAACTCCTAACTTCTTGATCAGTCGCCCATGCGTGACTGTGTCAAAAGCCTTAATGGAGTCCACGTGGATTAGAAAAACTGCAGATCCCTCCTCTGCAGACCTGGTCACCTCCTTGAAAAATTCAATCACACTTGTTGGACATGGGGCGCAATTCAACTGATCAAAGTTAAAGTCCAGTTTTGGGCGCGTTTGGCGGGAGTTTCGCGATGGCCACATTGGCGGGATCACAGCCCATGTCCAACGGCACTTACTGCCAAAGAGGAACCCTGCGGGATTCTCGATATCCCCGGCTCCCTCACCGTCTGAATGGCCCAACTCAGCTGTCAGCTTCTCGCTGCTAACAAGGGGGGGAGCTGCTTTTAAACGCTCCCCCACCACTCACTCCCGGTCATGGCAGCATCTTCGCTTTGGGAATGCCGACCTCACAAGGCTTCACAAAGTTGTGGATGAGAGGCGGGACACCCTGCTCCCGTGAGGGGGTCAGAGGGCAAGCAGCCGTGACAGCAATGCCACCAGAGGCAGCGGCTGTCAGTGTTGGCAGCATAGCCAGGAGGACCGTCATCCAATGGTGGATGAAGACAAATGATCTCCAACGAGCTGCAAGGTAGGTTATCATACTCTCCTGGTACCTCTCCTGCCCCCCCCCCCGTCAATTTCCCAAACCTCTCCTCCCCCCCCCCCCCCCCCCCCCCCCCCCCCCCCCCCCCCAGTCCACTGGTTGACATCTCGCACCCTCCCCATATCCAATCTTCGTGCTTTTTCCTCAGAGCCCCCTGGCACCCACCAGCCCAACTCCTTCATGTCTAGGTGCAGTGCCCACACATGTCACCTGACCCCCTGAGCCATCAAGCGTGCGGCCTCACAATGCCCTCTCCTTGGCCCGATACACCATAATAAACGGGAAAAGGCCAGGATTGGGAGGAGGAATCCCAGTGGTTCGAGTCCTTACCCCCTGGGGTTGCTTGAGGAGAGAACAGTCACCGACAGGGATGTTGGCCTGCGTCAGAGAGGTGAGGACGCACAATCCCTTCATCCAGGTGACCTGTCTCAAGTGAGTTGTTCATGTCAAACAAATGATCCTTCCCTCTCATGGTAGCACAGTGGTTAGCACAGTTGCTTCACAGCGCCAGGGTCCCAATTCCCCACTGGGTCACTGTCTGTGCGGAGTCTGCACGTTCTCCCCGTGACTGCGCGGGTTTCCTCCGGGTGCTCCGGCTTCCTCCCACAGTCCAAAGATGTGTAGATTAGGTGGATTGGCCATGGTAAATTCCCCCTTAGCGTCCAAAAAAGGATAGGTGGGGTTACGGGGATTGGGTGGAAGTGTGGGCTTGGGTTGGGTGCTCTTTCCAAGCGCTGGTGCAGACTCAATGGGCCGAATGGCCTCCTTCTGCACTGTAAATTCTATGATTCTCTCACTGACCGCATGTCCATTGTCCCGCAGGATCTCCATCCGATGAGGCTGGGCCATCCGGAGGTAGTGCACCCGCCACCCAAGGGAACACTCCAGTTGCCCCTCCAGTTGCCCCTCGTCCTATAGAGTCTCCCAGGGTCCTACGATCACCATCAAGGAAGAGGAAGCACTGGAGACAAACCTGGGACCACCACCAAGAACACTAAGGTGGTCTCCAGTTCTTCCGAATCCTCCCCACCCACTTCCTAATACCGGTGCATCTCAAAGGCAGTGAATAGACCAGGCTGGCATGGCGACCCTGTGGCACCAGCTGTTAACTCTGAAGACACTGCTATTTCAACAGCAAGTTTGAGTGCTGGAGAGATTTCTTTAAGAAATCATCGCTGAATTGCCTCATTTCTCAATCCCCACACAAGCTGCCTCAAGGGTCAGCTGAAATTTACAACTCTTTTTTTAAAAATTCAGAGTCCCCAATTAGTTTTTTCCACTTCAGGGGCAATTGATCAATCCACCTACCTTGCACATCTTTTTGGGTTGTGGGGGTGAGACCCACACAGACACGAAGAGAATGTGCAAACTCCACAAGGACTGTGACCCGGGGCCGGAATCACACCTGGGTCCTCGGAGGCGTGAGGCAGCAGTGCTAACCACTGCGCACCCGTGCCGCCCCAAAACTCACAATCCTTTCCTCGTTTCTGTAATACGGCTACAAATTGTTGAATATTTTTGCCTTCTCCTTGGCTATGTCATGCAGTGATGAATGGTTAGGGTGGGAAATGCTCATCAAAGGTCAAGATGGGCAAGTCTTTGAAATAGGGTAAAAGATTTCCGTCCCATTACACTCAAGAAAGTTGCTATTTTAATTTAATCTGATCCTGCAGATCCATTGAATCTGCACCGGCCCTCAGAAAGAGCACCTTACTTGAGGCCACGCCTCCACCCTATGCCCGTAACCCAGTAACCCTACTTAACCGTTAGACTCTGAGGGGCAATTTAGCATGGCCAATCCATCTAACCTGCACATCATTGAATTGGGGGAGGAAACATACGCAGATATGGGGAGAACGTGCAGACTCCACACAGACAGTCACCCGAGGTCGGAATTCAACCCGGGTCCCTGGGGGCTGCGAGACTGCGGTGCTAACCACTGTGCCACCGTGCCGTCCGAATTTTGGAAATTATGGATTTTGAAATCCATGCTCGCTCTTCCTATCCAACCCATATTTTTTCACGTGACTACTAATTCTATCCCGAATAATTGTTTTGCGAAGCTTCCTCACGACTGACGTTGAACTGACTGGCTATACTTGTCATAACATGCACCCATGCACATCATGAGGTAAAAGCAGGCAGTGACAGACACCCAGGTGAGCCAATCAATATACAGAACAGAACACGACCAATCACAGAGGGGGGTTCCACCTATAAAACACACGAGGCATCAGCACTCCGCCTCTTTCCACTGCTGATAACTGTAGTGATAGTCAGGGTGTACAAATCATTCAACACCTCCTACACGTGGATCAGAGCTAGCCTGGTCTAAATAGTTAACTTTAGTTACTTAGGGTAGTAGAGAGTCAACCCACAGGCAGCTGTGTTTTTCATTACTAGAGTTCAATAAATCTCATATTGAACCATCGCCTACGTTTGGTGTATACTTAATCAGTTAATTGCATCGTGTGCAATCCGTGTTACCCCAGGGTAAACAACACGACAATCCTTACAACTTTTTTTGAACAAGGGCATAACATTTGCAATTCTCCAGTCCTTTGGCACCTCCCCTGAGCCTGGAGAAGAGGGGAAGATTATGGCCAGTGCCCATGCAATTTCCACTGTCACTTCCTTGAATGCATCTCACACGGTCCTGGTGCCTTGTTACCTTTCAGTACCGACAGTCTAACACTTCCTCATTATCAATCTTGAACCCTTCTCGTGACAGAGTTTCCTCCTCTGTCACCATGGCCTCTGTAGCATGTGATGTAACCATCAATTCTCTCGGAACACGATTGGAAGTAAACTGTGGTTTTAATAGTCTTACAACTGAGCCTGCCTGTGACCAGA
Organism: Scyliorhinus canicula; assembly: GCF_902713615.1. NCBI lineage: Eukaryota > Metazoa > Chordata > Chondrichthyes > Carcharhiniformes > Scyliorhinidae > Scyliorhinus > Scyliorhinus canicula. Next base: position 8,458,006 of record NC_052155.1, on the reverse strand, counting down.
AGAACTGAGGGCAGACTCACACGGCTGCAGCACTTTATGCGTCCGGTAGTGGGAGGGGCCATGGGCGGAGCCATGGGCGGAGCCGAGGGTGGAGCCCTATACAAGCTCCTCATCTCCCCCTATGGGCAGAGCCGCGCAATGGCTCGCAGACAGAGCCCACAAGGACACAATACCATACAATGCAATACAGTGTGAATTACATTCACCACAGCATGTACCTCCTTGGCAGAGAAAGCCCTGGTGAGACCACACTTGGAATAATTGTGAGCAGCTCCAGACACCACACCTTAAGAAGGATATTGAATTCTTAGGGTTTTCGTTGGAAAGACGGAGGTTGAGGGGGGACCTGATTGAGATATACAAAATTATGAGAGGTATGGACAGGGTGGATAGCAACAAGCTTTTCCCAAGAGTGGGGGTGTCAGTTACAAGGGGTCACGATTTCAAGGTGAGAGGGGGAAAGTTTAAGGGAGATGTGCGTGGAAAGTTTTTTACGCAGAGGGTGGTGGGTGCCTGGAACGCTTTGCCAGCGGAGGTGGTAGAGGCGGGCATGATAGCATCATTTAAGGTGCATCTAGACAGATATATGATTGGGCGGGAACAGAGGGAAGTAGACCTTGGAAAATAGGAGACAGGTTTAGATAAAGGATCTGGATCGGCGCAGGCTGGGAGGGCCGAAGGGCCTGTTCCTGTGCTGTAATTTTCTTTGTTCGTTGTTCTTTGTACAGGGCAGATGGGGGCCATTCGGCCCATTGACTCTGCACCCACACTCTGAAAGAGCACCCTACCTCGGCCCAGTCCCCACCCTATCCATGTAACCTCACCTACTCTACACATGCCTGGGCACTAAGAGGCAAAGCAAATTTTCATGGCCAATCCACCCAACCTGCACACCTTTGGACTGTGGGAGGATACTGGAGCACCCGGAGGAAACCCACGCAGACACGGGGACGAAGAGCAAACTCCGCACAGACAGTCACCCGAGGCCGGAATTGAACCCGCTACCTGTCGCTGTGAGGCAGCAGTGTGCCACCCCCTTGGGAGGATAGATTTACCAGAATGGTACCTGAAGTACAAGGGTTAAACAATGGGGAGGAAATTAAAGAAATTTCCCTGGAATTTGGAAGGGGATTTGATCAAAGCTTTCAAAATATTAAGGGAACAAAAATGTGTAGCCTGGGAACTTATATTTTTGCTGGTTGACGAATCGAGGCACAGGGGCATTAAAATATTTAAACCAGATCTTTCGGGTGTGAAATTAGGAAACAATTTTCTGCACACAAAGGGTGGTAGAAGTTAGGAACTCTCTTTCGCTGTTGCTAGATCAATTGTTAATTTTAAACTGAGGATGATTAGGAGATGGCACACAGTGGGTATATGGAGTTAGGTCGCAGATCAGCCTTGGCCTCTTTGATTGTTGGAACAGCTTTGATTAGCTCATGGCCTCCAGGGGCTGGTTTAGCACACTGGGCTAAATCACTGGCTTTGAAAGCAGACCAAGCAGGCCAGCAGCATGGGTCAATTCCCGTACCAGCCTCCCCGAACAGGCACCGGAATGTGGCGACTAGGGGCTTTTCACAGTAACTTCATTGAAGCCTACTCGTGACAAGAAGCGATTTACATTTCATTTCCTCCTGTTCCTATCTTCTTCAACATCCTGCCTATTTCAGCCATGCTAACTATGACACTTGGAACTTTGAGGGATCCTGCTTGAAAATCCCTTTCCCAATGGTAATTTATTACCCAACCAACAAATTGAATTTGATTAATTTCTCTGCCCGTGTGTTCAATTGATGTTTTTTTTTCAAACAAAGTGAGTTGGCTCACAGGGAGATATGATGTGTTATGGGACAGGGGTTAGAGAGTCCCAAAGTGTATCATGGAATTCACCTGACCCACAACTTTTAATATATTGTGGTATGGGGAGCACACGGCTCACTCTATAGGTGTGGTGTAGTAGAAAATGGACCAGTGGTTTTTAAAACAAACAGTGAATATCTTAGCAACCAGTAAGTCAAATACACCTCCCAAAGAATACAACACTAAGTGACCTGTATGCTGTCCTTTTACACCCAAAAGACTTAGCAAACCTTCAAACAGGAGCACATTAGGTTTACATTTAATACTGAGACCCTTTTTACAATTCTGAGTTCGCCAAATGATCCATAGATAGTCTTTGGATGGCAGAGATCAACAGCAGTGCAGCTCACTGAAAAAACACATATACACCTAAGCTCTCCTCAAACTGAAACTAAAAAGCAGAAGTAGAGCTAAGCTCCACCCACACTCTGACATCATTCCAGTAACATGAGCAGCTAAACATTTCTTAAAGGTACATTTCTCAAACATCCATTTCTTAAAGGGGACTCTCACATGACAAATGCAACACTTTTAATTCAGCTACACTGGAAAATAGCAAAAATCCACATCTTATCACCTTCCCTGCTCTAATCCAGAAACAGGTATCTTTCCAGTCTTGTTTTCAAATGAACAAAAACTTAACAATCCTCTTTAATGAAAAAAAGTACGATGGTTAAAGGATTTAATGGGGGCGATGGGAGAAATTATTTCCTCTGGTGGGGGAGTCCAGAACAAGGAGGCAGAACCTCCTGAAATTAAGTCTATTGATAACCATGAAATCATTGTCAAGGGGTGGCATGCTAACACAGTGGTTAGTACTGTTGCTTCACAATGTCAGGGTCCCAGGTTCGATTCCCGGCTTGGGTCACTGTCTGTGCGGAGTCTGCGCGTTCTCCGTGTGTCTGCGTGGGTTTCCTCCGGGTGCTCCGGTTTCCTCCCACTGTCCAAAGATGTGCAGGTTAGGTGGATTGGCCATACTAAATTGCACTTACTGTCCTAAATAATTGGGTGGTATTACTGAGTTATGGGGATAGGGAGGAAGTGTGGGCTTAGGTAGGGTGCTCTTTCCAAGGGTCGGTGCAGACTCGATGGGCCGCATGGCCTCGTTGTGCACTGTATATTCTATGATTCTATGAATTGTCGTAAAAAGCCCATCTGGTTCACTAATGTCCTTTGAGGAAGGAAATCTGACACCCTTACTGCTACATATGTGGGTTATTGTAGTGTGTGCAATGTCTCTTTAAGAATCGAATCATGTGACATGCGTGACATCATCGGTAACTTTGCAGGCGTTTGCTCTTCATCAAGTACCAGCCTTTGTACGGTGAAGGCCTATTTAATAACCTCTGCTAAAGTTACAATCGACCCAAGTGCCTTTGCAGTCTATTTCTTTTGTACCGTTCGTCTAAAGTTACAACAGTTTACATGAAGAAAATTGCCGACGAAGAGTGGATCAGAAAGAAAATTATTTTCAGAAGGAAGAGAAAAAGCCGAACTTCGACGGCCGAACTTCGATGGGCCATGTAGAAGAGTTCAGCTGCTTCAACAGATCTATTGAACATGCAGATTAACAGAAAGTCACAAATCGCATTTAGCATCGGAGCCGGTAAAGTTTTTGGAGCAAGAATTCAAATGAAGGGCCCGTGCGTTTTAAAACCGGCAATCCAAGACTTTCAGGCTGCAGAACTTGCCACGTGCAGTGCCGTGGGACCCGGAGGTTGTGGGGGACAGAGAACAAAATATTCTCACATCTTGCACTGCGAATTTACTGTGCGACTAATTGGTAATCCAACTTTATTTAACAAGACCATTAATTTAAGGAAAGTTGGGAGAGCGTTCCAATACCGTCGAAAATGGCTGGAAAGTTTGACGTGATGGGTTCATTTGATGAAAACTCAGAGAACTGGAAATCATACTTAGAAAGATCCCATTATTATATTCTAGCCAATAAGATTTTAGATGATATTACGGTCCCTGCATCTCGAAGTGCGATTGGAAGCAAAAGTAACAATTTGTTAAGAAGCTTGATTCAGCCCGATAGACCTGGGAGTAAGACGTATCAAGAATTGGTTAAAATATTCAAAGACCCATTCTGCACCAAAGCCGTTGATCATTGCATGGAGGTCTTGATTTTATTGAAAGAATCAGTTTGAAGGTGAAAATGTTGCTCAGTTTGTTGCAACCCTCAAGCGACTTGTAGAGTTTGCAAATTTGGCCAATCTTTAGAGGACACAATTGGAGATCGTTTGATGTGTGGTTTGAAAAATGAGGCCATTCAGCGAAGATTATTAACAGAATGAAGACTGCATTAGGTGTTGCTATTTCAATGCAGCTCGCTGCTAAGGAGGATTCTCAGCTCGGAGCACGCACCAGGATCCATAAACTGGTTAGCGCCCAGAAGAAGTCTACCCAGCAACATGCGTGTCAACGCTGTGAAAAAAGCAGACCGTTCACAGGCTAATTGCTGGAGCAAGAACAGCCAATGTAAAAATTGTGGCAGAACTGGCTACACAGCAAGCGCTTGCTGGCGTAACATAACTTCTCCAGAGAAGAACGCTCAAAGGAAGATACAGAACTCATTCAAAGGAAGAAAGAAAACAAATTCAACGAAGAAAATTCACAATGTGGAAGAAGAGATCAACAACCACAGTGAAGCACTTCATTCTGATGAAGAACTGAAGCTGAACGTACACTCAGTCCAGGGTGTTTCACACCGTGTTTGGGTAGTCGCAAAACTGAATGGAGCTTGATGGAGGTCAATATGGGGGTTGCCGTCTCCCTAATTCCTGAGGCCATCTACAAACAGAAACATAATCACCTGCCTTTGAAACCAGCAGATGTGACCATGAGGACCTATACTGAAGAGATAGTCTGAGAGGCTACATCATGGTCAAGTTTGAGCGAAGTAAACCAACTGCAGAGCTACCGCTCCGTGTGGTATGAGGAGCTTTTCCGGCTCTATTTGGCGGCTCTTGGCTGGAAAATGGAGCACTGTAAACAGCTTAGTTAATACATGAGGGGCACAGTAGCACATTGGTTAGCACTGCTGCCTCACAGCACCCGGGACCTTGGTTCAATTCTGGCCTCAGGTGACTGTCTGTGTGGAGTTTGTACGTTCGCCTTGTGTCTGCGTGCGTTTCCTCCGGGTGCTCCGTTTTCCACCCGCCGTCCAAAGATGTGCAAGTTAGGTGGATTGGCCATGCTAAATTGCCCCTTAGTGTCCAAAGGTTAGGCGGGGTGATTTGGATATGGTAGGGGAGTGGGCCTAGGTAGGGTATTCTTTCTGAGGGTTGCTGCAGATCCGATGGGGCGAATGGCCTCCTTCTGCTCTGTGGGAATTCTATGATATAAAGTCAGATTTACAGGCTTTTATAGAAACATACAGCAGCGTTTTTGAAGACACACTGGGGTCGTTGGAAGGAATACAAGGGAACCTGAAGATTAAGGAAAATAGTCAGCTGAAATGTCTCATGGCAATAGCGGTACCCAATGTTTTACGTCCAAAAGCCCTATCAGAACTACTGAGATTTGTGGAAACAGGATGGTCACTACTAGTGATTGGGCAACCCCTATTGTACCTGTCATGAAACAGGATGGTACAATTTGTATCTCCGGAGATTTTAAGACAACAATCAATCCGGTTCTATGTGTGGATCAATTCCTGCTACCATTGATTGAAGATTTGTTCGCAGGGCCAGCAGGAGGACTGAAGTTCAGCAAGATTGACCTATCGCAGGCTTACCTACAAATTAATGTGTCAGCTGAATCTCAACGCCTGCTCACCATCATCACTCACAAAGGCCTGTTCCGCTCCAAGAGATTAGAATAACGTCAGCACCAGTTTTAATTCAATGCTCAATGGACCTGATCTTTAGTGGCTTACAGTGGAATACAGTGTTATCTTGATGATATATTGATCATTAGCACAAATGAGCAGGAACACTTACTACACTTAGAACCCTCTTTGAAATGCATGGTTTTCGTGTCCGGAAAGGTACATGTGATTTCTTTCAGACATTCATACCAGATCCAGGTGGGTGGTACAGCGGTTAGCACTGTTGTTTCACAGCGCCAGGACCCGGGTTCGATTCGCAGCTTGGGTCACTCTCTGTGCGGAGTCTGCACATTGTCCCCGTGTCTGCGTGGGTTTCCTCTGGGTGCTCCGGTTTCCTCCCACAAGTCCCGAAAGACGTGCTGTTAGGTGAATTGGACATTCTGAATTCTCTCTCAGTGTACCCGAGCAGGCGCCGGAGTGTGGCAACTAGGGGCTTTTCACATTAACTTCATTGCAGTGAGTCTACTTGTGACACTAATTATGGCGATGTGGAGATGCCGGCGTTGGACTGGGGTGAGCGCAGTAAGAAGTCTTACATCACCAGGTTAAAGTCCAACAGGTTTGTTTCAAACACTAGCTTTCGGAGCACTGCTCCTTCCTCAGGTGAATGAAAAGGTTTGTTCCAGAAACATACATGTAGACAAATTCAAAGATGCCAGACAATGCTCAGTATGCGAACATTATTGTGTAATTGACGGTAAGGGTCTAGAAAAAGTGCCGAAAAAGATTGAAGCCATTATGGAGGCGCCATGACCAATGAATGGCACTCAACTTAAGTCTTTCCTGGGGTAAATCAATTACTATGGAAAAGTCACCGAGAATCTGGCAACCCTATGAAACCATTACATACCATGTTGTGCACAAAACAGGCATTGCAATGGACACCAGAATGTGAAAATATATATCAATCTGCAAAAGAAGCACTAAAAAAGTTGTGTTTTTTAGTTCACAAACAGAAGTGTTGGAACATTTTAACTGGAGGTTGACTTTATTACTTGCCTACGATGCTTCCTGTACGGAGTTGGGGCGGTGATGTCACACATAATGTCAGGAGATGTCAGGGAGAGAAAGATCAATAGCGTTTGCATCTCGTACAGTAACAAGTGCAGAATCTAAATACACCCAGTTAGAGAAGGAGGTGCTGAGTGTTATGTTCGGTGTGTGGAAATTTCACCAATGCTTGTATGGTCATCACTTCACATTGCTGACTGACCATGTGCCACTAACAGCCATTTTTGGGTCATCCAGCCTCGAAACATTAGCTCCCTTTTCTCTCCTCAGATACTGTCAGAGCTGCTGAGATTGTCCAGTATTTTCTGTTTCTGTTTCAGATTCCAGCATCCGCAGTAGTTTGCTGCTATAGCTTTGACATGGTACCAATGTGGAACGGTGACGTTTCCTTGTTGTTTAATGGTCAGTGTGATAGGTGGAGTGTTACGTACTTGATTTTCAAATGTTTGTTCCTGTTGACCATTTAATAAACGAAACATTCTCAATTGTCAAGTGCCTCCTCGAGGGCACATGTGCCATGTCTCAGAGGGCGATAAGTGAACTGCATGTCCAACACACTTTCATGCCTCAACTCTCGGAGCGTCAGCACCATAGAGGCAGCTGCCAACATTCAAACACTAAAGAGCTGGGCTTCACCACTGAGGATGCTGTCGCAACCAACGGGTAAGTGAGGGATGGGCGTTGGGCAGCTGAGCAGGGCCTCCCTAATCTTCCCAGCAGGGGTCTGGGTCTGGGGTCTCGGGGCACCTGATATAGACACTGTGAGGGTGCAGAGCAAGGGGTGGCAGTGACGTAGTGGTACTGTCGTCAGACTGGTAATCCAGAAACCCAGGGTAATGCTCCGAGGACGCAGGTTCGAATCCCACAACAGCAGACGGTGGACTATAAACTCAATTGAAACATCTGAAATTAAAAGTCTAAAGATGACCATGACACTATCGTTGATTGTCATAAAACGCCCATCTGATTCATTAATGCCCTTTAGCACAGGAAATCTGCCGTCCTTACCTGGTCTGACCTACACGTGACTCCAGACCCACAGCAATGTGGTTGACTCTTAAATACCCTCTGAATTGGCCCAGCGAGACACTCAGTTGTATTCATCCACTGCAAAAACACAAAAAGGCATGACCCTCGCTAACAGCACTGTGGATGTGCCTACACCATGGTTCAAGAAAGCTTCTCACCACCATCTTCTGAAGGTCAACTAGGGATGGTAACTAAACGCTGGCCCAGTCAGCGATGCCCACATCCCACAAATGAATAAATTTTTTAAAAACACAAGTGGGTTGCTGGATGGCATTCTGAGAGAAGGCGGGACACGTCAGTGTAGGTAAGGATTGAAAGTCCCAGGGTGGAACCTAGAACATAACAGCGCAGTACAGGCCCTTCGGCCCTCAATGTTGTGCAGACCTGTGAAACCCCTCTAAAGCCCATCTACACTATTCCCTTTTCGTCCATATGTCTTTCCAATGACCATTTAAATTCCCTTAGTGTTGGCAAGTCCACTACTGTTGCAGGCAGGGCATTCCACGCCCTTACTACTCTCTGAGTAAAGAAGCTACCTCTGACATCTGTCCTATATCTATCTCCCCTCAGTTTAAAGCTATGTCCCCTTGTGCTGGACATCACCATCCGAGGAAAAAGGCTCTCACTGTCTACCCTGTCTAATCCTCTGATCATCTTGTATGCCTCAATTAAGTCACCTCTTAACCTTCTTCTCTCTAACGAAAACAGCCTCAAGTCCTTCAGCCTTTCCTCATATGATCTTCCCTCCATACCAGGCAACATCCTGGTAAATCTCCCCTGCACCCTTTCCAATGCTTCCACATCCTTCCTATAATGCGGCGACCAGAACTGCATGCAATACTCCAAATGCGGCCGCACCAGAGTTTTCTACAACTGCAACATGACCTCATGGCTCCGAAACTCAATCCCTCTACCAATAAAAGCTAACACACCGTACGCCTTCTTGACAACCCTCTCAACCTGGGTGGCAACTTTCAGGGATCTATGGACATGGATACCGAGATCTCTCTGCTCATCCACACTACCAAGAATCTTACCATTAGCCCAGTACTCTGTCTTCCTGTTATTCCTTCCAAAATGAATCACCTCACACTTTTCTGCATTAAACTCCATTTGCCACCTCTCAGCCCAGCTCTGCAGCTTATCTATGTTCCTCTGTAACTTGTAACATCCTTCTGCACTGTCCACAACTCCACCGACTTTAGTGTCATCTGCAAATTTACTCACCCATCCTTCTACGCCCTCCTCCAGGTCATTTATAAACATGACAAACAGCAGTGGCCCCAAAACAGATCCTTGTGGTACACCACTAGTAACTGGACTCCAGTCTGAACATTTCCCATCAACCACCACCCTTTGTCTTCTTCCAGTTAGCCAATTTCTGATCCAAACTGCTAAATCACCCTGAATCCCATGCCTCCATATTTTCTGCAATAGCCTACCGTGGGGAACCTTATCAAACGCTTAACTGATTTTCAGTCCCTGTCCTTCTCCAATTCCAACCATGGTCCACCCTCCCAGGTCTGTGTAACATCACCCCAGGCTAATGGGCCTGTCTCGGCACTGTCAGCGTGTCACTATACAAGGCAGGAGAGTGGTGATCACTCACTGTGAGGAAGTCTCTGATGCTCCTCAGTTTCTGCTAAAGCCTGACTCCTGTCTTTCTGCTAACTACACGCTCACATCCATCCTCTGAACGGGGTCTGCATTGGGGACTTTTAATCTTGGACCACTGTGTCTGGGAGATCGGGGGAGCGGGGTAAGGGTGCAGTCAGGTCCGCTGTGAAGATTAACGTGACGGGACATCACATGTATCAAATGCTACATGTTTTAATAGTGAACAATTAGCATTTCCATTCCCCCTAACTACAGATAGTGAGTCCGCAGTGCCCACTCAGTAACCCTCAATCATCTTGATCTCGTACAAACTCAAGGTGTCCCCAGGATTCACATGAGAGATGGAGACAGCCTGCTGCTCCCTGCTGGGAAATGTTCAGAATGGAGTTCAGTTACGAGTGGCGTACCACATGGATCTGTTCTGGGGCCGTTGCTGTTTGTCATTTTTATAAATGACCTAGAGGAGGGCGCAGAAGGATGGGTGAGTAAATTTGCAGACGACACTAAAATTGGTGGAGTTGTAGAAAGTGCGGAAGGATGTTGCAGGTTACAGAGGGACATAGATAAGCTGCAGAGCTGGGCTGAGAGGTGGCAAATGGAGTTTAATGTGGAGAAGTGTGAGGTGATTCACTTTGGAAAGAATAACAGAAATGCGGAATATTTGGCTCATGGTAAAATTCTTGGTAGTGTGGATGAGCAGAGGGATCTCGGTGTCCATGTACATAGATCCCTGAAAGTTGCCACCCAGGTTGATAGGGTTGTGAAGAAGGCCTATGGTGTGTTGGCCTTTATTGGTAGAGGGATTGAGTTCCGGAGCCATGAGGTCATGTTGCAGTTGTACAAAACTCTAGTACGGCCGCATTTGGAGTATTGCGTACAGTTCTGGTTACCTCATTATAGGAAGGACGTGGAAGCTTTGGAACGGGTGCAGAGGAGATTTACCAGGATGTTGCCTGGTATGGAGGGAAAATCTTATGAGGAAAGGCTGATGGACTTGAGGTTGTTTTCGTTAGAGAGAAGAAGGTTAAGAGGTGACTTAATAGAGGCATACAAAATGATCAGAGGGTTAGATAGGGTGGACAGCGAGAGCCTTCTCCCGCGGATGGAGGTGGCTAGCACGAGGGGACATAGCCTTAAATTGAGGGGTAATAGATATAGGACAGAGGTCAGAGGTGGGTTTCTTACGCAAAGAGTGGTGAGGCCGTGGAATGCCCTACCTGCAACAGTAGTGAACTCGCCAACATTGAGGGCATTTAAAAGTTTATTGGATAAGCATATGGATGATAAGGGCATAGTGTAGGTTAGATGGCCTTTAGATTTTTTCCATGTCGGTGCAACATCGAGGGCCGAAGGGCCTGTACTGCGCTGTATCATCCTATGTTCTATGTTCTATGCTTTCCACGCCCTGTGGCCTTTGATGCCCTTGACAGACATCCTCTGGAAGACATCGTTAGTGGCGAGCTGCAGATCAGACAGCGAGGGAGCCAGTAATGTTGAGAATCTCGCGGGGGCTCATTTTTGGCACTAAATACGGGCTGCGATCTCGCCAACGCAGCCGTCGATAAATACCCCGCCAAACCCCCCCAAAAACGGAGTCGAATTTTTTCTGTTGAATATCACCCCTAATCTCGAGTTTGCCGTGAGGTTGTTAACGGAGAATTATAGCATTCCAATATATATTGAAAATATATTGCCGCTTATAAAGGGGGGGAGTAAAAGAAAAACACCTTCTGTATGGGTGGGTGGGTGGAGAGAGAGGCGAAAATCAGGGCTTTTTAAGTTAATCACCCTCCTGCCCGCAACAGAAATGAAAGTGAAGGGACTCCTGTTCCGATAATAAACACTGACAGGGTTACTCACCGCTACTGATCTCTACAGTCGTTTCTTGGCACCTGCATTGTCCCTTCACTCCCAATTAAACTTGTTCGAGTGATAAATGTAGAAAGGGGCCGTTGACTTCAATTAAGTCAAAAGCAACAACTCATATTGATTTTTGAAAAGTCACTTGTTTCAGGCGCCCACTTAAAGGAAATATTTTGATTCTTGCAACTGGAAAAAGAGGCGAGGTTGAGAGAGAGAGATTATAGTCTCCTCCTCCCTTGTGAGGCCAAACCATTACGATCACAAGACAGTTAAACCCAAAAAAGCCACAAAGCCTCAGATTTTCCGATAATCGCATCGGATTTTATAGCAAAGAATAAATGTTATTCGGCCCGACTGGTCGATGCTAGCTTTTATCTTTCACAGGAACCTCTTCTCACCCTACTTCAGCTCGAGTTGTCCCGCTATTACTTGGCCCCTCAGGCATTTATCCAATCTCACAGCTTGTCGAAGGTTACAAATATGGGGAGGAGCGAGACCATGGAAGGATTGAAATGGACAGGTGAACGTCTGGGGGAGCAAGGAACTGACTGTCAGCAAGGACTGAACATAAGACACTGGAGCAGGAGTGGGCCATTCGGCCCCTCAGGCCTGCTTCATCATTCAATAAGATCATGGCTGACATGACTGTGGCCTTAACTCCACTTTCCGAACTGTCCGCATCCACTCCTGTGGCCATCAGAAAGCTGTCTAACTCAGCTTTGAATATAGAACCATAGAACAGAAACATAGAATTCCGACAGTGAAGAAGGCCCACCAGGTCTGCACCGTCCCTTTGAAAGTGCACCTCACCTGAGGCCCAATACCCCACCCTATCCCAATAACTCCATAACTCACCAAACCTGCACATCTTTGGGCTGTGGGAGGAAACCGGAGGACCCAGAGGAAAGACACGTAGGCATGGAGAGAAAGCGCAAACTCCACACAGTCACCCGAGGCCAGAATTGAACCTGGGTCCTTGGTGCTGTGTGTAAGGCAGCAGTGCTAACCACTGTACCACCATTCCGTCCTATACAGTATTGGGCATTGAATATTTTCTTTTAATCGTTCACGGGATGTGGGCGTCACAGGCTGTGCCAGCATTTATGGCCGATCCCTAATTGCCCTTGAGGCAATTAGGAGTCAACCACATGGCTGTGGGTCTGGAGTCACATGTAGGCCAGACCGGGTAAGGGCGGCAGATTTCCTTCCCGAAAGGATATTAGTGAACCAGATGGGTTTTTACAACAATCGGCAATGGGTCATCATTAGACTATTAATTCCAGATTTTTATTGAATTCAAATTTCACCATCTGCAGTGGCGGGATTTGAACCTGGGTCCCCAGATCATTACTCTGGTTCTGGGCATGCCCAGCACTGGAAGAATTCTGGGAGGGGGTGGCGGGGACGGTGTCGAGGGTGGTTGGATCCAGGGTCAAACCAGGGTGGGGACTCGCGATTTTTGGGGTTGGGGTGGAGCCGGGAGTGCAGGAGGCGAAAGAGGCCGGTGTCCTGGCCTTTGCGTCCCTAGTAGCCCGTCGAAGGATTCTGTTACAATGGAAGGATGCAAGGCCCCCAAGCGTGGAGATCTGGATCAGTGACATGGCGGGATTTATAAAATTGGAAAAGGTCAAATTTGCCCTGAGAGGATCAATACAAGGGTTCTATAAACAATGGCAGCCTTTTCTGGACTTCCTGGCTCAGAGATAGGTAACTGGGTCAATAGCAGCAGCAACCCGGGGGGGGGGGGGGGGGGGGGGGGGGGGTGCATTATTGTAGTGTTTATTCTGTAACTTTATAGTGTGTTAATTTGCGTTGTTGTTAAAATGCTGGGTTGTTCATGGGGATGGGGCGAATGTATATGATTGTTAATATTATTGTTATTTTCGGTATTTTACTAAGGTGCGTTATTGTTGTATAAAATCAAAATTTCTCAATAAAAATTATTTTTAAAAAAAAACTATTCCAGTGACAGTACCACTACGCCAGCGTCTCCCCGATATATTCACTGACCTAGCCTCCACTGTTTGCTGAGGGGGAGAACTCCAAAAAAACAATAACCCTCGAAAAGAAGAAATCCCTCCTCACCTGCATCTTAAATGCGAAACCCCTCATTTTAAAAACTGTGCCTCCTGATTCTCGATTCCCCCCGTGAGGGGAAACGTCCTCTGAGCATACCGCCTGTCACACCCTCTCACAGTCTTACATGTTCCAGCTGGTGGGACGACTGAGCGTGGTTTGGTCTGTGATTAAACTTGGGTTGAGTGAGGTTTGCAAAGGGCGGTGTGTTGGAGGCCAGACAGCCTGCATCGTGTTCTATTAAACGGATCTGAATCACAGCTGTCAAAAGGAAACCTTGTACTCCATCACCATGAAGGCAAGTGCTTTAAAAGCTCTTCCGATGTGGAACATTCCGGTCTTGCTACATCCTGATGGAGGAGGCAGCGTTGTGACTGGACCAGGGCAGGGTCGGGTACGTTTTGGCGCCGCCCTTTTGGCACCGATCATTTGACACCGCCATTTTGGCACTAAATTGATTTGTTTTGATGGTAGCAACTTCCACACCCACTGCTGAAGCACCATGAGAATGTCCGTTCACTTCCTTCACTATTTCATTGTTTTTAGTGTGAATGCGACCTTTACACTCGTTTTTTAATTCGCATCTCCAAAACATTAACAATGGGTCGCTTTTGCTACATTTATCAAACACGTATAAATATCCATCGTGTGATAATTTCGGTTTGTCTCTCTTACTTAGAATTTTTTCAGCCATTTCTGGTATGGGGTCTAAGAGAAATTAAAAGCAAAACTGTATTTCTAGCTTTCAAATGTGAAAAGAGAACAGGCTTATGTAGCACCAAGGCTGTAGATCGTTATCATTAATTGCTGAAGTAGTCTGAATTGGCGCCAAAACCGATGAGCGGCAAAAGGTCGGCGCCAAAACCGATGAGCGGCAAAAGGTCGGCGCCAAATGATCGGCGCCAAAAGGGCGGCGCCAAATAGTCCCATTCCCACCAGGGTAATGCTCTGTGTACCCTGGTTAGAATACCACCACAGCAGATAATGAAATTTGAATTCACTAAGCATCTGGAATTAAAAGTCTAACGATGACCACAAAACCATTGCCAGTTCACTAATGCTCTTTAGGGAAGGAAATCTGCCGTCCTGACCCGGTCTGGCCTACACGTGACTCCAGACCCAACAGCAATGTGGCTGACTCTTAAATACCCTCTGAAATGGCCCAACAAGTCACTCAGTTCAAGGGCAGTTCAGGATGGGCAACAAATACTGGCCCCTGCCAGCGCTACCCACACAATACCATGAAATAAGTTTTTTAAACTTGCATTCTGAGATTTCCATCACTGGAGTAAAATATTCCAATGTGCTAGACATCATCAAACAAGATTTTATACTGGGCCACCCAAGGGTATATTAGGGCGGACGGATAGCCAGTTAGAAAAGAAAGAATTCGTCTTTATATAGCTCCACTGAGGAAATCCCAATTAAATAATCCAGACATTGAAATTTTCGCTGTTAGTAGAGGTGTTTTTTTGTCAGTGTGTAAGCGAAGCCAAAGCTTCGGCCTGTGCCAGGGTCCCGGCTTCGATTCCCGGGTTTGGCTCACTGTCTGTGCGGAGTCTGCATGTTCTCCCCGTGTCTGCGTGGGTTTCCTCCGGGGGCTCCGGTTTCCTCCCACAAGTCCGGAAAGACGTGCTGTTGGGTGAATTGGACATTGTGAATTTTCCCTCAGTGTACCCGAACAGGCGCCGGAATGTGGCGACTAGAGGCTCGTCACAGTGATGGACCATCGATAACAGACGAAGCGAGTGATAGAACTAAATTGTGGCTTCAATACACTGAGATGTGTGCCTGCCTGCTGTTGATCCCTCACTGGGGGCATGGCCACAGATCAGTCAACTATATACAAAACCCGAGGGGCGGAGCCAACAGAAGCAACAACAACAACAACAACAGTACGTAACAATGGAACAAACAATAACAGTGAATATATATACACAGCAGTGAGTAACAGTGGAACGTGGTTCACTGTACACAGTAACTTCATTGCAGTGTTAATGTAAGCCTACTTGTGACACTAATATAGATTATTATCATCTCTTCCAGCCCCACAGCCCTCCAATGTCTCTCCGCTCTTCCAATTCTTGTCTCTTGTGCATCTCCCATTTCCATCACTGGCGGCCGTGCCTTCAGCTGCCGAGGCCCAAGCTCTGGAGTAGCCTTTCTGAACCTCCCCTCCGTACTTCAGGATCCTCCTTAAAACCTACCCCTTTTGACCAAGTCTTTGGTCACCACATCTACTGCCTCCTTCTTGGAAGGAAAAACCAGTTCAAATTGTTCACATCCCTGTAAAAAAAATAAATCAGTGATATTGGAGTTCCAAACTGGAGTTGAGATACACAATACCATAGATCATAGAATTTACAGTGCAGAAGGAGGCTATTCGGCCCATCGAGTCTGCACCGGCTCCTTGAAAGAGAACCCTACCCACGGTCAACACCTCCACCCTATCCCCATAACCCAGTAACCCCACTCAACACTAAGGGCAATTTTGAACACTAAGGGCAATTTATCATGGTCAATCCACCTAACCTGCACACCTTTGGACTGTGGGAGGAAACCGGAGCACCCGGAGGAAACCCACGCACACACGGGGAGGATGTGCAGACTCCGCACAGACAGTGACCCAAGCCGGAATTGAACCTGGGACCCTGGAGCACTGAAGCGATTGTGCTATCCACAATGCTACCGTGCTGCCTGCAGTTTTATTAGTAAACTTCATTTCTAACATCCAATGGTTTCCCTTCTGGGTTGTGATATTCGGTGTTGAATGTTGTCTGATAAGGTTCCTGTGAAGGACTGTGAGATGTTTTACTATGTTAACGGTGCTATCCAAATGTAGGTTGTTGCTGGTAATGTATACCCTGAATCCATACCTCAAAGCACATAAACCTGCCCGACAAGTTGATTGTTCCAGCACCTTTGTCTGCTGTTCAATCCCATGTACGAGTCACCTTTCTGTTTTTGCATTTATCTTCCCAGTTTCTTACAATGGAACTGAACCCACGTGTCACCTTGACAATATGTGACAGCAGGACATTAATAGGAGGCCACAGAGAGTGGCAAATGGAGAGGGAGTGCGCCCAGTCAGAAGTCAGGCTCCTCAAATTGTCCCTGTAGGGGACCACTGGATGTTCACGATGACTGAAGAGGAATCCTCAAGCAGGACAAGGTGGAAGTAGCACACAGATATTGTCTTGCCTTTGGCACGTAAACAAAAATGCCATCAAAAATACCTCAAAACAAAAGTTCTGAGATGTGTCAAACAGCAACTTGTTAGTGGAAATAAATGAGAACATAATTCAGATCGAGGTGTGCTTATATTTTTGATGCATTTTAAGTCGGAATAATCAATGAATAATCATCCTCCTCAGAAATTACTCGGATGAAAATTCTGCATATTCTGGTCGTTACCATTGCTCACAACGATAGGCTGGATTTTAGGAGGCAGCGTATACCCCACGCCTCCCTGCCCCTCCCCTGAAAAGGTGGTCGGAAGCCAGCCTATGAAAAGGCCAGCCGCCATTTTATGTACGACAGGGTGTTAATTGGCTTAGGGTAAGACTAACATCCCCCCCCCCCCCCCCCCCCCACCCCCACCCAATCTAGGGACTGAAGTTAAGTAGCAAGCCTCAGCGAGGGGTCAGGGGGTGTGAGGTCACAGGGTTGGGGACAGGTTTGAAAGGTCAAAGGGGGGGGAAGGTTAAAAGGGGTAGATGACCTTTTGAGGGGTGCCTCCAATGGATGCTCCTTTGGAGGTCCACTCTAGTGCCCGACACCAGTTCACATAGTAACAGCCGTTCGCAGCTACCCACTTGGCATAGACTCTCTCCTGCTGAGGGTGAAATGGCAGCTTGCTGTTTCAGAGGACAGTGAAGTAGCAACTACAGATCTTCAGTCAAATATAGGTCAGACCAGGTAAGGATGGCAGATTTCCTTCTTTCCCTAAATCACACAAAAGATTAGATGGGGTTTTACCATACTCACTGATGCCTATCCACTGAGACTACCCTCAGCCACTCTAGGCCAGACTCTAGCTTGCAATTGTACCAATTATTAATTTAATTTAACCTTCCCTGGTGGGATTTGAACCCGTCTCCCAGAGCATTATTGTGTGTACAATACTGGTCGCCACACTACCAGAAGGATGTGGATGCTTTGGAGAGGGTATAGAAGCTATGATGTTGGAACTACGATGTTGTGGCCATTACGGAGACATGGATTTCACAGGGGCAGGAATGGTTGTTAGATGTTCCGGGGTTTAGATGTTTTCGGAATAATAGGGAGGGAGGTAAAAGAGGAGGGGGAGTGGCACTGTTAATTAGGGAGTACACCACAGCTGCAGAAAAGGAGATAGTCGAGGAGGGTTTGTCTACTGAGTCAGTATGGGTGGGTCAGAAACAAGAAAGGAGCAGTCACTTTATTGGGAGTTTTCTATAGACCCCCCAAAAGCAGCAGAGAGATAGAGGGACAGATTGGGCTGCAGATCTTGGAAAAGTGCAGAAGGAACAGAGTTGTTGTATTGGGTGACTTCAACTTCTCTAATATTGACTGGAACCTCCTTACTGCAAATGGTTTGGATGAAGCAGATTTTGTCAGGTGTGTACAGGAAGGATTCCTGACTCAATATGGAGAAAGGCCGACTAGGGGGGAGGCCATATTGGACTTGGTGCTCGGCAACGAACCAGGCCAGGTGTCAGATGTCTCGGCGGGAAAGCATTTCGGTGACAGTGACCACAACTCCTTGACGTTTACCATAGTCATGGATAGGAATAGGAACAGACAGTATGGGAAGGTATTTAATTGGGGGAGGGGAAATAATACTGCCATTAGACAGGAGCTGAGGAGCATAAAGTGGGAACAATTGTTCTTGGGGAAATGCGCAACAGTAATGTGGGGATTGTTTAAGGAGCACTTGCTGCGAGTGCTGGATAGTTTTGTCCCACTAAGACGAGGAAGGAATGGTAAGGTGAAGGAGCCTTGGATGACAAGAGAAGTTTAGCTTCTAGTCAAGAGGAAGAAGGAAGCTTGCGTAAGGTTGAAGCAAGGATTTGGCACGGCTCTAGAGGGTTACAAGGTAGCCAGTAAGGAACTCAAAAAAGGACTGAGGAGAGCTAGAAGGGGGCATGAAAAAGACCTGGCGGGAAAATTAGGTAAAACTCTAAGGTGTTCTACACTTATGTGAGAAATAAGAGAATGATCAGAGTGAGAGTCGGGTGGATCAGCAATAGTGGAGGGAACTTATGCCTAGAGCCTGAGGAGATGGGGGAGGCCCTAAATGAATATTTTGCTTCCGTATTCACTAGAGAGAGGGACCTTGTTGCTCATGAGAACAGTGTGAACCAGGTTAATAGACTCGATCAGGTTGATATTAAAAAGGAGGATGTGTTGGAAATTGTGAAAAGCATCAGGATAGATAAGTCCCCTGGGCCTGACGGGATATACCCAAGGTTACTACGGGAAGCGAGGGAGGAGATTGCTGCGCCATTGCCGATGATCTTTGCGTCCTCACTCTCCATTGGAGTAGTACCAGATGATTGGAGGGAAGTGAATGTTGTTCCCCTGTTCAAGAAAGGGAATAGGGAAATCCCTGGGAATTACAGACCAGTCAGTCTTACGTGTGTGGTGAGCAAAATATTGGAAAGGTATCTGAGAGATAGGATTTATGATTATTTGACAAAACATAGTTTGATTAAAGATAGTCAGCATGGCTTTGTGAGGGGCAGGTCATGCCTCACAAGCCTCATTGAATTCTTTGAGGATGTGACGAGACACTTTGATGAAGGTCAGGCAGTGGATGTGGTGTTTATGGATTTCAGTAAGGCATTTGATAAGGTTCCCCATGGTAGGCTCATTCAGAAAGTTAGGGGGCATGGGATACAGGGAAATTTGGTTGTCTGGATGCAGAATTAGCTGAAAGAAGACAGCGAGTGGTAGTGGATGGAAAGTATTCCGCCTGGAGGTCGGTGACCAGTGGTGTCCCGCAAGGATCTGGGGCGGGATTCTCCGACCCCACGCAGGGTCGGAGAATTGGCGGGAAGCGGCGTGATTTCCGCTCCCGCAGGTCTCCTAATTCTCCCGCCGGTAAAAAACCGGCGTTGTGCAAATCCCGCCGGCAGCCTGTGAAAACAGCTGGCGCCGGCGGGATTTCATTTTTTTTAAACTCACCTTTAAATCTCCGGCCCGGATGGGCCGAAGTCCCGCCGCTGGGAGGCCTTCTCCCGCCGCCGAGGTGTACACCACCTCAGAAACGGCGGACTCAGCGGCGCGAGCGGGCCCCCGGGGTCCTGGGGGGGGCGGGGGGCGATCGGACCCAGGGGGGTGCCCCCATGGAAGCCTGGCCCGCGATCAGGGCCCCCCGCTCACTCCGCGGGGCAGTGCCGTGGGGGCACTCTTTCTCCTTCTGCGCCGCCACGGCCTCCGCCATGGCGGACGCGGAGGAGAACCCCGCATCGCGCATGCGCCGGCAGTGAGGTCAGCGGCCAGCTGCCGCTGACATTACTGCCGGCGCATGCGCCGACCGCCGAAAGCCTTTCGGCCAGCCCCGCTACCGACTGCGCCGGGTGTTTGCGCCAGTCTACCGGTGCAAACTGCTCCGGCGCGGGGCTGGCCCCCAAAGGTGGGGAGAATTCCCCACCTTTGGAGGAGGCGCGACCCCTGAGTGGTTGGCGCCACTCCCCTACGCCGGCACCCTCCGTCACGCCGGGTAGGGGAGAATCCCGCCCCTGTTCTGGGACCTCTGCTCTTTGTGGTTTTTATAAATGACTTGGATGAGGAAGTGGAAGGGTGGGTTAGTAAGTTTGCCGATGTCACAAAGATTGGGGAAGTTGTAGATAGTGTTGAGGGTTGTTGCAGGTTACAACAGGACATTGACAGGATGCAGAGCTGGGCTGAGAAGTGGCAGATGCAGTTCAATCTTGATAAATGTGAAGTGATTCATTTTGGAAGGTCAAATTTGAATGCTGAATACAGGGTTAAAGGCAGGATTCTTGGAAGTGTGGAGGAACAGAGGGATCTTGGGGTCCACGTACATAGATCCCTCAAAGTTGCCACCCAGGTTGATAGGGTTGTTAAGAAGGCTTATGGTGTGTTGGCTTTCATTAACAGGGGATTGAGTTTAAGAGCAGCAAAATTTTTCTGCAGCTTTACAAAACCCTGGTTAGACCACACTTGGAATATTGTGTCCAGTTCTGGTCGCCTCATTATGGGAAGGATGTGGATGCTTTCGCGAGGGTACAGAGGAGATTTACCTGGATGCTGCCTGGACTGGAGGGCATGTCTTATGAAGAAAGGTTGAGGGAGCTGGGGCTTTTCTCACTGGAGCGAAGAAGGCAGAGAGGTGACTTGATAGAGGTGTACAAGGTGATGAGAGGCATGGATAGAGTGGATAGCCAGAGGCTTTCCCCAGGGTGGAAATGGCTGTCATGAGGGGACATCATTTTAAGGTGATTGGAGGAAGGTATAGGGGAGATGTCAGAGGTCGGTTCTTTACACAGAGAGTGGTGGATGTGTGGAATGCACTACCAGCAGAGATGGTGGTGTCAGAGTCATTAGGGACATTTAGGCGACTCTTAGACAGGCACATGGACAGCAGTAAATTGAAGGGGTGTAGGTTAGGTTGATCTTAGATTAGGATAAATGGTCGGCACAACATCGTGGTCTACTGTTCTATGTTCTAAGTGGTTTACTGGGATGTTGTCTGGTATGGAGGGCATTAGCTATGAGGAGAGGTTAGATAAACTCAGTCTGTTCTCACTGGAACGACATAGGTTGAGAGGCGACCTGATAGAGGTCTACACGATTATGAGTGGCATGGACAGAGTGGATAGTCAGATGCTCTTTCCTAGGGTAGGAGAATCAAGTACTAGGGGATATAGGTTAAAGTGCGTGGGGAAAAGTTTAAAACGGATGTGCGAGACAGGTGTTTTACATAGAGGGTGGTAAATATATGGAACTCGCTGCCTGGGGAGGGGGTGGGAGCAGGTACGATAGCAGCATTTAAGGGACATCTAGACAAATGTGTGAATAGGGCGGGAATGGAAGGATACGGACTCTGTAAGTGCAGACGGTTTTAGTTCAGGCAGGTACTATGGTCGGCACAGGCTTGGAGGGCCGATTGGTCTGTTCCTGGGCTGTACTGTTCTTTGTTCTTTGTTGCTCAATATCCTTCTGTTTAAGTCCAGTGACATTACCGCTACATCATACGTGTCAAGAAGGTTTCTTCAGAATTCCCCATGAGAGGCCGTCTCACATCCATGGTCCCTTGCACAGATCTTACCTGTAAATGGTAACATACTGACCCGATTGAAAACCACTTTGATAACCATAAAGACATTCGTAGGTTCGTCACACTGTTCTCAGGAAAAGAGTTTTAACCTCCCCCTGCATTGATGTTGAAACAATTATTTATTTTCGGAGACTGCACAACATTTATTGAAACGTGCTGAAGTCGATGTTAACAGAGAGAAAGAGAGATCCCCATTGTCCTGCCCGTGATCTGGATGCCGAAATTGTCCTTATAGTTTCAGTTAAGTGTTAATAATCAAACTGACGAGTTAGGCAGGTAAATCACCCCCCCCGTCTGTGAGGGAGTCAGTGCAGGAAAACTGTGGGCTAATTTGAAGGCCGTTAACACTTCTTTGAAGTTTGAGCGAGGCATCTCCAGAGGGATCGCGCTTGACTTGTCGATTAAGTGACGCGCAGTCCGCTGGGGCAACACTCTTTTCTTCTCCCGTTTGAAAACAAGGCTTTGGAAATCCACAAAAGCAAGGTTAAAACTGCAGGCGCCGGCCTCTGAGACTGCAGAATGAAGGACGCCAGACTTGCATCGAGGGACTAGAGGAACTGTAGTTGTTCTCTTTTAAGCTGTGGAAGATTAAGGAGAGAGCTGATGGAGCCATTCAAAATTATCACCTCGCATTCTGAGATGCTGAAAGCTGCGATGCCAACCTATCCTTTCTTTATGGCAATGCTATATCCTCTCAATTGTAAAACCAAGCATGTAACTTAATAGACAGAGTGGAATTATTATGTACGTACAAATATACAAACAGACAGATTAGGAGTAAGAGTAGGCCCCTCGAGCCTGCTTTGCCATTCAATAAGGCCATGGTTGATCTGATTGTAACCTCCTCCCACCTAAGGAAATATTAGGGCTTGCAGTCAAAAGCAAACGTTTTTGAGCAGCTTCTTAAAGGAGCAAAGAGGTAGAGAGGTTTAAAGAGAGAATTGCAGAGATTGGGGTTCCACCAGTAAAAGGTGCATCATGATGTGGAGATGCCGGCGTTGGACTGGGGTGAGCACAGTAAGAAGTCTCACAACACCAGGTTAAAGTCCAACAGGTTTGTTTCGAATCACTAGCTTTCGGAGCACTGCTCCTGCCTCAGGTGAAGGCGCGTCCACCACATGATGAGGTGAAGGAAACGGAGGATGTTCAAGAGGCCAGAATTGGAGGTGAGATTGGAGAGACTGCGGGTGGTTATAGGACTGGAGGAAATCACAGAGATTGGGAAGAATGAGGTCGTGGAATAACCTGAAATGCTGACTCAGCGCATTGTGCTTGGGTTCCACATCACAGGATTGTGACTGTGCAGAAGGAGGCTATTCGGCCCATCGTGTCTGCACCGGCTCTCCAAACGAGCATCATGACTGAGTGCCCGTTCCCCTGCCTTTTCCCTGTACCCCTGCACGTTATTTCTATTCAAATAATCATCTAACGCCCTCTTGAAAGCCTCGATTGAACCTGCCTCCATCACGCTTCCAGGCCGCGCATTCCAGACCCCAACCACTCGCTGTGTGAAAACGTTTTTTCTCACATCAGATTTGTGTGAGATGCAATATGATAGGCATGCAAAACTAGTAAGAAATATCTATTAAATGTTTACAGCGATAGACATGCGTTAGCCCACATCTGGACCTCATTATCACAGAATCGCAGCAGAATACAGTACAGAAGAGGCCATTTGGCCCATCGAGTCTGCAGCAATGCATGAAAGACACCCGGCCTGCCCACTTAATCCCATTTGCCAGCACTTGGCCCATAGCCTTGAATGTTATGACGTGCCAAGTGCCCATCCAGGTGCTTTTTAAAGGATGTGAGGCAACCCGCCCACTACCAGCCTCCCAGACATAGAACATAGAACAGTACAGCACAGAACAGGCCCTTCGGCCCTCGATGTTGTGCCGAGCAA
Source organism: Scyliorhinus canicula (assembly GCF_902713615.1). Taxonomy (NCBI): domain Eukaryota; kingdom Metazoa; phylum Chordata; class Chondrichthyes; order Carcharhiniformes; family Scyliorhinidae; genus Scyliorhinus; species Scyliorhinus canicula. Next base: position 8,434,525 of record NC_052155.1, on the reverse strand, counting down.
TGATCACCCCACTTAAACCCACATACCCCTAACCCAACAATCCCCCCATTAACCTTTACACTACGGGCAATTTAGCATGGCCAATCCACCTAACCCGCACATCTTTGGACTGTGGGAGGAAACCGGAGCACCCGGAGGAAACCCACGCACACACGGGGAGGACGTGCAGACTCCACACAGACAGTGACCCAGCCGGGAATCGAACCTGGGACCCTGGAGCTGTGAAGCATTGATGCTAACCACCATGCTACCGTGAGGCCCCTAGGTTTATTAGGTTTTATTAGACATTAGGTTTATTTTGTTTTCTTTCAACCTTTTTTTCGTTGCTCACTGCTGCGTGTAATGGTTACTTCCTAACGCAATGGTGAGGGTAAAATTGGAGAATGCTGGTTTTAAAATCAGTCCAACAGGGAATTCAGGAGAACCTTCTTCACCCAGCAAGTGGGGAGAATGTGGAACGCGCAGCCACAGGGACTGATCAGGATAAATAGCAAAGAAGCATTTAAGATGCATGTAAGGAGAAGCTGGATGAACAGATAAGGGAGGAAGGCGTGGGACATGTTGATGGGTGAGATGACGAGGGGTGGGAGGAGGCACATGTGGAGCAGAAACACTTGTTTTATCGCTTAAACTTTATTACTCAGTAATAATATTATTAAATTAGCCCGCCCAAGGTCAAATTCAGGCCCTTAGTCATCGTCCGGCTGCTGTGCTCCATCAGAACTGGATGAGAGTGTCAGCCAGGAATGCACCACTATCTGGAGCGGGACTGGAACTCCTGGCCTACTGACCCTGAGGTGAGACTCCTTCAGTCCCAACTCTGTGGGGATGATGCGTTCGACTTCTATTTTGTTAACGCGTCTTAAACCTTTATTTGAACCCTTATTTATAGGGTTTTTTTTTGCTCCACAGATAAGAAATCTCTGCTGGCAGTGCAAATAATATGAGCCAGGCACTCAGGCCAGATCTGCAAGATGCCTTGGCTCTGTGCTGGGGTGGAGTGCGCACACGCAGCACGCGAGCGCCAGAGTCTGGATAATATCAACTGATGGAAGGGTCCAAGGAGGGTGCAGCATGTGCCCGAGTGATTGGACACAACGCCGGCCATTCAACACAGCCTCTGAGGGATCTGAGGAGTAGGGGCTGGTTTAGCACACTGGGCGAAATCGCTGGCTTTTAAAGCAGACCAAAGCAGGCCAGCAGCACGGTTCAATTCCCGTACCAGCCTCCCCGAACAGGCACCGGAATGTGGCGACTAGGGGCTTTTCACGGTAAATTCATTTGAAGCCTACTCGTGACAATAAGCGATTTTCATTTTATTTCATCCCTACACCGCTTTGATGCAGACATGAGGGGCGTGATTCTCCGCTCAACACGCCGGGTGGGAGAATCGCGGGAGGGCCGGGCCACTCACGACATGCCCCCCCGGCGCCCCCCCCCCGAGATTCTCCCACCCTCTGCTCGGTAAAATCGGCGCTCGCCGTTTTTCACGGCGACCGGCGATTCTCCGACCCGGATGGTCCGAGCGGCCTGTCGTTCGCGACCGGTTCACGATGGCGGCAGCCACATCTGGTCGCTGCCGTCATGAACATGGCGCCAAGCGCTGGTTTGATGCTTGTGGGGGGCGGAGAGGGGAGTGAGCACCACAGCCGTGCTCGGGAGGGGACTGGCCCGCGATCGGTGCCCACCGATCGTCGGGCCAGCGTCTCAAGGGGATGCACTCTTTCCCCTCCGCCGCCCCGCAAGATCAAGCCGCTACGTTTTGCAGGGCGACGGAGGGGAAGACGGCAACCGCGCATGCGTGGCTGACGTCATGAGGCGCGCCGGCCGCGTCAATCGCGGCGCGCCGGGCCTTGACGCCAGCGACAAGGCCCGGCGGCCGAGAATAACGGAGCGGCGCTCCTAGCCCCCCGGGTGGAGGTGAATAAGGTGAGAGGAGCGGCGTCCGAGGCCGTCGTGAAACTCGGCCCGAGTTCACGACGGCCTTCTCGATTTTCCACGGGAGCCCGAGTTTTTTTATTTTGCCCTTGCGTTCAGCTGAAAGACGAATCTTTGTCCGAGGCAGCCATCAACCAAGGGCAACGATGGCCAAAAACAGAATGTTTTTTCAATGGGCAGTGGCAAGGAGTCGCGGTTTTAAAGCACCCCACTTGAATGCAACCCTCTTTTGCAGAAGGAAATTACGAGCTCTACAATTTTAACTATAGCTGTACAACATTTAGCTCCCAGCGAAATACATTATGTAAATACTTGTCTATCATGCAAAATCAGTTTGGATTTAGGAACTGGCTTTGTCAGCTATTGATGGCCTGTTATTTCTCTCCAATGATTAATCCCCAAGGAGGCGTTCTGCAGAAACATGGACAACTCCTGCAGGCTTCTCTGGCAATACAGATGACACAGTGCAGAAGTAATATCGTAAATCAGGAGCATTAAGACATCTGTGCGCAGAAGCACTTAAGCGGTGGACCATTATTGGGAACGGAGAAAACCTTAGATCCCAGGCAGTGGGGAAATCCCCAAATTGCTATTTGGCAATCTTGGTTTCCTTTTGTCCTCCAATATATACGAGAGTCCAAAGATGTGCAGATTAAGCAGAGTTGCGGGGATGGGACGGGGGAGTGGGCCTAGGGAGGGATCTCATTCAGAGGGTCGGTGCAGACTCGATGGGCCGAATGGCCTCCTTCTGCCCTGTAGGGATTCTATGGTTCTTGCTTCATGTGGAGGTTGAGACAGCACAGAATGGAAAAGCCTCACAATAGCAAGAACATAATAGTAGCCACATCAAAGGACTTGTTATCAACCAGAGTAAGTCAAACGTGAACAGTACACAGAGCAATATAACTTCAATTCAAGTACATTCTTTTACATGAAGTTGGTGGTCCTTAAGTGAAATCTGCTACGTGTTCCCTGTAAGCGGTACCACGTTCTAAACAAAACTATTTAACTTAACACAGGCCTCATAAAACAACCTCGTAAATGAATACCATCTGCGGAACCAAAAAGCACTGAGAGAATATCTTCCTCACTGAGGTCTATACCAGCAATCGTGAGCAGTGGATCGTCAAGGTGAGGGGGGGGGGGGGGGGGGGGGGGGGGGGGGGGGGGGGGCTGTGGAGATATTTCATTCTCCTCGACCCTTGAGGCAGAAAGCTGAGGGGTCAAGTCACAATCCAGAGGCTTGAGTGCAAGTCTGACATGACCGGCGCAGTATTGATGGAGTGCTGCACTGTCTAAGGAGGTGCCGCCCTTTGAGCTTGTTGCTAATCTGTGCCCTGTCTTCCCTCCCAGGTGGATGTGGAGTGTCCAATGGGACTATTTGGAAGAAGAGTAGGAAAGTTATCCTTGGTGTCCTGGCCAATTTTTATCCCTGAACCAAAATCGCTAAAAGCAGATTATAACATACAAAACATAACAACATACATAAGAACTAGGAGCAGGAGTCGGCCATCTGGCCCCTCGAGCCTGCTCCGCCATTCAATGAGATCATGGCAGATCTTTTGTGGACTCAGCTCCACTTTCCTGCCTGAACACCATAACCCTTAATCCCTTTATTCCTCAAAAAACTATCTATCTTTACCTTAAAAACATTTAATGAAGGAGCCTCAACTGCTTCACTGGGCAAGGAATTCCATAGATTCACAACCTTTTGGGTGAAGAAGTTCCTCCTAAACTCAGCCCTAAATCTACTTCCCCTTATTTTCAAGCTATGCCCCCTAGTTCTGCTTTCACCCGCCAGTGGAAACAACTTGCCCGCATCTATCCTATCTATTCCCTTCATAATTTTAAATGTTTCTATAAGATCCCCCCCTCATCCTTCTAAATTCCAACGAATACAGTCCCAGTCTACTCAACCTCTCCTCATAATCCAACCCCTTCTGCTCTGGGATTAACCTAGTGAATCTCCTCTGCACACCCTCCAGTGCCAGTATGTCCTTTCTCAAGTAAGGAGACCAAAACTGAACACAATACTCCAGGTGTGGCCTCACTAACACCTTATACAATTGCAACATAACCTCCCTAGTCTTAAATTCCATCCCTCTAGCAATGAAGGACAAAATTCCACTTGCCTTCTTAATCACCTGTTGCACCTGTAAACCAACTTTCTGTGACTCATGCACACCCAGGTCTCTCTGCACAGCGGCATGCTTTAATATTTTATCGTTTAAATAATAATCCCGTTTGCTGTTATTCCTACCAAAATGGATAACCTCACATTTGTCAACATTGTATTCCATCTGCCAGACACTAGCCCATTCACTTAACCTATCCAAATCCCTCTGCAAACTTCCAGTATCCTCTGCACTTTTCGCTTTACCACTCATCTTAGTGTCGTCTGCAAACTTGGACACATTGCCCTTGGTCCCCAACTCCAAATCATCTATGTAAATTGTGAACAATTGTGGGCCCAACACGGATCCCTGAGGGACACCACTAGCTACTGATTGCCAACCAGAGAAACACCCATTAATCCCCACTCTTTGCTTTCTATTAATTAACCATACGGAATAGGAGCAGAGGTAGGCCACTCAGCCCCTCAAGCCTGCTCTGCTGTTTGATAAGATTATGCCTGGTCTGTTTGTGTTTCAAGTTCTACATTCCCATCTACTCTGATAACCTTTGACTCCCTTGCCTAACAAGTATCTACCTACCTCTGCCTTAAAAATGTTCGATGACCTCGCCTCCATCGCCATCTGAGGCAGAGAGTTCCAAAGTCTCGCAACCCTTGGAGGGAAAGTAATTCTCCTCATTTCTGTCATAAAGGGGTGCCCCCAATTGTAAAACAGTGCCCCCTAGATCTGGACTCACCCACAAGAGGAAACATCCTTTCTATATGCACCTTGTCAAGACTGTTCAGGATCTTATATACTTCAATCAAGTCACCTCTCACTCTTCTAAGTCTGGAAACAAGCCCAGCCTTTCCGATCTACCCTCGTAAGACAATCCACTTAGTCTTGGTATTAATCTAGTAAAGTAAAAGTAAGTTGCCGTAACGGGCGGCACGGTGGCACAGTGGTTAGCACTGCTGCCTCACCGCTCCAGGGGCCCAGATTCAATTCTGGCCTCGGGTGACCGTCTGCGTGGAGTCTGCACGTTCCCCCCGTGTCTGTGTGGGCTTTCTCCGGGTGCTCCGGTTTCCTCCCACAGTCCAAAGATGTGCGGGTTAGTTGGATTGGCCATGCTACATTGCACCTTAGTATCCAAAAGGTTAGGTGGGGTTGCTGGATTAGGGTGCTCTTTACAAGGGCAGGTGCTGACTTGATGGGCCGAATGGCCTCCTTCTGCCCTGTAAATTCTCTGAATCTTAGATGACAACAGGCTGCCTTCCCCTTTGAGGAGGAGGGCTGACTGGAGGTGATCGAACCTGAGGGTCACCGCACCTGAGGCGAGGCTGAGAAGGCGGGGCCTTCATGAATAACCTCAGCCGGTACGGGAATTGAACCCTCGCTGCTGGCCTCCCTCTGCATCATGAACCAGCTATCCAGCCAACTGAACTAAACCCGTCCCCATCAGTTTATCAAACCTCCTCCGAACCCTCCCAAGGCTGTTCCACCCTTCCATAAATAGGGAGACAAAAACTGTGCACAGTATTTGAGATTCGGTCTCACCAATGCCCTCGATTACTGAAGCGCAACATCCTTACCTATTATGTTCACTTTTATTTATATTTTCATGATCAATTTAACATTGCTGTTTTGTGGGGACTTGTTGTGCACAGATTGGCTGCCATCTTTCCTAAATCGGACCACTGTCCACAATTCAAAAGTGCTCCGTTGGCTATGCAGCACTTTGGGATGCCTTCAGCTTGTGGGGGGATATGAACAATATATTTATAGAGTTGCCGGGCTCTGGAACGCTCGGCTTGACTCAACTTGACAAGACGGTGGAAGCCGATTCCGTTAAAAATAAGGCATTTAGATTTTTTAATTTGGTTCCAACTCCGTCTGAAAGGCAACCGGTCCCCACCCAGTCCCGTGGTGGGGAAACGTTCCCGGGCGTGGGACTGCTCCAGAGATCCACGACGGAACGGTACCTCCTAGCAAAACTCCCGGCATCCCCATCTCCCACCTGCCTTCCAGGGATTCCAGAAACCCCATCAGCTGAGTCTAAGCCAGGAAGTCAGATTTAATTTTAATAGGGGCCTCATGGTAGCATGGTGGTTAGCATCAATGCTTCACAGCTCCAGTGGTCCCAGGTTCGATTCCCGGTTGGGTCACTGTCTGTGTGGAGTCTGCACGTCCTCCCTGTTTTGTGTGTGGGTTTCCTCCGGGTGCTCCGGTTTCCTCCCACAGTCAAAGATGTGCGGGTTAGGTGGATTGGCCATGATAAATTGCCCGTAGTGTAAGGTTAATGGGGGGATTGTTGGGTTACCGGGTATACGGGTTCGTGGGTTAAGTAGGGTGATCATTGCTCGGCACAACATCGAGGGCCGAAGGGCCTGTACTGTTCTATGTTCCTAATTCAACGTAAATAATGTACAGAAAGCAAAACCGTGGAAAGGAAAGATCACCAGAACGGAATGAGACAACAAGAATTTTACGATTTTAATTTTTAATTTTCTCGAAGTAATCCGACTGTAATTAAAATCTGAAGGAATGAGTTTGATGGGCAGTAATTAAGTCACACCATGCTATTAAAAATTCGCTTACATTTTATTAGACAAGACTGAAAACATGCCCGGCCTGTTGAGCAGTGAATCCGTTGCTCTCTGAGATCCCACCAGCTACCAGATGGACATTGAACCCACCGTCCCCAGAGTACAGCCGGGCCTCTGTATTACCAAACCCAGTAAAGTTATCACCATGCCACCATCTCGTCAGCGGATCGTGACATGAAGAGTCAGCCACTGTTTCTGTCAGTCTGGAGTCATGTGCAGGTGGGCCGTGAATGGCAGAGTTTCTTCACTGGTGAAGCAGAGGGATTTTCCTGAACACCATAGATGTCAACCCATTCGTTTCTGTATGGCGAGGTTACCGTAGCAAGCACCCAAAGATCATAAGACCATATGACATGGGAGCAGAATTAGGCCACTTGGCCCGTCGAGTCTGTTCCGCCATCGATCATAGCTGATGGCAAGCATTAGGCCGAATGGCCTGCCCGTGCTCCTATTTTCGGATGTTTGTATGCTCAATCTGCTTTTAGTGATTTTGGTTGAGGAATAAATATTGGCCAAGGCACTAAGGATAACTTCCCTACTCTTCTTCCAAATAGTCCCATTGGACATTCTGGCCGGGATTCTCCCGCAATTGGCGGGACGGCCCGACTCCGGCTCCAAGAGCGGCACAAACCACTCTGGCGCAGGGCTCCGCTGTGAAGTTGCAGAATCCTCCGCACTTCTGGGGGCTAGGCCAGCGGCGGCAGAGTTGGCGTCGTGCCAACCGGTGCCGAAGGGCCGCCGTGGGCCGGCACGAGTTGGCACATGCACAGAACCGCCGGCGTGTTCTGGCGCATGCGCAGGGGGTTTCTTCTCCGCGTCGGCCATGGTGGAGCCTTACAGAGGCCGACGTGGGAGGGAAGAGTCCCCCCACGGCACAGGCCTGCCCGCAGATTGGTGGGCCCCGGTCATGTGTCAGGCCACCGTGGGGATCCCTACCGGGGCTGGATCCCCCCCCCCCCCCCCCAAGGACTCCGCTAGCCGCCCTCCAAGCCAGGTCTCGCCGGGATGGACCATGTCCATTTCACGCCGGCGGGACTGGCCGAAAACAGGTGGCCGCTCGGCCCATCGGGGCCCGGAGAATTGTCGGGGGGGGGTCCCATACCAGCGCGGCGCGATCTCCACCCCCGCCCGAACACCAGCGGCAGAGAATTCGGCAGCCGACGTCGGAGCGGCGGGGCGCAATTCACGGCGCCCCCCCCCCGGCGATTCTCCGACTCCCTCGGAGGGTCAGAGAATCCCGCCCTCCATATCTACCTGAGAGGGCTGGTCGGGCACAGTTTAGCATCAAGCTCAAAAGACGACACCTCCGACAGTGCAGCACTCCCTCGATATGCCCGGTAATGTCAGATTGATTTCCGCATACAAATCTCTGGACTGGGACTTGACCCTGTAACTTTCTGACTTCAGGTGAGAAAAATTAAATATCTTCCCCCCCCCTCCCTTGACGATCCACTGCTTACGATTGCCGACATACACATCAGTGAGGGAGACAGTTGAAGGTCAAGGGGATGCCCAAAGCACTGCTACCAAGATGCTTGCAAGGATGCCACGAACACCCTGACCACGCATTTGCCCACCTGGGAAACGTTAGCTGATGACAGAAGGAAACAGCGACACCATCCGTGGGCTGGTTACGTCCCCATTGCCATCAGTGGCTCCGGCGGCTTGGCAAGAGGCGGCAACACCGTCAACAGCAACCCACAATGACAACTGATCGTTGCCTAGAGGTGGGCACTGGCCTCTCGCAGAACTGGGTAAATGCCTGCAAGGCAATTCGGAGCAATTTTGAAAGAGCAAGCCAATGGAACTAATTGACAATAGGGGGCAATGGAAAAGGAGACTAGTCTCTCCGTGGCACCCTTCAGGAAGTCTCAAAGAGTTTTACAGCCCATGGTGAACATTTGGAGTACAGTCGCTGTTTGAACCAAAGAAACATGGCAGCCTGTTAGCGAACAGCAAGCTCCCACTAACTGTTATGTGATAAATGATCAGATAATCTGTTTCACTGATTTTGGTTGAGGAAAGTTATTATTGAGGACGCGGGTGAGAAGTCCCAGGTCTTCTTTAATATGTTACCTTGGATCCTTTTCCAACCCCCAGGCAGGGAAGAAGATTGATTGATTCAGCGAGAGGACAGTCGTATCCCTGACAGGGATCCACTGGGAGCATCAACCTGTAATGGAACTTGAACATTATCGTCTGCCCTTGACACTCAGTGGCGTTAGAATCACGGAAACTCCCACCAATAACATCCTTGGGTCCACCCAGGAAACTGAACGGGAGGAGCGAAATCAATACTGTGGCTACAAGAGCAGGACAGAGTTTTGGAATCCTACGGTGAGTAACTCACCTCCTGACTCCCCAAAACCTGCCCACCATCTACAGGGCACAAGTCAGGGGTGTGATGGAATACTCTCCACTTGCCTGGATGAGTGCAGCTCCCACAACACTCAATCAGGATAAAGCAGCCCCCCCCTTCCACAAACATTGACTGCCTCCACCACCGATGCGCAGGAGCAGCTGTCTACAAAATCTACAACCATCTACAGAATACACTACAGCAACTCACCAAGCCTTCTGATACAGCACCTTCCAAACCTGTGACCTCCACCGCTTTGAAGGACAAGGGTCGACACGCATGGAAACACCATCACCTGGAGGTTCCCCTCCAAGCCACTCACCATCCTGACTTGGAAATATGTCGGCCGTTCCTTCACTGTCGCTGGGTAAAATTCCTGGAACTCCCTCCCTAACAGCACTGTGGGTGTATCTACACCATGCGGACTGCAGCAATTCAAAAAGGCAGCTCGGCACTACCTTCTCAAGGGGCAATTAGGGATGGGCAATAAATGTTGTTTCAGCAGCCAACGCCCACACCCTGTTAATGATACTCAGAAAACTCTTCTGAACCTGACGATGAGAGGCTGCTTTATTCCACCTTTGGAGCGATGACTGAAGACAATGAGTATCATGCCAGTGAGAGGCAGCATACCGGGGTAATTTGCACCCGTGTTCACCTTCAGCAACAACGGTGGCATAAATCCGAATGTTATTGAAGGGCCTATCGCTCCTCACGGAATATTCAAACCTTTCAGACGTGGAATCATGTCGGCGAGGTTCACGAAGGTGGGAAACAGTCAGGTAAGTATAGCCCCACCCCCGGGAGGAGAAAGACATGTTCGGGCAGAGCTCTGGTGCGGCCCCAGCACAGTGCCAGCCTGTACTAACCTGGGACAGGGGGAGGGGGGGGGCACTCGGGGCCTTGCTGGCTCTATCAGGCCCCGCCTCACCAGACTTGACGCCGTAACCCATGCCCCCCGACTTCTTCCTGCCAGCGTGGCTGAAGATCTGGTCTGAAAACTGGGCCGTGCGCCTGGAGAGATGCACCTCGGTTTTTAGAGACTGACACTGACATGTTGTGGGAAACTAACAGACTCATGTAATTTATACTGAAGCACTCAGTCCTGGGTGTTTAGAACTGAAGTGATATCAGTTTAGATTACACTGCCTGGAACAGGGACCTCACTGCACATTCTGCGGAAGCATGTCAGAGTTTTGTTTGTACATAAAATAATTTCTTCAGTAAGCTAAAATTAAGCTTTAATGACTGCGAGAGTGCATATCAGCGAGTGGGTAAGTCATTCTTTGAGTCTCAACATGAAGATGTGTCAGTAACAAATCTAAAGCAGGATAATTACCATATTAAGATAACTTGTTTCAATAAGAAATGTTATTTCATAATTAATGGTTCAATCTGCACAGCGAAAGATTATAATATATTTCTTTAGTGTATACTCATTATGAGGGAAAAATAAGCATCAAAATAGTCAACATTATTCACTTGCACAGCAGTAATTTGTTAAAAGTCTTCAATAGTTATCTTTCACTCAGCTCCACCAGTCTTTCATAGACAATGAATTATAAGCGGAAATGGGCAGGGTTTCCACTTTAGGGACAATTGTCGATTCGAGCGTCAATTATTCCCGAAATTCAATTCATTTTTAAAAGTGTGCTTTTTCCCCTGGATTTGCATCTGGCCAAACCCAAAATCTGCCGTGGGAGGAGTTGGCTGGATTCGAGGTGGATTTAAAGTCAAGTAAATGAGCTGCAAAGCTGAAGTCAATGGATGTACATGTGACTAAAACTGGCTTCAAACCATTAAATACACAAAGGGGGTCAAACTGGACCTTATGACCATAGGGGAAGGAAGCGAACAGGGACCTCCCTAAAACTCAGGCTGAGGCATGAAGAGTTTGCTCACTCCTCCCGCCCCACCCCACCCCCCATTCACTTGCTTCCTCAACCTTGTTATGCACAACTAACCTGTCTAACACCTCCAACTGACTGGAACAACATGTCCAAACAGATCCCCCTTTTCTCACCCCCCCCCCCCAACCCCATCACACCCCAATCCCCACCTTGACTCGTCCCTGCAACCACACAGTTGCCTCGGGCAAGAAAGGAAATAGAGAGATATTCAGGAGATCACACAGACCAAGCAATACATTGAGATACACTCACTATTAATAGTCGCTATCTACCTGGGTTCGGTAGTATTTATTAATGAGATGGAAGAAAATAAGAGGCTTGCATTGATATAACACCTTTTATGATTCAGGCAGCACGGTAGCATGGTGGTTAGCATAAATGCTTCACAGCTCCAGGGTCCCAGGTTCGATTCCCGGCTGGGTCACTGTCTGTGTGGAGTCTGCACGTCCTCCCCGTGTGTGCGTGGGTTTCCTCCGGGTGCTCCGGTTTCCTCCCACAGTCCAAAGATTGTGCGGGTTAGGTAGATTGGCCATGCTAAATTGCCCGTAGTGTCCTTAAGAGTAAGGTTAAGGGGGGGGGGGGGTTGTTGGGTTGCGGGTATAGGGTGGATACGTGGGTTTGAGTGGGGTGATCATTGCTCGGCACAACATCGAGGGCCGAAGGGCCTGTTCTGTGCTGTACTGTTCTATGTTCTCTGTTCTATTCCAGGACTTCCCAAAGTGCCTTCCAGTCAATGAAGTGCTTTTTGAAGTATGCTGACTGTCGGGAATTCAGGAAACATGGCAGGCGACAGGGGCACAACAAGCTGTCGCAAACAGCAGTGCGATAGAGGTCTGGGAAATCAGTTGCAATGAAATGTTATTGGCCTCAAACACTGGTTCTGTTTCTCACTCCACAGATTCTGACCGTTCTGCGGAGAGGTGGCACAGTGGTTAGCACCGTGGCTTCACAGCTCCAGGGTCCCAGATTCGATTCCCGGCTTGGATCACTGTCTGTGCGGAGCCTGCACGTTCACCCCGTGCGTGCGTGGTTTCCTCCGGGTGCTCCGGTTTCCTCCCACAGTCCAAAGATGTGCAGGTTAGGTGGGCAGCAGGATTAGGTTAGCATGGTGGTTAGCATAAATGCTTCACAGCTCCAGGGCCCCAGGTTCGATTCCAGCTTGGGTCACTGTCTGTGTGGAGTCTGCACGTCCTCCCCCTGTGTGCGTGGGTTTCCTCCGGGTGCTCCGGTTTCCTCCCACAGTCCAAAGATGTGCGGGTTAGGTGGATTGGCCATGCTAAATTGCCCGTAGTGTCCTAATTAAAAGTAAGGTTAAGGGGGGGGGGGGTTGTTGGGTTACGGTTTAGGGTGGATACGTGGGTTTGAGTAGGTGATCATGGGCTCGGCACAACATTGAGGGCCGAAGGGCCTGTTCTGTGCTGTACTGTTCTATGTTCTATGTTATGTTCTATTTACAGCTTCTGCAGTATTTTCCTTCGGTGGAACCAGATAGAGCCTCATTTCCCCAGCAGTGTTGGATGAGAGATAAATATTGACATTGAAATGGGGGGGGGGGGAGAGAGAGAGAATCCCCCCCCCCCCCCCACCACCACTCCTTCCACAAAATGGCCCCCTGGGGTCTTGTGCATTCACCTGGGCAGGGGGGAGGGAGGGGTGCAGACTGGGAAATGGTGTTTGGCGCCTGATCCGATAGATCTGAAACATTAAGAAGATTTGCAGGGTTCTCTTTCAGTTAATGCAGTGGTTGAGCGTCACAACCCCATTGGAGTTGTCAGTAGAGACGCGAGCTCATTGCAGTACTAAAGTAAAGGGAGCCTGGCACAGCAGGAGGCATTGAATAGCAACTCAAATTAGAATTTAGAGATACGCAGAGCATGAACTGAGTCTCCTAGGAGATGTTAATCCAGTCTTTATTTGCTGTTCTTTATGCAATAGACAGCTAAATCTATACCTAATAGCTTGGAAACTTGTAATACTTCAACAGAATTATTATAATACTCCTAAAGAAACTTAAAAACGATGCTTTCTATTCTCATTAATTAAACATTCGAGTTAGTCTCAATAATAGGAAACAGGCAACAGTAAATAATCCTCCGGAGCAAGGCCACAAATAATATTTATGAGGCGATACAGCAGGTTATTGAGAACAATTAACTGGCTATGTATGTGTTGGCCACAAGATTATTGAGTGGCTTACTCTCCATCAACATACCACGCATGTAGCATTCACAAAGGAGACAGCGGGCAGGATCTTCTGACCCCGGCCACCCCAGGAGCGAAGATCTTCGCCCGAGGTGAAGGGACCACTTTACTGTCCGTCGTGTCATGTGAGAGTACCTTGAAGAAATGGGTGTTTAAAGAAATGTACCTTTAAGAAATGAGTGTTTATCAGTGATGTCAGAGTGTGGATGGAGCTGGGCTGTCTGCCAACTTTCTACTTTCGTTTTAGGCTGTTTGCTGCAGGGTGTGTTTTTTGGTTTCGTTTTCAGTGTTGGAGCTGAAGCCAGACAGAGCAGGTGTACTGTTGATCTCTCTGCCATGAAAAGACTATATCTCTTGATCATTTGGTGAATTCAGAATTCTAAATGCTTTCAGCAGTGAATGTAAACCTGATGTGCTTCTGCTAAAAGGTGTTTCTTTTGCCTTCTAGAAGTTGTTTGGGAAGTTATTAAGGATTACTTAGTGTTGTATTCCTTGGGGGTTGTATTTGAATTGATGGTTGCGAAGATGTTCACTGTATGTTTTAAAAAGGTTAACTTGAGTTAATAGAATAAATATTGTTTTGTTTTTTAAAAATACTTTTCCATTTCTGCTGTACCACACCTGTAGAGTGGGCCGTGTGCTCCCCATACCACAATCTAGTAAAAGTTGTGGGTCAGGTGAACTCCATGATACGCTTTGGGGTTCTCTAAACCCTGGCCCGTAACAGTTGAATTGTGAATCCTGTCGTTTGTGGGATTGGAAGATTCAGGCCATAGTCTTGCATCCAAAGTTGTTGAAATGTTACCTCAGTGTTTATTTGTAAAGTCTCTCAGTCGTGGCAGTATTATCCTGGATGATATTTGACGACTGACATCGGATAACCTGGTAACAATAGCTTATTGTCATGAGTAGGCTTCAATGAAGTTACTGTGAAAAGCCCCTCGTCGCCACATTCCGACGCATGTTCGGGGAGGCTGGATTTATCACACTGAGGGTCGTGGGATCTTGCTGTGTGCAAAGTTGGCCGCCGCCTTTCCTACATTGCAACAGGCTGTAAAGTTCTTCAGACACCCTGAGGTCAAAATGCAAGTTATTACTTCCGGTGGTGGCCATGAGCTGACAAAAGTGGCTCTCATCGAAGACCACCGACTAAGGCCCTTTAACCCCAATGAACAGGCACCAAAAGTACAGGAACCCCCCCCCCAAACTAACCCCCCATCGTCCGGCCAGCCAAGATGGGAAAGAATCAGCCGCCCGGTTGAAAAGGCAGCAGAGGCCACAGGAGAGATAGTTCAGCCTCAGAGTCACATGTGGGGGCGCAGAACCGGTCAGGGTCGACCCCGCAGAGTTCCCAGCACCCAACCCAGGGGCTGATGGACAGAATGATAGGCTTCATCACCTCCCAGTTCCATTGACAGAGGGAGGAGACCTCTTTGCGGCCGCCAAGGCAGCAGTGGAGTCCGCAATGGCCCTCATGAGGGAGGCAACGGACAATATGGAGCAGAGGCTGGAGGCCCCTGGAGGCGACGACACGGGACCTCGAAAAAGCCACCATGGAGCAAGAGGACCGGATTGCGACACTCGAGGAGGAGGTGGCAAAGTCTGGTCAAGACCCAGAAGATGTTGAAGGAAAATGTATTTTTACAATAATCTTTACTAGTGTCACAAGTAGGCTTACATTAACACTGCAATGAAGTTACTGTGAAAATCCCCTCGTCGCCACATTCCGGCACCTGTACGGGTACACAGAGAATTCAGAATGTCCAATTCATCTAATTAGCACGTCTTTCGGGACTTGTGGGAGGAAACCGGAGCACCCGGAGGAAACCCACGCAGACAAAGGGAGAACGTGCAGACTTTTCGTATGAGGAACGGTCGAAGACTCTGGGTCTGTACTCATTGGAGTTTAGAAGGATGAGAGGGGATCTTATTGAAACTTACAGGATACTGCGAGGCCTGGATAGAGTGAATGTGGAGAGAATGTTTCCACTTGTAGGGGAAACTAGAACCAGAGGGCACCATCTCAGATTAAAGGGACGATCCTTTAAAACACAGATGAGGAGGAATTTCTTCAGCCAGAGGGTGGTGAATCTGTGGAACTCTTTGCCGTAGAAGGCTGTGGAGGCCAAATCACTGAGTGTCTTTAAGACAGAGATAGATAGGTTATTGATTGATAAGGGAATCAGGGGAGAAGGCAGGAGAATGGGGATGAGAAAATAGCAGCCATGATTGAATGGTGGAGCAGACTTGATGGGCCGAGTGGCCTAATTCTGCTCCTATGTCTTATCGTTTTATGGTCTTATGGTCTCCACGCAGACAGTGACCTGTGCTGGGATTCGAACCTGGGACACTAACGCTGCGAAGCAACAGTGCTAACCACTGTGACACCATGCCTCTGAAGTCAACGACCAAGAAAACCAATCACGGAAGCAAAACGTGAGGATCGTGGGACTGCCAGAGGGACTGGGAAGAGAAACCCCACAGAACACATTGCGGCGATGCTCGGGAGCTGGTCGGCAAGGAGAGCTTCGGCAGCGGCCCAGGGCTGGGGAATCATAGCGGGCGCTAATCGTGAGGCTCCACAGGTACCAGGGCCAAGAGCGGATCCTGAGGTGGGTGACGAGCGCGAGAGGGTGCAAGTGGGAAGAACATTCCAGCCGCCTGTACCAGGACATTGGTGCTGACCTGGCCAAGAACTGGGTGCAATTCAATGGCACCAAATCCATGTGGTACAAAAGTGAAGTGCAGTTTGCCATGCTCTACTCTGCCAACCTACAGGTCTCGTACCAGGGCAAAGAATGGTGCTTTGACATCCCCAGAGGAGGCCAACAAGTTTGTCCAGAAAGATGGACTGGGCAACCAACAATAGAGGGCAACGGCCAGACGAGAGGTAGACGGGGTTAAATTGGGGAATCCGCCTGTTGGGGGAGCCACTACACCAGCGAGCAGGCTGGTACACAGAGGTACAGCGGAGGAGGACACAATGGCATACCCCCGGGAGGGAGGGAGCACCTGGCAGGGGAGAGGGGAAAACAGAATTCAGGGGAAGCAAAGGGCATGCAGGGGGAAACCAAAGGAGATAGAGAAAGGGACAAAGCCAAGGGAGGAAGGGGGGACTAGGAAGGGAGAGCACAAGGGTAGGGGGATACAGGGGGAGGGACAAAGCGGGCAGCGGATGAGGGTAGAGCGCTCGGTGCAACAAGTCCCACGTGGTGATGCCGAAAATGAGGAAGTAGTCGGCGGCCAGCTTGAATGACCCGTGAACAAGGGCAGGCCCAGGCGAACAGGGGCCAGGCAGCAGGGCGAGTATGAGCGACCCTATAGGAGGGAGGGTAGCCCCTCCATCCAGATAGCAACATGGAATGTGAAGGGCCTCAATGGGCCGGTGAAGAGATACAGAACCCTCGCCCATCTGAAGAATCTGAGAGTGGACATATCCTTCCTACACTGAAGAGCGAGGGACCGACAGTGGGTAAGGAAGGACTTTAACTGCGTACAGGACACGACAACGGACAGATCCAACCCCAGGAAAGGAACCATGTCAGGTATAGCACGAGAATTGAACGCCATTATGGAGCAGATGGGGGGGTGAGATAGACCGTGGAGGTTCCATCACCCGAGGGAAAAAGAAATCTCCTTTTACTCCCATGTACTCAAGGCCTACTCAGGTACAGACTTTTTTGTTGTTGGGAAAATGGTGCTTCCAGGGGTAACAAAGGACGCCACGGTGGCACAGTGGTTGGCACTGCTGCATCACAACGCCAGGGTCCCGGGTTCATACCAGCCTCAGGTGGCTGTCTGTGCGGAGTCTGCACGTTATCCCCGTGTCTGCGTGGTTTTTCTCCGGGTGCTCCGGTTTCCTCCCTCAGTCCAAAAATGTGCACGTTAGGTGGATTGGCCATGGTAAATTGCCCTTTGTGTCCAAAAGGTTAGGTGGGGTGACTGGGTTAAGGGGTAGGGTGGAGGTGTGGGCTTAAGTACGGCGCTCTTTCCAAGGATCGGTGCAGACCCGATGGGCCGAATGGCCTCCTTCTGCACTGTAGGGATTCTAGGATTATATGAAAGGCCGAATACTTTGCGATTGCAATCGCTGACCACGTGTCACATTACATGAAGGTGAGGTTGTGGAAGGACCCGGCCCAGTGCCTCCCATGGAGGCTGGACTCAGCTCTCCTCGCCAATAAGGAATTCTGTACGAAAGTATCCCAAGCCATCGATGGTTGTGTAACTTGCAAGGGGGAGATCTCACCCTCCATTTCTGGGAGGCACTGAAGGTGGTGATCAGGGGTGAAATCGTAGCTTACAGGGCCCTTAGGGACAGGAAAGAAAGGGCAGCTAAGCAGCGACTGATTGACTCCGCACTGGAGGTGGATCGGCTCCATACTGGAGGTGGATGGGCTCCATACTGGAGGTGGATGGGCTCCATACTGGAGATGGATCGGCTCCATACTGGAGATGGATCGGCTCCATACTGGAGATGGATCGGCTCCATACTGGAGGTGGATGGGCTCCATACTGGAGGTGGATCGGCTCCATACTGGAGGTGGATCGGCTCCATACTGGAGATGGATCGGCTCCATACTAGAGGTGGATGGGCTCCATACTAGAGGTGGATGGGCTCCATACTGGAGGTGGATGGGCTCCATACTGGAGGTGGATGGGCTCCATACTGGAGGTGGGTGGGCTCCATACTGGAGGTGGATGGGCTCCATACTGGAGGTGGATGGGCTCCATACTGGAGATGGATGGGCTCCATACTGGAGGTGGATGGGCTCCATACTGGAGATGGATGGGCTCCATACTGGAGGTGGATGGGCTCCATACTGGAGGTGGATGGGCTCCATACTGGAGGTGGATGGGCTCCATACTGGAGATGGATGGGCTCCATACTGGAGGTGGATGGGCTCCATACTGGAGGTGGATGGGCTCCATACTGGAGGTGGATGGGCTCCATACTGGAGGTGGATCAGCGATTCTCCACGGCCCCCAACCATGGAACAGCTGGTGGAGAGGAAAAAGCTGTAGATGGAATTGGCCTGCGCTTCACATGGAAGGCAGCCCACCAGCTCCACCAGGCACGGGGTGGGGGGGGGGGGGCTTTTTACAAACACGGAGACAAGGCCAGCCGCATGCTGTCCCACCAGCTAAGACAACAAGCAGCTGCAAAAGAGATAGCGCAAGTCAGGGACGGAAATGACAGGATGGTAGCGGACCCAAATGAGGCCTTTGTAAACTTTTATCGAGGTCGTACACCTCCGAACGCCTGAAGGGGGTCTCAGGGATGGAACAGGGACGGGCTGGATATACCGATGTTGGGGAAGGACAGGAAACAAAGGCTGGAAGCATCTCTAGGGCTGGAGAAATCATGGAATGCATCAATTTCATGCAGTCAGGGAAAGCTCCAGGACCGGCTGGGTTCCCAGCAGACTTTTACAAAAGATGTTCAGTAGCATTGGGAGATGTTCAACGACTCACTGTTGAAGGCGGCCCTGCTGCCCACGCTGGCCCAGGCTTCGATCTCACTGATCCCCAAAAGGGACAAAGACCCATCCCCCTCAGAGTTTGGATCATACAGACCCATCTCTCTCTCTTAAACGCTGCTGCAAAACTCCTAGCGAAGTTCTGTCGAGGCACCTGGAGAGCTGCCTGCCGGAGGTAATCGCGGAAGATCAAACCGGGTTTGCCGAGAGCAGACAGCTAACAGCGAACGTCAGGCGCCTGCTGAATGTAACAATGACCCCATCCGGGGAGAAGACACCAGAGATGAGAAAGCCTTCGATCGAGCAAAATGGAGGTACCTCGGGGGTACCTCATGGAGGTGCTTGAACGGTTTGGGTTTGAGGCAGGGTTCACCACGTGGGTGAAGCTCCTGTCCAGCGCTCCTATGGCGAGTGTGCGTTTGAATGCCACCAGATCCAAGAACGTTCGGTTGCATATAAGAACGAAGCAGGGTGCCCGTTGTCCCCACTCCTGTTCGCACTGGTGGTAGTGGCCACACTAAAGACCTGGAACCAGTTCAGGTGCCACTTAAAGCTTGGTGGCCTGTCTGGAGAGGCCCCCGTCTGCAACAACCATAGGTTCACACCAGCGAGGATAGGCGCCATGTTTGGGACATGGAGGGTAAAGGACATGTATGTGGACAATAAGCTGGTGACCCTGGGGAACTCTCAGAGACGCTCCAGTTCCAGAAAGTGTATGAGCTCAGATACCTGTAGCTGTGTGACTTTCTCAGCCAGGAGACAGAAACGTCCTCCCAGAGACCCGGGCACATACATCTGGGCACAACGTCAGGGCTGCACTGGTTGGGAGATGACAGATGTGGCGAAATTTACTGACAACTCATTGAAAAGGGCAGGTCCCCACTGGATGAGACCAGATGGAAATGGGGGGAGGTGCTGGGCGTGGAGACAGCGGTGGGGGGGGGGGGGGGGGGGGGACTCTGGATCAGGGCACTGCACACAATCAACTCCACCTCCTCCTGTTATTCCCGGAGGTCGGGGGTAGGTTCCTCAGGGGGGGCCTAGCCACCAAACCCACATATTCTGGTCCTGCCCCAGACTCGGTAGTTCTTTTTTGAGGACATGTCTAGGGTTGAGGGGGTCGAGATGGAGCAGTTCCCATCTGTGGCGATCTTTGGGATGTCAGAGTATCTGGAGCTGTAGACAGGGAAGGGAGCAGACGCCCAGGCCTTCACCTCCCAGATCGCCAGGTCGAGACTTTTCTGGAAGGCAGCAACACCACCCAGGGCCTCAGAGTGGCTCTCAGACCTGGACGAGTTCCTGAGACTGGAGAAGATACAATTCCCAATCAGAGGAACCGAGGAGAGATTCCACAAAACATGGAAGAAGTATGCAAACCTCTTTGAGGATCTGTTCACAACCAGAAACTAACTGGGTGGGAGGGGGGAGCAGATAGGAGGGGGTGGGGGGGGGGGGGGTGGATAGGAAGGATAGAGTGTGGGAAGGTGGGAGAGGAAGGGCACAGAGTGGGGGGGGGGGGCAGGGAGTACCACTGGAATGAAAGGGAGCTTGTGTACAGCAGCTGAGAGAAGGGGAGGAAGGCCATTCACCGGAGGGGACACAGGCCCCTCCCACACATGAAAAACCGAGGAGGCGGACCATCCTAACCTCCCTCAAAAACTGAATGGGGGAAGAGGACTGCCGCTGACCCCTATCAAAATGAATGTAAATATAAAAAAAGTAAAGAGTTCTGGAATTGATTGTAAATATTAATGCAAGTAGGGTTCGATTCGCGGCTTGGCCCGCTGTCTGTGTGGAGTCTGCACGTTCTCCCCGTGTCTGCGTGGGTTTCCTCCGGGTCCGGTTTCCTCCCACAAGTCCCGAAAGACGTGCTTGTTAGTTGAATTGGACATTCTGAATTCTCCCTCCGTGTACCCGAACAGGTGCCGGAATGTGGCGACTAGGGGATTTTCACAGTAACTTAATTGCTGTATTAATGTAAGCCTACTTGTGACACTAATAAAGATTATTATGATTCTTATAAGTAAGATAATGCGAGCACGGGAACCTGGGTCACAGGAGAAGTGACAAGCTGTTGTTATTTATGAAGATGCTGTGCTTGATCGTTCTTTTTGTGTTTTTGCCAATGGTTCTGCCTCTAGTGGGGCAGAAATCCCGTTACTAGATGTTAAAAAATCCCAAGAAAAATATATATTTTTAAAAATGCGAGTTACTTCTTTAAGCTCAAAACAGAGCTGATTTCCCTTCCCAGTACAGTGTTTCTCCCCCCCCCCCCCCCCCCCCCCCCCCAATCAATGCAACTTGTTGGAAAACTCAAAATGAAGCAACAGTGACCCTTCAAATATTTTGTAAATGCCTTTCAAAGAAGAAAAAAAGGCCTGAGGCCAAAATTCGAGAAGTTCACGATGGGTAGTTTGCGCCTCAGTTAACAATATTTTTGATCCGTATATTTCCAAGGGCCTTGCCAATAAATGTTAAGTTTTAAATTGCGTCTGACCTATGCAATAGCTGATCCAGCATGGCTTCTGCCCTTTCTGGGAACCGAACACCCGAAACAAAAAAGGCCATTGTCCAACACCGTCTTTCCACAAGGGCCTGTACACATCTGTAAGGACAACAGCACAGTTGTTAAGTGTCCTGGGACCATTCCGGCATCTGCTACCCAGGCATAAATATTAAGAGGACAAAGACATTCCAATGTGCCCTGGCCTAATATTATCGACGGCACCCAATCCTGGAGATTTGCTTCCAGCGCTGTTCAGCAGTTTGGTGTTGTTTCCATTATCATGTCAGCCCTCGCCTTGTGACAGGGTTTCAGCCGCCTGCCAAACAAGAGCGACGTAAATTGCAAATGAGGAGGCAATTAAAATCTTAATTCGGGCAGCTCACAAATTGCCCTCATTATTAACTGTTGTGCAAGGCCCTGCGATATATCAAAGAATTGGGAGTTCCCCCATCAACGCAAATGTCCAAGATGTTACGCTGAATTCCAATGAGGAGGAAGCAATCAGCATTTTGATTTCTTTTATTGCCCCCAAGCCCAACTGGTGCTTTGATTGTGTTAAATTTATTGAATGAGTAAGTCGCCAAATATGGCGAAGCAGAAACACTCAGAATCTGAGGAGTGCTGCAGGGGGGGTTTGCTTCCCGATATATAAACAGATATAAAATCGCTAAGCCAGCTGCAAACAGTGGCTTCCGCTTGCTTCCTGCAAGTTGATAACACAGCACCGAATGTAATGGGCAAAGTGCCTGGAGAGACACTGAGAACTGCCTCAATACAAATTGCACTGTCCGACTGGATAGAAAGTGAACATTATTGGTGTCATTAACCATAATCACCCTCAATTATAAAGCTGTAAGTAGCATGCAGCAGGCCAGTAAATGGGGGCATTGTTTATTTATTTCAACCGCAATTTATGGGCATCTATTCCACTCAGTTGAATCTCTGCTGCTCTGCCTCATTGCAGGTTTTAACAGGTCGGAAACTAAGTGGGTTTCCCTGGGTGTTCGGGACGCCCGGTCGTGCCTTTGTAAGCTCCCCGCCCAGCAGATGCAGAGTTTATCACTGAGGGTGCAATTTGCATTCGGCTCCACACTCGTGCTTACAGTAGAGTGGTGTCTGTGTTTTGAAATGTGTCGCAGCATCAGGCGTTCGGAATAAAAACCCCGAGGACCACAAATAACACTCGAGGATGCTGGATCCTGATGTGACCGCCAATTCACACGACACGTAGTTGGAAGTGAACAGTGGTTTTAATGATCTTACAACGGAGCCTGCCTGCGCCGAGATGAACTGGCAGGCAGGCTCCGACTGCCAGGTTTTATACTTCCGGTTAGTGGGAGGAGCCATGGGCGGAGCCATGGGCGGAGCCAAGGGTGGAGCCCAGTACAAACTCTTCATCGCCCCCCAGGGGCAGAGCCGCGCAACTGCTCGTATAACGAGCTGACACAGACACAGTACATCATATATAATAGCAGTGTGAATAACATGGACTGTGATTCACCACAGATACCAACTGCGGTAGTAGTATGCTCCCAATTCTAGCTGATGGGTTTACTTACTGACAGCATAAACAAGAGCCGGCAACATTCACCGTTACAGAACGTTCCCCCATCTTGCTCCTTCCCACCTCAATGCTTCACAAAACAGACAGAGGTTGAGCCTCAAGGAATTATTAGGACAGGTGGCAACAAGCTGGGACCAAGAGGTCCGTTTTCAGGAGTGTTTTAAAGAAGGAGAGAGAGGTGAAGTGGTTTAGAACAAAGAAAGAACAAAGAAAATTACAGCACAGGAACAGGCCCTTCAGCCCTCCCAGCCTGCGCCGATCCAGATCCTTTATCTAAACCTGTCTCCTATTTTCCAAGGTCTACTTCCCTCTGTTCCCGCCCATTCATATACCTGTCCAGATGCATCTTAAATGATGCTATCGTGCCCGCCTCTACCACCTCCGCTGGTAAAGCGTTCCAGGCACCCACCACCCTCTGCGTAAAAAACTTTCCACGCACATCTCCCTTAAACTTTCCCCCTCTCACTTTGAAATCGTGACCCCTTGTAACTGACACCCCCACTCTTGGGAAAAGCTTGTTGCTATCCACCCTGTCCATACCTCTCATAATTTTGTAGACCTCAATCAGGTCCCCCCTCAACCTCCGTCTTCCCAACGAAAACAATCTTAATCTACTCAACCTTTCTTCATAGCTAGCACCCTCCATACCAGGCAGCATCCTGGTGAACCTCCTCTGCACCCTCTCCAAAGCACCCACATCCTTCTAGAACATAGAACATAGAACATAGAACAGTACAGGCCCTTCGGCCCTCGATGTTGTGCCGAGCAATGATCACCCTACTTAAACCCACGTAACCCGTATACCAGTAACCCAACAATCCCCCCAGTAACCTTACACTACGGGCAATTTAGCATGGCCAATCCACCTAACCCGCACATCTTTGGACTGTGGGAGGAAACCGGAGCACCCGGAGGAAACCCACGTACACACGGGGAGGACGTGCAGACTCCACACAGACAGTGATCCAGCCGGGAATCGAACCTGGGACCCTGGAGCTGTGAAGCATTGATGCTAACCACCATGCTACCGTGAGGCCCCTTCTGGTAATGTGGCGACCAGAACTGCACGCAGTATTCCAAATGTGGCCGAACCAAAGTCCTATACAACTGTAACATGACCTGCCAACTCTTGTACTCAATACCCCTTCGGATAAAGGCAAGCATGCTGTATGCCTTCTTGACCACTCTATCCACCTGCGTTGCCACCTTCAGGGTACAATGGACCTGAACTCCCAGATCTCTCTGACCATATAGTCCGCTCTTGAATTTGATCTTCCAAAATGCATCACCTCGCATTTGTCTGGATTGAACTCCATCTGCCATTTCTCTGCCCAACTCTCCAATCTATCTATATTTTGTTGCATTCTCTGACAGTCCTCTTCGCTATCTGCAACTCCACCAATCTTAGTATCATCTGCAAACTTGGTAATCAGACCACCTATACCTTCCTCCAGGTCATTTATGTAGATCACAAACAACAGTAGTCCGAGCACGAATCCCTGTGGAACACCACTAGTCACCCTTCTCCATTTTGAGACACTCCCTTCCACCACTACTCTCTGTCTCCTGTTGCCCAGCCAGTTCTTTATCCATCTAGCTAGTACACCCTGAACACCATACGACTTCACCTTTTCCATCAACCTGCCATGGGAAACTTTATCAAATGCTTTACTGAAGTCCATGTATGTGACATCTACAGCCCTTCCCTCATCAATTAACTTTGTCACTTCCTCAAAGAATTCTATTAGGTTTGTAAGACATGACCTTCCCTGCACAAAACCATGCTGCCTATCACTGATAAGTCTATTTTCTTCCAGATGTGAATAGATCCTATCCCTCAGTATCTTCTCCAACAGTTTGCCTACCACTGACGTCAAGCTCACAGGTCTATAATTCCATGGATTATCCCTGCTACCCTTCTTAAACAAAGGGACAACATTAGCAATTCTCCAGTCCTCCGGGACCTCCCCCATGCTCAAGGATGCTGGAAAGATATCTGTTAAAGCCCCACCTATTTCGACCCTCGCTTCCCTCAGTAACCTGGGATAGATCCCATCCGGTCCTGGGGACTTGTTCACCTTAATGTCTTTTAGAATACCCAAAACGTCCTCCTTCCGTATGACAACTTGACCTAGAGTATTTAAACATCCATCCCTAGCCTTAACATCCTTCCTGTCCCTCTCCTTTGTGAATACCGATGCAAAGTACTCATTAAGAATCTCACCTATTTCCTCTGAGTCCACGCATAAATTCCCTCTTTTGTCTTTGATTGGGCCAATCCTTTCTCTAGTTACCCTCTTGCTCCTTACATATGAATAAAAGGCTTTGGGATTTTCCTTAACCCTGTTAGCCAAAGATATTTCATGACCCCTTTTAGCCCTCTTTATTGCGCGTTTGAGATTCGTCCTACTTTCCCGATATTCCTCTAAAGCTTCATCAGTTTTGAGTTGCCTCGATCCTATATATGCTTCCTTTTTCATCTTAGCTAGTCTCACAATTTCACCCGTCATCCATGGTTCCCTAATCTTGCCATTTCTATCTTTCATTTTCACAGGAACATGTCTGTCCTGCACTCTAATCAACCTTTCCTTAAAAGACTCCCACATTTCAAATGTGGATTTACCCTTAAACAGCTGCTCCCAATCCACATTCCCTAGCTCCTGCCGAATTTTGTTATACTCTGCCTTTCCCCAATTTAGCACTCTTCCTTTCGGACCCCTCTTGTCCTTGTCCATGAGTATTCTAAAACTTACGGAATTGTGATCGCTATTCCCAAAGTAATCACCGACTGAAACATCAACCACCTGGCCGGGATCATTCCTCAATACCAGGTCCAGTATGGCCCCTTCCCGAGTTGGACTATTTACATACTGCTCTAAAAAAACTCTCCTGGATGCTCCTTACAAACTCTGCTCCATCTACGCCTCCAACACTACACGAATCCCATTCAATGTTGGGGAAGTTAAAATCTCCCATCACAACCACCCTTTTGCTCCTACATTTTTCTATAATCTGTCTGCATATTTGTATCTCTACTTCATGCTCGCTTTTGGGAGGCCTGTAGTGAAGTCCCAACAATGTTACTGCACCCTTCCTATTTCTCAGCTCCACCCATATTGTCTCAGTGCTCGAATCCTCCATCGTGCCCTCTTTAATCACAGCTGTGATATCATCTCTGACGAGTAATGCAACTCCTCCACCCCTTCTACCTCCCTCTCTATCCCTCCTGAAGCATCTATACCCTGGGATATTCAGTTGCCAGTCCTGCCCTTCCCTCAACCAAGTCTCAGTAATACCAATAACATCATATTCCCAGGTACTGATCCAAGCCCTAAGTTCATCTGCCTTACCTGCTACACTTCTCGCATTAAAACAAATGCACCTCAGACAACCTGTCCCTTTGCGTTCATCATCTCTTCCCTGTCTACCCTTCCCCTTAGTCACAATGAGTTTATTATCGAGTACGTTACTGGCTTTAGTTGCTCCCTCTTTACTGACCTCTAACTTCCTAATCTGGTTCCCATCCCCCTGCCACATTAGTTTAAAACCTCCCCAACAGTGTTAGCAAAAGCACCCCCTAGGACATTGGTTCCAGTCCTGCCCAGGTGTAGACCATCTGATTTGTAATGGTCCCACCGCCCCCAGAACTGGTTCCAATGTCCCAAAAATCTGAACCCCTCCCTCCCGCACCATCTCTGAAGCCACGTATTCATTCTGACTATTCTTGAATTTCTACTCTGACTGTCCCGTGGCACTGGTAGCAATCCTGAGATTACTACCTTTGAGGTCCTACTTTTTAACTTATCTCCTAACTCCCTAAATTCTGATCGTAGGACCTCATCCCTTTTTTTTACCTATATCGTTGGTGCCTATATGCACCACGACAACTGGCTGTTCACCCTCCCCCTTCAGTAAGTCCTGCAGCCGATCTGAGACATCCCTGACCTGAGCACCTGGGAGGCAACATACCATTCGGCAGTCTCGTTTTCGACCACAGAAACGCCTGTCTACTCCGCTTACAATTGAATCCCCTATGACTATAGCCCTGCCAGTCTTTTTCCCACCCTTCTGTGCAGCAGAGCTAGCCACAGTGCCATGAGCCTTCCCCTGGTGAGTCATCTCCCCCAACAGTATCCAAAACGGTATACCTGTTTTGGAGGGAGATGACCGCAGGGGACACCTGCACTGCCTTCCTGCTCTTTCTCTGCCTTTTGGTCACCCATTCCCTGTCTCCATCACCAATTCTAATCTGCGGTGTGACCAACTCACTAAACGTGCTATCCACGACCTCCTCAGCATCGCAGATGCTCCAAAGTGAGTCCATCCGCAGCTCCAGAGCCGTCAAGCGGTCTAACAGGCGCTGCAGCTGGACACACTTCTTGCACGTGAAGAAGTCAGGGACATCGGCCGCGTCCCTGAACTCCCACATTGCGCACGAGGAGCATAACACAGGTCTGGGATCTCCTGCCATTTTTACCCTTTACCTTAACTAATTACAAATATAGTGTCAAATAATTAATAAGTGAAACGAATAAAGATTTTACTTACCAAGCACAATACTCACCAACACACGAAGAGTTAAATTTCTCCCAGCAACTGCTAATTGGAGCACTTTCCTTACCAGCCAATCAGGTCACTGCTTTGCTGTGATGTCACCCTTCAAGGTAAGTTTTTAAAGAGGTAAACTTACCTTCCCGACAACCACGGTTGTTTATTCTTCATCCAGATGCATGGAACAGCCATGGGGACCAGATTTGCACCTCAATATGCCAACATCTTCATGCACAAGTTTGAACAAGACTTCCTCACCACACAGGACCTTCAACCGACGTTATACACCAGAAACATTGATGACATTTTTTTCCTTTGGACCCACAGCGAAGAATCACTGAAACGACTACACGATGAGATCAATAAATTCCATCCCACCATCAGACTCACCATGGACTATTCTCCAAATTCTGTTGCATTCTTGGACACACACATCTCCATCAAGGACGGTCACCTCAGCACTTCGCTTTACCGCAAGCCCAGGGATAACCTCACGATGCTCCACTTCTCCAGCTTTCACCCGAAACACATTAAAGAAGCCATCCCCTATGGACAAGCCCTCCGTATACACAGGATCTGCTCAGACAAGGAGGAGCGTAACAGACACCTACAGACGCTGAAAGATGCTCTCGTACGAACGGGATATGGCGCTCGACTCATCGATCGACAGTTCCAACGCGCCACAGCAAAAAACCGCACCGACCTCCTCAGAAGACAAACACAGGACACCACTGACAGAGTACCCTTCGTCGTCCAGTACTTTCCTGGGGCGGAGAAACTACGACATCTTCTTCGCAGCCTTCAACACGTCACTGATGAAGATGAACATCTTGCCAAGGTCATCCCCACACCCCCACTACTTGCCTCAAACAACCGCGCAACCTCAAACAAACCATTGTTTGCAGCAAATTACCCAGCCTTCAGAACAGCGACCACGACACCACACAACCCTGCCATGGCAATCTCTGCAAGGCGTGCCAGATCATCGACATGGATACCACCATTACACGTGGGAACACCACCCACCAGGTACGCGGCACATACTCGTGCCACTCGGCCAACGTTGTCTACCTCATACGCTGCAGGAAAGGATGTCCCGAAGCGTGGTACATTGGCGAGACCATGCAGACACTGCGACAACGGATGAACGGGCATCGTGCGACAATCACCAGGCAGGAATGTTCCCTTCCAGTCGGGGAACACTTCAGCAGTCAAGGGCATTCAGCCTCTGATCTCCGGGTAAGAGTTCTCCAAGGCGGCCTTCAGGACGCACAACAACGCAGAATCGCCGAGCAAAAACTTTTAGCTAAGTTCCGCACGCATGAGTGCGGCCTCAACTGGGATCTTGGATTCATGTCGCATTACATTCACCCCTCACCATCTGGCCTGGGCTTGTGAAATCCTACCAACTGTCCTGGCTTGAGACA
The DNA here is from genome assembly GCF_902713615.1 of Scyliorhinus canicula. NCBI lineage: Eukaryota > Metazoa > Chordata > Chondrichthyes > Carcharhiniformes > Scyliorhinidae > Scyliorhinus > Scyliorhinus canicula. Next base: position 8,405,868 of record NC_052155.1, on the reverse strand, counting down.
ATTCACACCTCTTTAACCTATGATTATCCCTCTCCCTGGACCTGTAATGATTTGATTACCTGCAAATGCTCGCATTCCAAGCATTGTCCAGCATCTCTGACTTTGTCTATATAAATGTTTCTGGGGACAGCATGGTGGCCTAGTGGTTAGCACAACCGCCTCACGGCGCTGAGGTCCCAGGTTCGATCCTGGCTCTGGGTCACTGTCCGTGTGGAGTTTGCACATTCTCCCCGTGTCTGCGTGGGTTTCACCCCCACAACCCAAAAAAAAAATGTGCAGAGTAGATGGATTGGCCACGCTAAATTGCCCCTTAATTGGAAAAAATAATTGTGTAATCTAAATTTATTTTTAAAAAAATGTTTCTGGAACATACCTCGCCATTCACCTGAGGAAGGAGCTGCGCTCCGAAAGCTCGTGTTTCAAACAAACCTGTTGGACTTTAACCTGGTGTTGTAAGACTTCTTACTGTGCCCACCCCAGTCCAGTGCCGGCATCTCCACATCATGTTTATTTTTGGTTAGAGGAGGGGGTAGGGAGGGAAACACTGAGGAAGTGTTTCGGGTTTGACTGTCACTTGACAACAGCCCCTTCACAAACCACCTTCAAATTACGCTGACCGCACTGCACGTATGCAAATCTCCCCGGAACAGCCAATCAGTAGCTCCGCTCTGCTGCCCTCTGCTTAGGGAGACAATTCCAGAGATCGGAGCCCAGGGAGCTGTAGGCATAGCCGCCCATAGAACTCATAGAATTTACAGTGTATTTGCACCTTTGAGCCTGCACCGACTCTTGGAAAGAGCACCCGAGTTAATCCCAAGCCTCCACCCCATCCCCATTACGCCACCTAACTTTTATTTGGACACTAAGGGCAAATTCGCATAGCCAATCCACCTAACCTGCACATCTTTGGACTATGGGAGGAAACCGGAGCACCCGGAGGAAACCCCGCAGACACGGGGAGGAAGTGCAAACTACCCACAGACAGTGACCCAAGCCTGAAATCGAACCTGGGACCCTGGAGCTGTGAAGCAACTTTGCTAACCACTGTGCTACTGTGCTGCCCATAAAGCTATAAGACTTAGGAGCAGAATTAGGCCACTCGGCCCATCGAGTCTGCTCCACCATTCGATCATGGTTGATATTTTTCACATCCCCATTCCCCTGCCTTCTCCCCTGATCCCCTTATTAATCAAGAGCCTATCTATCTCTGTCTTAAAGACACTCAGTGATTTGGCCTCCACAACCTTCTGCAGCAAAGAATACCACAGATTCACCACCCTCTGGCTGAAGAAATTTCTCCGCTTCTCTGTTTTAAAGGATTGTCACTCAGTTTGAGATTGTGTCCTCGTCTCTGAGGGATAGGATCTAGTCCCGTTTTGAAGAAAATGGGCTTATCAGTGATAGGCAACATGGTTTTGTGCAGGGAAGGTTATGTCTTACCAACTTAATAAAATTCTTTGAGGAAGTGACAAAGTTGATTGATGAGGGAAGGGCTGTAGATGTCATATACATGGACTCCAGTAAGGCATTTGATAAGGTTCCCCATGGTAGGCTGATGGAGAAAGTGAAGTCTCATGAGGTCCTGGGTGTACTAGCTAGATGGATAAAGAACTGGCTGGGCAATAGGAGACAGAGAGTAGTAGTGGAAGGGAGTTTCTCAAAATGGAGAACTGTGACCAGTGGTGTTCCACAGGGATCTGTACTGGGACCACTGTTGTTTGTGATATACATAAATGATCTGGAGGAAGGTATAGGTGTCTGATTAGAAAGTTTGCAGATGACACTAAGATTGGTGGAGTGGCAGACAGTGAAGGGGACTGTCAGAGAATACAGCAAAATATAGATAGATTGGAGAGTTGGGCGGAGAAATGGCAAATGGAGTTCAATCCGGGCAAATGCGAGGTGATGCATTTTGGAAGATCCAATTCAAGAGCAGACTATATGGTTAATGGAAGAGTCCTGGGGGAAATTGATGTACAGAGAGATCTGGGTTTTCAGGTCCATTGTACCCTGAAGGTGGCTGCGCAGGTCGATAGGGTGGTCAAGAAGGCAGACGACATGCTTGCCTTCATCGGAAGGGGTATTGAGTACAAGAGTTGGCAGGTCATGTTACAGTTGTATAAGACTTTGGTTAGGCCACATTTGGAATACTGCGTACAATTCTGGTCGCCACATTAGCAAAAGGATGTGGATGCTTTGGAGAAGGTGCAGGGGAGGTTCACCAGGATGTTGCCTGATATGGAGGGCACTAGCTATGAAGAGAGGTTGCGTAGATTAGGATTGTTTTCATTAGAAAGACAGGGTTGAGGGGGGACCTCATTGAGATCTGAAAAATCATGAGAGGTACAGACAGGGTGGATAGCAAGAAGCTTTTTCCCAGAGTGGGGGACTCAATTACTAGGGGTCACGAGTTCAAGGTGAGAAGGGAAAAGTTTAAGGGAGATATGCGTGGAAAGTTCTTTACGTAGAGGGTGGTGGGTGCCTGGAACGTATTGCCGGCGGAGGTAGTAGAGGCGGGCACGATGGCATCATTTAAGATGTATCTAGACAGATACATGAATGGGCAGGGAGCAGAGGGATATAGATCCTTAGAAAATAGGCGACAGTTTTAGATAGAGGATCTGGATCGGCGCAGGCTTGGAGGGCCGAAGGGCCTGTTCCTGTGCTGTAATTTTTCTTTGTTCTTTGTTCTAGTCGGCTGGTAAATGACATGAACATTACAGTTACCCTAATGTTAAGAGTATTAGAGCAGCATGGTAGCACAGTGACTAGCACTGTGGTTTCACAGCTCCAGGGTCCCAGGTTTGATTCCCCGCTGGGTCACTGTCTGTGCGGAGTCTACACGTTCTCCCCGTGTCTGCTTGGGTTTCCTCCGGGTGCTCCGGTTTCTTCCCACAGTCCAAAGACGTGCAGGTTTGGTGGATTGGCCAAGATAAATTGCCCTTAGTGTCCAAAAAGGTTAGGAGGGATTGTTAGGATAGAGTGGAAGTGAGGGCTTAAGTGGGTCAGTGCAGACTCGATCGGCCGAATGGCCTCCTTCAACACTGCAGGTATTCGATAATTCTATTGAAGGCGGAATACTATGGTCTATGAGGTAGGTATTGTAAATTGTTTTGTCTTTCTGAACTTTTACAGTAAAGTTTATTTTTGTTTGTTACAAATCAATGCAATCTTGTGGCTTTCTTTAATTAGCGAGTGCCTTAGATCTCAAACTCTCTCTACTTTAAACAAAGCATTATTGATCCCTAGCCAGATCTCACCAGCAAGTTGGACCCTGACCAAGAGTCATGACAAGTATAAACTGTTGTGGTGGTTTGAAATTTGGCATTCTTGTATTTGTCCAACCGAGGGTAAGACAACAAGCTTCGGCAACATGCCTGTCTTTTCAGCAATATTCCCTTTCCTATTGCCCACTTGGCCCTTTTCCCTGACTCTGCACTATTGAAAAACTCTGAAGGTGCCTAACTTTCTCTGATTCTGAAAAAAAGTGCGACGACCTGGAAAGATAATTCTGTCTCTTCCCCCCCCCCCCCCCCCCCCCCCCCCCCCCCCACACACATGCTGCTTGACTTGCAGAACAGTTTCAGCACTCTCTGTTTTTCTTACAGATGGGAGCTAAACATTTGTTGAGGTGAAGCCAGATGCAAATCGCTGCGCTGATTAATTCCTCGGCAATTGAAACTACCAACAGTTATGATTGGTGTCCCTTATTTCAATCAGTGTAACTTGTCCTCATGAAGAAACATAAATTAATGGACGTGTTCTGCTTTCCTGCACTGGCTGAGTCATCTCACTCGGTTCACTTTGCCATTACTCCCGCTGTGGCTCAGCGGGTAGAGCACTTGGCGCTGAATCACGGAAGGCTGGGAGTTCAAATCCCACTCAGGGGTACTTGATGTACAGAAACAAACGCTCCCGGTGCCAGCACAGTCAGAGCTGCTGACGTTTAACGTTAAACCGAGGCCCTGCTCTCTCAGGTGGCTGTTCCGTATTGCTGCTGGCCTGACCAACATCCCGCCCTAAAAGAACATTGAAAACTGAAAATCGCTTATTGTCACGAGTAGGCTTCAATGCAGTTACTGTGAAAAGCCCCTAGTCGCCACATTCCGGTGCCTGTCCGGGGAGGCTGGTACGGGAATCGAACCGTGCTGCTGGCCTGCTTTCAAAGCCAGCGATTTAGCTCAGTGAGCTACACCAGCCCCTATCAGATTATCTGACCTCCGCATTTCGTGGGGGCATGCTGCGTGCATGTTGAACGCTACAATGGAGGCTACACTCGATCAGTATCTAAGTGGTTGTTAGGACACCCTGAGATCAAGCAATCATAGAATCAATAAATTTACAGTGCAGAAGGAGGCCACTCGGTCCATCGAGTCTGCACCGGTCCTTGGAAAGAGCACCCTACCCAATCCCACACCTCCACCCTATCCCCGTAACCCCACCCAACCATTTTTGTGAACACTAAGGGCAATTTAATGTGGCCAATCCAGCTACCTGCACATCTTTGGACTGTGGGAGGAAACCCACACAGACACGGGGAGAACGTGCAGACTCCGCACAGTCAGTGACCCGAGACGGGAATCGAACCTGGGACCCTGGAGCTGTGAAGCAACTGTGCTAACCGTTGTGCTCCCGTGCCGCCCGGCTACGTTGTATTTCATTGAACAAAATGAGCGAGAAAATGGAGTGGAGTCTCGTCATTGTTCTTTTCCCAGTGCTGGGAACAGAGGCAAAATGGTGAGTGTGGTGAGGCTGTGCTTCAATTCCGAAACTCTTGTCAGTGAACTTAACCGTCTGGTTTTCCTCACTTCTCTCCTGCCTGCACCTTGCCAAAGCGTGGACTTCTTTTCTCTTCACTTACTGATGGAGTGCGGACGTCGCTGGCAAAGCCAGCACATGTTACCCATCCCGAATTGCCCTCGGATGGAATGGTTCAGCGGGCAGTTCGGAGTCAACCACATTCCTGTGGGACTGGAGTCACACGCAGACCACAGACCAGGTAAGGATGGCAGATTTTGTTCCCTCAGGAACATTAGTGAACCGACTGTTGTTTTTTTTTTTGCGGCATTTAATTGTAGTTTCACGAGAGTAGCTTCCAATCGCAAATCTCTATGAATTGAATTTAAGTTCCATCAGCTGGCATGGTGGGATTTGGGCCTATGACCTGGCTCTCTGGAAGACCAGCTCAGTGACTCTAAGCCACCGTCTCTGCCTGGCAGCTCTCTGTGCCTCTGGATGGTGTTTGGCTTCTGCAGCTCCAAGCTGCTTTTTCTTTCTGTGTTTGTCTATCTTTTAACCTCGCCGTGCCAAAAGCTGGAAGGAAAGTCTGCAAACAATATCCCAACTCGGGCTGACAAGTGGCAAATTATATTCGCACCACACAAGTGGCAGGCAATGGCCATCTCCTACTATTGTGACATTTAAGGGGCATCTTGACAAATACATGAATAGGATGGGAATAGAGGGATACGGATCCCGGAAGTGTGGAAGATTTTAGTTTAGACAGGCAGCATGGTCGGCGCAGGCTTGGAGGGACGAAGGGCCTGTTCCTGTGCTGTACTTTTCTTTGTTCTTTGTACAAGAGAGGATCTAACCATCACCCCTTGACATTCAATTGCATTACCATCACTGAATCCCCACAATCAACATTCTGGGGGTTAACATTGATCAGAAACTGAACTGAACTAGCCATATAAACACTGTGGCTGCCACGCAGGTCAAAGGCTAGGACTCTGACGGTGATTAACTCACCTCCTGACACCCCCCCCCTCCCCCCCCCCCCCCTCCCCCCCCCCCCCCCCCCCCCCCCCCCCGCCAAAGCCTGTCCACCATCTACAAGTCAGGAGTGCGATGGAATACTATCCACTTGCCTGGATGAGTGAAGCTCCATCAACACTCAAGAAGCTCAACACCATCCAGGACAAAGCAGCCGCTTGATTGCTCCCCCTTCCACTAACAATCAAACCCTTCACTGCCGACGAACAGTGGCAGCCGTGTGTACCATCTACAAGATGCACTGCAGTAACTCACCAAGGTTCCTTCGGCAGCGCCTTCCAAACCCACGACCTCTACCATTTAGAAAGGCAAGAGCAGCAGCTACCTGGGAACCCCACCAGCTGGAGGTTCCCCTCCAAGTCACTCACCACCCTGACTTGGAAATATATCGGCCATTCCTTCACTGTGCTTTTTAATAATGCATCTACTGTCCTCTGGTACTTTCCTCGAATGTACTCAGTGGCTGAATCATAGCTCGTGAATCTTAGGCTAAAATGTTGAATTCTCGGCAGAAGTTTTGCAATTTCCTTTCGGCAAAGAGGAGGAGCAAAAGGTTTGTGGTTGAGTGTTAACTTGAAAACTTAAACCAATATGCCACTCAGAGATCTTCTCGCAGGTCCATATGGCTGCTAACCCGTCTTTCTCAATGGTTGTATAGATCTGTGTCCGTGAAAAGGCCTGAGGCTGAATGAACTTATCTTTGTCCATTTTTTTTAACTTTGAAATGTCCCCGTGCCCAAGGCTGTAGGTGTTGCTTCCGCTGCTAAAATAGTTGGAAATTAAGTAGGGCGCTCAAATTTCTAGTGAAATTAGGAAATGTTTGACCTATCAAAATAATTTTGCCGGTCCACATTCCAACACCATTTTTGACCTTGGCTGAGATTCTCCATTCCAGGTTCGTCCCACCATCGCTCACCAGCGAGAACGGAGATTTTGGCGCTCAGTCAAAACTCCATTCACTGTCACGGGAGCGCAGAATCCCGCTAGTGTGAACGGACGGAGAATCCTGCCCCTTGTCTCGACAGCTGATTCCCGCCAAGATTGGTAGGAATCTGCCTAATTGGTAGGAATCTACCCTGCCATAATAATAATCTTTATTAGCGTCACAAATAGGCTTACATTAAGACTGCAATGCAGTTACTGTGAAAAGCCCCTAGTCGCCACACTCCGGTGCCTGTTCGGATACACAGAGGGAGAATTCAGAATGTCCAATTCACCGAACAAGCACTTCTTTCGGGACTTGTGGGAGGAAACCGGAGCACCCGGAGGAAACCCACGCAGACACGGGGAGAACGTGCAGACTCCACACAGACAGGGACCCAAGCCGGGAATCGATCCTGGGACCCTAGAGCTGTTAAGCAACAGTGCGACCCACTATGCTACCATGCTGCCCTAATAAAGACTTTTATGTAATGACCATTTCTTCGATCCATTTTGTATAGTCTGAAAATCCAAACACACTTTCTCCTGAATTATTTGTTTGAAAACACAGCGAGTTTTTGTGATTTGGAATGCGCTGCCTGAAAACAGTGCGAGACTGTTTTCCAAAAGAAAGGAAATGAATATTGCAGGGAAAAGGAATTAACTGGGTCGCTCTTTCAAAGAGGCAGCATGATCAGGATGGGCAGTATGGCCACCTCCTAACCTCTTTGCCTTGTCTGCCAATAAAGTGAGTGGTAATTTCCTGGGATACACACTCCATGAGTGTGAGAGAAACAGAGATGATGGAATCATTTGGAAAGGACACTTGTGGAAAATTCACTGACAGGGGATGGGACAGGGCAATGGGACTGACTGGATTGTTCTCGAGGAGCCAGCAGGAACTTGATGGGCTGAATGAGTGGAAATGTGTACTCCCAGGAAGGCTTTGTAATTCTGTGATGTTCTGTGATGTGGGAACTCTCCAATCACTTTGGTTTCCTGTGGGTAAGCAGTAATTCCTGAAGCTTACACAATGTGTCATGGGCTTTGCAATCTCACATTTGTCATTCAATGTCAAACCTGCTTCTTTTCAAACTTGGGGACTGCTCTCAATTGGCGGTCACGCTCTCCCCTCGATGAATCATAGAACATAGAACATTACAGCACAGAACAGAACAGGCCCTTCGGCCCTCAATGTTGTGCCGAGCCATGATCACCCTACTCAAACCCACGTATCCACCCTATACCCGTAACCCAACAACCCCCCCCTTAACCTTACTTTTTAGGACACTACGGGCAATTTAGCATGGCCAATCCACCTAACCCGCACATCTTTGGACTGTGGGAGGAAACCGGAGCACCCGGAGGAAACCCACGCACACAGGGGGAGGACGTGCAGACTCCACACAGACAGTGACCCAGCCGGGAATCGAACCTGGGACCCTGGAGCTGTGAAGCATTTATGCTAACCACCATGCTACCCTGCTGCCCTCATGTGCAGGAATGTCTCCTTGCCCAGCCTGCCGGAGTCTGAGGCATCGAGCTTTGGAATATCCCGGGAGCAAATGCAATTCCGAATGGTAGCCCTGTTAAAAGAATAATGACCAAATTTAGTGACGAAAGTAGTTCGCAGTCTGAGTACTTTGTTCACAGGCAGCTGCCAACAGCTGCTGTTTGTATCCAATTTTGTGATGGCGGTGCATTTTGCTAACTTGGCCAGACTTTCTTCACTGACGCCAACGGGTGGATTTCACGTTCTGCCGACTTGTTTAATTGCATTAAGTCCACACAAGTTCTAACTGAAACACTAGGCTTTAGTACTGTGACTACTCCAGAACGCCACTTTGTCAGTCTGGCAGACTTCACCTGATGAAGGAGCTACGCTCTGAAAGCTTATGATTTAAAATAAACCTGTTGGACTTTAACCTGGTGTTGTGAGACTTCTTACTGTATCAATATCGTAAATCAGCCTCAACTGCAAGTATAATTTTCTGTTCAATAATGATGACTCCTGGTTTTGCATAACGTATATAGGGAGTCGGTATATCATAGGCATAGAGGTCTACGGCACAGAAAAAGGGCCTTTGGCCCATCCCATCAGCACCAGTCAAAAATAACCACCTAACTATTCTAATCCCATTTCCCAGCACTTGGCCCATAGCCTTGTCTGCCCTGGGATCGCAATCGCACATCTAAATACTCCTTAAATGTTATGAGTGTCTCTGCCTCCACCACCCTTTCAGCCAGAGAGTTCCAAACTCCCACCACCCTCTGGGTGAAAAAGTTTTCCCTCACATCCCCTCTAACCCTCCTGCCCGTTACCGTAAATCTATACCCCTGGTCATTGATCCCTCCACCGAGGGGTTTAGTTTCTTCCTGAAAATACTCTACCTATGCCCCTCATAATTATATACATCTCAATCATGTCCCCCCCTCAGTCTCCTCTGCTCCAAGGAAAACAATCCCAGTCTTTCCAATCCCTCTTCATAACGAACACTCTCCAACCCAGGCAACATCCTGGTAAATCTCCTCCGCACTCTTTCCAGTGCTATCACATCCCTCCTATAATGTGATTCCAGAACTGCATCAATGTTTTGTACAGTTCAAGAATAACCTTCCTGCTCTTAAAGTCTGTGCCTCAGCTAATAAAGCCATGATGTGGAGATGCCGGCGTTGGACTGGGGTGAGCACAGTAAGAAGTCTTACAACACCAGGTTAAAGTCCAACAGGTTTGTTTCAAACACGAGCTTTCGGAGCGCAGCTCAGGAAGGAGCAGTGCTCCGAAAGCTAGTGATTCGAAACAAACCTGTTAACCTGGTGTTGTTAGACTTCTTACTCAGCTAATAAAGGCAAGTATACCATATGCCTTCTTAATCATTTTATCCACCTGCTCTGCTACCTTAAGGGACTGGTGTACATGCACACCAAGATCCCTCTGATCCTTGATGCTTCCCAGGGTCCTGCCGTTTATCCCATATTCCTTTGCCTTGTTTGTCCTGCCCAAGTACATCACTCACACATATCCAAATTTTCAGCCCATCTGACCAACTCATCTATATCCTCCTGTAATCCAAGGCTTTCCTCCACACTATTCTTATTTATCCTTGTAGCTTAACCTCGCCAAATGTTGCCTGTTACTTTCAGTGTAGCACATCCTGCACATTGCAACAGAATAGAGGATGGCTTTAACCTTATACTTTTAAGCCATTTTATTTCATTAGATAACACTGAAACACATGCCCCAGTATCAGGCTTGAAATGTGTGGCAAGGCCGTCAACTTCTACTTGAATGTTCCAATAAATATTTCCTGTTTCATTAGGAAGGTGTTTTCAGCAGATCTTCAATTTCTTGGATCTGACTTGGCCTTGGTAATTTCTTGTTCCTCCTTTGAGCTACTTGTCATAGAATCATAGAATCCCCACAGTGCAGAAGGAGGCCATTCGGCCCATTAAGCCTGCACCAAGCCTCTGAAGGAGCACCACCCAAGCCCACTACCCCGCCCTATCCCAATAACCCCTTAACCTAACCTGCACATCCCCGGACACTGAGGGTAATTTAACACGGCCAATCCACCTAAACCGCACATCTTTGAACCGTGGGAGTAAACTGGAGCACCCGGAGGAATCCTACGCAGATACAGGGAGAACGTGCAAATTCCACACAGTTACCCGAGGCCGGAATTGAACCCAGGTCCCTGGCGCTGCGAGGCAGCAGTGCTAACCGCTGCCCCACCGTGCCACCCTTGCATTTTAGATCAGCAGAGAATATAAAAATGCACAAACTTTCCACAATTGTGGCACTCTGTTCCCACTGTTGGGCACCCTTCCCTCTTGGGGCTGGTTTAGCACACTGGGCTAAATCGCTGGCTTTGAAAGCAGACCAAGGCAGGCCAGCAGCATGGGTTCAATTCCCGTACCAGCCACCCCGAACAGGTGCCGGAATGTGGCGACTAGGGGCTTTTCACAGTAACTTCATTGAAGCCTACTCGTGACAATAAGCGATTTTCATTTCATTTTCATTTCATTGTGCACGTCTCCAGTATTTCAAAATGGTGGTTGGTGCACAGTTTCCTGATTTTGTGGGCTCTCTCTTTGCTGTCTAGCATGTTGAATGGTCTCAATCGTCCTTTCCAATGGACAACCTTCTCCCCATGAACACCCATTCTGCTTTGCTTCCTAAGTTTGCCCAGTCGCACTCCCTGAGTCTTTCTGAGACATTTGCAAGAGATCTAATAGGATTTTATTTAAAAACCCAACTGCTGGATGGTTGGATATGGATTCATCTCTGAGAATTCCACAATTTTCTGCTAGTCTGTGCAGTCATTTATGAATGAATCCACGTTCACCCGGCTTTTCTTTCCACTGACTAGATTTTGATCATTTGCTTATCAAACACTGAAGTTCACATCAAATGTTTGGAGGACATTATCCTTTGAGCTTGAAGCTGTAAGGATTTCCTGTCTCAATATCACATCATCTGCAATTGCCTCTACTACATAGAATAAAGTGCTGTCCTGGTCCTTTTGTTCCCCTTGTGAAGATTTTCCATTTCTGGGGAATATTTTCCTCCAAATTCCCCAGTGCTGATCCAGTTGTGAGCCTTCAACATTTCGGACAGGTTCTGGGAGTGGCAATATAGACTCCATGCTTGTCCTGAGCTCTGGATCTGTTGTCACCTCCGTGGTTTGGTTTGTAACTTGGAAACATAGAAAATAGAAGCAGGAGGAGGCCATTCAGCCCTTCCATCCTGCTCTGCCATTCATTATGATCATGGCTGATCATCAAGTTCAATACCCTGATCCCGCCTTCCCCCCCCCCCCCCCATATCCCTTGATCCCTTTAGCTCCAAGAGCTATATAATAATAATAATCGCTTATTGTCACACGTAGGCTTCAATGAAGTTACTGTGAAAAGCCCCTAGTCGCCACATTCCGGCGCCTGTTCAGGGAGGCCATTACGGGAATTGAGCCCTCGCTGCTGGCCTTGTTCTGCATTACAAGCCAGCTGTCTTAGCCCACTGTGCTAAACCAGCCCCCAGCTGATTACATCTTGAAATTACACGTTTTGGCCTCAACTACTTTCTGTGGTAGTGAGTTCCACAGATTCACCACTCTCTGGGTGAAGAAATTTCTCCTCATCTCAGTCCTAAAAATTTTACCCTTTATCCTCAAACTACAAGCCCTAGTTCTGGACTCCTCACCGTCGGGAACATTCTTTCGGAATCCACCCTGTCTAATCCTGTTAGAATTTTATAAGTTTCTATGAGATCCCCTCTCACTCTTCTAAACTCCAATGAATATAATCCTAACCGACTCAATCTCTCCTCACATGACAGTCCTGCCATCCCAGGAATCAGCCTGGTACACCTTCGCTGCACTCCCTCCATAGCAAGAACATCCTGTTGCCCCACAGTGCCAGGGACCCAGCCTCGGGCAACTATCTGTGTGGTGTTTGCACTTTCTCCCCGTGTGTGCATGGGTTTCCTCCGGGTGCTCCGGGTTCCTCCCACAGTCCAAAGACGTGCGGGTTAGGTGGATTGGCAATGCTGAATTGCCCTCAATGTCCAAAAAGGTGAAGAGGGGTTATTGGGTTACGGGGATAGGGTGGAAGTGAGGGTTTAAGTGGGTCGGTGCAGACTTGATGGGCCGAATGGCCTCCTTCTGCACGGTATGTTCTATGTTAACACCTGGATGATGTTTTGGTCTTCCTACTTAAGAAAGGATATATCTGCATTACACGCAGTTCAGAAAGGTTCACTCGACTCATCCCTGCGATTAAGGAATTATTCTACGAGGAAAGGGTGAACAGATTTGGCCTGTAGCCATTGGAGTTTCGAAGATGCAGATGTGATCTTGCTAAAACATATAGGGTGGTATTTTCCAATAATTTGTTAAGTGTCCAGCTGCACAGCCAGGTGTTTAGTCCAGATTTTGAGTCACTCTGAAAAACAAACATCGGTCGGTGTGGTTTACACCATCACTGTGGCAGGGTGGGGCTGAGTAGAGTCAGCAAGGCCGGCTCCTCAGAGATCGCGATGTCAAGGGCACCTCAACCAGCTGACTTTCGTTTTTTTTTAAATCTTTTTATAGGCTTTTCTCTTGTCTGTGAACAGTTGTGTGTATACATTACATTTTTCTTGCCCGCGCTAATTTAATTTACTGTACAGAGAATCTATCGATAATTCCCCCCCCCTTTCCCTTCCTCTTCTTTTGTGGTTTCCCCACCTTCCTTCCGCAGCCCCCCCCCCCCCCCCCCCCCCCCCCCCCCCGGGTGTGCAGTTCTTTGGTTCCTCATCTATCTTGTTGCTGTTTTCTTTTCATTCTCAGCTTACTCCTCGTTGCTGGCCTCGAAGAGGTTTCGGAACAGGCCGACAAACTTCCCCCAAGTATCCAGGAAGCCTTCCTCCGATCCTCGGATGGCGTACTTAATCTTCTCCAGGTTGAGAAATTCAGTTGACTTTATTCGATCCCATCTTCTGGGACTGAGTTCAATGTGCGACGATATCCAGATTGGATGTGAGTTGCACTTGGAACTCCACGGGCTGCTTCAGGGTGAGGCATTGATCTTCTGTCGTCTCGGATGTTTGGGCCGTGCAATGTCTTGGTGCTAGGTGGGTGTTCATCGCTGACCTATCCAGCATCAGTCCCCGATTGGATCGAGCGATACACACATTACTTAGATCCTTGACTCGGACAATGACATCATCCAGGAGATGCCAAATGCTTTGATCCAAGAGGCCTCTGTGCGGTTTTGTATTTGTCCTTCGCACAGAAGAGGGTATTTGTTATAATGAGGCCCCACTGAGCACACCCGCCAGCAGGGGGGCACCATTTTCATTGGCTTTCCCAACCCATCTTTCTCCAGATATCGGAGAAACGGCCGATCCTGGTGTTAAGATGCCCCAGAAGGATGATCTTTTCTTCTTTTGGGATGGCAGTGAGGTCTTCATCAAGGCCGGAATAGAGCCTTTCCTTGACATCTCATTGAAGTCAAGGGGTGGAGGATGAGCGCTGATGATGGAGCCATGTTGGTTATGGCTGAGCTGACGGTGAAGTGTAATGAGTCTTTCATTTGTACAATCGGGTCGTTCTGGAGGCCATCCCAGATCCAATTACGGATAACATAACCAACTCTGCCTTTCCTTTCCAGTTGGAAGTGTATCCCCCTATGTAAGCTGATTTCCTCAGCTACACCTCGCCAGGAAGACGGGGATCACTGAGGGTTGCGATGTCAATTCGGAGTCTTGAGAGCTCCCGTGATACGATTGTAGTTCTTCTTTCTGGATGATCCATGAATGTCGATCATTCCAAGTTGTAAAATTTAAATTGTAATACGGGGCTGGTTTAGCACAGGGCTAAAGAGCTGGCTTTTAAAGCAGACCAAGGCAGGCCAGCAGCACGGTTTGATTCCCGTCCCAGCCTCCCCAAACAGGCGCCGGAATGTGGCAACTTGGGGCTTTCCACAGTAACTTCATTGAAGCCTACTTGTGACAATAAGCGCTTTTCATTTAATTTTCAAAATGGTTGATTCCCAGGGGGTGTGGTTCCTCAGCCAGGGGGAAGTGGGGCAGCCTCTTTTTAGGGCACCTTGTCCAACATCTTCTGCATTGTGCCAAGAGAGTTTACGACGTGAAAAGTAAACAGGAGCTTGGAGAGAGAATGAGGTGTTGCTTAGCAACCAGGGGGCTCTATAGGAAAGACAGGCCTTGTGATTGGGCTTAACTGAACTCAAGATCAGTTGGGGCTCGACAGTGAGAGAGAAGGCAGCTCAGCTAGACGCAGGAAAGCCATCCAATGGAGTTATGAGCAGAAAAACAAGTTCCACAACCTAAGGAGCAGCTCGTTATAAAGACAATGCACTGAAAAGTGAGGTTTCCATGAAGATTTAAATCAAAAGGAAAACAGGAATCGAATATGAGCAGGGTACTGTTCACTGAAGCTAAAGACAGAGCTGAAAGCACAGACCTAGGTGAAATTGACTGGCGAGAAGCCTGAGACAATCATGCCCTTATTCCAGACTTTGGAGCAATAATATTCGGTTGGAGAATGAGATATTGTGTCAAAGTTTGAAAACTTGTGTCTGTTCAAGACAAGGAGCACTGAAAGGAGAGTTGGAAATCCTGGAGTTGGGTCTTTGTTGGAAACAAAGAGGGCAGTGAATCTGTGGAATTCTTTACCGCAGAGAGCGGTAGAGGCCGGGTCGGTAAGTATGTTCAAGGCTGAGAGAGACAGATTCTTAATCAGTGAGGGGATCGAGGGTTATGGGGATAAGGTGGGAGTTAAAGATTATATCAGATCGGTTAGGATCGTATTGAAGGGCGGAGCAGACTCGATGGGCCGAATGGCCGAATTCTGCTCCTGTGTCACATGGTGTTGTCTGATCACGGTTAGTCTGTTGGGATGCAGGGACTGCGTGTTTACTGGGAAACGTTTAGAAAAGATATATTTTGTAACCCGTGCTATTCTTTAAACCTGTGTACATCTCTGAAGATAAATGGGATGAAGGGCCATTATATTACAGTCAAGCATTTTGGGCGGGATTCTCCGATTGCCGACGCCAAAATCACATTCGGCGATTGGCCGGAGAATCCCTTTTGATGCCGAAATTGGGAACGGCGCCGTTTTTGGATGGTCCGCCCCTTCCAAAACAGCATCATCAGTGAGTACCCCGCACGCCATTGGGACGGCCTCAGGATGTTATTTGAAGGCCCTCCCCCGATGCTCCGCCCCCGATGGACTGACTTCCCGATGACGCGGGACACGTGAGCTCGGAGATTTCATCAACCCCGCCTGGCGGCTGCAGACTGTGTCCAGCTAGCCCCCCACTGGGCGGAACATCAGTGCGGGGGCGCCGACCTTTCCGTTGTTAGCCTAGACACCCGTTCCGGACGTAGCTTTAGAATCAGAGAATCCAGCCCTTTGTGTTTAATAAATGTTCTTCTCTGTTGTTAAAGTGTTAATTGGTAGTCATGTGACTCTATTCATCCACATTTTTATTTTTAAAACTGTAAAGGTTACGGGGCAGCATTCTCCGTCAGTGGGATCCTCCGCTTCACCGGCAGCACACGCACTCCCACGGAATTCCTGACCGCGTGGGGGTGCCCACAATGGGAAACCCCATTGGCCGGATGCCGGGATGGAGAATCCCACTGCTGGCAGGGGTGCACAGCACCAGAACATGGGTGCGGCGGGAGAGAGAATCCGGTCCACGGACTTTTGAGCCAGGGTTTCGTTTTGGGATCTTCCCGTCCAGTAGTAACGCCAACTGGGATTGTTAGGTCCATCAAAGTGCAATTTCTGGAGCTGGAGAACTTCCTGTAGGTAACCACTTACCCCCCCCCCCCCCCCCCAATCATTTCCTGATACTTCTGAATACAATGGGAATCCACAAGTTTACTGTGTGTGAATAGATGTGAAGAATTCCGTCTTTCAGTGCAAGGTTGCTGAGAGTTGCAACCTGTTCTCAGTACTGCTGCCTTTCCTGTTCTCTTTAGGGAAGATCCAGATGGTTGGCAGGCAGTGAAACGTGCCCTCAGCTGTCATGGATCTTGACCCCCTTCCATGTGTTTCAAGAGCAATATCTGAGGATCTCCAATACCTGACAGGTGGTCCTCCAAGACGTGTAAGCGAGAAAGCGCTTTGAGAATGCTGCTCTCGTGGTAACATCGGTCAGGGCTTTGCAATGTGAATGTATCCTGCCGAGTGGTATCTTGTTCTGCCCTGCACGAGTTTGCAATAAAAGAAAGTTTGCTCAAGGTTATTTTTGGAAGATGGCCCCATCTCTTTGAAGTCACGGAACGAAAAAACTTCAGTCTTGGCTGAGCTATACACAAGAACTAAAATCATCAACAAGCTTGTTTAAGCATCTTCATTTGATGCATTTGCCTCCGTTCCGTTAGATTAGAGTGCAGTTTTTTCAATGCATGTGTTAGCTATGGGGCGTGATTCTCCACCCCCCACGACGGGTCGGAGAATAGCGGGAGGGCCTTTCTGACATTTTTCCCGACCTCCCGCTATACCCCCCCCCCCCCCCCCCCCCCACCACGGCCGCCCCCCGACACGAACGGCGAGCAGCGAATCTCCCCTATCCGATGGGCCAAGTTCCCAGGCCTTTACGGCCGTTTTCACGAACGCCAACCCGCCTGCTCTCACCGTTCGTGAAAACGGCCGCAAAGTGCCGTTCTGGAGAACCATGGCACCGATTGGCACGGCCGCACCACGGCCGCGCCAAGGGTGGCATGGGCCCGCGATCGGTGCCCACCGATCGCGGGCAGCGGGTCCGAACCCCGCGCACTCTTTGTTCCTCCGCCGCCCCGCTGGATCAGTCCGCGGGGCGGCTGAGGGGCATGACGGCCCGCGCATGCGCAGGTTTGACGCATATGCGTGATAACGTCATCCGCGCAGGCGCAGCTGATGTCATCGGGTGCGTCAGCCGCCGTTACCCTTGGCGCGCGGGCTTAGCGAAGTTCGCTAAGCCTGCGATGCCGTGGTTCACGGGGCCCAGCTGCTAGCCCCGACCGGGGAGGAGAATCGGGTCCCGGGAGGGGGCGTGGAGGCTGCCGTGAGACACGGCCGGTTTCACGGCAGCCTTCATGACTCTCCGCATTTGCGGAGAATCACGGCCATGGTTTTAGTGTGTAGTACTCTGGTCTGTGAGTTAGATGGTTGTGGCTTTTTTCTTAAATTCATTTGCCGGATTTGGGAATCGTTGGCTTGGCCAGTATTTATTGCCCATACTTAATTGCCCTTCAGAGGGTGGTGGTGAGCTGTCTTCTTGAACCGCTGCAGTCCCTGAGTTGTAGGTACACCCACTGTGCTGTCAGGGAGGGAGTTCCAAGATTTTGACCCAGCGACTCTGAAGGAACGGCCGATATATTTCCAAGTCAGGGTGATGAGTGACTTGGAGGGGAACCTCCAGGTGGTGGGGTTCCCAGGTATCTGCTGCTCTTGTCCTTCTAGATGTTAGTGGTCGTGGGTTTGGAAGGTGCTGCCGAAGGAGACTTGGTGAATTCCTGCAGTGCATCTTGTAGATGGTACTCACGGCTGTCACTGTGCATCGGTGGTGGAAGGAGTGAATGTTTGTGCAAAGGGGGAGCAATCAAGCGGGGCAGCTTTGTCCTGGATGGTGTCGAGCTTCTTGAGTGCTCTTCATCAAGGCAATTGTAGAGTACTTCTTTACACTCCTGACTTGCGCCTTGTAGATGGTGGACAGGTTTAGGGGGGGGGGGGGGGGGGGGGGGGGGGGGGCGCGGAGGTGATTTACTCGCCTTTGGGTTCCTAGCCTTTGACCTGTCCAGTAGCCACAGTACTAATATGGTTAGTCTAGTTCAGTTTCTGATCAATGGCAACCCCCAGGATGTTGATTGTGGGGGGATTCAGTGATGGTAATGCCATTGAATGTCAAGGGGCAGTGGTTAGATCCTCTCTTGTTGGAGATGGTCATTGCTTGGCACTTGTGTGGCGTGAATGTAATTTGCCACTTGTCAACCCAAGCCTGGATATTGTCCACATGTTGCTGCATTTGGACACGGACTGCTTCATTCCCTGAGGAGTCGCGAATGGTGCAGAACATTTGTGCAGTCATCCGCAAGCATCCCCACTTCTGGCCTTCTGATGGAAGGGAGATCATTAATGAAGCAGGTGAAGATGATTGGGCCTGGGACACTACTCTGAGGAACTCTGAGGAACTCCTGAAGCTATGTCCTGGAGATGAGATGAGTGGAAATGAGGTGGAGTGATAGAGTGGACAGGGAAGCAAAGGCCAAAACATCACCCTCTCTCTCCTCCTGGACTCCCGGGTCCTTCGAAACCCCAAAACTGCCACCTCTGGACTCATCACCACCCTTGTTTTCAGTACCCGGGACATAACATCCGCGAACCCCTGTCAGTACCCCCTGAGTTTTGGGCATGCCCAAAACATGTGGACAAGGTTCGCTGCTCCTCCCGCACATCTGGCTCACCTGTCCTCCAATCCAAAAAATTTACTCATCCGGGCCACTGTCATGTCGGCCCGGTGGACAACCTAAAATTGCATCACATTTTGCGGTCGCGTTTACCCTGCTCAACGCCTCCACTATTTGCCCTCTTCTATCTCACCTCCAAGCTCCTCTTCCCACTTAAGCTTCAGCTCCTCAGTCTGCGTCTCTCCGCTCCCATAAGTTCTTTATACATATCCGAGACCCTCGCCTCCCCCACCCAACCACTGGACACTACCCTGTCCTGGATCCCCCTAAGTGGCAGGCGTGGGAAGGATGGAATCTGTCTGCGCAGGAAGTCCCTCACCTCCAAGTTACCTGAAATCATTCCCTCTCGCCAGCCCAAATATCTCCTCCAACGCCCTCATGCTCGGGAAGCACCCTTCTAAGAACAGATCCCCCATCCTCTCAATCCCAGCCCTCCGCCATGCTTGGAACCCACCGTCCATATTCCCCGGGGCAAACCGGAGATTGGCGCAATTTGGGGACCAAACTGATGCTCCCATTCCCCCCACGTACCTTCTCCATTGGCCCCAGATCCGCAGACACTAAACTCTTTTAAAAAAGCATCTGGATCTGCACCTTAAATGCTGTAAGGTCCAGGGACATGGAGCGGCTGCAGGAAGGTGGGATTAGAAAGGACACCTGGGCATCCTTGGGCTGGCATGGATAAGATGGGCCGAATGGCCTCATCTGTGCTGTAATTTTTCTGTGGTTCTATGATTGACCTCCAACCGAGCACTCCCTCAGGGATTAGGTGCAAAATCTAGGTTAATGGTCCGAGTGCATTGCTGAGGGAGAGCTGCAGTGTGGGATGTGCCAATCCTTCCTTTTGGGTCAGCTAGGAAACAGGGGCCCTGTCTATCCTGTCAGGTAGCTGTGAAAGATTCCATGGCACTTTTTTGAAGAAGAACAGGGAGGTTCTGCCCGTCGTCCTCGTCAATATTTTGCCCTTAAACAACATCGCTGAAAACAGATGAGCCGGTTATTAACACATTGCTCTTTGTGGAAGCTTCTCAGGTGCTGCAATGGCTGTAATGTGCTTTGGGATATTTAGAGGTACTGAAAGGTGCTCTGTAAATTCAAAGTCTTCACTTCATCAATGCTTTAGATTGTGTGACAATGTTTACAACAATGGTCGAGAACACCCAGGTGCCCTTTCTAATCCCACCTTCCTGCACCAGCTCCATAGCCCTGTGGCTTAGATCAATCCAGTCGAAACGGTAGTGAACAAGAACTGTGGTTTTAATCAGCTAGAACGTGCCCACCAGTAGCCCCTCCCGCACTGAGAAGCTGTCCGGATCGATGGGTTATATACCTCCTCAGAGGGGCGGAGCCACAGGCGGAGCCAACAACAACATCAACACAACAACAGCCGTGAGTAAATACAATAATATATACAACAGCCATATGTGGCTCACCACATTCACCCCCTGTTTAAAAAAGTCCGGCAGGGGTGAAGTGGACTCACAGGTTCAATCTCACAGGAGGGTATATTGTCCGCCGTGAACATCGCAGTGTAGGCACTGGCGTCGAGACCTTCGCCTCCGGGAGCACGTCGTCCTCACAACAGGGTCCCGGACAGGGTGACAGCGCAGGGGCGATGCTAATGGACCCCGGATGAGTTGATGGGGTAGATGGGGAGTTAGAAGGAAGCGGTGAGGTGATGGTGGGCACAGGGGTCCCAGTTGGTGGGGTAGGTGGGGAGTTAGAAGGAAGCGGTGAGGTGATGGTGGGCACAGGGGTCCCAGTTGGTGGGGTAGGTGGGGAGTTAGAAGGAAGCGGTGAGGTGCTGGTGGGTACAGGGGTCCCAGTTGGTGGGGTAGGTGGGGAGTTAGAAGGAAGCGGTGAGGTAATAGTGGGCACAGGGGTACCCGCGGGGGACAGGTCCCTGAGGGAGACTGTGTTCTGCCGCCGGTCGTGATGCGTCACGTATGCGTACTGAGGCTTCGCATGGAGGAGGTGAACCCTCTCGACCAAGGGGTCGGCCTTATGGCTCCTCACGTGCTTCAGGAGGAGTACCGGCTCAGGAGCCGTGAGCATAACAACATCAACACAACAACAGAAACAGTGAGCAAAAACAATAATACACACAACAGCCATACGTGGCTCACCACACATAGCACTTAAGGTTCAGATCCTAGCACTTTTGAAAAGAGGGTCTCTGCCTCCACCACCAACTCGGGAATGAATTCCAGACTCCCACAACCCTCTGCGTAAAAACGTGCTTCCTCATGTCCCCTCTAATCCTTCTGCCTCTTATTTTGAATCTAAGTCCCCTGGTTTTATGTGGAAAGGGCGGAGAATTTGGACCCATACTCATTGCTGTGCGGAAGGATAAGATGTGGTCCTATTGAGAATTGACTGGCTGGATGCTGAAGATGGTTCCCTTTGTGGGGGAGTTTAAAACGAGGGGGCATAGTTTCAAAATTCAGTGGCTCCCATTAGAGATGGAGATGAAGAGGGATGTCTTCTCTCGGAGGACTGTTTGTGTTTGGAATTCTCTCCCCCAGGGAGCTGGGAGGCTGGGTCATTGAATATACTCAAGGGTGAGTGAGACAGATTTTTGATAGACAAGGGGGGTCAAGGGTTATGGGGGAACAGGCAGGAAAGAGGATTTGCGGCCACAGATCGGAGGTGACCTCGTTGAACGGTGGAGTTGGCTTGATGGGTAGAATGGCCTTTTCCTGCTCCGTTTTCTTGTGATGATATATTCTGTCCAATTAGTTCCATTCCCCTGCTCTTTCCATTGATGTACCGTCAATTACCACAAGACGAGAATGGCAGAACAATCGAGGCTTTATTGAACAAGATGTTGTGCCTCCTGTAGCTGGAACCAGAATGGCTGCAGCGCAGGAGAGCACACACTTTTATACACCGCCTGCTGGGCGGAGCCAGCAGGCAGGGATTTACCGTCGTACATGTAATATACGGTGTAGTAAACCACTGTTGTACATATATTAGGTGATGTACGGTAAGACCCTGTACTACAGGTACAGCAGTAGTCCCTGCCTGCTGGCTCCGCCCAGTTGGCGGAGTATAAATATGTGTGTTCTCCTTGCAGCAGTCATTTCGCCAGCTGTTGTGGGAGGCCATACATCTTAGAGCAATAAAGCCTCAGTTGTATTCAACTCTCGTCTTTGTCCAATTGATCGTGCATCATACAGGCAGTGCCGTAATACATACAATAGACCACTAGTGGTGTTTACCACATCCATCTCGCCCTTTTCATGTGTTGTCCAATTTTCTTTTGAAAGTGGCTATCGAATCTGCTTCTACTGCCCTATCAACTTGCGAAGTAAAATCATTCTCCCCAGCTTCTCCCAGAGTTTTCACTGGTGATTTTAAACCTGAATGCGCTGATCACAGACGTGCCTGCCCACTGGAAACTGTTTCTCCTCATTGGCTGCAACAAAAACCCCTCATCAGGACATGTAAATGGGTCAAACTCTGACCGCACGAATTGGGAACAATTCCTGGCCCAGCGGCCATTCTAACTGCTGGGGACAGAGTTAAAGAGCCTGGCAGCTGGAGCTGTTTTTAAGCGCTCCACATACCACACACTCTCTGCAACCATGAAGATCTGCCCCCCCCCCCCCCCCCACACACACACACAAGCTTGAGGGTCCAAGGTGGACCCGCTGGTTCCATGCCAGTGAGGAGCGGAGGGATACCCTCTTCCCCAGGGCAAACCTCAGACTCAAGCCCACCCTCCAGATCAACGCCTGCGAGGTGGTGGTCGGGGCAGTCAGCGCTGCCAATCTCACCAGGAGGAGGCAGCTGGTGATACGGAGGAATGGGGGTCCCTTTGCCCTGAGAGGGGCAGAGAACTCCGAGAGGACTCCGAAGGCCACATTACAGGTGTCCTCTGGTTGGGGGTGGGCTCTGCTGATCCCCTGCTTCCTCGGGAGTGGGGCAGTGCTTCTGAGGAGTGCCAACACCTGGTGGGCCTCTGATTGAGTTTGGCCACGCCCATTCCCTTCCTGAAACAGCTGGGGTATGAGGATGTCCAGAGAGGCAACCTGGGTGAGCTCCCAGATGACCAGAAGCTCCCTGACCATTCAGAGGGCACACTCTTGAACTCAGCAATGTGAGCAGCCCGGAGCCTGTACGAAGCACCAAATGGGAGTGTTTAAAAGACAGACTGCAGCAATGGGGGTCTAAGCCAGGCCACTCCGATCCCGATGGGACTCGCCAAGTCCATGGGTTTGGCACTAAGTCGCTCCCCACTACTGCCCCCGACCCTGGCAGCCACACCTCCCCAGCAATCCCCATTATTTTGTTCAGGGTCTTTCAGAGCTTTCTTAGCCTCCCACTCCCCCTCCGCAGCCATGGCAGCCAAGCCTCACTTGTCAGTGCTTGCACTAACCCACGTCCGAGAGACCTCGGCCTTAGAGGGATGGAGCATCGTAGATGGGTGGAGAATGCTGGGCTGGATTCTCTGATCCTGGGGCTAAGTGTTGACGCTGTCGTAAGCGCCGGAATGTTTTACGACGGCGTAAACAGGCCCCTCGCGTCACCAATCCTACACTGCACAGGGGGCCAGCACAGCACTGGAGTGCTTCACACAGCTCCAGCTGCTGATACAGGCGTCAGAACGGGCATCGCGGGTCGGCGCATGCGCTCTATGGCCGGCGCGAGTTTGCGCATCACGCTACGGCCGGCGCAAATTCGCACATGCGCATTACTGCCGGCGCGAGTTCACACATGCGCACTATGGGCGCTGTGAGTTCGCGAATGCGCGCTATGGCTGGTCCAAGTTCACACATGCTCACTATGGCTGGTCCAAGTTCACACATGCGCACTATGGCTGGTCCAAGTTCACACATGCGCACTATGGCTGGTCCAAGTTCACACATGCTCACTATGGCTGGTCCAAGTTCACACATGCGCACTATGGCTGGTCCAAGTTCACACATGCGCACTATGGCTGGTGCAAGTTCACACATGCGCACTATGGCTGGTGCAAGTTCACACATGCGCACTATGGCTGGTCCAAGTTCACACATGCGCACTATGGCTGGTGCAAGTTCACACATGCGCACTATGGCTGGTCCAAGTTCACACATGCGCACTATGGCTGGTGCAAGTTCACACATGCGCACTATGGCTGGTGCAAGTTCACACATGCGCACTATGGCTGGTGCAAGTTCACACATGCGCACTATGGCTGGTGCAAGTTCACACATGCGCACTATGGCTGGTGCAAGTTCACACATGCGCACTATGGCTGGTGCAAGTTCACACATGCGCACTATGGCCGGTGCAAGTTCACACATGCGCACTATGGCTGGTGCAAGTTCACACATGCGCACTATGGCCGGTGCAAGTTCACACATGCGCACTATGGCCGGTGCAAGTTCACACATGCGCACTATGGCCGGTGCAAGTTCACACATGCGCACTATGGCTGGTGCAAGTTCACACATGCGCACTATGGGCGCTGCGAGTTCACACATGCGCACTATGGCTGGTGCAAGTTCACACATGCGCACTATGGCCGGTGCGAGTTCACACATGCGCACTATGGGCGCTGCGAGTTCACACATGCGCACTATGGCCGGTGCGAGTTCACACATGCGCGCTATGGGCGCTGCGAGTTCGTGAATGCGCGTGGGTTGCTTTCTCCTTGCCGGCCCCGACGCAACATGGCGGAGCCCTGCTGGGGCCCGGCGCGGAGGAACATAGGCCCCCACCAGGATAAGCCCGCCTGCCGATCGGTAGGTCCCTATCTCGAGCCAGACCACCGTGGAGGCCCCCCCATGGTTGGATCCCACCTCCCACCGTACCAGGCCGCGCCCCCCCCCCGGTGGGTCTCAGCCTAGCTCGGCAGGCACGAGGCCCATTGTACGGGGAGAATTCCCGGGAGGGCGTCGGGGCGTCATCGCGTGAATCGCACCCCCCCCCCCCCTCCAGTGATTCACCAACCCGGAGCGGGGTTGGAGAATCCTGCTCACGGTGCCCAAACGCGAATGATATTGAAATCCATGCAAATGCCGGTTTTCGCATGGATCCGCATGGGCAGGTCGCAAGCTTCGATTTCACCGCCAGCGAGGTGTCGAATTCGCCGTCCGGCGCAGACCTCGATTTTCCAACTCCGCGCGATTCTCCGACCCATCGCGATTCGTGTTTCCGACGTCGCAAAGAATTCAGCCCCTGGCCTAAACGTGACTCCCGACCCCTAACAATGCAATGGACTCATAACGGCCCCTCTGTAATGGCCGAGAAAGTCACCCGGTTCTAGGGCAATTAGGGAAGGGAGACAAATGCTGACATTGTCCGTGTTGCCCACATCCTACGAAAGCATTTATTTTTAAAATCCAGGTTTTAAAATAACAAATATTTGTGAGTACTGTTTAGAAAGTAAGTGGGTAATGGATTTCCCCCGTGTGGTCAGCTTTGAACCTTCCAGATCTATGTGCAGAATTGTATCATTCCTCTGCTCAAACCCCAGTGGCAGAGCGCCCTGCTGTTTCAATGGCTGTTCGATACAAAAGGGACTGTTAGGAGCCTGAGGTTAGCCAGAAAAATGGTCAAGTTTGATCAATGCACCGACGATTTGACATGTAATCACAATGGGAGGCCCATCAGCACAAGGGGAAAATAAATCGTCTGCATCATGGCCGGAAAATTCTGCGTAAGTTCTGGGTTACATTTATAGATGGGAATTTTTCAGTGTTTCCTGTAAGGTAACAGCAGAGGATTTGCATCAGCCCTGTGAAATGTTCTGGCCTTTGTCGTTTTGCGACACACATTGTGGCTGTGGGCTGAATTTTCTAGGGGCTGTATCAGGGCCGTTACATCAATCGCAAGCTGGTTGGCGAAGTATGAATCTCCACACCAATACTTTTCTTGATAATGGGTTTAATTACAGAATGCGGCATTACATATGTCTGCTTCCTATTGTTAACCCAATGTCCCAGCGGTCTCTCTTTCCAAGTACTCTATGTACATCATTAAACAATGCTCTCCTTCACCTGTGTATCTTTACAAATACTATATACATGCCCTTAGCACCATTCCCGATGGCGTCTGTGCTGTCTACCAGCATGATTGTTCTGGGGGTGGACTTGCCGCCCCCAGGAACACGGTCCAGTTCGGGCTATGGTAGGAGGGCCCTGTGGGCAAGGCGATCTGAGGGACGATCCTTGGTTGTGGATGGACGGCAGCTTCAAGATGGAGGGGTCTTCTGAAGATTTCCAAATTTGTTTCAGGCCATGGTGCTGGTGGGTGAACCCGGGAGGGAGGAGTTTGAAGGGAACGATAATGGCACCCCCTCTCTTATCCTCCCTCCGCCCCCCCCCTCCTGACCCCCCCCCCCCCACATCAGGAGGCTGCCTCTGTGAGCTGACAGGCTCTGCCCACAGCAGAGGCCACTCAGATGCCAGGAAGCTCCGGCCTCCATCAGAAAATGACACGTTATCTGGCACTTGAATGGAATAATCGGCTCCTGACCTAACCAGAGTGGTCTGCCAACCTTCTTCCTCCAATATTTTTTATTTTTTCATTCATGGTATGTGGGCACCCCTGGCGAGGCCAGCATTTATTGCCCATCCCTAATTGTCCTTGTTCGGAGGGCATTTAAGAGCCAACTATATTGCTATGGGCCTGGAGTCACATGTGGGCCAGACCGGGTAAGGACGGCAGATTTCCTTCCCTAAAGGGCATTAGTGAATGAGATGGGTCTGTCATTATAAAAATCAGCCATGGTTTCATATTCATCTTTCAAGTTTTTTTAAAAGCCAGGTCCCTGGAACATTACCCTGGATCTCTGGAATGCTTGTCCAGTGACAAAACCACTATGCCATCACCTTCCATGGGGTTTAATCCAGACAAATGTGAGGTAATGCATTTTGGAAGGTCTAATGCAGGTAGGGAATATACAGTGAATGGTAGAACCCTCAAGAATATTGACAGTCAGAGAGATCTAGGTGTGCAGGTCCACAGGTCCACAGGTGGAGAAGGTAGTCAAGAAGGCATACGGCACGCTTGCCTTCATTGGCCAGGGCATTGAGTCTAAGAATTGGCAAGTCATGTTGCAGCTGTATAGAACCTTAGTTAGGCCACACTTGGAGTACAGTGTTCAATTCTGGTCGTCACACTCTCAGAAGGATGTGGAGGCTTTAGAGAGGGTGCAGAAGGGATTTACCAGGATGTTGTCTGGTATGGAGGGCATTAGCTATGAGGAGAGGTTGAATAAACTCGGTTTGTTCTCACTGGAATGACGGAGGTTGAGGGGCGACCTGATAGAGGTCTACAAAATTATGAGGGGCATAGACAGAGTGGATAGTCAGAGGCTTTTTCCCAGGGTAGAGGGGTCAATTACTAGGGGGCATAGGTTTAAGGTGCGAGGGGCAAGGTTTAGAGGAGATGTATGAGCCAAGTGTTTTACACAGAGGGTAGTGGGTGCCTGGAACTTGCTGCCGAAGGAGGTGGTGGAAGCAGGGACGATAGTGACATTTAAGGGGCATTTTGACAAATACATGAATAGGATGGGAATAGAGGGATACGGACCCAGGAAGTGTAGAAGATTTTAATTTGGACAGGCAGCATGGACGGTACAGGCTTGGAGGGTCGAAGGGCCTGTTCCTGTGCTGTACCTTTCTTTGTTCTTTGTTCTTTGTTCATGGGACATTCCCCAAGAGCCATTCTGATTAAGCTGCCCGTTATTTTCCCATGCCACACCCCTTCAAACTTCCGTTCTTGTCTCCGTGAGGCAATTTACTATGGATAGCTACCTGAAAGGGAAAGATTTGAAAGACTATGTGGGAAGACTGGGCGATTGGGAAGGAAGTCTGGCATCCATACCCGGGACAGATGGGAGTGTTGGGTTCCAACCCGAACCCAGTGGGTACCATCCTTGCCTCTGATGTCAGAAAGTCGCTTTGAAGTCGCACACTGAGGCTTGAACGAGCGTAAATTCCAAGTTGACACGAGCAGAGCTGCCCCTCAAATGAAGCGATAAGTAAAGGGTATCCGCCCTCTCTGGTAGACCTAAAAATTCCATTGCCTTATTGCAGAGAGGAGTGGATGAAAATATTAATCCTTCACCCAGCATCTTTAAAAAACAGATTGTTTGGCGGGAGCTTGCTGTGCACATACTAGCTACCAGGTTCCGACATTTCACGAGCTCTTCACTGGCTGTGAAGGGTTAGGGGCAATTCTGAAAGAACAGGCATGATGGACTGAACTCTCCCCGTCTCTGTCATAAGATTTATAGCATTCGATACAAATGTTAACTTTCATGCTGACAAACAACGATATCGCGATGAATGAGGCGGATGCATCTTCGAACGGGATAAAGAATTTGCCAAATCAGAATGTCAGTGGGGGGAATTGACTGTCGTCCCCCGGAGGCGGGTTTGGTGGTGGTGGGTATTCAACTGGGTGGGAGGGTGCCAGGCAGGGTGCCCTGCCTCCGGGGAAGGCTTGTGTGTGGGCTTCCTGCCAGGGTGGGGGGGACAGGTCCACATTCAAAGTTGCTCAAATGCCTGATCGAGGGTCCTGGCCTTGGGGAGGGTGGGGGCCCGCTGTGGGCCACCCCCTCCGCCCTTTTTGCCGACCCTCCCCTCCCACTCTCGCGACCCTCGTCACAGTCAGCCACCTGACACTGCGACAATGCAGCAGTTGGCTCTTTATTGAACGGTCTTCAAAGCAATATCTTGCGAAAAATCTTCATGGTTCCTCAGAAAGGGTGGATATGATTGGGGATGGTTTAGCACAGGGCTAAAGAGCTGGCTTTTAAAGCAGACCAAGCAGGCCAGCAGCGCGGGTTCAACTCCCGTTCCAGCCTCCCCGAACAGGCGCCGGAATGTGGTGACTAGGGGCTTTTCACAGTAACTTCATTTGAAGCCGACTTGTGACAATAAGCGGTTTTCATTTCATTTCATTTCATTACTGCTGTTATCCCTGGTTATCATTTGCCCACAGCACCTAAAAGATGTTTCAGAACAGCTGAACAATTGTCTTCTTTGGAAATCTCCTTTCTAATTATTGTCAAGGTTTTGGAAACTCCGGAGGAAGCGTCTTCATTGGATTTTTCCTATTGTGCAACCCTACCAATCCATCATTTATTGGTGCCAACTTTACACCCCAGGGTTACAGTTTGTGGAGACAACGAAAAGGACGTCAGTAACAACAGTCAATTGTACAGCAGGCTTATAGTATTGAGACCTCCCAAAGCTCTAGGAGTGATTATTAAACTTAGATTTAATATTGAGCCACGGTTAGGGTACATGATCAAACACCTGGTACAAAGAGGCAGGTTTCACAGAATGTCTTCAAGAAGGAGAGAGGCGTAGAGAGGTTTAAGGAGGGAATTCCGGACCTCGGGGGCTTGGCAGCTGAAGGCATTGTTGTAAGACGTCATGTGTATAATTCGGTAGCTCTCATGACGAGGTTCTGAGTTTTGAATAGTTTAACAGTAAGTGTTCATTCACTATTTGTAACAATGTGCAAAACGTACAGGATAAGGTCTGAACTAGGAGCTGTCTCCATGCTTGCTTCTACACAGGTCTCTGTCTAGTATAAGACTGCCCTCCAGGCACGGATTGCACCTCACACTGTGGGCAGCACCGTACCCAGTCCCACATTAATCCTTTCCATGCCAGAATCTTGTACTGGAGGCATGGCTACCAATGTTAGCGAGATGAAAATCCAGGAAAACTCAGAGACTGGAATTAAAGGAATGCATAGTAATGAGCGAGCTGAACGAGGTTGCGATGATAGACACCCTTTACTAAATTTATTTTTTTGAAACAAAAGTATCTTTCCTTTATGGTACAAATATTACTCTGAGTTCGGTACGAACATAATTGATACGGCAGTTATTATTAAGTCATATTTTTTCAAAATAATTTCTATTTAATGATATTTGCAATAGCCTCACACGTAGATATGCACCCCACATTAATCCTTATTTTATGATAATTTTAATATGCAGATAAAGACATATTCAGTGTGTCAAAGTGACAGGAACTGTTTTTACAATATGCTTTCATGTTACAATCATGCGAAATAACATTACATTAATCACCAAGAGATTTCATCCTTCCCCTGGCTACTGTATTTTTATCAATCCTGAATTTTTCATTTAATGAACCGAATATCAACCTGTCAGCCAACTCTCCCTTTCTTTGCCCGAGAAGCAAGGATTCTTCGAGTTCAGAGTCGTGTGAAACTGATAAGCTTTGAAAGATTTATTTTACTTATAAAATTCTCGGAGGTGCCGAAAAATACGTGCAATTTCACATTTTCTCCCAGCCATTCATTAAAGTATTGCGGGGATCATTCATCAAACTTGAGAAAAGGGAGTTGGCATCCATAGATCATCCGCTACGAGGCACCTGTGTATCATTCAAACTTATTGATTGTTCGAAGTGGCTCAACAAAAGATGCTCCTGAAGAGGTGCGGGGATGGGGGGGGGGGGGGGGGGAAGATTATTACCACAGAGGGGTGGGGGGGGTGGGGAAATATTACCAGAGGTTTCATCTCATGTTAGCAATTTTCACATGCTTCGAAGTCTAAATCTATTGTAATATAGACAAAGAGCTTCTCTTTTTGTCCATAATCATGCTTTTTCATTTAAACTGGACACAATCCAATTGATCTTCATTTCTCATATCTCGCATTTCAACACTTTGCCTTTCCGAATGCTTCGACTTTGTGAATCCTGTCAGCAGCTTTTAAGTGAAATAAATTGCAATGAATGTTCGGTTTGGCTCGATATGTATGAGGTTTAACGATGCGGAAAATATTCTCACACTGATTTCTAACCCATTGATTGTTTTTACTGTTGATGACATGATCCACGCTAATACATTCTGATTTTGAAATTAGCAAGTGCTGTTCGCTGTTTACGAATTCAGTTTTTTTGCCACAGGGAACTGTGTACCATTAAGTCCTTTTGCGTGATTGAGGTAACTGGAAGCTGAGAAACATTTCTTCTGAAATGTAGTGAGTTGATCTGGCATTCCAGATGCCTCCTCCACCCCTAAGATGTTCACATTGCATATCAACTGGGCTTGAGTTGGAATTAATCTTGCCTCCAAGTTGCAACATTCCTGATTCAGATGCCAGTCCAAAACTAAATCCAGGTACCCTGGTTGGGGCGGCAGGGTGGCACGGTGGTTAGCACTGCTGCCTCACAGCGCCAGGGACCCAGGTTTAATTCCGGCCTCGGGCAACTGTCCTTGTGGAGTTTACACTTTCTCCCCGTGTGTGCGTGGGTTTCCTCCGGGTGCTCCGGTTTCCTCCCACAGTCCAAAGATGCACAGGTTTGGTGGATTGGCCATGCTAAATTGCCCCTTAATGTTCAAAGGTTGGGTGGGGTTGCGGGAATGGGTGGGGAGTGGTCCTGGGTGGAGTACTCTTTCAAAGGCTCGGTGCAGACCCGATGGGCCAAATGGCCGCCTCATGCATTGCAGGGATTCTATGATTTTAATGCAGTGCTGATGGAGGTGATGCCTTTTAAAGCACCTCCCAGAAGGAAAGAAACAGTTTGAAATTGTCAAAAACCAATACCATTGGTACCAGTAATACTGGACTTCCATATCCAGTGACACAAGACCAGATTGACCAGCACCATAATTTTCAAGTCTTATTGTTTTTCTATGTGCTCTCCCTGGTGGACGCAAACGATGCCCTTACATAAATTGGAAGAAGAGGAAGGCGTGGGATGTGGGGGGGGGGGGGGGGGGGGGGGGGGGTGGGGGCTGGGTGTAGTAAGGTGGGGCGGGATGGGGTGGGGCTGGGTTGCATTATCGGTGGCCCCAGTCATTATTTACCCCTCAATAAACATCATAAAACCAGCTAACTGGTCTTTTTCATGTTGGTGTTTGTGGGAGCTTGCTGTGTACAATATAGTATTTCTACTATGACAGTGGCTGGGATTTTCCTGACCTGCCCATGACGGGAATCATTGTGGACAGGGTGGGAAATTTTCTTTATTCATTAACCATGTGGAGTCGCTGGCTGGGCCCAGCATTTATTGCTTCTCCCTAATTACCCTTGAGAAAGTGGTGATGAGCTGCCTTCAGCTGCAGTCCTTGTGATGTAGGTACACCCACAGTGCTGTTAGGTAGGGCTTTGCAGGATTTTGACACTGCAACAGTGAAGGAACGGCCGATATATTTCCATGTTAGGATAGGGAGTTCTTCTCCTTTCCCAAACACCTTTATTTTCCTTGAACACATTCGATACAAAACTCTATCACACCACAAGTGCAACCACTTTACATATCAGTGTCAATTATTGGATACTTAACATCAATTTGACATGTAATTGGAATGTCTCTAAACCCATTCCTAACATTCAGCCCTTTGGCCTTCTGGATGGTAAAGGTCATGGGTTTAAAAGGTGCTATCGAACTGCCTTGTTGATTTTCTGCAATGCATCCTGTAGAGACGGTGCACAATTCAAAGGGTTAACTCTAACACGACACTAATAATAGCTACTGAGCATGTGCATAAGGGATAATGTTGAAGGTGATCAATAAGGCGGGGCTGCTTTGTCCTGGATGGCGACGAGGTTTTTGAGTGTTGTTGGGGCTGCACTCATCCAGGCAAGTGGGGAGCATCCCATCACACTCCTGACGTGGACAGGCTATGGGGGGGTCAGGAGATGAGTTACTGTCCGATGAGTAACCAACCTCTAACCTGCTCTCGTAACCACATTATTTATATGGCTGGTCTAGTTCAAGGGTCTGTTCAATGGTAACCCCCAGGATATTGATAGTGGGGGGAATTGAGCGATGGTAATGACATTGAGTGTCTAGGGGAGATAGACGTCA
The DNA here is from genome assembly GCF_902713615.1 of Scyliorhinus canicula. Lineage (NCBI taxonomy): Eukaryota > Metazoa > Chordata > Chondrichthyes > Carcharhiniformes > Scyliorhinidae > Scyliorhinus > Scyliorhinus canicula. The sequence continues at coordinate 8,373,408 of NC_052155.1, read as the reverse complement.
ACATCTCTTGGTGCAGATGGTCATTGCCTGGTCATTAGTGCCTTTTTATATTTATATTCATGGCCCGTAGTTTTGGATTCCCCCACAAGCGGAAACATCTTCCTTATCCCGTCAAACCCCTTCAGAATTTGCAAGACATCTAGACATCTATCAGATTATCCCTCAGCTTTCCCTTTTCCGGAGGAAACAGCCCAATCCCGATATCGCTAACCTCTCAATTCTGGTATTGTCTGTGTCAAAGTCCAATGTCATTGTATCAATGTTGCGGTAGGGAGCCAAAAATTGTGCACAGTGTTGCAAGTGTGGCCTAACCAAGGCCCTACATAAGTTGTACACAACGGGTAGCTTGTATCAGGACATCGCCCGGTTCCATGCACCCCGAATGGCACAATTTCCACCTGGGCCGCCGGGGTGGGGGTGGCATCAGTTGGTGGAGAAGGTATCGGTGCGGGAAATAGTCGGGGTCACCAGCCCTTGGCGCAGATCGGAGGAATGTATGGGAGCTGTCAATTGCCAAGCTGCTAACAGGCCCATCCAGAGTCTCGACAACTAAATGCTCAAGGTGGGTGGTTTTCAAAAAGCGGCAGATATGATGTCAGATGTATAAATGTTATCACTTTTCATAATTATCGGTAGCAGGATCTGCGATCTGCCCGCACTGACAGCTGTCAGAACACAATGAAGCATGTGCATTGACATCCCTGATCTGGTGTAATTTCACAAGTATCTCTTGGATGATCTGAATGTTATTATCTACAGCCAAGAGGAGTACCTGTCAGTGCCGCAGTGGGTACAGGAGCTGCTAACGTTCACTGTCTGTCCACTGACAGTGCTTTCTGATGAGCGCCTCTGAAGTGACATTTGCTGTGACAGCAAGGGGAGAGCGCGCGAGTGCACGTCCCAGGGCTAACTACTTCCAGGAGCAACAGAACTGCCAAGGTGCCTGCGAGGGGCAAAGGTCATAAAGGCTCCTAATCAATTCATCAGACAACTGCGAGAATTCGCTGTGGGGCAATCAATGGTTTAGATAGCAGTGATGCATCTTTGATTAAGAAAGCAGACTTAACTCTTATTATCGAATGACGCAGCGCAGAAGGCAATCATTGGGCCCATTGTGATTGTGCCAACTATCGCTGGCGGCTCTGCCGTGTGTTCCTGCGAGAGAGAGAGAGAGAAAAGGGGAGTTGTTAATGCACAGCAGCATTTCAGAAGCGAGGAGAAAAGTTCTGGGGGAGAACACTCCATCCCCGGACTCCCAAATCGTGTTTCCCAATGGGACGAAGAATCGGAAAGTGGAGATTGGTGCTGGGTGCCAGGTGTTGGCGGGCACTGATCTGATCGCGATGCTCCAACCCCTCGCTGGCGACGGGTTAAAGTTTCATATCCGCGTGCAAGCGGGAGGATGTAAATGAATGTAAATGCACCTAAATGGGTGGCACTGCCATGGTGCCCAGGTGCCAAAGAGAGCGCCAGAGTACCACCCTCCCCACAGCCCGACCACCTCCCCACAGCCCGACCACCCAGGGGTCTCCAATGACCTGGGAGATCCTCTTCACGTGTCGTTATGACTGGTCCACGTTTGTGTGGACCAGTATTAAACGGCACCCGGTCGAGTCCTCGCTGGGGAGGCTGATAGTTCCCGGGCCCCGGGAGAATATGACGCAGACATATTCAACTGAGTTCCGTGGCTCATTTCAATATGCTGAGCTGGATCTCGCTCACGTGAGATCACGCCGTCTCGCAAGGGTCGGCTGAATCTCGCGGGATGTCTCGAGCGTCGCGAGGCCTCTCGCGAGATTCAGCAGCCTGATCGCAACGCCAAGTCGGGCGTGGCACAGCTGGTAACTCCTGCCCAAAACGCTTTGGCTTAATTAGTTGGCAACAACGCCCACTCCAGTGCTTCAGTACAGAAATCAAGGTTGGCGCTCTGGCACAGCGCTGAGGGAGTGCTGCACCATCGGAGGTATAGCCCCCATTAAACCAACACCCACTCGGGCAAAAAGACTCCATGGCGATATTTTGAAGAATAGTGGTGGAGTTATCCCTGGTGTCCCGGACAATATTTCTCTCAATCAACATCGCAAGAATCAGGTGACCTGGCCATTATCATTGCTTGCTGTTTGTGGCAGCTTGCAGTACGCAAACTGGATGCTGCCTTTCGGATGTTACAGCCTGGCAAAATAGTTTCATAGGCTGTAAATTGCTTTGCGATGTCTGCTGGATGATAAACGGTGTTACGTAAATCTTTATTTTTTTTTCCATTGCACGTTGTCCAACAGTTTTGACGCTGGCCCGGTACAGCTGATTGGAAATTCAAATATGACGATTGCACTTCTGATTGCGTTTTAGAAATAAATAACAGACATCGCCATTGGTTATGTGACCTCAGTACAGGTACAGACAGATGAACTTGATTCACGCGCAGAACTTGGATGTGGTTGCTGTAACAGAGACTTAGTTAAAAAAGGGACAGGACTGGCAATTAAATATTCCAGAATATCGGTGTTTTAGGCGAGACAGGGAGGAAGGTAAAAGAGGTGGGGGAGTTGCAATATTGGTTTGGGAACATATTACAGCTGTACAGAGGGAGGACACCATGGGAGAATCAAGTAACGAGGCACTGTGGGTAGAACTCAGAATCAGGAAGGGGGTAGTCACTATGTTGGGGGTGTACTACAGGCCCCAACAGTCCACAGGAAGTTGAAGATCAGAAATCTAAGCAGATTCTGGATAGATGTAGAAATAGGGTTGTTGTTGTGTGGACTTTAATTCCCTCATATTGACTGGAAATCCCTCAGGACTTTGTCATAATATACATCCATGTATATAATGGAGTGCAGACAGGCAGTGATTGACACACAGGATGACCAGTGAGCACACGGAACACAGCAGCCAATCACCAGACAGGACACGACCACTATAAAGCCAGAGGGCACCAGTTTTCCCGCTCTCTCGGGATCCAGCCTCTGAGACAGTCAGAGCTCGTGAGCAGCAGCCAGTGCAAACACCATGTGGTAGTCAGTCAGTCTGGTCAGGCTAGCCTCAGGTCTCCTTACAAGTCAGCACAGTGTCAACCCACAGTTGAACATGTAAAATAGTTAGATGTTAAATAAAATCGTGTTGCATCTCATCAAGTGTTGGAAGTCTGTCTCTCGCTACACTGCATCAAACGCAGTCCACATTGACCCAGCCTACCCAACACATCAGGCTAGGAGTCTGGATGGTGAGGAATTTGTTAAATGTGTCCAGGAAGGTTTTTTGGAACAATATGCGGATAGTCCGACTAGAGAGGGGCCTATATTGGACCAAGTACTGGGGAACGAGCCCGGCCAGGTCATCAACGTTGCAGTGGGAGAACATGTGGCAAACAGTGACCACAATTCCGTAACCTATCGGATACTCAGGGAAAAGGACGAGTGTTGTCCTCAGGTTAAGTTGCTGAATTGGGGGAAGTCTAACTAGACCAGATTAGGCAGGATTTAGAGCGCTGTTGTTCGAGAGAGGCTGTTTGAGGGCAAACCCACATTTGGCATGTGGGAGTCTTTTAAGGAGCAGCTGATGGGAGTGCAGGATAGGCATGTGCCGGTTTAAAGGAAGGACAGGAAAGGCAGGATTCAGGAACCATGGATGACCAGGGAAATTGCGAGTCAAGTCAAAAAGAAAATAGATTCAAATGTTAGGTACAGGCAACTAAAAACAGATAAAGCACTTGAGGAATACATGGAAAGTAGAAAAGAGCTCAAGCAGGGCATTAGGAGGGCAAAAAGGATTCACAAAATGTCCTTTGCAGACAGGATTAAGGAGAACCCCAAGGCATTTTATACATATATTAGGAACAAGAGGGTAGCTAGAGAAAGAGTTGGCCCACTCAAGGACAAAGGATGTCTCAGAGGGATGTGTAAACACTTTAGAACAGGTCGTTATTACGAGGGAATAAGTGATAGGTGTGTAAAAAGCATTAAGGTAGACAAATCCCCAGGGCCAGATGGCATCTATCCCAGATTACTAGGGAGACAAGAGATGAAATCGCTGGACCTCTAAGAGAAAGTTTTGTGTCCTCACTGGCCACAGGTGAGATCCCAGAAGATTGGAGGATAGCCAATGTTGTACCGTTATTTAAGAAGGATTGCAAGGGTAATCTGGGTAATTATAGGCCAGTGAGCTTGACGTCAGTGATAGTGACATTTTTGGAAAAGATTCTCAGAGATAGGATCTCTGCACATTTGGAAGTGAATGGTCTTATTAGCGACAGACAGCATGGTTTTGTACGAGGGAGGTCATGTCTCACTAATTTGAATGACTTGTTTGATGAGGTGACAAAAATGATTAATGAGGGAAAGGCTGGGGATGTTGTCTACCAGGACTTTAGTAAAGCATTTGATAAGGTCCCTCATGGCAGGCTGGTGCAAAATATTAGATCACATGGGGGTCAGGTGTGAACTAGATGGATGGATCCAGAACTAGCTTGGCCATGGAAGACAGAGGGTAGCAGTGGAAGGGTGTTTTTCCGAATGGAGGTCTGTAACTAGTGGTGTTCCGCAGGGATCAGTTCTGGGGCCTCTGCTCTTTGTAATATATATAAATGACACGGAAGAAAACATAGTGGGTCTGATTTGGAAGTTTGCGGATGATACTAGGATTGCAGGAGTTGCGGATAGTGATGACGATTGTCAGAGAATACAGCAGGAAATAGATAGGCTGCAAATTGGGCAGAGAAATGTCAGATGGGAGGTGATGCATTTTGGGAGATCCAATTCAGGTGTGAGCTACAAAATAAATGGCAGAACCATCAGGAGCATAGAGACACAGAGAGATCTGTGTGTGCAGATCCACAGATCCTGAAGAGTGGCCGCACAGGTGGAAATGGTGGTAAAGAAAGCATATGGCACGCTTGCCTTCATAGGACGAGGTATTGAGTATAAAAGCTCGAAAAGTATGTTACAATTATATAGAACATTGGTTAGGCCACATTTGGAGCACTGTGTCCAATTCTGGTCACCGCACTGCCAGAAGGACGTGGGGGCTTTGCAGAGAGTACAGAAAAGGTTCACCAGGATGTTGCCTGGGATGGAGGGTATTAGCTATGAGGAGGGATTGAATAAACTGGGATTGTTCTCCCTAGAGAGACGGAGGCTGAGGGGCGACCTGATAGAAGTTAATAAAATTATTAGGGGTATAAATAGGGCGAACAGTTGAAGGTTTCCAGGGCGAAAATGACAATTACAAGGGGGCTCAAGTTCAAGCTGAGGGGGGAGAGGTTTATTGGAGATGTGCGGGGGAGGTTTTTTGCACAGAGGGTGGTGGTGGCCTGGAATTTACTGCCAATTGAGGTTGAGGCAGATACGTTAGCGACCTTTAAGACTTATCTGGAAAGGCACATGAAGAGTCGGGGTAGAGAAGGATACAGGCGATTGGTCTCGATAGGACATGTGATCGGTGCAGGCTTAGAGCGCCGAAGGGCCTGTTCCTGTGCTGTATTGTTCTTTGTACTCACGTTCACATAGGGTGTGCATGCAACCGATAAAGGTTTTATATCAATGTGGTGAATCACAGTAGCGTAATTCACACTGTATTACTATGTCTCTGTAAGCTCGGCCCACGGGCAGTTGCGCTGCTCTGCCACTAGGGGGAGATGCACTGGGAGTGTACGGGAGTTTGTACTGGGCTCCACCCACGGCTCCTCCCCCCTAACCGGAAGTATAAAGGTTGATGTTGAGAGCCTGCCTGCCAGTTCATCTGGAGTTCATCTTGTCACAGGCAGGCTCTGTTGTAAGACGATTAAAACCACTGTTCACTTCTAACCACGTGTCGCGTGAATTGATGGTCACATCAATCAATTCAAGTTGTTAGTGTTGAATGTCTGTTCCTAAAGTGGCAAAATGAAAGGTGTGTTATTTCTTTCTTGTGTCTGAGTAACTTCCCTGATTGCACAAGAACATAAGAAGTTGGAACATGAATGAACCATGTGCTTGTCGAGCCTGTTCCACTATTAAAAACAAAGAACAAACAAAAGTACAGCAGAGGAACAGGCCCATTGGCCCTCCAAGCCTGTGCCGACCATGGTACCCTAACTAAAAATAAAACTTTTTGTCCTGACTCGGTCCGTATCCCTCTATTTCCTCCCTATTCATGGACCCATCCAGATGCCTCTGAAATGTTGCTAATGTGCCTGCTTCCACCACATCCCCTGGCAGCGAGTTCCAGGCACCCACCACTCTGCGTGAAAAACTTACCCCACACAGAGGCTTTTCCCCAGGGTAGAGGGGTCAATTACTCAGTGCAAGGGGCAAGGTTCAGAGGTGATGTATGAGGCAAGTTTGTTACACATAGGGTAGTGGGTGCCTGGAACTCGCTGCCGGAGGAGGTGGTGGAAGCAGGGACGATAGTGACATTTAAGGGGCATCTTGACAAATACATGAATAGGATGGGAATAGAGGGATACAGACCCAGGAAGTGTAGATTATTTTAGTTTAGACGGGCAGCATGGTCGGCACTGGCTTGGAGGGCCGAAGGGCCTGTTCCTGTGCTGTACTTTTCTTTGTTCTTTGTTTGTTCACATCTCCCTTAAACTTTCCCCCTCTCACCTTGAACCTGTGACCCCTCGTAATTGGCATTTCCACCCCCGGAAAAAGTCTCTGACTATCCACCCTGTCTATGCCTCCCATCATTTTGTAGACCTTTATCTGTTCTCCCCTCAGCTTCCGCCTTTCCAGAGAAAACAATCCTAGTTTATTCAAGCTCTCCTCATAGCCAACACCCTCGAGACCAGGCAACATCCTGGTGAACCTTGTTTGCACTCTCTCCAAAGCGTCCTTCTGATAATGGGGTTACTGATTCAGTAAGATCATGGCTGATCTTTGATCTTGAACCCCATTTTCCCACACATTTCCTGTCTCTCTTGATTCCCTGAGAGGACAAAAATCTGTCAGTCCCACAGCCTTAAATCTATTCACCGATGGAGCATCCAAAATCCTCTGGGGTGGAGAATTCCAAAGATTCACAACCCATTGAGTGAAGCAATTTCCCCACCGCTTAGTCCTAAATGATTGGCTCGTTATCCTGACACAGACTCCCCACACACTCTCTGACCAATGGAAATAATCTCTCAGCATTTACCCAGTCAAACCCCTTCGATGTTTCAATGTGATCACCTTTTAACGTTCAGGACTCCAGAGAGTAAAGGCCTAATTCACTCAGCCTCTCATCGCAGGGACCAATTTAGCGAATGTTTGCTGTACAGCCTCCATACAAGTATATTCTTTCCTATATGTGGAGACCAAAACCGTGCACAACTGTCCAGATGTGGTCCCACCAACACCCCATCCAACTGGAGCATGACTTCCTTATACCTGTACTGATCTCCACTTCCAATAATGGCCAACATACCATTTGCCTTCATTTATTTTCATTTTTCCAATTAAGCGGCAATTTAGCGTGGCCAATCGACCTAACCTGCACATCTTTGTGGGGGGGGGGGGGGGGTGGGGGGGGGGTGGGGGGGGGGGGGGGTGAGACCCACGCAGACACAGGGAGAATGTGCAAAATCCACACGGACGGTGACCCCGGAGCTGGTATCGAACCCGGGTCCTCGGCGCCATGAGTGAGACAGCAGTGCTAACCATTGCGCCACCGTGCCACCGACCATTTGCTTTCCTAATGGCTTGTTATAGCTGCATGCTAATATTCTGCAATTCTTATACAAGCGCACCCAAATCTCTTTGAACACCTCACCTTTTAAAAAATATTTTGCTTTTTAATCCTTGCGACCAAAATGAATAACTTCACACTTCGTACATCAAACTCTATCAGCCATTCTGTTTTCCACTCACTTCACATTTCTACATCCCTTTCACAGAATCATAGAATTCACAGTGCAGCAGGAGGACATTCGGCCCATCGACCATATGAAACAGCACCCTACCCAAGCCGACACCTCCACCCTATCCCCGTATCCCAGTAACCCCACCCAACCTTTTTGGACACTAACGGCAATTTAACATGGTCATCTTTGGACTGTGGGAGGAAACCGGAGCACCCGGAGGAAACCCACGCAGACAGAGGGAGAACATGCAGACTCCACACAGACAGTGACCCAAGGCCGGAATTGAACCCGGGTCCCTGCTGCTGTGAGGCAGCAGTGCTAACCACTGTGCCGCCTATGTATATTTCTATGAATGTTTTTCACACGAACAAGATGGCGGTCTGTTCAAAGATGGCGCAAACACTTTGCTGATGTCACTTAACATCAGGTGACGCATAACCGGCAGGAATGTATTCCCAGAAACGAAACACATTCCTCCGGGTTTCCTCCGGGTGCTCCGGTGTCCTCCCACTGTCCAAATATGTGCGGGTAGTTGGATTGGCCATGATAAATTGCCCTTTAGACGTGCGCAGATTAGGTTACGGGCATAGGATGGGGTAGTAGGGGGAGTGGACATGTGTAGGGTGCTCTTTCAAAGGGTCGGTGCAGACTCGATGGGCCAAATGGCCTCCTTCAGCACTGTAGGGATTCTATAAGTCAGGAATAACCCTGAAGAACATTTTGTCAATGTTTTGTATTTCTCACTCGTGAATAATGTACCTATAACTTCATCTCTAGTTCAAAGATAAACAAAACTGATCCAGTGATGGGGAAGGTGATCTGCTTGGTCCCAGGAGGAGTATTGTCAGACATCCATAGGAGAAATCCAGACCTCAAGCCCTATACTAGACGACGACTTGAATTGACAGTACAGAACGGAGTTCTAATATGGGGAATCCATGTCATTATTCCTCCATGCTTGCGTAGTAGAGTCCTTGACCATCTTCTGGAGCGACCACGACACCCCAGATCCTGCCATGGCAACCTCTGCAAGACATGCCAAATCATCACCATTACACATGAGAACACCACCCACCAGGTACGCGGTACATACTTGCACGACTCGGCCAACGTTGTCTACCTCATACGCTGCAGGAAAGGATGTCCCGAAGGGTGGTACATTGGCGAGACCATGCAGACGCTGCGACAACCAATGAACGGACATCGAGCGACAATCACCAGGCAGGAATGTTCCTCTCCAGTCGGGGAACACATCAGCAGTCAAGGGCATTCAGCCTCTGATCTCCGGGTAAGCGTTCTCCAAGGCGGCCTTTAGGACACGCAACAATGCAGAATCGCCGAGCAGAAACTGATAGCCAAGTTCTGCGTGCATGAGTACGGCTTCAACGGGGGCCTTGGATTCATGTCGCATTACATTCACCCCCCACCATCTGGCCTGGGCTTGCAAAATCCTACCAACTGTCCTGACTTGAGACAATTCACACCTATTTAACCTGGGGTTATCCTTCTTTCCAGTCGCTCCATCTGGACCTGTAAAGACTTAATTACCTGCAAAGACTCGCATTCAAAGTATCGTCTTGCATCATTGATTTTGTCTGTATATGTGTTTCTGGAACCCCCCTCTTCATCCACCTGAGGAAGGAGCTGTGCTCCAAAAGCTTGTGATCTGAAACAAACCTGTTGGATTTTAACCTGGTGTTGTAAGACTTCTTACTGGGCTCACCCCAATACAGCAAAATATAGGTAGATTGGAGAGATGGGCAGAGAAATGGCAGATGGAGTTCAATCCAGGCAAATGTGAGGTGATGCATTTTGGAAGATCTAATTCATGAGCTGACTATATGGTCAATGGAAAAGTCCTGGGGAAAATTGATGTACAGAGAGACCTGGGAGTCCATTGTACCCTGAAGGTGGCAACGCAGGTTGATAGAGTGGTCAAGAAGGCATACAACATGCTTGCCTTCATCGGACGGGGTATTGAGTACAAGAGTCAGCAGGTCATGTTACAGTTGTATAGGACTTTGGTTAGGCCACATTTGGAATACTGCGTGCAGTTCTGGTCGCCACATTACCAGAAGGATGTGGATGCTTTAGAGAGGGTGCAGAGGAGGTTCACCAGGATGTTGCCTGGTATGGAGGGTGCTAGCTATGAAGAAAGGTTGAGTAGATTAGGATTGTTTTCGTTGGAAAGACGGAGGTTGAGGGGGGACCTGATTGAGGTCACAAAATTATGAGAGGTATGGACAGGGTGGATAGCAACAAGCTTTTTCCAAGAGTGGGGGTGTCAGTTACAAGGGGTCACGATTTCAAGGTGAAAGGGGGAAGGTTTAAGGGAGATGTGCGGGGAATGTTTTTTACGCAGAGGGTGGTGGGTGCCTGGAACGCTTTGCCAGCGGAGGTGGTAGAGGCGGGCACAATAGCATAATTTAAGATGCATCTAGACAGATATATGAACGGGCGGGAACAGAGGGAAGTAGACCTTGGAAAATAGGGGACAGGTTTAGATAAAGGATCTGGATCGGCGCAGGCTGGTAGGGCCGAAGGGCCTGTTCCTGTGCTGTCATTTTCTTTGTTCTTTGTTCTTTGTAATACAGCGCCAGCATCTCCACACCACAACTTCTTGAGGGACATCCTGGTGAGGTAAGGATAAAGGAATTGGCACACAGTTATTTTGGTGGCCAGGATTAGACGCTCAAATTGAAGAGAGAGTTGGGCAATACCATCCCAATGCAAAACTGGAACACTCCACCATTGCAACCATTACATCCGTGGGAATGGCCGACACAGCCAGAGAATACACATTGATTATGCTCGTCCACTGGAGGGTCACATGTTCTCAGTAATTGTGGACTCGAAATGGCCAAAAGTCATGATAATGAAGTCAACGTCAACTGATCAGACCATTGATAAATTTGACAAAGTATTCGCATGATTAGGAACACTGGAGCAGATTGTCAGTGATAATGGTACACAGTTTACTTCAAAGGAATTTGAGGACTACTTAAAAAGGTATACACCACACCAGTCAGTTCCAAGTCATCGAGAATCGACTGGGCAAACATTTTTGTGCAATCATTAAGGCATTCTATCAAAGCACCAAAGGACCAGGGAACATTATAAAGAAAAGTAAACAGGTTTCTAATATCTTATCTGAACACTGTACATGCTGCCACGCAAAGTTCACTGGCAATGGTGTTGTTCAACAGGAAAATGCAAACACAGTTTGATTTGTGAACTCCACCTGATACTTTAGAGATTCTCAAACAACAACAAGCACAAATTGCTGAGCAGGAGAAAATCTCTAAAACGCGAGAATTCAACAAGGGATAGAGAGTGTTAGCTCGGAGTTACACCACCAACGAGAAATGATCCTTGTGAAGACAAGTTCGATATAATACACTGTACAGACAAACAATGAAGGAGTTTGGGGGCATCATGCTGATCGATTACTTGCCGAATTTGCAGAAACTTCTCATGAAGTTCTACCTTTCGAAGACTCGGAGTACGATACTTTGGAACAGAGACCAGAGATAGTGACGAGTTCAGATTCAGTTTCTGTGAACCTTTCAATGCCTAAAGTGACCAATGTGGCTACTCAAGAAGCACCATCTACAGAAAGGAATGAGGACACTTCCAAGGTCACAACTAGCCATGTTCAAGAATGTCCGAGTTCTACCAAAAAGGAATGGCCGTCCACCACAGAGACTGTCTTATTGAATTGTACATATGTATAGAAATAATACATGGTGTATCTGTTGTAGAAATGTTAATTGTTGCTATTGCACTAATAAAGTAAAGAGGGAGGATGTTATGTATCTGGGAGTGCATTCCTGCTGATTCTGCATCAGCGGATGTTGTGTGCTGGCCTCAGCAGAATTTTTGCCCTGGCTTTGGGCAGGTGACTATCTTGATTGCGTGAACAACACCCTCAATGAACCTCCCATCGTGTTTAACAAGAATCCAGAGCGTGGGCAACTCCAGACCATTTCTCTTTGCGGCAACAAAGAAACTAGCAGAACGCGGCACTGCATGAGTTAGCGTTCAGGCAGTGGAACCTTTGAGGGAGGGGCGGTTTGGGCTCAAGTTTGCCGAGGGTGGAAGGGCATTGGAATAGTTGAGTCTCGAGGTTGCAAAGAATTTTAGCAGCAGGTGAAGAAAAGCAGGAGTGGAGAGATGGGATATTCTGGAAGTGGGAGGTGTTAACTCACTGAACATCCACCTGGCAAAGGAAAAAGCCAGTCTGTCTGCTTTATTCGCAAAATCCAAGCGCAGACTACTGTTCCGATCCACACCATTCCACCTGGGTTATCCTCTCTTCCAACCTTTTCCATCGGGCAGTAGATACAAAGGTCTGAGATTACACACCAACAGGTTCAAAAACAGCTTCTTCCCCATTGTTACCAGATTCCTGAATAACCCTCTTATGAACTGAACTGATCTCTCTACACATCTTCTGTACTGCGTAGCACTACACTCCATGGGCGGGATTCTCCAATAATGGGGCAATGTCCCCACGCCCGCGAGAAAAGGGGCGCGAATCACTCCGGCGTCAGCGGTCCCCGATAATGAGGAATGCTCCCCTTCCTAATGGGCTAGGCTAGCGCCGGAGTGGTCCCCGCCGCTCCAGTCAGCGCGGAATGGCCGGCGTGATTCCGTGCATGCGCGGGGGTCCCTTCTCAGCTACGGCCCTCGGGGCAATATGGTGGAACCCTACAGGGGCCCAGAGCGGAGGAACATAAGCTAGAGGCGGGCACGATAGCATCATTTAAGAGGCATCTAGACCAATATATGAATGGGCGGGGAACAGAGAGAAGTAGATCCTTGGAAAACAGGCAACAGGTTTAAATAAAGGATCTGGATCGGCGCAGGATGGGAGGGCCGAAGGGCCTGTTCCTGTGCTGCAATTTTCTTTGTCCTTTGTTCTCCCACAGAACCAGCCCACCTGCCGATCGGTAGGCCCCGATCGCGGGCCAGGCCACCGTGGAGGCCCCCACCGGGGTTGGATCTCCCCCCCCCCCCCTTCCAAGACGGCCCCCGCAGGCACACCTTCCAGGTCCTGCCGTGTGGGACCTGAGTAACCCACGCCGGCGAGATGCGGCAGAGCCCGGAGAATCGCTGTGGGGGGGGGGCACGCTTTCAACGGTCCACGACCGGCGCGCCGGGGGAGAATTGGTAAGCCGGCATTGGGGCGCGATTCTCACGTCTCCTCTCCTCATGAGAAAATCCCTCCATACCCGGATCAACCTAGTTAACCTCCTCTGGACAGCCTCCAGTACCAGTCTATCTTTCCTTAGATAAGGGGACCAAAACTGTTCACAGTATTCCAGACGTAGTCTAACCAGTGCCTGTCTATATCCCTCGATAGACTCTGTCATCCTCACCACCTGCCTTCCCACCTATTTTTGTGTCATCCGCGAACTTGGCAACAGTACATTCAGTTTCCACATCCAAGTTATTAAAATACACTGTAAATAATTGTGGTCCCCACACTGACCTCTGTGGCACTCCACTATGTTGCAGGTTACCATCCTGAAAATGCCCCTCGTATCCCAACTCTCTGTCTTCTATCAGTTAGCCAATCCTCTACCTATGCTAATGTACTATCCCCAACATCATGGGCTCTTATCCTATTAAGTAGGTTTTTTTGCCGTCCCTTATCGAACACTTTTTAGAAATCCAAGTATACCACATCTATTGGCTCCCCTTCATCTATCTTGCTCCTGATCAAAAGAATTCTAATAAATTTGTCAGGTATGATTTCCCCTTTATAGAATTTACAGTGCAGAAGGAGGCCATTCAGCTCATCGAGTCTGCACCGGCTCTTGGAAAGAGCACCCTATCTAAGCCCACACCTCCACCCTATCCCCACAACCCAGTAACCCCACCCAACACTAAGGGCAATTTTGGACACTCAGGGCAATTTATCATGGCTAATCCACCTAACCTGCATATCTTTGGACTGTGGGAGGAAACCGGAGCACCCGGAGGAAACCCACGCACACAGCGGGAGAACGTGCAGACTCCACACAGACAGTGACCTAAGCCGGGAATCGAACCTGGGGCCCTGGAGTTGTGAAGCCATTGTGCCATCCACAATGCTACCGTGCTGCCCTTTATGAAGCCATGCTGACTCTACTTGATTATATTATGTATTTCTAAATGCTCTGCTATTACATCCTTTATAATGGAGCCCAATGACAAACGTTAAGCTAACTGGCCAATAGTTATTTGTTTTTTGTCTCCCTCCTTTTTGAATAAAGGTGTTACATTGGCAGTTTTCCATTCCTCTGAGACTTATTCAGAATTTAAAGATTCTTGTGAGATTACGACCAGTGTATCCGATATCTCTGTAGCTCCTTCCCATCAACCCATGAGATCCAGGAAACCTATCTGCCTTTAGCCCCATTAGTTTCCCGAGTATTTTTCCCCTTGTGATTGTTATTGTATTTATTTCCTCCCTCCTTCCACCCCTTGATTATTCAGTAGTTTTGGAATGTTCTAAGTACCTTCCACACTGAAGACCAATGCAAAATATTTGTTTAACTCCTCTGCCATTTCCTGCTTCCCCATTATTATTTCCCTCATCTCATTCTCTGAGGGGCCTACATTCACTTTGGCCTCTCTTTCCTTTTTATATATTTAGAGAAGCTGTTACTGTCCATTTTTATACTTATTGCCAGTTTACCCTCATGGTTTATCTTCTCCGGCTCATGTTTTTTTTTTTTGGTCATCTTTTGTTGGTTTTTAAAACGTTCCCAATCCTCTAGCTTACCACTAATTTTTGCTACACTATATGTTTTTTCTTTCAGTTTAATACTATCCTTAATCCCTTGGGTAACCCTGATTGATTTATCTCCTTCCCAGAATCCTCCTTTCTCACTGGGATATATTTTTCTTGTGAGTAATGAACTATTTTCAGAAATGTCTGCCATTACTGATCAACCGTCTTTCCTGTTAAACTCCTTTCCCAGTCCACCTCAGCCAACTCTGCCCTCACTCTTTTAGAATTACCCTTATTTAAGTGTACCACAGTTGTTTCTGACCCAAGTTTCTCACTCTCAAACTGAATGCTAAATTTAACTATGTGATGGTCACTGCTTCCGAGGGGATTTTTTACTCTGAACTATTTAATAAACATTACCGAATCCAAAATAGCCTGATCTCTGGTTCGATCCAGAGCCTATCGCCTGAGGAAATTCTGCGGATCTTGCCGATCCTGGCAAGGCTTTGACTTGACTAAATTAACCATCATGCTTTGCGTTACTCCATGCTCCATTTTATCACCATGAGACGGGCTTCACACATAGGGTTGCACCACAACCCTTCTACATTATTGATCGTAAAATAAATAAATAAGCAGTTATATGGTTAGAAAGTGATTGTACATTAAGAAGGAAAATAGTACATCGGCATGGTATATTACAAGTGGATTTCCAAGTTAAAGAAAGACCTGTGTACTTTGTATGAACCACTTCCCAAGGAGCCTTCCAGTCAGCGAAGTAGTTTCAAAGTGTAGTCACTGAAATAATGTTCAAGTTATCTAATATTTTGAGCAAATGTCTATCAAACAGACCTCAGCAATGACATTGCTCGGCAGCAGAGATTCTAACAAGCAGGGATCAGCTGTGGCTGCTACACTCTGTTGGCATTTGTCAATCAGGGCTGAATCACTTTGCACAATAAGTGGAATTTACCAAGAGGCATGATGGACTTTAATGACTTATTATTACTTATTATCACCTAAGTGCACACACCATCCTCCATCTTAATATGGTCATCAGGAATCAATTATTATAACAATATGCGTGATACAGTGAAGCCAAGAGTTATGAATCGGGATTTATGATTTAACCTCTTCTTTAATATAGGCTGCCAACTCAATTAGCATTCACCTGTCATTAACAATGCAGCGCAGGATTGGTTAAAGGATCTTTTTAACTCATTGGTGATGGTTTCATAGAATCATGCAATCATAGAATTTACAGTGCAGAGCTGGATCATTGTGCGGAGTCTGCACGTTCTCCCCGTGACTGCGTGGGTTTCCTCCGGGTGCTCCGGTTTCCTCGCACAGTCCAAAGATGTGCAGGTTAGGTGGATTGGCCATGATAAATTACCCTCAGTGTCCAAGAAAAGGTTGGCGGGGGGGGGGGGGGGGGGTTACTGGGATAGGGTGGAGGTTTGGGCTTAAGTGGGGTGCTCTTTCCAAGGGCCGGTGCAGACTCGATGGGCCGTACAAGACCCATAGGTTGAGGTGAAGTAGGGTAGTGGCAGGCTCATGTGTGACGTGGACCTGATGGATAATGTGCTGTAAAATCAGATGCAATAATTTGCGTTGTATGATGGGGAGACGTTGGTGTTTTCGCTGAGCTAGTAATCCAGATGGGATAATCATAGAACTTACAGTGCAGAAGGACGTCATTCAGCCCATCGAGTCTGCACCGACCCACTTAAGCCTACATCTCCACCCTATCCCCGTAGCCCATAAAGCCAACCTAACCTTTTTGGACTCTAAGGGCAATTTATCATGGCCAATCTGCCAAACCTGCACGCCTTTGGACTGTGGGAGGAAACCGGAGCACCCGGAGGAAACCCACGCACACAAGGGGAGAACGTGCAGACTCCGCACAGACAGTGAGCCAAGCCGGAATCGAACCTGGGACCCTGGAGCTGTGACGCAACAGTGCTAACCACTGTGCTATCGTGCTGCCCTAACTGTGCTACCGTGCTCTGGGGATGTCTCAAACCCCACCACGGCAGCTGGTAGAATTTAAACTCAATTACTTAATAATCCTGGAATTTAAAACCCCCCAGTCTCAGTCATGGTGACCGTGAAATTATCATCGGTTGCATTTTTTAAAAATCTAACTGGTTGACTAATGTCCCTTTAGGGGAGGGTATCTGCCGCCCTGTGGTTGACTCTGAAGTGGCTCAGCAAGCCATTCGGTTGAAGGGCAATTAGGGATGGGCAACAAATGCTGGCTTTGCCAGCGACACCCACACCCCGTGAAAGAATAAGTGAAAAAGAAGTAATGCCATTGTGTGAATTAGTGCCAGTGATTCACTGCTTTGAGGATGATAGTTACACTGGTGGTGAATGTGTAACGTCAGGAGTACAGATTGTACACATTTCTTGAGTCTCCCACCATCTGTTGTAGGATTACAGCAGACCATTGAGGCTGTCATGTACTAATGTGCTTAATGCATGCATTAGCCTAGTTGCGCTGGCTGTTGCCGGCATAATTGGTCATTAAGGGAGGAAATGTGAACCACATTAAAGGCGACACACATCATCATATCTGTAATCTGCACCCACTGCCCATATCTATCGGTCATTGAAGCTGCGGCAATTTCTTGCTTTCCTGCCTTGTTGAGAAAACTAAAGTCCAACCAAAACAAGGGCAGCACTCAACACAAAAGGCTTTGATCTGTCTAAACAGGAGTCGAATGAAATGCTCTGTCCAGGCCAAGTCTTGAATATTGTCGCCCAGTTCTGGACCCCGAGACCCCGAAGGTATCCAAGCCGTCGAATATTTACGCAATGATTTGAATCGCGCTATCATCGGCCCCTGTGGCAGCATGGTGGCGCAGTGGTTAGCACTGCTGCCTCACTGGCGCCGAGGTCCCAGGTTCGATCCCGGCTCTGGTTCACTGTCCGTGTGGGGTTTGCGCATTCTCCCCGTGTCTGCGTGGGTCTCAAACCCCACCCCCCCCCACCCCAACCCAAAGATGTGCAGGCTAGGTGGGTTGGCCACGCTAAAATTGCCCCTTAATTGGAAAAAAAATAATTGGGTCCTCTAATTTTTTTTTAAATCATTCGCCCCGTGCCTTCAGCTGCCTGGACTCTAAGCTTTGGATTTCCCTCCTTCTACCTCTCCGTCGCCCTCTATATCCTCTTCTCCATTTAAAATACTCCTTAAGAACAATCTCTTGGACCAGACTCCCGGCTATGTGCCAAAGGGTCCTGGAACCAACGAGGCGCAAACAAAAGTGGGGGAAATTTAATTCAAACAATGCGCTGGAACCCTGTTACCCCAGGACTCCTCTGTGATGACAAGATAAATAGAGGCCATGGTGCAGGTTGTTTTCCAAGCTCACCTGGAACTTGCCTCAGCCCCCAGAGGGTGAACATTACCTGAGAACAGCCGTGTGCGATGGTAGGTGACACCAATGCTGCATTATCTGGGCCAGGCTTGTCCAGTCCATGGCTGGCTGGCCATAACCCATCCCCAAAAGTTCTGTGTGCAGCCCACGGACTGGAGAGTTCAATGAAAGATCTTCCAGCATCTGAGTGTGTGATTGGACACAGCCACTCCATTGTGTTCGCCGCAGCCAGTGAGCCTATCAGCAGCAAATCCAGGAGTAAATCTGACTCTGATTGGACGAGCAGTGAGTCTTTTGAAGGTGTTGGCTGCTCCTTCGCTTGCAGAGCGTGCACTCTCTCACCCTCCTGCACAGGGTCCAGCCATGATCGCATTGAATGGTGGATCAGGCTCGACAGGCTGAATGGCCTACTCTAGTTCCTGTGTTCCAATGAAAGAGCAACAGCAGCAAGGTGCCAGAGCGAGTGGGTGGGGCCACAATGAAAAGCTGGGGGGAAGGAAAGCAAGGAAGGGCTCGGGAGAGAAGCAGCAAGCAGGGGCGGAAAGCAGGATGCATCAATTGTCCACAGGGTGAGTGGAATTCAGGTAGGCCGGGAATGGCTGGAGGTTGGGTAGATCCGGGAACAGCTGGAGGTTGGGTAGGCATGGGAGTGACCGGGGTCAAGTAGGCCTGGGAAAGGCTGGATGTCAGGAAGTGGCCGGAGGTCGGGTAGGCCGGGGAATGGCTGGGGGTTGGGTAGGTCTGCCAAATTAGAAGAGGGCCTGGCTGCCACCTCCTGATCCACTCCTGCTGAAGTTGTGTCCGAGGTTTGTCTGGATTGAGTGTGTGTGCTTTACCCACAAAGCAAGTCGGGAGAGGAGGAAAACAGAGGGTGAAAGTCAACCTGTCCCTGACCCCCACTTTCGTAAGAATTCCACCAATAGCCAGCATGGAATCTGTGCACCCTGAGCTGAATGCAAGGTGAATGTTTGTTAAACCCAGCTCCTTAGCTAAGGCCTGTTCCCCACCTCTGCTGTCCCGCTATAAATCTGCTTCTCAAGCAAAAAGGCATTGTTTTATCGTGAACTCTGCTGCTTGGCACATTTTAATGAGCATTTTTATCAATTACTCTTGTTTGAAAATCATTGCTTTGACTTTGATATTTTTGAAATTCATGTTTAACGTTGTATGAAAACTTATCTGACCAGAACTCCATCATCGGCCCCTTGTGTGAGTGGGGGAAAAATTGAAATGTGCCCTCGCTCCCATCCAATAAAGTTGGACAAGCTTGGTCGAGATCCACTCCTGTGCCAACCTTTGATGCCAATCACCCGTGGATATCGGAGAGCACTTCCTGCCGAGGTGGCAGTATGACAGGGAGGCACAGATTGAAGTGGCTGATTCGGGATTCGGGGAGACATCCAGCCCAACCTGAACAGCTGGGTGGCATTGCCAGTGTGTGCTATATGACTGTGACCCTCATTGCTTACAGGTGTGGTTCACACAAGGAAACGATACAATACGGACGGAGGCCATTTGGCCCATCCAACTCTCCCTTTGAAGAGCAATCCGCTCTCCGAGTTCTGTTTGAAAGCTACGATTGAATCTGTATCCAGCAGCGTAACTGATGGCGCATTCTAGAAAAAAAAAAACACAGATGATGTCAGCACTATCAATCAATTTGATTTCTCAAAGAGTTACTTGATGCGTTATCTGGGAAACATTTCTTTTCTCACTCATGCACAAGAGCAACATGACAGGGTTGCACAATCCCACCACTGCTGACGAGCCTCAAGTACAGACGTGATTGATGGCAGGTACATGACTATCCATTCGGGCGGCTGATCAGAAGGTGATGGCACTACAGAAACAGAAGGCTATTCCATTCCATTATTGAACACCACCAAACCATGCAGCAAACGGCTCCTTCTCACATTTACTGCCAATCATCTGTGCAAGCATTGTGAGGCGGAAGATTGGAAGTATAGTCTCCTGGGAAATATGGGCTATCCTCATCAAGTCTGGTCAATGATACCGGCAATTGATTTTTTTTATTTTAAATGGCATTGATTTCAAAATTCTCATCCTTCTTTTCAAATCCGTCCATGGTTTTGCCAGCTCCCCCCCCCCCCCCCCCAACCCCCCCCCCCAAATCAAGGCATTTCACTACTTTAAAAGCCACACATAAATGCCACTTGATGTTGCTGACTATACAATGATTAGGCTCGTGTTTAGAACAAAGAACAAAGAAAAGTACAGCACAGGAACAGGCCCTTCGGCCCTCCAAGCCCGTGCCGACCATGCTGCCCGCCTAAACTAAAATCATCCACACTTCCTGGGTCCGTATCCCTCTATTCCCATCCTATTCATGTATTCGTCAAGATGCCCCTTAAACGTCACTATCGTCCCTGCTTCCACCACCTCCTCCGGCAGCGAGTTCCAGGCTCCCATCACCCTCTGTGTAAAAAAACTTGCCTCGTACATCTCCTCTAAACCCTTGCCCCATGCACCTTAAACCTATGCCCCCTAGTAATTGACCCCTCTATCCTGGGAAAAAGCCTCTGATTATCCACTCTGTCAATGTCCCTCATAATTTTGTAGACCTCTATCAGGTCGCTCCCCAGCCTCCTTCGTTCCAGTGAGAACAAACCGAGTTTATCCAACCGCTCCTCATAGCTAATGCCCTCCATACCAGGCAACATCCTGGTAAATTTCTTCTGCACCCTCTCTAAAGCCTCCACATCCTTCTGGTAGTGTGGCGACCAGAATTGAACACTATACTGCAAGTGTGGCCTAACTAAGGTTCTATACAGCTGCAACATGACTTGCCAATTTTTATACTCAATGCCCCGGCCAATGAAGGCAAGCATGCCGTATGCCTTCTTGACTACCTTCTCCACCTGTGTTGCCCCTTTTGAGTGACCTGTGGACCTGTACACCCAGATCTCTCTGACTGTCAATACTCTTGAGGGTTCTACCATTCACTGTATATTCCCCACCTGTATTAGACCTTCCAAAATGCATTACCTCACATCTACGTTGGAAATGCCCAAATCTGAACAGGCTAATGGCTCTATCACAGCATGAGCTGAAAAAGAGCACAGAGGTTTCTGTGCTATTTATAATTAAATCTGTTCCTGGTGTCATGAAGATAACAACAACAGAAAATCCATGCTAAGATCTTTTAGATCTTCTGCAAGCTCCATAGTTTTGCTTCAGACATGGAAGCACTGGACGAGGTAGGATGTTCTGGTCTCGAGGGAGTGCAGCGAAGGTTTACCAGACTGATTGCTGGGATGGTGGGACTGACGTATCCGGAGAGATTGAGACGGTTAGGATTGTTCTCGCTGGAGTTCAGAAGAATGAGGTGGAAATCTCATAGAGACCTATAAAATTCTAACAGGACTGGACAGGATAGATGCAGGAAAGATGTTCCTGATGGTTGGGGTGTCCATAACCAGGGGTCACAGTCTGAGGATACGGGGTAGGCCATTTAGAGATTAGGAGATGTTTCTTCACCCAGAGAGTGGTTGGCCTGTGGAACTCGTTACCGCAGTAAGTAGTTGAGGCCAAAATATTGTATGTTTTCAACAAGCAGTTTACATGGATAGAATTTACAGTGCTGAAGGAAGCCATTCGGCCCATGGAGTCTGCACCGGACCTTGGAAAGAGCACCTTACCCAAGCCCACACCTCCACCCTATCCCCGTAACCCCATTTAATCTTTTTGGACACTAAGGGCAATTTAGCATGGCCAATCCACCTAACCCGCACATCTTTGGACTGTGGGAAGAAACCGGAGCACCCGGAGGAAACCCACGCACTTGGGGCGAAGGGGGATCAAAAGATATGAGGGGAAGCGGGATTGAGTTGGATTATCAGCCATGACCATAATGAATGGCAGAGCAGGCTCGAAGGGCCGAATGGCCTCCTATCTTTTATTTTTCCATGATGATGATGTTAATGATGACAATGAAGATCCGGAAAACAGTAACAATGGGACACATAGAGTGGCCATGGGGATAGTCACAGTTGCGAAGGGGAACATGGATTTAGTCTGGTCCAGGGAAGGATAGGAGAGGTGCTGAGGAATAATCTTTCCAAGCATAGGGTAGTAGGGTTCTGGAACTGACTCCCTGAAAGGAAGATAGAGGCGGGAACTTTCATCACATTGAAAAAAATACGTGGATGTGCACCTGAGGGGCCGTAACCTCTGAACCATGAGCTGGAATGGGGGATTAGACTGGAAACCTCTTTCACAACCAGCACAGATATTGTGGGCTGAATGGCCTCCTTCTGAGCCCTAAATCACTGATATGCCAGCCAGAGAAATGGTGTGTGAGGAATGTCGGAATATTTTATATATATTGCCTTATATGAAATGAAAATCGCTTATTGTCACAAGTAGGCTTCAATGAAGTTACTGTGAAAAGCCCCAAGTCGCCACATTCCGGCGCCTGTCCGGGGAGGCTGGTACGGAAATCGAACCGTGCTGCTGGCCTGCTTGGTCTGCTTTAAAAGCCAGCGATTTAGCCCAGTGAGCTAAACCAGCCCCTGCTGCATACACCTGTTGCAGTAATGCTATTAAAAAAAACCTTAGGTTAGCAACTCGGCAGGCCGTGATGTCACTCACAGGAGGGCCTGAGAAAGTATTTTAGTTTTGTTTTTAGCCCTGCCCTGTGTCTGTTGTTTTTCGTTCCATTTTAGGGTTCTGCTGCGCGTTCTGAGGAAATGAGTTGTGTTTCTCAGACTGATTTCTGAAAGCTTCTCTCCAAGGACATTGTGAATAAATCTGTAAGCCACTAAGTGTTAACTTTATTAATAAGTGGTATTCGGCCTGGAGGTGGATTTTGCTGAATTGAAACTTGAAATGAAAATCGCTTATTGTCACAAGTAGGCTTCAAATGAAGTTACTGTGAAAAGCCCCTAGTCGCCACATTCCGGCGCCTGTTCGGGGCGGCTGGTGCGGGAATTGAACCGTGCTGCTGGCCTGCCTTGGTCTGCTTTCAAAGCCAGTGATTTAGCCCTGTGCTAAACCAGCCCCTTTAGAGGTGGGTGGAAACGTAAGTTGAAAGACCTATCTTTACTTTTTTAAGAATTGTTTTGCTGTTAATTGAAAAGCTGTTTTTTACCCTTGGGTATAAATGGGGTTAATCCTGCATTAGTAATAATCATGTTTTAATGCAAAACGTCCTGAGCTGTCAGTGGAATCCCTCCTGGGGATGAAGTATAGTTTCCTGAAAGTTTGCAAATTGAAACATTGTTGGGGTTTCTCATCTGGTTTCCCAGTATAAATTGGGGATCTTTCCCAGGACCATAACAAAATTGGGAGGTCTTGCTGGGATTGAAGAGTATAATCCCGAGTTTGGTTCAGGATTATTCAAATTAAAAACAGTGAGTGTGTGGAACTGGTGCTTTTTTCAAGCATTGCATTCAAGTAGTTTAAGTAGCGTGTGACTTGTGAGATGGCTCTTTCAGTGGCTAAGAGCTTCCTGGGTGTGGAAGGGGTCACTGTGGTTGGTTTCAAAAGTGTGGTTTAAATAAAGCTTGTTGAATTTGGCAGACGAGCTGCGTTTGACCTCACCTGGAGAGGAGAGGAGTGCAGAAATAATACAAGCGGCTGCTCAGCATTTACATTTGCCAGAGACACAGTCTGAATTATTAGAATTGGCTAGAATCCAGATACAAGTGAAACAGGTGCAATGTGATAACAAATGAGACTGCTTGAATTTGAATTAAAAGAAAAGGAAAGAGAGAGGGCAGGAAAGGAAAAAAGAGAGTGGCAATGGCAGCAGCAAAAGAGAGAGATAGAGAGGAAATGGCAAGCAAAGAGTAAAGAGAGAGAATTTGAACTTCCTATGGGTCGTTGCTGTTTATTCCCTTATTTCCCCTTTCTTTCATTTTGCCGTTATCATTTTTTATGCATGGATGATTAATGGACATGTACCTTTAAGGTAAGCAGCAGAATTCAGAAGTTTCCGTAGAGGACACTAGGGTTCCTCCTGGTTTGAACAAGAGGCTTCAGAATGGTTGGCACCAAAGAGAAAGAGATTGGGTGGGACTCGGTTTGAGTGATTGGCTGGGGACCAATGAATTGGACAAAAGGTTGTACTCTGCCTCGTGGTGATTGGCTCCTATCCCAGTGGAATGCTTTTTAGCTGTTTGCGTTTGACTCCTAGCAGCTTAGAGACAAGATCCTATTCTTTTTCCTCTGTGTTTCCCTCCAGAACGCTTGTGAGCATCACAGTTATGATTGTAACATTACATTCTGTCATCTCTCCTTCCTTCCCTATGTACGGTATGCGTTGTCTGTATAGCATGCAAGAAACAATACTTTTCACTGAATACTAATACATGTGACAATAATAAATCCAATCAAGTGAGTGCTGTATATCTGGACCTGCAGAGTAACTGAATAAATCTATCTACAGGAAAAACAGCACAGGCTGCAAACAAAGACCAGATCTTGCTACTCTCTCTATGGAAAGGCTGTGACTGCTGTACTTCTAAAGTTGCCGAAAAACTGGGTGAATGAATCTACTGAAAAGACCATTACAGGCAGTGGGCATAGACTTTAACTTGCAAGTTTTCTGTGAAGGAAGGTGTGCTAAAAACCATAATCTGAAACAAAGACTTTTTTTCTCTTTTACTTACTTTTTTTTTTACTCCTTTCCACCCCTCTCTGTTTGTCTGTCTTGTGTGTTTGTGTAGATGGTGGGGGGCAAGTTCAAATGGGGAGTTAGGAATTTGTTAATAGTTAACCAGTTGTATTTTCTGCGTATTTCATTGTCGTTTTTGTTATAAATAAACAGTAATTGTGTTTAAACTGACAAACCTGGTGACTGTAATTATTGGGCCGCTGAGGAGCAAGGACTTCCGATATTTTTCGAAGAATTATTGGTTAATTCACTTGTTTTGTGACTCCTGGATAATTGGAGCTGGAATTGACCGCGCACTAGCCTGGGGTGTAGTAACAACTTCACAAAATGGAAATGAAGGAGAGGGGGTTGGAAAGTAAAAGAGAATATCAACTTAAAATGTTGGGGTTAAAGGCAGACAGTGAGGAAAGTCTCAAGGAAGGAGTAAACCCTCTAGTCGAAAGACCAGTGGTGATATGTTACATATATTCAAGCACTGCCAAGGTTTGATGAGAAAGATGTGGAAGCCTTTTTCATCTTGTTTGAGAGGAGGCTAAGCAATTAAATTGGCCAAAGACCATGTGGGTATTGTTGGTTCAAACAGTTAGTAGGTAGAGCTAGTGAAGTTTGTGCATGACTATCAGATGAGGTATGATGAGGTGAGAAAAGCCACCTTAAGTGCATATGAACTAGCACCAGAACCCTACAGACCGAAGCTTAGAAATCTAAGAACAAAACAGGTCAGAGGTATAAACAAAATGATTTTGATACTTTGGATCAGAGCATTTAAAATAGACCAATATGTGAAACTTTTAATAAAACAGTTATTTTGTGGGCATTTAAAGGTCAACTTCCTGCAGTAGTGCGGACTAATGTGGATGAGCAAAGGGTTAAAACTGCTAGATTGGCAGCAGAAATGGCAGATGATTTTGAATCAGTTCATAAATCAAGGTTTGAATTTAGACGTCAATTTCAGTCCGTGATGGATAGAAACTGGGAAAATGAGAAATCCACAGGAGGGCAAGGTAAAGGAGGTCTAGTTGGAGATATTATGGAGAGTTTGCCTCGGATTAAAAAAGAAACGTATGTTAGTGGAAGAGAGATAAGAAAATTTATATATTTTCATGGCAATAAATTTGGAAACATGCAAAGTCAAAGTGCTGTTAGCTGAAGAAACGTACTGGGAAGACAGGCTGGTTAAACAGGATAAGCCAGTGGGGTTCATTAAAGTGGTTTTGGCTGAAGAGGTAGAAAGGTTTGTACAACCTGTTCAGAGGTTGCTTAATAAGCAGGTGCCAGATCTTTTTAAGAATTTTATTTTCAGGGTGAGGTTTACTCATGTGTAGCAGCCGAAGTAGGTAAGGAGGTTAAAATCTTAAGGGATACAGAAGAAAGTCGACCTTAAGTGGTGAGTGATAAGGAGATATGTAGTTTGGAAGGAGTATTGCTAGAAAAGGTGGAAATATGTGGAATTAATGGTGAAAAGAGTAGTGTGCCATTATGTAAAGTAAGATTAGAGTCCACTAAAAATTGGTGAAATGGTGGTAGGAGTAATAGAGAAATTACCTTTTTCAGCCGTACAGTTTATCCTGGGCATTTGTCAGAACTGAGCGGAACTGAGTTACCAAGAGAAAAGCCATCAGGAGACAGAAATGAACCTGCAGAATGGACATAGAATTTACAGTGCAGAAGGAGGGCATTCGGCCCATTTAGTCTGTACCTGCCCTTGGAAAGAGCATCCTGCTTAAGCCCCATGCCATCCCCTTTATCCCCATAACCGCACCTGACCCTTTTGGACACTAAGGGGCAATTTATCATGGCCAATCCACCTAACCTGCACATCTTTGGGCTGTGGGAGGAAACCGGAGCACCCGGAGGAAACCCACGCACACACGGGGAGGACGTCCAGACTCCGCAGAGACCGTGACCCAAGCCGGGAAACGAACCTGAGACCCTGGAGCTGTGAAGCAACTGTGCTAACCACTGTGCTATCGTGCTGCCCATTAAATTGGCAAATGAATTTCAGTATAATTAAATGCGAGGTGGAACGTTCTTTCAGAAGATATAAAGAGATCACAGACTACTTAGAAGATGCTAATCACTCAAAACGACTACCCAGGGTGGGGCTTCGAAGAGAGTGGGGGAGGGGAATACGAGGAGGTGGTGGATAAGCAGCGGATACTTTTTCCTTTCACATCCCAAGATGATCATGAGCGATTTAAGTTACTCGCACCAGCGTACTTTGGGACCCCACCCCCTTAGTATCCCCTCGCCAATCAGTGACCTCTCCCTCACACAGTGACCCCCTTCCCACAAACTGTGCCAGGCAGCCCCTCCCTCCCCACAATGTGTCCGCTCCCTCACAGAGCGGTTCTCCCTCCACAGTGTCCGCTCCCCAATATCACGTCACCTACCTCACAAAGTGAGCCTTCTCCTCACGGTGACCCCCCCACCACCACTGTAAAATATGCCCCTCACCCACACAGTGGTAACACTCCCATACGGTGATCCACCCCACACAATGCCCCCCCCCCACCCCCACAGAGTGTCCCCTCCTGTACACAGTGAGCCTTTCCCTACACAGTGACCCCTTCTCCAACCCCATAAGCTATGTCCCCATCCCATACACAGCATTTCCTCCCCCACAGTGACCTTTCACCACACCATGACCCCTCCCCTCCACAGTGACCTCGCATGCAATAAATGTCCAACAGGCTCAACCCGCATGAATTTGCAGGATTCACTCTTTCATTTCCTACCCCAACCTTCAAGCCCCAACATTGTATCTCCCCGTCTGTCGAATCGACTGCCCGTTAGGAATATTGGGATGTTCCTCCCCTGCCAATTGCCCAGCCGTTCACTCTAACCCAATCTTGAAACGCCGCTTCCCTCGCCATGGCGACGCACTCTCACATTTGTTCCTTGATCCATCTGCATTTGCACTCCACTCCTCTCTGTTCCATCCCAACCTCTTGCATTTAGGACGGCATTTACTGGAATTCATACGATTGCAGCATAACCTCCTCTGAGCCCAGCCACAAGCCTTTGCGTTTCCTTGGTTACTCCTTGTTGCTTTGCCCATTTACCTCAATGCTCAAAAATCAGTCACAGGGAAACTAACAATGACCTGAAAGTGAGATGGAATCAGAGATTAGGGCCATTATCGGCTGGGCAGACCCACATTATTGTCCCAGCTGATACACCTTCCGAATATTGAACAGCCTTGTGTGTTTGTCAAGGGACTGAGAGAGCACCCGCAGTAAAACACATTCTGAAGAACATAAAAGGGGTTTCGATGGGGTAGACATGCAGAAGGTGCTCTCACCTCAAGTGGAGCCCAAAACTGGGGGCCTTAAATTGAAGATAGTCGCAAATAATTGCAATGCTTCAAAGAAAACAAGAGAAATAGAGAGAGTTTATTTCAAGCACAGGCTTGCGGGACGCTCTAATGAAGATCAATTGTGGCCTGAGTTTTCAGGGTAGCAGGGGCTCAGTCTCCTCCATGACTGAGCAAAGGGTGGTTTAGCACACTGGGCTAAATAGCTGGCTTGTAATGCAGACCAAGGCAGCAGCGCGGGTTCAATTCCTGTACCGGCTTCCCTGAACAGACGCCGGAATGTGGCAACTAGGGGCTTTTCATAGTAACTTAATTGAAGCCTACTTGTGACAACAAGCTATTATTATTCCACATTGCTGCTGAATCCAGTAACCCCCAGGGCCATATTACACTCTAATAAGCTCTGATTGGCGGAAGATGAGACTTCAGGCCCCCAGTTCCGCATTGACAGACAGAGGGGCTGCCTGGAGCTGTCATGGCGGGGTAAGAGGGAATACTCTCCACATCATTTCACACTGCCCCCCCCTCCCCCAAAACCATCTCCCCTCCCCCACCACTTGCCTCACAAGCTGCTGGGGAGCGGGCGGGGGGGGAATTCTAAATGAACAAATGTTTTCCGCAAGAAAAGGAAATCCTCAGGAGAGATCATCAAAGGCTAAGAATGAACGATCCCCGTTTTTAGAAAATGTATTAATGCGTGGGATGTGGGTTCTTTATATTCCAGCTGTATTAATCGAATTTAAGTTCCACCAGCTGCCGTGGTGGGATTTGAACCCCTTGTCCCCCAAAGCCTGGGCCTCTGGATTAGTCATCCAGTGATATTACCACTACACCATCATCTCCCACATGTAAAGTAATTTGTTAAGACTCTAAATATTGTTACTTTTAGAAAATGTAGCCATAAATGGGATGATCCAATACCATGAAAGAAAAGAGAGGTAGGGAGATGTTTGATAGGAAGAGTCCAATACTAGGAAGATCGAGTTGGTGTGGATTGCAATCGCTGAATACTACCACTGGGCAGCAACGGCAAAAAAGTGAGGGGATGGGTACAAGAATCCGAAACAGATTGGGTACAAATAGAGGAGGCATCCTGCAAAGGAACGACCCTCCGGGCCCTGGCCACAGCAGCACTCCCAACCTCCTCAGCAAGATACACAACGAGCCCAGTGGTAGTGGCCACGCTGAGAACGTGGGCCCGATTGAGACAGCACTTCGGGATAACCAAAATGTCCCCCATGACCTCCATCTGCAGCAATCACAGATTCCCCCCCCAGCCATGCTATATACCACCTTCAAAAGATGGAGGTGGGACGGGGGCACACTGACGGTCGGGGACTTTTACGTAGGCGCAGACGGGCGACACTAGACAAACTGACGAGGATGTGGAAACTAGCAAAAGAACAGGATTGAGACATCTCCAAATAAAGCACTTCCTCCACAAAGAGACAGTAGGGTACCCCGGGGCCCCAGAAAGCACATTACTAGAGGACCTGATAGGCACAAGCAGTGAGAAAGCGGCGGGGGGGGGGGAGAGGCGGGGGGGGGAAATATACGGACAGATACTGGACAGAGCCCGGACTCCACTGGACAGGATCAGACAAAAATGGGAGGACAAACTGGGGACAGAGGTAGGGTGGGGACTCTGGAGCGAAGCACTGAGCAGGGCCAACTCCACCTCCTCCTGCGCAAGGCTCAGCCTAATGCAGCTCAATGTGGTGCACAGAGTGCACCTGACCAGAACCCGAATGAGCTGGATCTTCCCGGAGGTGGAGGACAAATGTGAACGGTGCCAGAGGGGCCCGGCCAACCACACCCACATGTTTTGGGCTTGCCCCAAGCTTGCTGGGTCTGGACAGCCTTCTCCAAGGCAATGTCCAAGGTTGTGGGGGTGAGGGTGAAGCCATGCCCAATAGTGGCAATCTCCGGGGTACTGGAGCAGCCAGAGTTACACATGAGGAAGGGGGCCAACACCCTCGCTTTCGCTTCCCTAATCGCACGCCGGAGAATCCTGCTCGGCTGGCGATCGGCAGCACCACCCAAAGCTGGAGATTGACTCACTGACCTTTCGGAATTTCTCCACATGGAGAAGATTAAGTACTCCATCCGAGGGTCAGAAGAAGGCTCCCTGGATACTTGGGGGCAGTTGGTCGGCCTGTTCCAAAACCTGTTCGGGGCCAGCAACGAGGAGTAATCCAGGGGGAAAAGAAGATGAGGAACCAAAGGACTGCTGAAACCAATGGGGGGGAATACCATAGACTGATCCAGAGGGCAGCAAAATGTACGTACAGTTAGTCAAGTGAAGGACAAAACAAACCTCTCTGTAAAATAAAGCAAATTAGTGTGGGCAAGAAAAATGCAATGTATAAAAGTAACAACTGTTTATAAATATGAGAACAGCCAATAAAAAGATTTTTAGAAAAAAGGATTGCATTCGCTGGAGTTCAGAAGAATGAGGGGCAATGAGGCTCATAGAGACCTATAACATTCTAACAGGACTGGACAGGGTAGTTGCAGGAAGGATGTTCCCGATGGGGAAAAATCGATGTGAGCATGCCTGAAATATAATTTAATAATAATCTTTATTATTGTCACAAGTAGGCTTACGTTAACACTGCAATGGAGTTACTGTGAAAATCCCCTAGTCGCCACATTCTGGCACCTGTTCGGGGACACAGAGGGAGAATTAAGAAGGTACAATTCACCTAACAAGCTCGTCTTTCGGGAATTTGCGGGAGGAAGCCGGAGCACCCGGAGGAAACCCACGCGGACACGGGGCGAACGTGCTGATGGTTGCAGCACGGTGGCACAATTGTTAGCGCTGCTGCCTACGGCGCTGAGGACCTGGATTTGAATCCCGGCCCTGGGTCACTGTCTGTGCGGAGTTTGCACATTCTCTCCCCGTGTCTGCGTGGGTTTCACTCCCACAACCCAAAGATGTGCAGAGTATGTGGATTGGCCACGCTAAAGTGCCCCTTAATTGGAAAAAAATAATTGGATACTCTAAATGTAAATAAATAAATAAATAAATGAAATAAAAGAAAAATTTAAAAAAAGAGAGAACGTGCAGATTCCACACAGGCAGTGACCTTGGCAAGAATCGAATCCGGGTCCCTGGCGCTGTCAAGCAACAGTGTTAACCACTGTGCCACCCTGATGACAATTGGTGACATCTGAGTAGATGCAGTGAATCACCCTGGGTATGTCCTTTTTATATTCAATGCAATGTGAAGCATTACTTTGTACGGTTGAGATATCCTTGAGCAATAGGCCAGATATTTCACAGTCAAGTCTTTGAAGCTTATGCATGCTGTTGTGGCTATTTTCACAAGGATATCTTAAGACTCAGGGCTCATCTTTAACTCAGTACGAATGGGTTTTGAGAGTGTTAAAATCTCGTTGCATTAGAATCTGGGCACATCGACTAATCGTCTGCCAAGATGGGTCTGTGTACAGGGGACTAAGGGCATGGAACACTTCCTGACCAGCTGCCTATCACTTTAAGAGCCCTCCTGTTCTTCCCAGCGCTCAAAGCAGGAGTGAATTCCTATTGGGAATCCCTTTAGACTCGTGGAATGATACAGAGCAGATGGATACAATTCAGCCCATTGTATTATCTAGTTAATCCCACTCCCCATATGCCCTGTCAACATTTCCCCTTTAGATAGTTATCTAATTCCTATTTGAAAGTTGAATCTGTTTCCACTGCCCTTTCATCACAACTCATTGCGTAAAGATGGTTTCCTCATTTGATAGAATCCCTACCCTGCAGAAGGAGGCCATTAGGCCCATCGAGTCTGCCGAGCACGCTCCCCGCAACCCCACTAACCTGCACAACCTTTGGATAGTAAGGGGCAATGTTTTCATGGCCAATCCGCCGAACCTGTACGTCTTCGGACTGTGGGGGGAAACCGGAACACCCGGAGGAAACCCACGCAGACACGGGGAGAAAATGCAAACCGCACACAGACAGTCACCCAAGGCCGAGCCCCTGTCGCTGTGAGGCAGCAGTGCGAACCGCCACCGTGCCACCAATGGTTAAGTTCCTACTAACCTCCATGGCCGTGGAAAAGGCTAAGTTTCCCGTGAAGTCTGCCACAAGTTGGCCGTTATTAATTACCGCACATGCGTAGCCCCGTAAGAAATTTAAAGGAGTGCATCACTTTTTTTTAAATCACTTCCGCTTGCGGAAATAATTCTTTTGAACTTTCTTCATGAGGCATCCGGTCCATTTGCCCGTCGCTTTAAATCTGTGTCCTCTGGCCAGTGCCACCCCCTCCCCCCGCCCTGTCATCGGAAACTGCTTCTGGTGGCTCACTCACTCAGAATCCTTCAGAACCTTCAGCAGCTCCGTCAAATCTTCCCTTAAGCTTCTCTGCTCCAACCAGAGCAACCTCAGACCCTTCAGACTCGCCAGGTAACGGGTGTCCCTCTTCCCTCGCACCGTTCTAGTGAATGTCCTCTGCGCTTACGGCCAAGACATCGGGGGCTGGTTTAGCACAGTGGGCTAAACAGCTGGCTTGTAATTAAGAGCAAGGCCTGCAGCACAGGTTTAATTCCCTTACCGGGCGCCAGAATGTGGCGACTAGGGGCTTTTCACAGTAACTTCATTGAAGCCGACTCGTGACAATAAGTGATTATTATTATTATTACATTCTTCTTAACGTGTGGTGCTCACAATTGACCGCAATACGCCAACTGGGGTCTAACCAGAGTTTTGTACAGACGTAACAGCGCTTGCTTGCTTTTCTTATTTTATTCCTCTCTTACTGACTCCAAGAATCATGGCAGCACGGTAGCACAGTGGTCAGCACATTTGCGTCACAGCTCCAGGTTCGGTTCCCGGCTTGGGTCACTGTGCGGAGTCTGCACGTTCTCCCCGTGTGCGCGTGGGTTTCCTCCCACAGTCCAAAGATGTGCCGGTTAGGTGGATTGGCCACATTAAATTGCCCTTAGTGTTCAAAAAGATTAGGTTGCGTTACTGGGTTGCGGGCATGGGCTGGAGGTGTGGGCTTAGGTGGGTTGGTCTTTCCAGTGAGGATTCGATGGGCCCAATGGCCTTCTTTGGCACTGTAAATTCTATGTCTATGTCTATATTCTTTTCTGAAACAGCCTTTCGACATGGACTGTTACCTTGAAAGAGTTATGTAACATCCAAGTCTTATTTTTTTCCATCTGACTGTTTTAAAATTGTTCTTTCATTCATAAAGCCTGACTTCATTCTTCCCTCCAAATTACATTCCTTCACACCCCTGCGATAGCAGTGTTGGCACTGCCAAGAAAATTGGAAACCATTCTCCTCATGGGCCTGTGACATTCAGAAGAAATTATGTTGACCGCTTGTTCCCCTCCCTCCCCTTACAGCTGATGCTGAGATTGAACCTGTTACCTATTATTAGTACATCTCCGATTGGCAAGCTCAGCCTTCACATGGCTTCAGATCTGCCTGTGTCGATTCATTGTGACACAATTCACCTGAATTTTTCAATCAGTCACGCCAAGCCAATTTCCCCCTCTCTCATTTCCCCCCGGGGCGTCAACCCCAGTTCGAAGGAGCATGACAATTATAGCCTGGGCATTCAGGCAGTCCAGCGTCTCGTCCGTGACACACGTGTAGGAAGCCTGGCATGGCGTAAAAAGCCTTGGCATCGTGTCCGTCAGTCCTGTGGCTCCCCTCAGTCCTCCCATGGCAATGATTGCCTTGGCACCTCTTCAAAATAGCCCTCGGAATTGTCCAATCAGGCCTCCGTGTCTTAATATTCTTGATCAATAATCGGGGTGGCACGGGGGCAGGAGAGAGGTCCATTCAAGGACAAGGGGATTTCAAAAGTAAAAGGTTTGATCCCACCACTGTCCCAAGCTGTGCAGATAACAGTAATTATGGCACACAGCTCAACACAGCGACAGAACACAAATAAGAAGCTAATTAGTGAACACCATTGAAACAGTTGCCAAATGTACCACAAAACTAATTGTTGTTGGTTGACAGATGGAAGGAGGGTAAGTCACTTGATCTGAAACCAAATGTTGTTTTCTTGGACACAGTGAAAGGACTCCTGATTTATAGACATCATTAGACAGCAAGAAAATGCCTGAGGGGGCACACCCTGATGCCGTTCTGAATTCAGATGAAAACGACATTGAAATAACAGATGATACGGACTGGATTTAGCTAAATAATGACTTTACATATTGAGTTTGATGTATTGATTCATGCTGATAAAATAGCCAGTCAGCACCCCCCCCCCCCCCCCCCCCCTCCGTGGAACAGAAGGTGCCTCAACCCTCTCTCTCTCTTTAGCTCTTGCTCTCTCGCTTTTTCTCACTGTCTTGCTCTTCCTATCATGCTCTCTCTCTCTCTCTCTCTGTCTGTCTTCAGCTCTTGTTCACTCTCTCGCTTTCTTTCTCTCTCAAGCTCTCTCTCACTCTATCTTTCACTTTCTCTCACTCTCTCTCTTTAGCTCTTGCTCGGTCTCTTGTTTTCACTCTCTCTCCAGTTCTCTCTCTCTCACAGTCCCTCTCTCTATCTCTCTCCAGCTCTTTCGCTTGCTTTCTCGTTCTTCACGTTTTAACGTCTCTATCTCTCTCTCTCTCTCTCCATGGCTGTCTCTCTATCTCACTCTCCCTCTCTCTCCTCTCTTTAACTCTGTCTTTGCTGTGCTGAATTCAGTGATCGAAGATAGAGGCAAATCATTGAAGCATTGTTTGAAGGGAGTACTGCACTGTCAGAGGGTCAGTGCTGAGGGAGTGCTGCACTGTCGGAGGGTCAGTGCTGAGGGAGTGCCGCACTGTCAGAGGGTCAGTGCTGAGGGAGTGCTGCACTGTCGGAGGGTCAGTACTGAGGGAGTGCTGCACTGTCAGAGGGTCAGTACTGAGGGAGTGCTGCACTGTCAGAGGGTCAGTACTGAGCGAGTGCCGCACTGTCAGAGGGTCAGTACTGAGGGACTGCTGCACTGTCAGAGTGTCAGTACTGAGGGAGTGTCGCACTGTCAGAGTGTCAGTACTGAGGGAGTGTCGCACTGTCAGAGGGTCAGTACTGAGGGTGTGCTGCACTGTCAGAGGGTCAGTACTGAGGGAGTGTCGCACTGTCAGAGTGTCAGTACTGAGGGAGTGTCGCACTGTCAGAGGGTCAGTACTGAGGGTGTGCTGCACTGTCAGAGGGTCAGTACTGAGGGTGTGCTGCACTGTGAGAGGGTCAGTACTGAGGGACTGCTGCACTGTCAGAGTGTCAGTACTGAGGGAGTGTCGCACTGTCAGAGGGTCAGTACTGAGGGTGTGCTGCACTGTCAGAGGGTCAGTACTGAGGGTGTGCTGCACTGTCAGAGGGTCAGTACTGTCAGGGTGGTGAGTGACTTGGAGGGGAACCTCCAGGTGGTGGGATTCCCAGGTATCTGCTGCCCATGTCCTTCTAGATGGTAAAGGTCACAGGTTTGGAAGGTGCTGCCTCAGGAACCTTGGCAAGTTCCTGCAGTGCATCTTGTAGTTGGTACACACGGCTGCCACTGTGCATATTTGGTGGTGGGTCTGAACTTGAAGGTAGTGGATGGGGTGCCAATCAAGCGATGCTCTGTCCTGGATGCTTCAGATCTTCTTGAGTGTTTGAGCCGCACTCATCCAGGCAGGTGGAGAGAGTAAATAAATTTATTCAAGGGCTGTGGGCTTTGCAGCCCAGGACAGCATCCATTGCCCATTCCTAATTGCCCTTGAGAAGGTGATGGTGAGCTGCCTTCTAGAATGCACCATGGCACAGTGGTTAGCACTGCTGCCTCACAGCGCCAGGGACCTAGGTTCGATTCCGGCTTGGGTCACTGTCTGTGTGGAGTCTGCACGTTCTCCCCATGTCTGAGTGGGTTTCCTCCGGGTGCTCCGGTTTCCTCCCACAGCCCAAAGATGTGCAGGTTAGGTGGATTGGCCGTGATAAATTACCCTTTAGTGTCCAAAAATGGTTAGGAGGGGTTACGGGGATAGGGTGAAGGTGTAGGCTTCAGGAGGGTGTAGTGGAGATTTACTGGTACTATACCTGGCCCTTAGTTAATGTGGAGATACCGGAGAAGTTGGGATTGTTCTCCTTGGTATAGAGAAGGTTAAGGCAAGATTTGATAGAGTTCAGGGTTATGAAGGGTTTCAATAGAGTTAATATTTTCACTGAGCAAATTTCCATTGACAAGAAGGTGAGTAACTGGAGACAATGGGGCGAATTTTCCCTCAGCGGGATTCTCTGTTTCCCGGCAGCGCACCCCCGCGTGCGGGTTTCCGGGCGGCGTGGGGTAGCCACAATGGGAAATCCCATCGACCCGTGGTGGAAACGGAGAATCCCGCTGCTGGCAATGGCACGCCACCAAGAACATGTGGCTAGGGAGTTGGAGAATTCATCCCAATATATCAATGACTTGGATAAGAAGCGAATGCATTATTGCCAAATTTGCAGCAGACACAAAAATAGACGGGAAGGTAAGTGGTGAGGATGACAGAGTCTACAGAGGGATACAGACAGGTTGGGGGAGTGGGCAAAAACGTGGCAGATGGAATATAATGTCATAAAATGTGAAGTTATGCACTTTGGTAGGAAGAATAAAGGAGCTGAATATTATTGAAATGGAGAGAGATAGCAGAAAGCCGCAGCTCAGAGGGATTTGGGGGACCTCGTGCATAAATCACAAAAAGCCAGCATGCAAGTTCAGCAGGTCACTGGGAAGAGAAATGGAATTGGCCTTTATTTCAATGGGAATGAAATATAAAAATAGGAAAATCCTGCTAAAAATATACTAGGCGCTAGTTAGACCACACCTGGAATTCTGGGAACAGTTTTGGTCTCCTTATCTAAGGAAAGATATACTGGAATTGGAGTCAGTCCAGAGAAGGTTCACTCGGTTGATCCCGGGTATGGAGGGATTTTTTCATGAGGAGAGGTTGAGTAGGTTGGGTCTGTGCTCATTGGAGTTTAGAAGAATGAGAGGCGACCTTATTGAGATATATCGGATTCTCAGGGGGTTTGACAGGGTCGATGCTGAGAGGATGTTTCCTCTTGTGGGAGAGTCTAGGACCAGAGAGCATCATCTCAGAGTGAGGGGTCACCCATTGGAGACCGAGATGAGGAGGGATTTCTTCTCCCAGAGGGAAGTGAATCTGTGGAATTCTTTCACAGTTAAGTATGAGATTGACAGATTTTTAATCAGTGAGAGAATCGAGGGTTATGGGGATAAGGGGGGAAAGAGGAGTTGAGGATTGTAACAGATCGCCCATGATCTCATTGAATGGCGGAGCAGACACGATGGGCCGAGTTGCCTACTTCTGCTCCCACAACGTATGGTCTTATGGACACAGGTTTTAAGAAAATTGTTATAAGAGCCAGTGGGGGAGATTAGGAGGGTTTTTCATTTTGTTCAGTGAGCTGTGACATTCTGGGTAGGTGGCGGGGCCATGGAAGCAGATTCGAAAGTCACTTTCTCAAGGGAATCAAATATATACTTAACAGGGAAGGAAGGGGAGGCAGTGTCACAGTGGCATTATCACTGTAATAGTAATCCAGAGACTCAGTGTACAATGGCCTCCCCTGTGCTGTATAATATCGCTATTGTGTGTTGTACTATTGTTACTAATACTGTACTGTAAAATGATTCACATGGAGGTACAGGTGATGGAAGCTGTCTGTCTCCATTCCGCACACTGATATCGTATTTCATTCAACTTACCTGTGCTGACAAATACCATTCGCGTACCTTGTAATTTGCATATTCCAACTTTCCATGGAAGCTTTTCCACCCCAACACCATTCTCATGTAGACCCGCCACAGTAGGGAAACACATCGGGTGAATTAATGCAGGCATTCAGTCCGCAGCACAGCAGGACACCACTCTCTTAATGAGCCAAATTTGATATGTAAATGTATTCGGAGTGGCTTGCTCTCAATTTGCACTTATTCACGTGATGGTGAAGACAGTGTAAAATGTCAGCGGTCTTAAATAAACACGTCCCCCCCCCCGATGCTCCGCCCCCGATGGGCCGAGTTCCTGAACAATACGTTTGCTGGAAATAAATGCTGGAAAATCTCAGCTAGTCTGGCAGCATCTGTAGGGAGAGAAAAGAGCTAACGTTTCGAGTCCGATAACTCTTTGACAAATGACTCATCTTTCATTCTCACTCCGCAGTATAAATATTTCCCACTTTCTCTGTCTGTTAGAACATAGAACAGTACAGCACAGAACAGGCCCTTCGGCCCTCGATGTTGTGCCGAGCAATGATCACCCTACTTAAACCCACGTAACCCGTATCCCAACAATCCCCCCATTAACCTTACACTACGGGCAATTTAGCATGGCCAATCCACCTAACCTGCACATCTTTGGACTGTGGGAGGAAACCGGAGCACCCGGAGGAAACCCACGCACACACGGGGAGGACGTGCAGACTCCACACAGACAGTGACCCAGCTGGGAATCGAACCTGGGACCCTGGAGCTGTGAAGCATTGATGCTAACCACCATGCTACCGTGAGGCCCCATTAGCTTTGACAAAGAGTCATCGGACTCGAAACGTTTGCTCTTTTCTCTCCCTCCAGATGCTGCCAGACTTGCTGAGATTTTCCAGCATTTTCCCTTTCGTTTTAGATTCCAGCACCGCAGTAATTTGCTT
This sequence comes from Scyliorhinus canicula, assembly GCF_902713615.1. Taxonomy (NCBI): domain Eukaryota; kingdom Metazoa; phylum Chordata; class Chondrichthyes; order Carcharhiniformes; family Scyliorhinidae; genus Scyliorhinus; species Scyliorhinus canicula. The sequence goes on along the minus strand of NC_052155.1, from coordinate 8,334,899 downwards.
TTACCCGAAGTTTTGTGGAGTCAGTTCTGATTTGGAGAGGCATGGGTTTAGCAACCAGAAACATGGGGCAGAATTCTCCTGTGGCTCTCCCCAGCGGGTTCAATGGCGGGCAGAAAGGGGGCAGAATTTTACGGGAGCGCAGAAAATCGGTTTCATGCCGACGTGAATTTCCCGCGGGATCTCCCGCTGGCGCCCACCCTGGGAGATCAGGAAACCGGCTGGAGGCCAGCGTGAAACTGCATTGCAGCCCGCTAATGGGTGCAAGATGAAGGCCAAGACAGAACCTTTCACCCCCAGCCGGTTCTCCGCAACGCCAGCGGGAAAATGCACCAGTGCAAATAAGGCTTGGCACAATGTGGTGTGTAGATGTTGGGGCTCGCCATGAACAATGCCTGGGACTGCTTCCGGAGTTCGGGATGAAGACCGCCAGCAGCCCTGGACCCGGAACACCACAGCAGTGCGTGTGTGTGTGGAAGGGGTGGGGGGGGGGGGGGGGTGGAATCTACAGATCTACAGGTGGATCTTCCGGAGATTCAGTGTCATCGAGGAGGTCTATCTTCCAGCTTCACAATCTTCCTGGACATCCATCATCTTTCTCAGGAGGTCCACCATCTGGCCTCAGAGTACTTCTGGAGATGCATTTTCATTTTCAGGACGTCTGATATTCTTTCTTCAACGGTGGGTCAGTGATGTTGGGCGCTTTTCAATCTGGTGCCTGGATACGATGATGGTCTATGTGCCATCAGGCCCATCCTGCTACAGAATATGGCGTAAAACAATGTTAGGAAAATAAAGGTATTTTTAAGGGATTTATAATTGTATTAGTAAACATTAGAAATATGTTAAGAATTTTAAATGGGTTTAATTTAATGCTTGTGCCAGGAAGGGTAATATAGAATATAGAACAGTACAGCACAGAACAGGCCCTTCGGCCCTCAATGTTGTGCCGAGCCATGATCACCCTACTCAAACCCACTTATCCACCCTATACCCGTAACCCAACAACCCCCCCCTTAACCTTACTTTTTATTAGGACACTACGGGCAATTTAGCATGGCCAATCTACCTAACCCGCACATCTTTGGACTGGGGAGGAAACCGGAGCACCCGGAGGAAACCCACGCACACAGGGGGAGGACGTGCAGTAATATCTATAGTTACATCCATACTGGACAAATGTGTTTGTATGAGTGGGGTTTGGTTCAGTTCCAATTGTGTTTCTATTGTGCTTAGAGAGCGGTGTGGCGTAAAGAATAAATAGGTCAGCAGAGGAATGCGGGAGTTGGTTAGCAACTGGGGCCATGTAAGTTAGAGAAGCTGTTAACTTTTAGTTTCAGTTAAATTTGTGGGCAGTTGGGGACAGGACTTTGGGGAATGAACATCTCACAGCTCTGCCAGAAGAAAGGCTGGATAGGACTGGTGCTGCAAAGAGGCAGGCTTCCTGAAGTACAAATTAAAAACCAGATAACCAGGGAATTGTGACAGAAAGAAAGTTTAAGACGAGTGGAGTGAAGTGAACAGAGTCAAAGGTATTGTTCAGTAGAATTCAAGGAAAAGTAAATAAAGTGTTCTGAATTAAAGAGGCAATTGCAGTTATTTAAAGTGGGACAGCACCCTTCAAAGGTAAATTAGACATCTGGTGCCATTTACAGACAAACAAAACAAAGGATTAAATAATAAATGGTCGGATACTGAGGATTGTCGAGGAACAGAGTGCTTTTGGAGTAAATTTGGCGTGGATCTATGGACAGGGCAGGTCAAGAAAACATATGGGAGACTTTCCTTCCTTGGATCAGTATGAGAGCAGGGAAGTTATATTGGAACTGTATAAAACATTAGTTAGACCATAGTTAGAGCATCATGTATGGTTCTGGTCACCACATTACAAGGAAGGGTGTGATTTATTGAGGTGTGTAAAATAATGAGGGGCCTGGACAGGGTGGATACATTCCCTCAAGCAGAGAGGGCAAAAACCAGGGAGCAGCGATTTAAAGCAATTTGTGAATGGATTAGGGGGAATCTTATTTTATTCACCCCTTCTTGGAATGTGGGCATCACTGACACAGACAACATTTATTGCCCATTCTTAACTACCTGTGAACTCAGGACTTTGCTAGGCAGTGTAGACTCAATCACATTGCTGTGGGTCTGAAGTCACATGTAGGCCAGACCGGGTAAGGATGGCAGATTTCCGTCCCAAAAGGACATTAATGAACCCAATGGGTTTTTACAACAATCAGTTTCAACCACTCAACCTGTTTGGCCGCATTATGAACCCACCTTCCTTGGTCCTGGGGTGGGACTCGAACCGGGACTTCTGGCTCAGAGACAGGGTCGTGAACTCACTGCAGAGTCTTCACCAGCAGAGCTCCTCATTTTAATTTTGTGCTAAACCAGGGCGGCAGATTGGAAGGTTGGTGGGGCTGAACTGTCACTGCTGGGCCAGCTTGGACCCCCCCACCCCACCCCCATATGAGTATGGAAACCCACTCCCCATTATCCCCGACGAGCTTCATGCTCATGTTTCCCTCCCTCACAGTCCTCCCAACCCCCCCCCCCCCCAGTATTCCTCGATCTCGTCCTGTTACTGGTCTATTTCCCTTTGTTCGCCCATGAACATTTGGAACTGGATATGCCCATTGCCTATGTGGACCACCCACGTTCTCATTGTTAGACCACTTATATTGGCCAACATATATCCCTCCCCCCCATCCCCCACCCTCCCCGGTCTTTTAATTGAATGCAACCTTCCCAACTCCAAATCCCCGGTACAGACCTCACCCGACAGCGGCTTTTCCTTCCTGGGACCACTTTGCCCCCCTTTCCCCCAGTACCGACATAGCCCTCCTCGCCCATGGGAAGCCACTCGTGCGTGTCTGATAGGTAGAGAATTATCTGTGACAACCCCCTGAAAGCGATGTGGCGCTGCCTGCAGAACCTGGCACCGGTCCCAGCGAGCACTGCGCTCTGTAAGATAAACAGATTAAAGAGACGAGTGAAGTGCAGGCCACCGGGTGCACTTTGCTTATGTCCCTTTGTGAAACAGGGGGCTGGATTCACCGTTTGGGAGACTATGTGTTGATGCCAGAGTAGGAACAGAGGTGTTTTACGCCCGAAGAAGCGATGCAAAGCTACACCGATCCTCCGTCTGGTGGGGGGGGCAGCAGACACGCGACGTAGAACCTTCAGCTCTAGTTGCGGATACGGCCGGAGAATTGCCAGGTCCAGGGCCACGTATGCACAGGGAGGCGGCCTGCAGTGGCCGCGCCGTGCACGTGGCGCCGGCCGCACACGGTCTGCCAAATAGTGCCCCCCTTTGGCCAGGCTCACCACCCCCAGACCACCCCCACCAGTGTTCCCAACCCCTGCCAAAGCCCCCCTCCTGCCCGTAGATCGGCTCCCCCCACCGTCTGTGGCAGTGCTGGACAGTCCGCAGCCACCACGACAGGTTCCGGAAAATAAATAGCACATGTGCCCCACGACGTCGGGAACTCGGCCCATCGGGGGCGGAGCATCGGGGGAGAGCCTCAGGTGAGCATGCGGCGTCCTCTGTGAGTACGCCATTTTGGAGGGGGTGAAGCATCACAAAAGCGGCGTCGCAAGAAACGCAAGATCGCAAGAAACTGCAGACTGTGGTGAACTCATCACACAAGCTTGCCACCCCACCATTGATTCTGTCTACACCTCCCGCTGCCTCAGGAAGGCAGACAGCATTATCAGAGACCCCTCCCACCCAGGCATTGCCTTCTTCCAGACCCTGCCATCAGGCAGAAGGTACAGAAGTCTGAAGACCCGCACATCCAGACATAGGATCCCCATAGCTACAAGACTCCTCAACGTCTCCCCCTCGGACTGATCTGTTCCCTGTAAGAACACTATTCACAGCGCCCTATGCTGCTCTTGCTCGTATATTTGCTTTGTTTGGCCCTTGGTTCCGCACTGTAACCAATCACTGTTTGTTGATGTACCATTTGTCAATGTTCGCTATTGATTATTCTTTTTGTCTAGTATGTACGTACTGGTACGTTCCCTCGGTTGCAGAAACATACTTTTCATTGTGCTTCGGTACATGTGACAAATCAAATCAATCAATCAATCAAAACTCTGATTTCAGCGCCAACGGGGATTCTCCAGCTGATCGCTGATCACGATTTCGGTGTCGGAGACCGAAGCATCCTGCCAGGTTCTTCTAATCGCACATGGGCATGCCAGGCGGGAGACGGGAAGCAGGAATGGGAGGAAGCTCCTGTGAAGAATAAGCACTGTCACGGAGCAGATGGGCCAAATGGCCTGTTTCTGTGCCTTAATATTTTGTGTGATAAGAACCAATTAGCAAGGGGCTGTGAAGAAAAGTGAAGGGATGAGAGCATATAGGCAGCAAACATTCCGGCTCTCCACAGCTGCCAAAGCTAATCACGCTGCCTCATGTAAAGGAGGTGAATGATTCTTTTGGCACTTTTGTTTTCAGTTCCATTTAGCCAGAAACATCATTCTGAAGACTGAACAATTAGCATTAATTTGTTGAAAATTATCCTGACACATCCATTGCTCAAGCCTTGCTGTTTGAGTCAATGTTCGGTGGATCAGCAGCCCCTGCTAGAATCACATGGAGCCAGTAAACTGCACAGAATAGGAGAAAGCCATTCGGCCCATCATGTATCAACTGTCCATTGCTGTGTGTGGGAGCTTGCTGTGCACAATTTGAGTCTCTCTTTTGACAGGGCAATTCAATTAGGCCCACTCTGCTGCTCTTCCCCCATAAATCCGTTATTCGATTTTTAACCCTTTCCTCCTGTTGAGGAAACTTTACATTATTTATTCATTTATTCATTAAGAATCTCTCTATTTTATTATGTTTAATTATTAGCTTGTGCCTGCAGTAGTGTGGACTGCTGAGTCATTCTATACTAGCTTACTCACCACGGCAATCTAATTCTGCAATGACATGATAAATAGCACGGTAGCATTGTGGATAGCACAATTGCCTCACAGCGCCAGGGTCCCCGGTTCGATTCCCGGCTTGGGTCACTGTCTGTGCGGAATCTGCACGTTCTCCCCGTGTCTGCGTGGGTTTCCTCCGGGTGCTCCGGTTTCCTCCCACAGTCCAAAGATGTGCAGGTTAGGTGGATTGGCCGTGATAAATTGCCCTTAATGTCCAAAACTGTCCCTTAGTGTTGGGTGGGGTTATGGGGATAGGGCGGAGGCATGGGTTTGGGTAGGGTGCTCTTTCAAAAAAGAGCCGGTGCAAACACGATGGGCCGAATAGCCTCCTTCTGCGCTGTAAATTCTATGATTCACCTGAGGAAGGAGCAGTGCTCCGAAAGCTAGTGTTTGTAACAAACATATTGGACTTTAACCTGGTGTTGTAAGACTTCTTACTGTGCTCACCCCAGTCCAACGCCGGCATCTCCACATCCTGATAAGTACGGTTAGTGGCGAGTCATTCTCGAACTGACCTACTGATATCTGCAAAGATCCGATTAATTGCTGAGTCATTTTGTTTCTGACAAGCGGACCGTTAGCTATTGAGACACCTGTTATGCTTGTAATTGTGGACATGGAAGTTGTGCACGATAGTTAACGGATGGTCTCAGAGGAATCTGATTGGAAGCAAATTGTTGCTAGGGGGGGCCTAATTGGTTGTGTATGTAACCCCCCCAAGCTAATGAGGAACTAACCAAGTGCGTAAATGTATAAATGAGGCTTTCTGCCGTTGTATCATTGAGAAGGTGACCACGAGCATTGTGGAGTACCTGGCTTTCTCCCGAAAACTTTTGCCAATAATTTGACTTGACTCAACTCTTTGGTGTCAATAAGTTACTTACCACTTCTTTCCCATGGGAATTAAGGGCCAGGATTCTCCCCTACCCGGCGGGTCGGGGGGTCCCGGCGTACCGGAGTGGCGAGAAACACTCCGGCTTCGGGCCTCCCCAAATGTGCGGAATTCTCCGCACCTTTAGGGGCGAGCCCCAAGCCGGAGTGGTTGGCGCCCCACCGACCGACACGAACGGCCTTTGGCACCCCGCCGACCGACGCCAGAGCTGGCCGAAAGACCTTCTCCAGTCGGCGTGAGTCCGCGCATGCGCCGGAGCGTCAGCGGCTGCTGATGTCACCCCGGCGCATGCGCGGTGGAGGGGGGGTCTCTTCCGCTTCCGCCATGGTGGAGGCCGTTTGGGTGGCGGAAGAAAAAGAGTGCCCCCACGGCACAGGCCTGCCCGCCGATCGGTGGGACCCGATCATGGGCCAGGCCACCGTGGGGGCACCCCCCGGGGTCAGATCACCCCGCGCACCCCCCAGGACCCCGGGGCCCGCTCCCGCCGCCTGCTCACACCGGCACCAGAGGTGGTTTAAACCACGTCGGCGGGAGAGGCCTGACAGCGGGAGAGGCCTGACAGCGGCAGGACTTCGGCCATCGCGGGCCGGAGAATCACCACGGGGGGCCCGTCGACTGGCGCGGGGGGACCCGCCGACCGGCACAGCGTGATTCCCGCCCCCGCCGATTCCCGGGTGGCGGAGAATTCCGGCCACGGCGGTGGCGGGATTTACTCCGGCCTCGGGCGATGCTCCGACCCTGCGGGGGGTCGGAGAATTCCGCCCAAGGTTCTTGTTTTCGCTCACTAATTTCTTTTGATTCAATTATTTGTCCATGCTTTCCTTTTGAAAGTTCCTATAGAATCTTCTTCCACCTCCCTTTCAGGCAGAGTGTTCCAGCTCACAACAGCCCTTCATCTCCCTCCCTGGCTATTTTGACAATCACACGCAATCTCCAGCCTACTGACCTTTCTTTTTTTTAATAAATGTTTTTTATTAGGTTTTTGAACAAAGTACATTTACCATTATGTACACAGGATAAGAAACATATATACACACACACATATATATAGAAGAGAAGGTCACACCCAAACATACCAAAGAAAAGAAAATAGTAAATGATAAAAAAAATACAATAAAAAATAAAGTAGAATAACTGGTAGGGTATTGTGCACCAGCTCAACAGCAGCAACTCTGTACACCTGGCAAAATTATTTACAACACATAAGTGGTTGACTGTTGGTGGCGGGGGTGTGGGGGGGGGGGGGGGGGGGGGTGGAGACTGGGGAGGTAAATATACATTCGGGTGCCGGAGAAACAATTACAGTGGGCAATACTCCAATGGGTTTGGTGTTGTCGCTTGCACCTCCTGGACGGATCTCGCTGCCGTTTCGCGCTCACCTCCGCTTCTGCCGTTCCTTCCGTCTTTCGTCTTTATTCTCCTCGTTCCCTGCTCCTGGAGATGCCATGTTCATTACTGTATCCCGTGCCTTCCTTCCGGCTCTCATTTCTCTGCCTCTCCCCCACATCCCTGTTTCTCCTCTCTTGTTCCCTGTCTTTTCCCTCTCCCACCCCCTCCCCCCTCTTCCTGTGATCCACCTTTCTTTCCTCTTAGGTTTAGCTGCGCCCCCCTCCCCTCCCGGTCTATCTCTCCCGCTCATGCTTTGCCGATTTCCCCCTGATTCGACTGACCTTTCCGAGAGTGGAAACAGTTATTTCGTATTCATTCTTGTCAAAAGCCTCCACGATTCGGGACATCTTCATCGAATCTCCCCTTCACCTTCTCTGCTCCGAAGAGGACGATGCCGCCTTCTCTAGCCTCTCCACATTGAAGGAACTCTCTCATCTCTGGTTCCACTCTACTCAATCTCCTCAGCGCCTTTCTCCAAGGTCTTGACACTCTTCCTGAAAAGTGGTGCCCAGAACTGGCTGAGGCCTAAGCAGTGTTTGATCAAAGCTTTGCAGCAGCTATGTAGCCTTGGGGTGATGGTGGTGTAGTGGTGTTGTCACTGAACTTTAGTAATGCTTCTGGGGCCCCAGGTTCAAATCCCACCTCCCACCACTGCAGACAATAAAATTTGAATTCAATAAAAATCTGAAATTTAATTTAAGTCTAGTGCTGATCATTGCCTATTGTCGGGGAAAACCCATCTGGGTAACTAATGCCCTTTAGGGAAGGAAATCTGCCGGCCACACCCGGTCTGACCTACATGCGACTCCAGACCCACAGCGACACGGTTGACTCTTCGCTGCCCCCTCCAATGCAATTCGGGATGGGAAATAAATGCTGTCACAGCCGGCAACGCTCACGTCCCATGAAAGAATTTTTTTTAAATTAAGAACTCTTAAAGGATAGTCACTGAGATTTGGATGTCGGGGAAAGTTGGACAGTCCTGAGGAAGTGCTGCACTGTCAAAGGGGATGCCTTTGGATGAGAGATTAACAGTGAGGTCCTGTCTGACATCTCAGTTGGATATAAAGTGGCATTAACAAAAAGAAAATTGGATACTTCTCCTCCACGTTGCAGCCAATATTTATCGTTTAATTATATCACTAAAACAGTTCAGCTCCTGCTGTTTGAGAGAGGTGGTGGTGTATTGGTCATGCCCCTCCATTGGGGAGGCGGTGGCCTAGTGGTGTTGTTACTGGGCTAGTAATTCAGAGGCCCAGGGTAATGCTCTGACGTCCTGGGTTCGAATCCCAACACGGCAGATGGTGAAATTTGAGCTCAACTTTAAAAATGCGGAATTAAGTCAAATGGTGACTCTGAAACCATTGCTGACCCCATCTGGGTTACTTTCAGGGAGGGAAATCTGTCGTCCTTACCTGGTCCTACAAGTGACTCCAGACCAACACAGTGATGTGGTTGACTCCACTAGAATGGTCCAGCAAGGGCAGTTAGGGCTGGGCAATAAATGCTCGCTCAGCCACGCCCGCACCCCGAGAACGATTAAACAAATGATTTCGCAATCTAGAGACCCAGGTTCATGTGCTGGGGACACGGGTTCAAATCCCACCATGGCAGCTGGTGGAATTTAAATTCAATTACTAAATCTGAAGTATAAAGCGAGTCATGGTGACCTTGAAGGGAATCTGTCGTCCTTACCTGGTCTGGCCGACACTTGGCTCCAGACCCACGGACCCACGGATATGTGACTGACTGTCCCTCAGAAATGGCCCAGGGACATTTAGAGATCGAAAAACATAGAAAATAGAAGCACCAAGAGGCCATTCGGCCCTTTGGGCCTGCTCTGCCGTTCATTATGATCATATCTGATCATCAAGTTCAATACCCTGATCCTGCCTTCCCTCCGTAGCCCTTGATCCCTTTAGCCCCAAGAGCTGTATCCAATTTCTTCTTGAAATTACACAATGTTTTCGCGCCAACTACTTTCTCTGGCAGCAAATTTCACAGATCCACCACTTCCTGGGTGAAGAAATTTCTCCTCACCTCAGTCCTAAAAGCTTTACCCCTTATCCTCAAACTATGACCCTTAGTTCTGACGACCCCACCATCAGGAACATTCTTTCTGAATCTGCCCTGTCTAATCCTGTTAGAATGTTATGTTTCTATGAGATCCCCTCTCACTCTTCTAAACTCCCAATGAACATAAAACCAACCTGGTCTCTCCTCTTATGACAGTCCAGCCATCCCAGGAATCAGCCTGGTAAACCTTTGCTGCGCTCCCTCCATAGCAAGAACATCCTTCCTCAGGTAAGGACACACAAACTGCACACAGCACTCCAGGCGTGGCCTCAACAATGCCCTGTGCAATCGCAGTAAAACATCCCTATTCCTATACTCAAATCCACTCGCTATAAAGGCCAACATACCATTTGCCTTCTTTACTGCCTGCCGTACCTGCGTGTTTACTTACAGCAACTGATGCACAAGGACACCAAGGTCTCGCTGAGTATCCACATCCCTCAATTTACACCCATTCAAATAATAATCTGCCTTCCTATTTTTGTGACCGAAGTGGATAACCTCACATTTATCACATTTATCCACATTATGCTACATCTGCCATGTGTGTGCCCACTCACACAGCCTGTCCAAATCCTGCTGAAGCATCTCTGCATCCTCCTCACAGCTCACCCTCCCACCCAGCTTGTATCATCTGCAAATTTGGAGATAATACATTTAGTTCCCTCATCCAAATCATTAATATTTATATATAATGTGAACAGTTGGGGTCCTAGCTCAGGTTCCTGCGGTACCCCCACTAGTCACTGCCTGCCAATCGGAAAAAACACCATTTATTCCAACTTCTTGCTTCCTGTCTGCTAACCAGCTTTCTATCCATCTCTCCATACTGAGGTACTAGATACAGTGGTTAGCACTGTTGCTTCACAGTGCTAGGGTCCCAGGTTCGATTCCCTTATCGAGTGAGGTTCGCCACACTCCAACGCCTGTTCAGGTTCACTGAGGGAGAATTCAGAATGTCCAATTCGCCTAACCGCACATCTTTTTGGACTGTGGGAGGAAACCGGAGCACCCGGAGGAAACCCACGCAGACACGGGGAGAACGTGCAGACTCCGCACAGACAGTGACCCCAAACCCGGGAATCGAACCCGGGTCCCTGGCCTCTTGTGCATTCCCAATTCATAATATCAATCATGAAATCATAGAATCCCTACAGTACAGAAGGAGGCCATTTGACCCATTGAGACTGCACTGACCCTCTGAAAGAGCAGCCACCCAGGTTCAATCCCCTGCCCTATCCCCAGAACGCCACCTGACGTTTAGACACTAAGAGTGATTTAGCGTGACCAATCCACTTAACCTGCACATCTTTGGACTGTGGGAGGAAACTGGGGCACATGGGGAGCCCATGCAAGCTCCACACTGACAGTCACCCGAGGCCGGAATCGAACCCTGGCGCTGTGAGGCAGCAGTGCTAACCACTGAGTCACCGTCCCGCCCATTCTAATTATAATCACTCTGCCATTGCTGGCTGTGTCTTCAGCTGCCTGGGGCCCGAAACTCTGTAATGCCCTTCTTGTCATGATTCCCTCAATCATGATCCCATTGGATGGCGGAGCAGACTCGATGGGCCGAATGGCCTACATCTGCTGCTATGTCTTATGGTCTTATGTACCTCTCTGCCTCTCTACCTCTCTCTCCTCCTTTAAGGCGTCTCTTAAACCCTACCTCTAATCTGATTTAGTATCAATGTATTCTCCCTTTATATGAATAGTCACACCCTTGGGACATTCTGTGACGTTAAAGGTGCTATATAAATGTAGGTTGTTTGTTCTTGGTGGGGGAAGAATGGAATTTGAGGTCAAAAACCTTCCCGATCTTGTCGAATGGTTTGAGGGGCCCGCTGACCCAGTCCTGTTCCAGTCTCGGCAGTGCATGTGTGATGCTGCCCGTCTCGAAACGGCGGGCACAGCAGCAGAAGGGAAGCAGCTCAAAACAATGTGGATGTAACTTGTGCGTGAAAAGGGCGACCGGCTATTAATGAGCGGATGCCACAGGCAGCAGCATAAAGCGAGCAGAGACACAGGGAGCTGTCTGCGACAGATAATTATAGGCCACTAGTCACGGGCACCGCGACAAGGTTGGAGGTCGATTGGATCGATCGAGGACAAGCGGGAGGGAGGAGTGGGATTAGGAACGGAATCAGAAATTCCACCCGTTTGTTTCCTCACACAATTAGCGTCCCCATCGCCAAAGCGGAGCCGGTTATTGACTACATTTCACTGGAAAGATCTCAGGATTTCCCTGAAACAGTTTACGGTCAATGAAATACTTTCTGGTGCGTAGTCACCGCTGCGGTGCCCCAAACACTGCAGCCGATTTTCGCGCGGAAAGATCCCACGCAGTGATGCACCAATGGCCAGAGAACATCTTTGCTGCGATATTGATTGGGGGATAAATAAGGCCAGGTTCTTCCACGGGACCTTTCACATCCACCTTGAGAGGGGCAGGTGGGGTCGCTGCAATTTTAAGATTGGTGTGACTGACAAGGCGGCATACCCTCGATGCTTCATTGAGTGTCGGTCTAAAATCTGTGCTTGCGAGTCTGGAGCGAGACTCGAACCTACAACCTCCTGATTCAAGGGCAACAGTGATACACACTGACTTGGGATTATAATGGTGAAGGTTATTTTATCATTTATTTATAGGAGTGTGGGCATCGCTGGTTAGGTCAGCATCCCTAGTTGCCCTTCTGAAGGTGGTGGTGAGCTGCCTTCTTGAACCGCTGTGGTGGTATGGATATGAGCACTGCCATTGATGCAGAGCACTGGCTTCCCATTGGCTCTGGTTGGCCATGTGCCTCTCGTCCGATTGGTTGGGACTAGTCATGTGACTGCTCTCCAATTGGTCGAGAGGCAAGTAGGCCCCGCCTCTGAGGCGGGGTATAAGTACCCAGAGTTCCCGGCGGTCGGCCATTCTCTGTAGTCGGCCACTGGGCTAACAACTAGCAGATTAAAGCGACTATTCGGATCCTAAATGTGTCTTGAGTCGAATTGATGGTACATCAACCGCTGCAGTACTTAAGGCGTAGGTACACCCACTGTGCTGTTAGGGAGGGAGTTCCAGGATGTTGACCCGGCAACAGCGAAGGAACGGCCAATATATTTCCAAGTCAGAATGGTCAGTGACTTGGAGGGGAACCTCCAGGTGATGGGGTTCCCAGGTTGCTGCTGCTCGTGTCCTTCTAGGTGGTAATGATCGTGGGTTTGGAAGGTGTCGTCTAAGGAGCCTTGTTGAGTTACTCCAGTGTATCTCACAGATGGTACACACGGCTGCCACTGTTCGTTGGTGGTGGAGGGTTTGAATGTTTGTGGAAGGGGGAGCAATCAAGCGGGGCTGCTTTGTCCTGGATGGTGTTGAGCTTCTCGAGTGTTGTTGGAGCTGCACTCATCCAGGCAAGCGGGGAGGTGATCAACAATTTGCTCCTCCTCCTTTAGAGGGCACAGGTGACTATGGACTCCCATTGGGATTGCCTCCATGATTAAGTCTGGCAATGTACTGCAGTGGTTTCTCGTTGCCGTCTGCAGTGTGGCTGACCAGGGAACTCTCACTCTCTTACCCCCTGTCATTGACGGTATTGATAAGATTCACAGGCTGATAATCAACACGTTATGAATGTACCTTCCTGATGTGGGATGTGAACATGGACCTTTTAGCCCAGGAGAAACGATAGGGCTGCTAGGCTCTGCACAACAAGGCCTTTGAAAATCAATTCCCATCGAAGCCAAGAGCAGTAAGTGAGGTAAGTTTCACAATCAGTCACATCCCAATAAACTATAAAATGCAAAATAAATGACAGAAGAGACAGAGTAAAGGAACATACTGATCATTGGATTCGGGTTTTTATCAATAGTCAGAGTTTCAGTCTTTGGGGTTTTTTCATTGTGCAGATGAGGTGCAGCATTGGGCGAACCATCACACAAACCCGCCTCCCATCTGTGGTATTATCATAACTATCAGTATTGCAAGGGTTAATGTAGTATCGAGAGTAGCCACTAGAGGGAGCTACAGTTATAACTATATAAGGTATTGGGGAGGAGTGTATGCAGGAGTCAGAAGTGCAGATAGTGTAAGTGAGTGTAGGTCATAGTTTGAACCAGTAGTGCGATTAGCTGTAGATAATTATAGTTTAGATGTTAGTAATCAATTGTGTTGATGCACCATCAATTGGACATGAGGCAAAGATACGATCCAAACAAAAGGCTTTAATACACAAGATGTGTGCCTGGCAGCAGACGTACAGAAGAATGGCCGACTGCCGGGGAACACAGGTTCTTATATCCCGCCCTGTAGGCGGAGCTACCTAACTCTCGGCCAATCGGCTGAGAGGCACATGACTTACCCGGGCCAATGGGCAGCGAGTCCTCTGCACCAATGGCAGCTCACCTCTGAAGGTACCGTAATACCCCTAGTCATACTACCACATGTGTATTCTTAAGGAGTACGTGTCGACTACAAGTTTGTAGTGTAAATAAATTAATCGCTTTGTTTAAGTTAAAGTAATTCTTTGTAAAGAATCCGCCAACCATCCTGAAATAAGCAACACAAGAACACCACACTATCCATTGACTCTATCTACACCTCCCGCTGCCTTGGGAAAGCGGGCAGCATCACCCCACCCAGGTTATTCTCTCTTCCAACCTCTTCCAGGAGATACAAAAGTCTGAGAACACGCACTAACAGATTCAAAAACAGCTTCTTCCCCGCTGCTACCAGACTCCTGAACGGCCCTCTTGCGAACTGAACTGATCTCTTCACACATCTTCTCTACTGAGCAGCACTACACTCCGTCTGCTTCGCCCGATGCCTGTGTCTATGTATTTGCATTGTGTATTAATCGTACGTCCTATATCTTTTCATGTATAGAACGATCTGCCTGGTCTGTATGCAGAACAATACTTTTCACTGTACCTCGGTACAGGTTACAATACATCTAAATCTATTCTTGTCCATTTACATCTTGAGGAGGTAGGGCAATGGCTTTTATCGCTCACTAGAGTCAGGCATCATGTGTAACATGGTTGGTGTGGAGGCTCAGAGTGGTGTCTTTAATCGAATAACCAGGCAAGCGTGATGGAGAGGAAGTAACAGTGATTCCTTCAAGTGTTTGATTACAGATAAACGAGAGCTCCATCTTCCACAGCATTGATGCACAAAAATCATAACGTCAGGTCAAGCTTGATGATCTGAATAGAATCTTCCTCAGATCTGATATAAGTATTCAGTGAGGGAACTGATTATGGATCATGCAGCCAACTGCTTAAATATTCCCGTCAGAGATTCCAAATGCATATTTCACTTTGAAAATCATTAGCCTGGGTGGTGCGACGGTGAGTGATTTATTAGAACTGTGGGCGTCAGTGATGTCTGTGGATTGACAACACAAAGCTGGGGAGCAGATGAGGCGGGCTTGCGCAGTAAGTAACACAATCAAATTGGGCCCAACAGGAACTACATAGGCAGAGGCCTTAAAAATCCCGATTGTTCCCGCCAGCGTCGTCTTACAGTCCCGCCGATGGTGACTCTCCCGCCGTGGGTTTCCCAGCGGCAGAGGGTGTGAACAACAGGATCAGAAGATCCCTCATCTGTCCAAAGGACAAAGAACAAAGAACAAAGAAAAGTACAGCACAGGAGCAGGCCCTTCGGCCCTCCAAGCCCGTGCCGACCATGCTGCCCGACTAAACTACAATCTTCTGCACTTCCAGGGTCCATATCCCTCTATTCCCATCCTATTCATGTATTTGCCAAGATGCCCCTTAAATGTCACTATCGTCCCTGCTTCCACCACCACCTCTGGCAGCGAGTTCCAGGCACCCACTACCCTCTGTGTAAAAAACTTTCCTCATACATCTCCTCTAAACCTTGCCCCTCGCACCTTAAACCTGTGTCCCCTAGTAATTGACCCCTCTACCCTGGGGAAAAGCCTCTGATTATCCAGTCTGTCTATGCCCCTCATAATTTTGTAGACCTCTATCAGGTTGCCCCTCAACCTCCGTCGTTCCAGTGAGAACAAACCGAGTTTATTCAACCTCTCCTCATAGCTAATGCCCTCCATACCAGGCAACATCCTGGTAAATCTCTTCTACACCCTCTCTAAAGCCTCCACATCCTTCTGGTAGTGTGGCGACCAGAATTGAACACTATCCTCCAAGTGTGGCTTAACTAAGGTTCTACACAGCTGCAACATGACTTGCCAATTCTTATACTCAATGCCCCGGCCAATGACGGGCTACGTCTGCCACTGCAAAACAGTAAGAAGTCTTACAACACCAGGTTAAAGTCCAACATGTTTGTTTCAAACACTAGCTTTCGGAGCGCAGCTCCTTCCTCAGGAGGAGGAACAGGTCACGGGAAGCACGGAAATCCCCACCCAAAATGTCCAGACCATTCAACCCAGGCAGAACATGCTGCCACTTATGCTTCATCCAAATCTCCCAGGGGGCCACCAAGGGAGCGACAAGAGTACCGAGCACCCGGATTGGGCGAGGCCAAACAGCGCGGCGCCTACAAGAGGCCCAGAAGGAGCCGCAAGAGAATTGGAAGGACAGAGGGAGCGCAAGAGCAAAGGTGATCACCAACATTGGCTGTGCCGCACAGTTGTTACAACACCCTGGGCTAGTACGCGGTCAATTTCCGCCCCACTTGACCTGGAGTCACAACACAAGGCCAGAACCAAGACCACCCCAGCTTCTGTCATCGAGCTATAGTGCGCAGATGACGCCTGCATGTGCGCACGTTCAGAGGCCGAGCTACAAACTACCGCTAACACACTCCCATCACATACCGAAAAATGAGGAGTCAACCTGGTGAAGCTACAACACAGGACTACTTGTGTGCCAAACAGCATAAGCGGCAAGTAATAGACAGAGCTAAGTGATTCCACAGCTAGTGGGTCAGATCTAAGCTCGGCAGTCCTGCCACATCCAGCTGTGAATGGTGGTGGACAATTAAATAACTCACTGGAGGAGGTGGCTCCACAAATCCCCCCATCCTCAATGATGGAGGAGTCCAGCACATACGTGCAGAAGACAAGGCTGAGGCATCCGTAACAATCTTCAACCAGAAGTGTCGAGTGGATGATCCATCTCGGCCTCCTCCAGAGGTCCCCAGCATCACAGATGTCAGTCTTCAGCCGGTACGATTCACTCCACGTGAGCTTTGCGCAAGTCGAGAAGACACAGCCGGAGTGATGCACATCCAGAGTGGGAAGTTGGAACTTGGTAATTTGGTGCAGTGAGGTAATCAGGAAAGGGAGAGAACCAGGGAGCATCTGAGATGCTGGGTGAGTTCTCCCAGTGAGCCAGAGAAGACACAGCCAGAGTGAGGCACAACCAAGAGTGAGTTTGGGAATTTGAAGCTAGGTGGGAATTCAAAGCTGGGTGGGGGGAGGTGCTTTTTAACCCTGGTAAGTGACTGGTAAGTAGTTTTTCTTTTCATTGTCTAATTTATTTATTTTTCTTTCATTTTTTGAAATTGTAGTTGTATAAGTTTACCTAAGGTTTAAGGCATGGCAGAAGATCCCAGACCCGTGTCATGCTCCTCGTGTGCGATGTGGGAGCTCAGGGACGTGGCTGAAGTCGCTGGCTCTTTCACGTGCAAGGAGTGTGTTCAGTTGCAGTTCCTGTTAGACCGCTTGACGGCTCTGGAGCTGCGGATGGACTCACTTTGGAGCATCCGCGATGCTGAGGAGGTCGTGGATAGCACGTTTAGCGAGTTGGTCACACCGCAGGTGGAAACTATTGAGGGAGATAGAAAATGGGTGACCAAAAGACAGAGCAAGAGTAGGAAGGCAGTGCAGGTGTCCCCTGCAGTCATCTCCCTGCAAAACAGATATACCGCTTTGGATACTGTTGAGGGAGATGGCTCACCAGGGGAAGGCAGCAGAAGCAAGGTTCATGGAACCGTGGCTGGCTCTGCTGCGCAGCAGGGCAGGAAGAAAAATGGCAGGGCTATAGTGATAGGGGACTCAATCATAAGGGGAATAGACAGGCGGTTCTGTGGACGCAATCGAGACTCCAGGATGTTATGTTGCCTCCCTGGTGCAAGGGTCAAGGATGTCTCGGAGCGGCTGCAGGACATTCTGGGGGGGGAGGGTGAACAGCCAGCTGTCGTGGTGCACATAGGCACCAACGATATAGGTAAAAAACGGGATGAGGTCCTACAAGCTGAATTCAGGGAGTTAGGAGTTAAACTAAAAAGTAGGACCTCAAAGGTAGTAATCTCAGGATTGCTACCAGTGTCACGAGCTAGTCAGAGTAGGAATGTCAGGATAGATAGGATGAATGCGTGGCTCGAGAGGTGGTGCAAGAGGGAGGGATTCAAATTCCTGGGGTATTGGGACCGGTTCTGGGGGAGGTGGGACCAGTACAAACCGGACGGTCTGCACCTGGGCAGGACTGGAACCGATGTCCTGGGGGGGTGTTTGCTAGAGCTGTTGGGGAGGGTTTAAACTAATGTGGTAGGGGGATGTGAACCTATGCAGGAAGTTGGAAGGTAGTAAAACAGGGACAGAAGCAAAAGGAAGTAAGGGGAAAGTGCAAGGCAGAGAAGCCAGAGTCAAAAATCAAAAAGGGCGACAGTACAAGGTACAGTGACTGATGGGAGCTCAGTGAATAGGCCCAGTAATACTAAAAGGAATAAAATTGGAGATGTTAAGATTCAAAACAGAGGTAAAAAAACCAACATAAGTGTACTTTACCTGAATGCTCGTAGTATTCGGAATAAAGTAAATGAGTTGATGGCGCAAATCATCATGAATGACTATGATTTAGTGGCCATTACTGAAACATGGTTAAAGGATGGTCACGACTGGGAGTTAATTATCCAAGGGTATCAAACTATTCGGAAGGACAGAGTGGATGGTAAGGGAGGTGGTGTTGCTCTGTTATTTAAGGACGACATCCGGGCAATAGTAAGGGATGACATCGGTGCTATGGAGGATAAGGTTGAATCCATTTGGGTGGAAATCAGGAATAGTAAGGTGAAAAAGTCACTGATAGTAGTCTATCGGCCACCAAATAGTAACGATTTGGTGGGGCAGGCAATAAACAAAGAAATAACCAATGCATGTAGAAATGGTACAGCAGTTATCATGGGGGATTTTAATCTACATGTCGATTGGTTTAACCAGGTCGGTCAAGGCAACCTTGAGGAGGAGTTTATAGAATGTATCCACGATAGTTTCCTAGAACAGTATGTAATGGAACCTACGAGGGAATAAGACAGTTTCTCTACCAGCCCACTCCTGCCACACAACAATGCCCCCCGACCACCAAGATCGGTGCTGATCCCATCGACAACGTGGATCATTTCCCATACCTCAGGAGCCCCCTCTCGGTGCGAGCAGACATCGACGATGAAATCCACCGTCGACTCCAATGCGCCAGTGCAGTCGGCAGGCGCCTGAGGTACAATGGGCAGGATTCTCCCATCGGGCGGCTAAGTGTCGACGCCGGCATAAAAATTGGAGTGTTTTACTCCGGAGTTGGCGCCTGTTCCGGGACCCCATTCTCCGGCCTACAGGGGGCTAGCACGGCGCTGGAGCAGCCCACGCCGCTCCAACTGCCAATCCCGACGTGAACCCAGCACCATGGGGTCCCGCATGCGCAATTGGGCCGGCACCAACTAGCACATTCGCAATGGTCCTTCTTCCCCGCGCCGACCCAACGCCAAATGGCGCAGGGCTACAGGAGCCAGCATGGAGGAAAGGAGGCCCCCAGCCAGAGAGGCCAGCCCGCCGATCGGTGGGCAACCAATCGTGGGCCAGGCCACTACCGGGGACCCCCCCCCCCGCCCCGGGTCGGACCCCCACTTCCCCCCTCGGGCCACGGGCCGCCCCCGGACCCTTCAAAGCCGAGGTCCCGCCGGCTCAGAGGATGTTAGAACGCCGCCGGCGGGACTCGGCTTTTTGTGATGGCCGCTCAGCCCACCCAGACCAGAGAATCGGCACGCCGGCCCATGCCAGCCCAGGCCAGAGAGTCGGCATATCCCCCGACTGGCGCCGCACCGACCACGCCGGCGCCAATGGCGGCGATTCTACGCTAAGCGGAGAATTGCGTGGCGCGATTCGCACGACGCCGCACCGATTCTCCAACCCGGCGGGGGGGGGGGGGGGGGGGGGATTCAAAGTCCGAGACTACATTCTAGCACAAAACTCAAGGTCGACAGAGCAGCCGCGGCCCCCGCCCTCCTGTATGTATCAGAAACATGAACAATGTACAGCAGACACTTCAAATCCCTGGAGAGATATCACCAAATCTACTGGCAGGCTAGTCATATCAACGTGAGCATCCTCACCCAGGCCAATATCCCCAGTATCAAGGCTCGACCAGCTGCGATGGGCGGGCCACATTGCCCACATGCCCAACACAAGACACCTGAAACAAGTGCTCTACTCCGAGCTGTGCAATGGCAAGCGATCAGTAGGAGTACAAGCATCCGCAAAGGCGCCAAAGGGGCTGGTTTAGCACAGTGAGCTAAATCGCTGGCTTTTAAAGCAGACCAAGGCAGGCCAGCAGCACGGTTCAATTCCCGTACCAGCCTCCCCGAAAAGGCGCTGGAATGTGGCGACCAGGGGCTTTTCACAGTAACTTCATTGAAGCCTACTCGTGACAATAAGCAATTTTCATTTTTCAACTCTCCGAGCATCACCGAGTGGAACACATGGAGACCAAACATTTTTTTTTATGAATGTTTTTTATTGGGTTTTTAAACAAAGTATATATACCGTTATGTACACAAAATAGAATATATATATATAGAAGAGAGGGGAACACGCACAAAAACAAAGTTTGAATAAAATAACTGGTGGGGTGTTATGTGCTCGCTCAACAACAGCAGCTCTGTACAATTGGCAGTATTGTTTTTAGCACATAAGTAGGCATCGGTTTGTTGGTGGGGGGGGGGGATTCTGGGGGGGTACATATACATTTGGGCGCCGGGGAAACAAATACAGAACAATCACAGAGGGCAATACGCGAATGGATCTGGTGTTGGTGTTGTCGCTTGCTTCTCCCGGACGGTTTTCGCTGCCGTTGTCGTCTCGCCATCACCTCCGCTTCAGCCGGTCGTCCCGCCTTTCGCCCGGATTTTCCTTGTTCTCTGCTCCTGTAGATACCAAGTTTGTTATTGTTTCCCGTGTCCTCCTTCCGGCTGTCATTCCCTCGCCTCCCTCCCCCCCACCTCACTGGTTCCCCTCTATTGTTCCCTGTCTCCTCCCTCTTCCATATGAGGCGTGAGTTGGCCTTGATAGATTGGGGAGAGTTACTTAAAGGGATGACAGTGGATAGACATTGGCAAACATTCAAGGAACGCAGGGGGTAACTACAACAACTATTCATTCCTGTCTGGCACAAAAGCAAAGGGGGTAAGAGGGCCAATCCATGGCTTACAAAGGAAATTAGAAATAGTATCCGCTCCAAGGAAGAAGCAGACAGATTGGCCAAGAAAAATAATGGGTGGGATTCTCCGAACCCCCGCCGGGTCAGAAAATCGCCGGGGGGGGGGGGGGGGGGGGGGGGGGCAGCGTGAATCCCGCCCCCGTCGCCGCCAAATTCTCCGACCAGCGATGGGCCGAAGACCCGCCCATTCTATGCAGGTCCCACCGGCGTAAATTAGACTAGGTCCCTTACCGGTGGGACCTTGCAGCGCGGGCGGGCTCCGGAGTCCTGGGAGAGGCGCGGTGCGATCTGGCCCTGGGGGGTGCCCCACGGTGGCCTGGCCTGCGATCGCGGCCCACCGATCTGCGGGCGGGCCTGTGCCGTGGGGGCACTCCTTTCCTATGCGTCGGCCGTGTGGGTCTCCGCGATGGCTGGCGCGAAGGTGAACCCCCCACTGCGCATGCGTAGGGATGACGTCAGCAGCCGCGGACGCTCCCGCGCATACGCAGACTCGTGCCGGGCGGCGGATTCCCATCGGCCCCGGCTGGCGCGGCATCAAAGGACTTCCACGTCGGCCGGCGGGGCGCAAACCACTCCGGCGCCGGCCCAGCCCCTGAATGTACGGAGTTCACGCCACTCCATCCCGCCGGGATCCCCAGCCCCGCCGGGTATGAAAGAATCCCACCCAATAGGTCTGAGGATTGGGAGCAGTTTAGAATTCAGCAAAGAAGGATGAAGGGATTGATTAAGAAGGGGAAAGTACAGTACAAAAGGAAGCTTGCAGGGAACATAAAGATTGACACTAAGAGTTTCTATAGATATGTGAAGAGAAAGAGATTGGTAAAGAGAAATGTAGGTCCCCTACATACAGAAACAGGGGAATGCATAATAAGGGACAAAGAAATGGCTGAGAAATTGAATACATACTTTGGTTCTGTCTTCACAATCGAGGACACAAATCAGATCCCAGAAATGTTGGAGAATGAAAGGTTTATCGAGAGGGAAGAACTGAGGGAGATCAACATTAATAGAGAAATGGTGCTGGGAAAACTGATGGGATTGAAGGTGGATAAATCCCCAGGGCCTGAGAATCTGCATCCCAGAGTGTTTAAGGAGGTGGCTCTGGAAATAGTGGACGCATTGGAGGTCATCTTCCAGGATTCTATAGACTCTGGAACTGTCCCTGCAGATTGGAGGGTAGCTCACATCACTCCGATATTCAAAAAGGGAGGGAGAGAGAAAACAGGGAATTATAGATCAGTAAGCCTAACATCGATAGTGGGGAAAATGCTTGAATCCATTATCAAGGACTTTATAGCGGAGCATTTAGAAAGCAGTGGCAGGATCGGTCAGAGTCAGCATGGATTTATGGAGGGAAAATCATCCTTGACAAATCTGTTGGAATTCTTTGAAGAGGTAACCAGTACAATCGACAAGGGGGAACCAGTCGATGTGGTATATTTGGACTTTCAGAAGGCGTTTGACAGGGTCCCGCTTGAGAAATTATTGTGCAAAATTAAAGCGCATGGGACTGGGGGAAATGTATTGAGGTGGATAGAAAGCTAGTTGACAGAGAGGAACCAAAGATTAGGGATTAATGGGTCCTTTTCAAATTGGCAGGCAGTAACCAGTGGGGTACCACAGTGATCGGTGCTGGGACACCAGCTATTCCCAATATATATTAATGATTTGGATAAGGGAACAAAATGTAGCATCTCAAAGTTTGCAGAAAATACCAAATTAGGTGGGAGGGTGAATTGTGATGAGGATGCAGGGATCCTACAGCAAGATTTGGATAGGTTGGGCGAGTGGGCAAACCAATGGCAGATGCAGTATAATTTGGATAAGTGTGAGGTTATTCACTACGGAAGCAAAAACAGGAAGGCCGATTACTACCTGAATGGTTGTAAATTGGGAAAGGGGAGTGTGCAGTGGGACTTGGGTGTCCTTGTGCACCAGTCGCTGAAGGTAAGCATGCAGGTGCAGCAGGCGGTAAAGAAGGCTAATGGTATGTTGGCCTTCATTGCGAGAGGTTTCGAGTATAGAAGCAGGGATGTGTTGCTGTAATTGTACACGGCCTTGGTGAGGCCATACTTGGAGTATTGTGGGCAGTTTTGGTCTCCTTCTCTGAGGAAGGATGTTCTTGCTCTCGAGGGAGCGCAGCGAAGGTTTACCAGACTGATTCCAGGGATGGCGGGATTGTCATATGAGGAGAGATTGACTAGGTTGGGATTGTTCTCGCTGGAGTTCAGAAGAATGACGGGGGATCTCATAGAGACTTATAAAATTCTAACAGGACTAGACAGGGTAGATGCAGGGAAGATGTTACCAATGATGGGTGTGTCCAGAACCAGGGGTCACAGCCTGAGGATTCAGGATAAACCACTTTGGACAGAGATGAGGAGACATTTCTTTGCACAAAGAGTGGTGAGCCTGTGGAATTCATTACCACAGGAAGTAGTTGATGCTAAAACGTTGAATACATTCAAGAGGCGGCTGGATATAGCACTTGGGGAGAATGGGATCAAAGGCTATGGGGAGAAAGCAGGATTAGGCTATTGAGTTGGATGATCAGCCATGATCGTGATGAATGGCGGAGCAGGCTTGAAAGGCCAAAAGGCCTCTTCCTGCTCCTATCGTCTATGTATCTATGTATGTATCTTTGGACTGTGGGATGAAACTGGGTTACGGGGATAGGGTGGAAATGCGTGCTTGGGTAGGGTGTTCTTTCCAACGGTCATTGTAGACACGATGGGCCGAATGGCCTCCTTCGGCACTGTAAATTCTATGATTCTGTGTAACCGGGGCACCCAGAGGAAACCCACGCAGATACGGGGAAAGTGTGCAAACTCCGCACCAACAGTCACTCGTGGCGGGAATTTGACCCAGGTCCCTGGTGCTGTGAGGCAGCAGTGCTAACCACTGTACCTCATTTTTTTTTTATTATTTAGAGTACCCAATTAATTTTTTTCCAATTAAGGGGCAATTTAGCGTGGCCAATGCACCTAGCCTGCACATTTTTGGGTTGTGGGGGTGAAACCCACGCAAACACGGACAGTGACGCAGAGCCGGGATCAAACCTGGGACCTCGGCACCGTGAGGCTGCAGTGCTAACCCACTGTGCCACCATGCTGCCTGTGCCTCATTTTTTTAAGGCAGAACCAAAATGTATGTTTAGTTGCCCAGCCACATCTTTATTCCACATTATAGATTCCCCTGTTTCTGACTGTAAGGGCCTGACATTTGTCTTCACCAATCTTATTCTTTTCACGTACCTATAGAAACTTTTACAGTCAGTTTTTATGTTCCCTGCAAGCTTCCTCTCGTACTCTATTTTCCCCTTCTTAATCAATCCCTTGTTCTTCCTTTTCTGAATGCTAAACTGCTCCCAATCCTCACACTTGTTGTTTCTCTTGGCCAATTTGAATGTCTCTCCTTTGAATCGAATACTATCTCTAATTTCCCTTGTAAGTCATCGTTTAGCCACCTTTCCCATTTTGTTTTTGCACCAGGCAGGAATGAACAATTGTTGCAGTTCCCCATGTGTACTTTGAATGTTTGCCATTGCCTATCCACCGTCATCCCTTTCAATAATGTTCCCCAATCCATCATAGCCAACCCGCGCCTCATACCATCGTAGTTTCCTTTATTTTGTCATGACCCTCTGGTCTAATGCCTCGTCATTTCCAGCTCCCCTTGACCCCAGATATTCACAATGTATATTATTCATTTGGATGAGGGAACAAAATGTAGCATCTCAAAGTTTGCAGAAAATACCAAATTAGGTGGGAGGGTGAATTGTGACGAGGATGCAGGGATCCTACAGCATGATCTGGACAGGTTGGGCGAGTGGGCAAACCAATGGCAGATGCAGTATAATTTGGATAAGTGTGAGGTTATTCACTATGGAAGCAAAAACCGAAAGGCAGATTACTACCTGAATGGTTGTAAATTGGGAGAGGGGAGTGTGAAGCGAGACCTGGGTACCTTGTGCACCATTCACTGAAGGTAAGCATGCAGGTGCAGCAGGTGGTAAAGAAGGCTAATGGCATGTTGGTCTTCATTGCAAGAGACTTCAAGTACAGAAGCAGGGATGTACTTGGCTGAGCCCAATAAACTGCAGCCACCAGGTTTATAAAATTTAACTAATATATATATATTTTTAACACACACAGGCAACAAAGAGGGAGAGATTGGTGGAGAGGGAAGAAAAAATGATGACAAAGTAAAAATTATAAAATATCTCCGATGCAATATGATGGTTTTCAGTTAATGTCTTTCAGGAGTTCAGGCTTTCACTTTGATGCTTCTTCCTTCTAAGCTTGAGAGGGTTTTCTCTGGCAAAGCTGTCTACTTTCTTTGTAGATTCACGATCATTTCAAACATAGTATAGTAAAGATGTGCCAGATACTCACTGGTTTTAGAACAATAAAGCAGTCCTTTACTTCAGCAGGGAGAGAGTTCCTCGTTGATGGTCGAATCATTTCTGACCAACTCTCTCAGAAACATCCCACAGGAACCAATCACTGACTGTTATCAGCTAGAACACTGTCCCTGGACAATCCACAGGCCAGCCAGCCAATTGAACCCATTTCCTCCAAAGTTGGTCCTTAAGATTCCCTCGACGAGTCTCTTTCTCCTCTCAAAAAAAACAAATCCTGGAGCACACTGTCCTGATCACCAGGCTGTCACAGCGTAACTCCACTGCTTAAAGGCGCATTCTGCTTATGAGTCCACGAACCAAAGGTAATAAAATAAAGCAAAAGAAATGGGAACAAAGGGAAGTCAAAAGGAAGGACTCTAACATTTAGAATTAGTTCCCTAGTCTCAGAATCACTGATATCATTCTCCAGCTTGATGAAGAATTTCACCATATTATGGTCGCTCCTTCCCAAGGGGCCTTGCACAACTAGATTGCCAATGATTCTGTTCTCATTACACAGTACCCAGTCTAGGCTGGCCGACTCTCTACTTGGTTCCTCAACGTATTGGTCCAGAAATCCATCCTGTATACACTCCAGGTAGAGAACATACCTTCTCTATGGTATTGTTACTAATTTGATTTGCCCAATGTATAGAGACAAAAGACCCATAATTGAGGAAATGAATAAATGAATGTGATAAAATTAGGCACTAGGACCCTGAGGGCACTGTGGTCACAGACAGAACAAAGGAAAGCAGAAGTTTCATGGCTCGCGGGGGATGGTAACCTCGTGGTCAGAAGTTTGAAAAAGATGCTGGGGTTACAATGCAAAGTGACCAATTAGGATATAGGGCCAGGTCAGGAGGTGTATAGAATGACCAATGGGAAGCTTATATGTGAATCTTACTGTGATTTTGAATATATCAGCAGGAGCTTCTTTGTATTCTGTCTCTCTTTATTCTGGGCTCTCAGAAGACAGTGTGTGTGTCCTGAGGTCCTATGGATTGAGTCAGCCTTGCAAGTTAGTTATTATTAAATGATATGATACCTGCAAATCCATCTCAGATTTTATTGAATCTAGACTGACAGCAAATTAACCAGGAATCGACATAATTAAAAATGTTCCTTTATCGTATGCATCTCTAATTTCCTGTCTGTTAGCACAGAGGTTAGAACTGTTACTTCACGGTGCCAGGGGTCCGGGTTCGATTCCCGGCTTGGGTCACTGTCTGTGCGGAGTCTGCACGTTCTCCCCGTGTCTGTGTGGGTTTCCTCCGGGTGCTCCGGTTTCCTCCCACAGTCCAAAGATGTGCGGGTTAGGTGGATTGGTCATGATAAAATTGCCCCGTAGTGCCCAAAGGTTAGATGGGGTTGCTGGGTTATGGGGATAGGGTAGAGGTGTGGACTGAGGTAGGATGCTTTTTCGGCGGCCGGTGTTGACACGATGGGCAAAATTGGTCCCTTTCTGCACTGTAAATTCTATGAATTCTATGAATTCCAAACTCACTACTAAAGTTTGTGTTTCTATATACAATCCTCACTTACTTTTATTGCCCCATGGTGTGTCTCAACTCTACCCAGGGGTTCGACATAATTGGGGTTAATATTTTTCCTCGTTATTGCATTAATTTCCTCTTCAACCAGCAATGCAACCTCACCGGCTTTTCCTTTTAGTCTGTCCTTCCTAAGTACTGAATATCCCTGGATATTCAATTCTCATCCTTGGTCACCTTGCAGCCACGTCTCCGTAATCCCCATTATGTCATGCCCGTTTACACCTCTTTGCGCGATTTATTCATCCACTTTGTTATGAATGCTCTGCACATTAAGGCACAAAGCTTGTCTTTTTAAAGAAAGAGAAAATGCTGGAAAATCTCAGCAGGTCTGGCAGCATCTATAGGGAGAGAAAAGAGCCAACGTTTCGAGTCTGGTGACTCCTTAACGTTCCCTGTCCTGTTCCATTAGTTTTCACTGTGGCCCTGTTTAATTTAGGCCCTCGATTTCTCTGCCTAACAGTTTTCTGATTCCCCTTTCTGTCTTTTGTTCGTGTCTGTATTTCCCTCTCTTCCGACTCCTTGCATAGGTTCCCATCCCCCTGCCATTTTAGTTTAAATCCTCCCCAGACACACTGGCAAATACTTGCCCTCAGACATCAGTGGGTTTCCTCCGGGTGCTCCGGTTTCCTCCCACAGTCCAAAGATGTGCGGGTTAGGTGGATTGGTCATGATAAAATCCTGCCCAGGTAGCCCATCCAGTTTGTACTGGTCCCACCTTCCCCCAGAACCGGTCCCAATCCCCCAGGAATCTAAAGCCCTCCCTCTTACACCATCTCTTCAGCCACGTATTTACCCGATATATCCTGCCGTCTCTACTCTGATGAGCATGTGGCACTGGTGGTAATCCCTGGGATAACCACCTTGAGATCCGACTTCTTAACTTACTTCCTAACTCCATATATTCTGCTGTCAGGACCTCATCCCGTTTTTTACCAATGGCGCATGTACCGTTTTATACCACAACCACTGGCTATTCGCCCTCCCCTTCCAGAATGTCCTGGAAACGCTCCGAGACATCCTTGACTTTCACATTGCTGCTTATGGGATCTTGCTGTGACAACCTGGCTGCTGTGTTTCCCACATCAGAACGTTGGCTCCATTTCGGAAGTACCTCATAGGTTGCAAAGCGCTTTGGGACACCACGTGGTTGTGAAAGGCGCTAGATAAATGCAAGTCTTTCATGTTTAGCCTGCCGCACAAGACCATGGGTTGGTGCCCCACTCGGATGAATTGAGTAGGAGCAAAGCCCATCTGCAGAACTATGGGGGTGTTGCCCTATCAGAGGTACCATACTTTGGGTGAGACATCAAACTCTGCCCCCACCGATGGATACGAAAGATCACCTGTTACTAGTCGAAGGGGAGCTATCCTCAGTGTTGAGGCCAATATTTACCCCTCGACGAACATCATTAGAAAATCTGATCACCCAGTCGTTTTTTACATTGCTGACCGTGGGAGCTTGCTGTGCAGAAAATAGCTGCCGTGTTTCCAACATTGCAACTATGACTGCACTTCAAATAGTGCTTATTTGGTATTAAAGTGCTTTGGGACAATCTGAGTCCGTGACATTCTTTTTATATTCATTGACGGGATGTGGATGTTCCTGGATTGGCCAGCATGTATTGACCATCTCTAGGCTTTGTCGAAATCCATCCATTAATTTTTTTGTGATATATATAGTTCACAGAAAAACAAGCGAACAATCAGGGTCAAAAATATTACAGTGACGCACCCAAAATACCCGGCTGAAGAGGGCCATCTAAGCTATGAGAGTTCCATGTTTAATTCTTGTGAGTACAGAGTTAAATTTTCCAATATTGTGCCATCTAACAAACCCAGATTGAAATGGGGGATGTGCGCAATTTTTCTGCGGCTGAGTTCTTGCAATATCAATCCATTAGCGCGAGGAAAAGCGAAGCAGCCAATTATAATGCACCTATAATGATACCCCTTTCATACTCTTCCAGCAGCTAAATTAACACTTAACCAATATAAATGATGAATATTTCTTCCAACCAGCTGTACACACAGTGGAAAGTTTTCCAAAATGACACAACAAAGATTTAGGGAAATAAAATGAGAAAATACTGGAAACACTCGGCAGTTCAGGAAGTATCTCCGCTCACAAAGACCACGGACAGACGTGATTCTCCGACCGCCTTGAGTCCAGCGCACATAATAATAATAATCTTTATTAGTGTCACAAGTAGGCTTACATTAACACTGCAATGAAGTTACTGTGAAATGTCCCTGGTCACCACATTCCGGCGCCTGTTCGGGGACACTGAGAGAGAATTCAGAATGTCCAATTCACCTAACAGCACGTCTTTCGGGACTTGTGGGAGGAAACCGGAGCACCCGGAGGAAACGCGCACAGACACGGGGAGAACGTGCAGACTCCGCACAGACAGTGGCCCAAGCTGGGACTCAAACCTAGGGCCTTGGAGCTGTGATGCAACAGTGCTGACCACTGTAATGCCGTGCCACCCCCCCCCCCCCCCAATCCCGCTACGCTGGGGGAATCGCAGGAGAGCCCCAAAACGGGCTTCGTGCTGGGTGTCGAACAGAGAATGTGGTGGCTCGAGACAGACACTGGAGGCCTCCAGTAGTCAACAAAAGGGGTTTATTGATGAAAGGCGAAGGCAGCTAGATATAAGACACAGCACACTTTACAACGGCCTTTTACTCATCAGCTCCCTCGTCCACACTGCCCAGGATCCTGCTCCCAGGGCCCTGCCCAAACTCTTCATTAGCTGGAGTTCACGCCCTCCCACGCAATTGGCCACGAACCAGTCATATGGTCCACGGAGCCCTCCCCCTTAATTGAGGCCACACTACCACATCCGTCCCTCATTAGGTCCCTTCACCCACTACCCCAAAACTATGTACAACAGTTACAGGGGTTAACAGAGACAACCAAGGAAAGAGAGTCAATGAAAAAGTAAATCGATCAGGATGCCTCTGGGTCTTCCTGGACCTCCATAGCCCAGGCGCAGGGCGATCGAATGGTCCACAGTCAATGTCACCTCAGGAGGGACCACTCCGATGAACTGGCATCGTCGGCCTCGGCAGACACGGCAGGTTGAACATAAACGGGAGCCCCCTTGCTCCGCTTGGTGGGACCGAGTTATAGGAGTATTCACGATGATCGCTGGACTTGTCCACTCCATGACAGGGGGCCGCCAGCCCCCCCCCCCCCCCCCCCACCAACTCCTCAAGTGGTCAACGTGCTTTTTGGCGCTCTTCCCGTTAACATCGACCACACAAGGCACCGACCCTGACTGCGCCACGACCCATCTTTCTAACCAAAGCGAACCGGTGGCTGGTGTGACCCCCCCTGTGATTGAATGAGGGGTTGCGTTGTTACAACGACAAAGCATTAGCCAATCTCTGCCGATGTGGTTTATCGGAGTGCTTTTTCATGTTGAAAGTTTGAACGACCCTCTCTGCCAGGTTGTTCGACCTGCTGGGTGGCAGGGGGCTGTCCTCTAGTGCCTTCTGCCATTCACTCTCATCAAAATCTGGTAATCATCGCCGGTGAAAGGGGTGCCATTGTCCGAAATGATGGACTTGGGAAGCCCATGAATGGGTGAATGGCTGTTGGGTTGGCGTTGACTGATGTTCACTTTGAGTGGGCATCGACCAGCGCCAGAAACATCTTGCCCAGGAATGGGACCGCATGGACCCTGGTCAACAGGCAACAAGGCAAATCCCAGGGTGAAGGATGGCATAAGGCGGCAAAGAATACTGCGCTTGACTTCCGGTGAGCTGCGGGGTCGCACAAAAGGGGGTTCTCGTCCAGGAACTTCAGTATCGACCTTACAACTCCACCAAACAGGCACAGAAAGGACGAAAAGCTCCCCAAACTAACCCCCCCATCCACTGCGTTGCCAAGAAAAATGCCGAAGGCGTGGCTCAGGCAGTGGCAGCCATGGCTGAGCACTTCGGCAGCATTGTCCCAGTTGCTGGGGAATGTGACCCAGTCCCAGGTGGAATTTGATGAGGTGCAGTGCAGCGTGTCCAAAACACTGAAGAGAATCGTCAAGGGAGTGGACACTATGGTGCAGACCATGGAGTCGCCTGGGCAGAGCCAGATGTTGTAGGGGCCACCGGGGCTCGATCCAGCTGCCCCTCCGTCCTGCGGTGAACCCCAAGGGCCCTATGAGCACCAATCGGGAGGAGAGGGGGCTTGGTGCCAACTGGCAGGCACCCTATGGAGGGGTGAAAGCAGCCACCAGCTCCCCCGAGACCCACCCCATTGACAGCAGTGCTTCCCGGAGTCAGCTCCCGGAACAGGGCGGCATAGCAGGGCATGTGCCTCTGGCAAGGGCACTGGGGTCCCTCTGGCCCCAGGGTCCCCAAAGGATGCCCGTCAGGACACCAAAGGCCACGGGATGGGGTAAGCCACTGGCTACCTCCACCTCTGATGGGCCACACCGAGACGCAACGGTAAAGCCACAGAAGGCAACTCACATTGAGGATCACTGGGGGCGAGGGGGCAACGGGGGGAGGGGGAGGGGAGGGGTGGGGCGGCTCCATCGGGGGATTAGGGCAGTTGGGGACGCATACGTACAGCATTAGAAAATGGACCGTTTAGAAATATGGACAGGCAGGAGTCAGACTATGGCATAGATTGCGGAGCACCAGGAGGCGGGCAGGGACTTGGATTGCCCCCGGAATGGGAACACACAATCCAGAGGTTGGCACAGTGGACCCCGGGCACTGAAACACCCATCCTCACCTCCCCCTCCCACCCCACCCCCACCTCCCCAATAACCCATTTCTCTCCCCAGCTCGACAAACCAACACCACCGAAGACGAGCCACCCTGGCTGAGAATGGCACTCCGGGGACCTCATATCGCTCCCCCTCCCCCCCCTCCCCCGCCCCCCCCGCCAAGCACCGGGGCAGCAACCGCAGTGCCCCGGGCTCTTTGCCTGTGAGCGAGGATGGCCACTCGTCTCCTTGAGTCCCCACAGAAGCCCCTCCGCCAGCTTCACCTTTTTCAAAAGGAGCACTAATCAATGGCCAAGTGACCACATGCTGGCGAGGCCGTTAGATAGGGGCTCGCTCCCGTTAATTGTACAGAGACTGGCCGAAAGAGGTGATTGCTGGTTTCCTGCCATGCTATGGCGGGTTCCTGATTATGCCAAGGGTTGCGGGCCGGTTCGATCACAAACTGATCAGCGCCCGGCCCGGTTCTCGTTTTTGGCCTGTCCCACGATCTAACAGCCTCGTGGCGCTCTCGCTCTTCAGCGGCCAGTAAATCGCTGTCCTTGGAAATGTTTGCATTTGATCGCGCCCTTAGTTTCCCAAACAGAGAATCGTGGCTGACGGTCAAACACTCCGTCAGTACTGAAGGGAGAGGTCAAGAAGATAACTATTCCAATTCTGATGGAAGGCCATCGGCCCAGAACATTGGGTGAAATTTTAGGCTGCCCTAACAGCAGGTTTAAATGCGGGTGGGGCCTTGCAAAATGCGGCCTGTGGCCTGCCTGACATCTGCCCACTCACCCGACACATACACCGGGCGGTGGTGGAGGCATCAGCTGCACCGCACTCACCCTTCCATCTGTTGGCCACTTTAGGTGGCCAATCAATGACCAATGAAGTGCCTCATTCTGCCTCCGCCACTATTTTAGCTGCAGTGGGAGGAGGCCCACAGAAAACCTGGCAGCTTGGTGCAGAGGAGGTTTACCATGATGTTGCCTGCTCTGGTTATGTGGAGAGGCTGAATAGACTCAGACTGTTTTGATTAGAAAGACGGAGGTTGAGGGGTGACCTGATAGACGTCTACAAGGTTATGAGGAGCATGGATAGAGTGGATGGGCAGGCACTCTTTCCCAGGGTGGAGGGGTTAGTCACCAGGGGGCATAGGTTCAAGGTCCGTGGGGCAAAGTTTAGAGGGGATGTGCAAGGCAGGTTTTTTACACAGAGGGTGGTGAGTGCCTGGAACACGCTGCCAGGGGAGGTTGTGGAAGCAGATACATCAACGACGTTCAAAAGGCATCTTGTCAAATACATGGATAGGATGGGTATAGAGGGATACGGCACAAGGAAGTGCTGAGGGTTTTGGCAAAGTTTGGTATCATGACCGGTACAGGCTTGGAGGGCCGAAGGGCCTGTTCCTGTGCTGTATTGTTCTTTATTCGCTTTACCACACATTCTGATGTCTGGCAAGGGAGAATCCTTCTTTGGGAGGTGCCCTGGGTCCATTGGTGTCAGCCCCTCCGCAAGATCATACCCCTTTAACCATCTAACCTCCAGCACTACCGCCCCCACCCCAACTCCCCACCCCCCACGCCACACCCCTATCTCTGGCGCCAGTCAACCAGGCCCCACCGATACACCAGACTGAGCCTCAGTCCAACCTTCACAACCTGCTCCTCAGGTTCCGGCTGTAGTGCCGGCAGCGACCACCGCCGGACCCTGGCGCTGCTGCGCCTACAATCAGATTGGCCGTCAGCTCCCTTGAGGGTGGGAGTTCCTGGTCAAATGGGGGCAGAAGTCTTTCCTTGAGCGAATTAATGCTTGTGTGTGTGTGTGTGTTGGGTGTGTGTGTTGGGTGGGTGCCATTTTGGAACCCTGAGCTGCTTTCTAATCTGCGCGGAGGGTGGAGGTAACATGGCGGCCTGTCAACCTCAGCCCATTCACTCTGTTTCTCTGCACACACGTGTTTGCAAGACCGGCTGAATATTTACAGCGCTTTCTGTTTTCATTGCTGATGTCCAACACCGCAGCATTTTGATTTATTGCCCGCCCCAATGACCGGCAGGTATTAAAAAAAAACACTTCACACAGAGAAGCAAAATCACTTCCAACTATTTACAAATCACTCCAACGAGGCACGGGACTTGTTGAGGCTTCAGAAACCACTTTGGACATTGAATTCAGTCCTTTTCAATCTCCACCCAGGGGAGCTAGTATTTACCGAAGGCAGTTTTTTTTCATAGCAGCTGTTAATTCAATAAACGTATCTGATGTCAAAGGAGCTAACTAGAATTTGCATTCGGGAAATAAAGGAGCCTTCATGCAAGTGGAGACACGTACCAAACAGCCCGCACCTACCCCCAAGAACAGTTAGAGCTCTAGATGCAAATAGTAACTCTTAACCCTCTTGTTGAGAATAATTAAGTCTGAATAGCAACAGCCTCAAAGCCAAATTAATTTCCCAATTGACCCATTCCAGGTGAGCAAATTCCTCTTGAAAGTCGGAGGATTGTTTGTGAGGGTTGCTCAGATTTAATTCTGTGGCAGTCAGAAGGTGACTGGTGCTGATGTGAATTTTTAAGTGATTTCTTCATGTTCCTCGTTGCCATGTACGAACTTAGGAAGGACCGTAAGTGTGTTGTCCTCCGCTTTGCTTCACCTGGATGCGTAGTGTTGAACAAAGAACAACAAGCTTTGTTAACGAACAAAACTCATTTATTAGCACTACCAAATTCGTACGTATCCCCAAAGTATAATACTGAATTTAACTATCTATCTCCAACTACAGAACTCTCAAATACACAACCGACCTCTCTTATGCCCAACCATCTTCTCCCCAGAATCCCAGAAGTCACTGGATATATATATGACTGTTCAGTGGTTCCCTCTAGTGGTAAGAAACATGATCATTAACTTGTTAACTCTTTATATCCCAGTCAATATACATATCATGACAGTAGGTGCAGGAGGAGGCCATTTAACCACCTCGAACCTGTTCCGCCATTCAGCTGCGTTGTGGCCGATCTGTATCTTCACTCCAGCTGCCCGCCTCCATTCAACATCCTTTAATATCCTTGCCCAACAGAGGTTGGTCCGCCTTAGTTTTGAAACTGTCACCTGAGAGCCTCTGCTGGGATGGGCCGAATGGCCTTCTTCAGCACCGCAACAATTCTGCCATTCTGCCCCCCCCCCCCCCCCCCCTTCCTGGCTTTGCATTCTTCGACGTTGAATTGGCCCCGACCACTTTTCGCACTGAAATTCCTAATTCTACCCCCCCCCTCCCACCCCCCCCCCGTGCCTAACCAGTCTGTCTTTGACTTCTTCAAACCCCACTCTTTGACTTGGTGCGACTGGGGAGATTTTGACAGTTTGTCAACCCCACATCCAAAGCATCAAAATGTCCCCAAGAGCAGCAACGGTGCGGGTCTAGGAGAAAGATCTTTGCAGCACTTCCCTCATCATGTCAGCAACACACAACTCTGTCCTGTGATGCAGTGAATTGCCAATCTATGTCAATAAGTGCTCAGTCATCCGTGTTCCATATAATGAGCAACCTCCCCTGCACTACTGTATTAAAAGCTTAGCTGGAAACTCAATAAGTTGTGTTCCTGGGCCTCCTTTCTTCAACAATCTTCAATACGTTTCTCAATGAGGTTGGGCAGATCTAACAAGCTTGTTCATCTCTTCATCAAGCTTTCATCACTTCATATCTCCCCCAGATCTCTTGTCCCTGCGCATCGCAACTGGCTCGATGTCTGCTCCTTCACCAAGATCACCATGTTCGCAGAAACCCTGCAGTGCAGAAGGAGGCCATTCGGCCCATCGGGTCTGCACCCACCCTCTGAAAGAGCACCCTGCCTCGGCCCCCTTCCCCTCCCTATCCCAATAATCACTTAACGTAACCTACACATCCTTGGACTCAATGTAGCATGGCCAATCCACCTAACCTGCACATCTTTGGACTGTGGGAGGAAGCCGGAGCACCCGGAGGAAACCCACGCACACACGGGGAGAACGTGCAGACTCCGTTGACTTTCACGACGGGGCAAAATGGGCGCGGGGATGACCAACTCTGGCCCCCACAGCACCTCCCTTCTCGGTGCCAAATGGGCGCAGCGCCAACCCGCACATGCGCAGTTGAGCTGCGCCAACCCGCGAGGGACTACTTCAGCGCGCTTGCCCCGACGCAACATGGCGTGGGGGTTCAGGGGCCGGCCGTGCAACAAAGTAGGCCCGGGGAGGGGGGGGAGAGGCCGGCCCACCGATCGGTGAGCCCAGATCGTGGGCCAGACTCCATCGGATACCACCCCCCCTCAGTGAAAGAGCGCTTTACCCGCCCCCCAGGCCGCCTCCCGACCCTTTGCGCAGATTTCCCTCCGGCTGCGAGCAGGGGTGAACGGCGCCGGCGGGATTCTGCCGTTTCCGCACGGCTGCTCGGCCCATCCAGGCTGGAGAATCAGCGGCCCGGCCGTGGACAGCGGCCCACGACCGGAGCCGTTCTCCGCACCTCGGAGAATCACGTGCCGGCATCGGGGCAGTGTGACGCGGGTGCGGCGATTCTCCGGCCCGGCGTGGGGCTGGGGGAATCGCACCCATCTCTGCAACTTTCTCCAAACACCTCCAGCTGAGGCTTCCGTGCGCCCCCAATACCGGTCGGCTGCGTGTCCTTAATTCTAATCGCGCCACCATCGGCGGCCATGCTTTCAGCTCTCTAACCTCTGGAGTTCCCTCCCTAAACCTCTCCTCCTCTCTTCCCTTTTCTCCTTTTCACATCTCCTTAAAACCTTCCTCTGACTAAGCTTTTCGTGACTTAGTTCCTAATGTTAGAAAATAGCACATCCTCTGATTCATATCAAGCAATGGCCCAGGAGACTTGCTGGCAATTATTAAGTGTCTGTCTTTGTTTAAGAAGCAAGGTTATAAACACCAACATTTTCTCAAATTTATTGATGCTGTCCCCTAAGGTTTGTGTGTTTTGCAACAGTTTTCTCAGAGTGAAATGGATCTCATTAGCTTTGGGTTTTGCAGAGGCATTAACAAAATTAAAATATTTTGTTCTATGGGCTTCTGCGTGCTTCATTACAGGTTATTCTACTTTTCATATTGTTCCACCTCTCCTCATCCTCCAATGTGACTCACACTCATCTGGTATTTCCGACCTTTGTCACTGTGCTGAGAAGCCGATGAGTAAGATAGGATCGAGGAGCAGAAGTTGGCAATTCAGACCTTCCAGCCTGCTCTGCCATTCTATCAGATCATGGCTGATCTCTTCCTGATCTCAAATCCAAGTCCCCACCTGTTCCTTAGGCAGCACGGTTGCACAAGTGGCTAGCACTGTGGCTTCACAGCGCCAGGGTCCCAGGTTCGATTCCCCGCTGGGTCACTGTCTGTGTGGAGTCTGCACGTTCTCCCCGTGTCTGCGTGGGTTTCCTCCGGGTGCTCCGGTTTCCTCCCACAGTCCAAAAATATGCAGGTTAGGTGGATTGGCCATGATAAATTGCCCTTAGTGACCAAAAAGGTTAGGAGGGATTATTGGGTTACGGGGATAGGGTGGCTGTGAGGGCTTAAGTGGGTCGGTGCAGACTCGATGGGCTGAATGGCCTCCTTCTGCACTGTATGTTCTATGTTCCTCATATCCCTTTAACCCGTTTTTCTTACCAAAAATATATCTATCTCCTTCTTGATTCATTCAATGACTGGGCAGCACGGTAGCACAGTGGCTAGCACTGTGGCTTCACCACGCCAGGGTCCCGGGACTCCCGTCTGTACGGAGTCTGCACGTTCTCCCCGTGTCTGCGTGGGTTTCCTCCGGGTGCTCCGGTTTCCTCCCGCAAGTCCCGAAAGACGTGCTTGTTAGGTGAATTGGGCATTCTGAATTCTCCCTCTGTGTACCCAAACAGGTGCCGGAACGTGGCGACTAGGGGTTTTCACAGTAACTTCATTGCAATGCAAGTCTACTTGTGTTAATAAAAGGTTCCATCACACTATGGGGGGGAAGTTGTCGACACAAAGCCATGTGAAAGGAGATGGACGTGAATCAACAGCTGATTTTTCACTGGGTCTCATAGAGAGTCATAATGGCACAGAAGGAGGCCATTCGGCCCGTCGAGTCTGTAGCGCAATCAAGCCAGTTGCTTCCCCCCATCCCAGCACGGAGCCCTGCAATATTTATTTCCTTCAGGCACCCACCCAATTTCCTTTTCAAATAATTCATCGTCTCCGCTTCTCTCACTCTCGTAGGCAGTGAGTTCCAGGTCATTACCCCTCGCTGCATAAAAAGTTTGTCACATTCCCCCTGCCTCTCTTTCCCAAAATCTGAAATTTGTGTCTGAAAACCTCAGGCGGACTCCAACATTTGCTGGGATACTGGATAAAAACCCCAATACCTTTTTTTCAATTTGTGAAAATGTTAGGAAAGGATATTTCGCTCCAGGAGTCATTCCACAAACAAATAGGGATATGGTACATTAAAACAAACTTTATTAACACAGTATTTAACTACCTTAACATTACAGAAATATAACTTACAATTAATATTTAAACAATGCTTAACAATGAAAAGAAACACTTTAACTTATAACTGATAACTCCTTTATCTCCAATCAAGAAAAACCCATCACAGGTCAAAAACCACTTCTGAATAGAGTTAGCAAACACAAGATTACTTGCCAATCTTTGGATGGAAAGATCTTTTGAGATCTTATTATAGTTTCTATATTTTTTCGCTACAGTTATGTAACTTAACATTGTGTTAACTTAAGTTGTTGTTAATATGTTGGGTTGTTCATTGAGGAGGGGCGAAGGCTCATGATTGTTGTCATTACTGTTATCGTTGGTATTTTAGTATGGTTTGATGTTGTTGTATAAATTCAAAATTTTTCAATAAACGTTATTTTTAAAAAAAAAATCTTCTTTCAAGCGGGCACTGACCCTTTTATGATGCATTTCTCTGTGGCCTATAGGAGGAATTTTAACTGCGGGGTGAATGGGCATTTAAACACCTTTACCCATTGGACGTCCCAAACTTGGATACAAGGACATTCTGAAGGCCCAGCTGTAAATTGGACTCCACACGGGGGGGGGGGGGGGGGGGGGGGGGGATGCAACAACCCTGGTCAGGTCTAAATGACAAAGTCTCCGTCAGCAAGCTATCGCAACATTTGAGGAGAACAGAGTCATGTCACAGGAATAATTGGGGGGGGGGGCCGCAAAGACGATGGCCAAACTTTTCCAGCCCTTTTCCGGCAGCAGGACCTTACAGGTCCCACCAGTGATGATGCCCCCCTCCCCCTCACCGACGGTGGAGGGTGCGAGCCATGGAAAAATCCGTTGGCATCGGCGTATTGGGAAGATCCACCGCCATCCAATGACGGGCCGCTTCTGCAACATTTTACAGGGGCGGCATGTGGCCCACCAGCCCCTCCCCAAAGGAATTTCGGACACCAGGCGACCCACGTTTAACGAGGCCACTCCATCGCAATGACATGCTGCAGGTGAGCGTGAGCAGGGTGAGATGGCGACCTCCGACTCTCAGTGGGAGGAGGTCCCCCCGCCCCCCTCCCCCCCCCGGCCATCAAGAGCAGCTAGAGCAGTGCTAGAATTCAGGAATAGTTGCTGTCGGCACCGCAAAGGGGCCCATGAATGCAGACAGCCAATGCCTCCCAGACCTAGGTAAGCCTTAGGTTTTGGACAGGAAATTATCTGGAGCCCAGGGAAAGGGGTGCAAGGGGGTGGAGATTGGGTTTTGGAGGCCAGGCAAGGGAGGAGCGAAGCATAAGAACATAAGAACTAGGAGCAGGAGTCGGCCATCTGGCCCCTCGAGCCTGCTCCGCCATTCAATTAGATCATGGCTGATCTTTTGTGGACTCAGCTCCACTTTCCGGCCCGAACACCATAACCCTTAGTCCCTTTATTCTTCAAAAAACTATCTATCTTTACCTTAAAAACATGTAATGAAGGAGCCTCAACTGCTTCACTGGGCAAGGAATTCCATAGATTCACAACCCTTTGGGTGAAGAAGTTCCTCCTAAACTCAGTCCTAAATCTACTTCCCCTTATTTTGAGGCTATGCCCCCTAGTTCTGCTGTCACCCGCCAGTGGAAACAACCTGCCCGCATCTATCCTATCTATTCCCTTCATAATTTTAAATGTTTCTATAAGATCCCCCCTCATCCTTCCAAATTCCAACGAGTACAGTCCCAGTCTACTCAACCTCTCCTCATAATCCAACCCCTTCAGCTCTGGGATTAACCTAGTGAATCTCCTCTGCACACCCTCCAGCGCCAGTACGTCCTTTCTCAAGTAAGGAGACCAAAACTCAACACAATACTCCAGGTGTGGCCGCACCAACACCTTATACAGTTGCAACATAACCTCCCTAGTCTTAAACTCCATCCCTCTAGCAATGAAGGACAAAATTCCATTTGCCTTCTTAATCACCTGTTGCACTTGTAAACCAACCTTCTGTGACTCATGCACTAGCACACCCAAGTCTCTCTGAACAGCGGCATGCTTTAATATTTTATCGTTTAAATAATAATCCCGTTTGCTGTTATTCCTACCAAAATGGATAACCTCACATTTGTCAACATTGTATTCCATCTGCCAGACCCGAGCCCATTCACTTAACCTATCCAAATCCCTCTGCAGACTTCCAGTATCCTCTGCACTTTTCGCTTTACCACTCATCTTAGTGTCATCTGCAAACTTGGACACATTGCCCTTGGTCCCCAACTCCAAATCATCAATGTAAATTGTGAACAATTGTGGGCCCAATACGGATCCCTGAGGGACACCACTAGCTACTGATTGCCAACCAGAGAAACACCCATTTATCCCAACTCTTTGCTTTCTATTAATTAACCAATCCTCTATCCATGCTACTACTTTACCCTTAATGCCATGCATCTTTATCTTATGCAGCAACCTTTTGTGTGGCACCTTGTCAAAGGCTTTCTGGAAATCCAGATATACCACATCCATCGGCTCCCCGTTATCTACTGCACTGGTAATGTCCTCAAAAAATTCCACTAAATTAGTTAGGCATGACCTGCCTTTAACGAACCCATGCTGCGTCTGCCCAATGGGACAATTTCTATCCAGATGCCTCGCAATTTCTTCCTTGATGATAGATTCCAGCATCTTCCCTATTACCGAAGTTAAACTCACTGGCCTATAATTTCCTGCTTTCTGCCTACCTCCTTTTTTAAACAGTGGCGTCACGTTTGCTAATTTCCAATCCACCGGGACCACCCCAGAGTCTAGTGAATTTCGGTAAATTATCACTAGTGCATCTGCAATTTCCCTAGCCATCTCTTTTAGCACTCTGGGTTGCATTCCATCAGGGCCAGGAGACTTGTCTACCTTTAGCCCCATTAGCTTGCCCATCACTCCCCTCTTAGGGGAGCAGGGGGGTATCATCTTTTTGGGGGGGGGGGGTGAACACAATGAGCCTAGGACACCCAGAGGACATCCCTCCTCTATTCTTTGGTTGTCCACTCCTGTCCACACCAACTCTATAATGGCAGGGGCTTCATGTAATTATTTCTTCATCTTGCATAGGATGTGGCATCCATGGTAAGGTCAGTCTTTGTTG
The DNA here is from genome assembly GCF_902713615.1 of Scyliorhinus canicula. Lineage (NCBI taxonomy): Eukaryota > Metazoa > Chordata > Chondrichthyes > Carcharhiniformes > Scyliorhinidae > Scyliorhinus > Scyliorhinus canicula. Next base: position 8,293,939 of record NC_052155.1, on the reverse strand, counting down.
CCCTTCCCTAATTCTCCTCAAATATGAGTGTCTCGCTTGGCAATTTAAGAGGGGCAGTCAACCACATGACTGTGGGTCTGGAGTGACATGTAGGTCAGACTGGGTAAGGGCGGCAGATTTCCTTCCCTAAAGGAAGGCAGCACGGCAGCATTGTGGATAGCACAATTGCTTCACAGCTCCAGGGTCCCAGGTTCGATTCCGGCTTGGGTCACTGTCTGTGTGGAGTCTGCACATCCTCCCCGTGTGTGCGTGGGTTTCCTCCGGGTGCTCTGGTTTCCTCTCACAGTCCAAAGATGTGCAGGTTAGGTGGATTGGCCATGATTAATTGCCCTTAGTGTCCAAAATTGCCCTTAATGTTGGGTGGGGTTGCTGGGTTATGGGGATAGGGTGGAGGTGTTGACCTTGCTTAGGGTGCTCTTTCCAGGAGCTGGTGCAGACTCAATGGGCCGAATGGCCTCCTTTTGCACTGTAAATTCTATGATTCTAACACTAATGACCCAGGTCGGTTTTCACAACAAATGACGATACCTTCTTGGTCACCAATATTGGGATGAGGTTACAGTTCCAGATTTATTAATTAAATTTAAATTGCACCAGCTGTAGTGGTGGGATTTGAACCCGTGTCCTCAGAGCATTCGGCCGGTCCTCTGGATTACAAGTCCAGCGACATTACGGCCATGCCACCATATCCTCCTCCCCAACCCACTGCCCTCGCACCTCTCCCTTGGTAACAAGGTCAACAGGCATTCTATTATTCATTTAAAATGCCGGATGGACTGCTGATTTTGGCCGCCACCCTATCAGATTGTAGGGATCAGCTCGGGGCTGGGCTGGTGGCTGGTCACCCTTCATACCTCATGCGTCCCGGTACCAGAAACACACCACAATGCATCATTTGAAATCAATTCTGCAAATCAAGATTCGGTTTAGCATCACATATACGACACCAACCAAAATCTGTCAGAGCATTTGGAGGATCCATCATAGACCATAAGCCATGGGGGAAAATTAGGCCATTCAGCCCATCGGGTCTGCTCCGCCATTCAATCATGGCTGATATATTCTCATCCCCATTCTCCTGCCTTCTCCCCATAACCCCTGATCCCTTATTAATCAAGAATCTATCTATCTCTGTCTTAAAGACACTCAGTAATTTGGCCTCCACAGCCTCTGCGGCAAAGAGTTCCACAGACTCACCACCCTCTGGCTGAAAAAACTCCTCCTCATCTCTGTTTTAAAGGATCGTCCCTTTAGTCTGAGGCTGTGCCCTCTGGTTCTAATTTTTCCGACAAGTGGAAACATCCTCTCCACGTCCACTCTATCCAGGCCTCTTAGTATTCTGTAAGTTTCAATAAGATCCCCTCTCATCCTTCTAAACTCCAACGAGTACAGACCCAGAGTCCGCAAATATTCCTTATACGACAAGTTCTTCATTCCAGGGATCATTCTTGTGAACCTCCTCTGAACCCTTTCCAAGGCCAGCACATCCTTCTTAGATACAGGGCCCAGAACTGCTCACAGTACTCCAAATGGGGTCTGACCAGAGCCTGATACAGCCTCAGAAGTACACCCCTGGTCTTGTACACGAGCCCTCTTTTTTTTAAATTTAGAGTACCCAATTCATTTTTTCCAATTAAGGGGCAATTTAGCATGTTCAATCCACCTACCCTGAACATCTTTGGGTTGTGGGGGCAAAAATGCAAACACGGGGAGAATGTTCAAACTCCACGCGGACAGTGACCCAGAGCCGGGATCGAACCTGGGACCTCGGCACCGTGAGGCAACAGGGCTAATCCACTGCTCCACCGTGCTGCCCTGTATTCTAGCCCTCCTAACATTGCATTTGCCTTCTTAACTGCTGACTGAACCTGCATATTCACCTTAAGAGAATCGTGAACAAGGACTCCCAAGTCCCTTTGTGCTTCTGATTTCCTCAGCATTTCACCATTTAGAAAATAGTCTATGCCTAAATTCCTCTTTCCAATATGCATAACCTCATACTTTTCCACATTGTATTCCATCTGCCATTTCATTGCCCACTCTCCTAGCCTGTCCAAATCCTCCTGCAGCCTCCTTGCTTCCTCAATACTACCTGTCCCTCTACAGATCTTTGTATCATCTGCAAACTTAGCAACAGTGCCTTCAGTTCCTTCTTCCAGATCATTAATGTATATTGTAAAGAGTTGTGGTCCCAGCACAGACCCCTGAGGCACACCACTAGTCACCGGCTGCCATCCTGAAAAAGATCCCTTTATCCCCACTCTCTGCCTTCTGCCAGTCAGCCAATCCTCTATCCATGCCAGGATCTTACCCTTAACAATATGGGCTTTTAACTTATTGAACAGTCTCCTATGCGGCACCTTGTCAAAGGCCTTCTGGAAATCTAAATAAATCATGTCCACTGGTTCTCCTTCGTCTAACTTCCTTGTTACCTCCTCAAAGAACTCTAACAGATTTGTCAGACATGACCTCCCCTTGACGAAGCCGTGCTGACTCAGTCCTATTTTACCATGCACCTCCAAGTACTTTGCGATCTCACCTTTAATAACAGACTTTAAAATCTTACCAATGACTGAAGTCAGACTAACCGGCCAATAATTTCCCGTCTTCTGCCTCCCTCCCTTCTTAAACAGCGGTGTTACATTAGCCACTTTCCAGTCCTCTGGGACCCTTCCTGCCTCCAGTGTTTCCTGAAAGATCATCACCAATGCCTCCACAATCTCCTCAGCTATCTCTTCTGGGACCCTGGGGTGTAGTCCATCTGGTCCAGGTGATTTATCCACCTTCTGACCTTTCAGTTTCCCCAGAACCTTCTCCTTAGTAATGGTCACTGCACTCACCTCTGCCCCCTGGTTCTCCTGGAGCTCTGGCATCCCACTGCTGTCTTCCACCATGAAGACTGATGCAAACTAACTATTCAGTTCATCTGCCATTTCTTTGATTCCTATTATTACTTCTCCAGCCACATTTTCCAGTGTCTAATGTGTATTTTTGCCTCTCACTTACCTTATATATGTATTGAAAAAATCTCTCCCTATCTTCCTTTATATTACTAGCTAGTTTGCACTCACACTTCATCTTCTCCCCCCTTATTGCTTATTTAGTTGTCCTCTGCTCACTTTTAAAGGCTTCCCAATCCTCTGGTTTCCCACTAATCCTTGCCACTTTGTATGCCTTTTCTTTTTGCTTTTATGCTGTCCTTGACAACCCTCATCAGCCATGGATGCCCTGTCCTCCCTTTAGCATGTTTCCTCCTCTTTGGGATGAATTTCTGTTGTGCCTCTTGAATAACCCCCAGAAACTCCTGCCATTCCCGATCCACTGTCTTCCCTGCTTGGCTCCTTTCCCAATCAACTCTGGCCAGCTCCTCCCTCATGTCTTTGTAGTTACCCATATTTCATTGTAATACTGTTTTTAATCTGATTGCAGCTTCTCCCTCTTAAACTGCAGGGTAAATTCTATCATATTGTGGTCACTGCCCCTTAAGGGTTTCTTCACCTGAAGTTCCCTAATCAAGTCGGCCTCGTTACACATCACCAAATCCAGAATTCCCTGTTCCCTAGTGGGCTCTGTCACAAGCTGCTCGAAAGAAACATCTCTTAGACATTCCGCAAATTATTTTTCTTGGGATCCACTCCCAACCTGATTTTCCCAGTCGACTTTCATATTGAAGTCCCCCATGATTATTTTAATATTGCCTTTTTTACATGCCTTTTCTATCTCCTGATTTATTTTCTGCCCCACATCCTGACCACATCCTGTACATAACTCCCATCGGTGTCTTTTTACCTTTGTGATTCCTCAACTCTACCCAGAGATTCTATGCCTTCTGATCCTATATCGCTCCTTGCTATCAATTTAACTTCATTCCTTACTAACAATGCAATCCCGCCCCCTTTGTCCATCTGCCTGTCCTTTTGGTAGGATATATATCCTTGGATATTTAGATCCCAGCCCTGATCTCCTTGCAGCCACTTCTCTGTGATGCTCACAACATCGTACCGGCCAATTTCAATCTGTGCAACAAGTTCATTTACCTTGTTCCGGATACTGCATGCATTTAGGTACAACACCCTCAATCCTGCATTGGCCACTTCTTTTTTCACACTCTCCTCAGTCACTGTACCCTGTACTGTTGCCCTTTTTGATTTTTGACTATGGCTTCTCTGCCTTACACTTTCCCCCTTACCGCTTATTATTTCTGGCCCCGTTTCACTTCCCTCCGACTTCCTGCATCAGTTCCCATCCCCCTGACATCGGTTCCAGCCCTGCCCAGTTGCAGACTGTCCGATTTGCACTGATCGTACCTCCCCCAGAACCAGTTCCAATGCCCCAGGAATTTGAATCCCTCCCTCTTGCACCATCTCTTGAGCCATGCATTCATCCTATCTATCCTGACATTCCTACTCTGACTAACTCGTGGCACTGGTAGCAATCCTGAGATTACTACCTTTGAGGTCCTACTTTTTAGTTTAACTCCTAACTCCCTGAATTCAGCTTGTGGGACATCTTCCCATTTTTTACCTATATCATTGGTGCCTATGTGCACCACGACAGCTGGCTGTTCACCCTCCCCCCCCCCCCCCCCCCCCTCCCCCAGAATGTCCTGCAACCCCTCCGAGACATCCTTGACCCTTGCAACAGGGAGGCAACATACCATCCTGGAGTCTTGATTACATCCGCAGAACCGCCTGTCTATTCCCCTTACGATCGAGTCCCCTATCACTATAGCCCTGCCATTCTTCTTCCTGCCCTGATGCGCAGCAGAGCCAGCCACGGTGCCATGAACCTGGCTGCTGCTGCCTTCCCCTGGTGAGCCATCTCCCTCAATGTTATCCAAAGCGGTATATTTGTTTTGCAGGGAGATAACCGCAGGGGACACCTGCACTGCCTTCCTACTCTTGCTCTGTCTTTTGGTCACCCATTTTCTATCTCCCTCAGTAGTTTCCACCTGCGGTGTGACCAACTCGCTAAACGTGCTATCCACAACCTCCTCAGCATCGCGGATGCTCCAAAGTGAGTCCATCCGCAGCTCCAGAGCCGTCAAGCGGTCTAACAGGAGCTGCAACTGGACACACTTCTAGCACGTGAAGGAGCCAGGGACAGTGGACATGTCCCTGAGCTCCCACATAGCCCACGAGGAGCATGGCATGGGTCTGGGATCTCCTGCCATGTCTGAAACCTTAGGTTAACTTACACAACTACAATGCCAAAAAACAAAACAAAAAAATAAATAGACAAGTGAAAAGATAAACTACTTACCAGTCACTTACCAGGGTTAAAAAGCACCTCCTCCCCACCCAGCTTCGAATTCCCACCAAGCTTCAAATTCTCAAACTCACTCTTCGCTATCACTATCACCCAGGGATTGGTGAGAATGTGGACCTGATACCAGGGAGCTGATACGGTGATCAGCATCGATACAGTCAAGGAGACACTAGGTAAGTGCAATGAAGAGAAAGGAATAGAAGGATATGCTGGTAGGATGAGTGGTGTGCAGCAAAAAACACTGCTATACTGGGCGTTCCTGGGGGTCACCATCACCAACAGTCTGTCCTGGTCCACTTACGTTGATGCAACAGTCAAGAAAGCCCAACAACGTCTCAACTTCCTACAGAAGCTAAAGAAATTTGGCATGTCTCCATCGACTTGTTCATGTTCTGTGTTCTATGACTCTCACAAATTTCTACAGATGTGCGGTAGAGAGCATCCTATCCAGCTGCATCACAGCCTGGTATGGCAACTGCTCCATCCATGATCGCAAAAAACTGCAGAGTGTGGTGAACTTGGCCCAACACATCACACAAGCCTGCTACCCTCACTTTGATTCTGTCTATACCACCCGCTGCCTCAGGAAGGCAGACAGCATTGTCAAAGACCCCTACCACCCAGGCTTTGCCTTCTTCCAGACCCTTCCATCAGGCAGAAGATACAGAAGTCTGAAGACCCACACATCCAGACATAGGAGCAGCTTCTTCCCCACAGCTACTAGACTCCTCAACGAATCCCCCTCGGACTGATCTGTTCCCTGTATGAACACTATTCACGGTGCCCAATGCTGCTGTTGCTCATGTACTTGCTTTGTTTGGCCTTTCTTCAACACTGTAACCAAGTACTTATTTGTCGATGTACTGCGTACTTTTTCGCATTCACTATAACCATCTAGAACATAGTACAGTACAGCACAGAACAGGCCCTTCGGCCCTCGATGTTGTGCCGAGCAATGATCACCCTACTCAAACCCACGTATCCACCCTATACCCGTAACCCAACAACTCCCCCCCCCCCTTAACCTTACTTATTAAGCACACTACGGGCAATTTAGCATGGCCAATCCACCTAACCCGCACATCTTTGGACTGTGGGAGGAAACCGGAGCACCCGGAGGAAACCCACGCACACAGGGGGAGGACGTGCAGACTCCACACAGACAGTGACCCAGCCGGGAACCGAACCTGGAACCCTGGAGCTGTGAAGCATTTATGCTAACCACCATGCTACCGTGCTGCCCTTGCTACCGTGCTGCCCTACTATTCTTAGATCTACTAGATGTTACATCTTACATCTTACATCTACTAGAAAGAATCTACTATTCTTTTTTGTCTACTGTATCCTTGGCTGCAGAAAAATACTTTTCTCTTTACTTCGGTACATGTGACAATAAATCAATCAGTCAATTAATCCATTTATCGCCTGGTTTTCCTTTGTAATAGACCCTGATAGTAACATTCTCCCCTAAAGATTGGCCTTAACTAAAGAGGATCATAGAATCCCAATTACAGTGCAGAAGGAGGCCATTCGATCCATGGAGTCTTCACCGGCCGTTGGAAAGAGCACCCGACCCAAGCCCACACCCCCACCCCTACCCGTGTAACCCAGTAACCCCACCCAACCCACCCCAACCTTTTTGGACACTAAGGGGCAATTTAGCATGGCCAATCCACCTAACCTGCACGTCGTTGGACTGTGGGAGGAAACCGGAGCACCCGGAGGAAACCCACGCAGACACGGGGGAGAACGTGCAGACGGCGCACAGATGGTGACCCAAGCCAGGAATTGAACCTGGGAACCTGGAGCTGTGAGGCAGCTGTGCTAACCACTGTGCTACCGTGCCCCCCCCCCCCCTCCCCCGAAAGTGCAGGAAGAACTTTAAATTATTGTGTGTGAGATTTACAGACCTCCCCGGCTAAAGTGCACGCCACAGGATACACGATATCGGCCTGGATTTTGCAGTGGCAATATCACCATTCATCATCGTGACCCCTCTGAAACTGACAGCAATGCCTGGAGTTCAAACAGACACAAATGAGCATGGAAATCCTGAAGCTGCTGTCTGAGATTACCCACTTTCCTGAAGGTTGAAGTCCCGCCAGATAGAAATCAATTAGAAATCACTGAACTGATGAGAAAATTGACCTTTTACCTGAGGAGAGTCACTGGAAAAACTCTTGAAAAAGTTACACCTCGGCAAATGAGTTGTAACTGGGTTTTCAATAGCCATGCTACATTCAACGCCAGTAACATACTGCCTCTCTGCCCATGGAGACTAATTTTATATTTGAGGAATGTCAAATTTCTCCATTACGATAATAAACTCCCATTTTTAAAGTATTTTTTTTTGAAAAGCTAGTTTATGACATTTCAGCTTCTAGTTTTAATCCAATCTTTATGTCTTAATTATTTATTTCACTCAATGTAAAATATAATTTAAAATGACGGTTTAATCAGCGAATTTTACTTCCTGGCTTGCTGTCTGTGACAATACTTCAATGTGGTCGGTGCTTGTCCTGTTTGGGAGTTAAAAGAGTTCCTGCCCTTGAGGTCCTGGCAGTATTTGGATTGAAAGTGGTATTAATGAGCCAACATGACACTGATTGGCGTCAGACCTAGCACAAAGAAGATGGCTGCGATTGTCGAAGACTAATTATCTCAGTCCTAGGACATCACTGCAGGAGTTTCTCAGGGCCGCACCCTCGGCTCGACCATTTTCAGCTGTTTCATCAATGCCCTAACTTCCATCATAAGTAAGAAGTCTTTAACACCAAGTTAAAGTAAAGACTTCTTACTGTGCCCACCCCAGTCCAAGGCTGGTATCTCCACATCATGGCTTCCATCATAAGGTCAGAGGTCAAGGGGCATGATCTACCGGCTGCGTCGTGCCCAGCAGATGCCGGGAAAAGCCTCCCGAGGGCTTACCAGCAGCTAGTACCACTCGCGAGATCTACCCGGACCTCGGGAGGCGGCACAATCAGAGTTCCGCAAACAATGGGCGTGACCAAGCCGGCTAGGCGTGCTCACCCTGGATCTCCCAGGCCCCCGGCATCCACCGGCCTCCCCAGGGAGTCCCCAGCCAGAGCCTGTTCAGCATCAAGGCGGAATGTCACCAAGGGGGCCTCGTGGGCCATGGGTGACCCCTGGGTGTCAGAGACAGCGAGGGGTGGCACCCAGCCCACCACCTGAAACACAGACACCTTGGTACTGCCAGGCTAGCACCTTGGCAGCACTGCCAAGGTGTCCAGGTGGCACTGGAAAGCCGGCAGGAGTCCTGCCAGGGTGACACTGCCATGGGTCAGGGCCAAAGGGGGACCATGCCCGTGAAAGGAGGGCAGAGGGGGGTATGATGGGTGAAGGGGGTACAGGGCGAGGATGAAGGGGTCCCTGGAAGGTTGGTGAAGGGTGGGGGTCTTGGAAGGGGGTGCCCGACAGGGGGATATGGGGGGCCTGAAAAGAAGGGGCCCTCAGTGACCCCCATAGCGGGGTGTCGTCACTTGGGGGAGGTAATACCCATATGTGTGGGTGGTGATATTACCCATGGGTGGGAGGTATACTACACGCTCACTTAGAGATCAGGGCACTCTTTCAAAATGGCGGCACGATCTCTGATGAGCCAGTGGCTTCGGTTCCCCAGTGATGAAAATAATTCTAAGGGTGTGATCGACACGCCACCTTGGGTCTGAAAGGCGACATGGCGCGGCCAATAGACGCCAGGAAATCCCTCGTGATCTGAATCCCACTATTTGGGCAGCACGGTAGCACAAGTGGATAGCACTGTGGCTTCACAGCGCCAGGGTCCCAGGTTCAATTCCCTGCTGGGTCACTGTCTGTGTGGAGTCTGCACGTTCTCCCCGTGTCTGCGTGGGTTTCCTCCGGGTGCTCCGGTTTCTTCCCACGTGCTGTTAGGTGGATTGGCCAACAAAAATTCTCCATCATGACCAAAAAAGGTTAGAACAAAGAACAAAGAAAAGTACAGCACAGGAACAGGCCCTTCGGCCCTCCAAACCTGTGCCGACCATGCTGCCCGTCTAAACTAAAATCTTCTACACTTTCTGGGTCCGTGTCCCTCTATTCCCATCCTATTCATGTATTTGTCAAGATGCCCCTTAAACGTCACTATCGTCCCTGCTTCCACCACCTCCTCCGGCAGCGAGTTCCAGGCACCCACTACCCTCTGTGTAAAAAAACTTGCCTCGTACATCGCCTCTAAACCTTGCCCCTCACACCTTAAACCTATGCCCTCTAGTAATTGACTCCTCTACCCTGGGGAAAAGCCTCTGACTATCCACCCTGTCTATGCCCCTCATAATTTTGTAGACCTCTATCAGGTCGCCCCTCAACCTCCGTCGTTCCAGTGAGAACAAACCAAGTTTATTCAACCGCACCTCAAAGCTAACGCTTGGAGGGGTTATTGGGTTATGGGGATAGGATGAAAGTGAGGGCTTAAGTGGGCCGGTGCAGACTCAATGGGCCGAATGGCCTCCTTCTGAACTGTATGTTCTATTTGCGGTTGGATGACTTTTCAGCAAATCTGCTTATTAGAGCTGGGCAGCTAGTCTTACTCTAATATGCTCTCCCCCCGATCTACCCGAGGCATTGGGATCAAAGCCCTTTGCCTCGGACAACTTGGGCGAGCGCCGTTCAGTGCTGGTCTTCACCAACGGGGGCCAGAGGGAACAGCGCTCATGGGGGTCTCCCAGGGGATCGGAGGCCTCCAGGTGCTTGCCCTCTGGGGAGGGTGGCACCCTGGCACTGCTGGTGCCAACCAGGCACCCTGTCAATGCCAGCCTGGGTGCCAACACTACCAAGCTGCCCAGGACACACTGTCAGCTTGCAGGGGCGCTGCCAGGGTGCCAGGTTTGCAATGCCAAGATGGCATTTTTCACACAATGGGGATCAGGCCTTGCGTAGGTGCGGGGGGTAGTGCACCCCCTCCCCGAGAACCCCCTTATAGGTTAGAGGGGGAATTGGGGGTCGCATGGGGGGGTGTTGAAAATCGGGATCCCATTTGATAATGGCCCCCCAATCTCCTCCTGCAGCGAGGGGTTCCGGCGAGTGGAGGGCCTCAGTGCAGGAAATGGGGCTCAGTGCGGCCTCGGTGGCACATTCCCCGCTGAGTTCCCAAATCTACCCAAATGGGAACAGAGTCCCGTTCGATAGCGTGGTGTTTCTCTGTGCTCCCAGTGCCCCGAAACACCTGGCTAAACTAATGCTCGTTACGGACTGTTCCATTTGGATAAATTGCACCTTACGTGTGGGCTTGACCGGGGAGAAACTCCTCAGGGCCCGAAAAAATGGCTAAGTGTGGTTAGATAACGGTGGGGAATTAGCCAACGAGCCGGCAGGAAACTCCCAGCAAAACCCACCACTAATGACACTGAGAAACCTTTCCGTCAGATCGCGCCTAAGATGTTTATTAATGATTGCACAGTGTTTCACCATTAATCTTCACTAACCAGAGACTGAAGCATTCTCACATGCAGCAAGATCTGTACAATATCCAGCCTTAGGGTAATATATCTTGACATTCAATAGCATCACCATTGTTCAACCACTCACCACCAGCATCCTGGGGGTTACCATTGACTGGGCCAGGCACAGAAGCACTGCGGCTACACGAGCAGGTCAGACACTTGGGGCTGCAGACTAGGTCCCCGGGGAGGGGGGTCTAATCGCCAGGCAGCGTGGGGGTGGGGAGGGGGGTGGGGGGGGGGGGGGGGTCTAGTAGCCAGGCAGCGTAGAGCTCCCAGCTCTCGCTGCTGATACAGCCTGGAGAATTGCCGGGTCCGTGGCCGCACATGCGAACATGTTGGTGACCTACAGCGGCTGCGACGTTCTTCATGGTGAAAGCTGCTCGCAGACCCGGCTGGCAAAATATTCCCCCCCCCCCCCTTCGGCTGGCTCGCGCGCCAGGGACCGCCCTCACACAGTGCCCCCAGCCCCAAATATGCCCCCCCCCCCCCCCGCCTGCCGATCGGCCCTCCCCTGACTGTGGAGGCGCTGAACTGAGTCCGCAGCCGCCACGCTGAGTTCCCGACGGGTGAGACCGTGAGAGACCCACGCCGTCGGGAACACGGCCGGTCAGGGGAGAAGCATCGTGAGGCGTGCCTCAGCCAACGTTCGGAGGCCGTAGATACGGCGCGCGCCGCTTTTCAGGGGGCAGGGCACCGCAAAAGGGGGTCGGCCCCAATTTCGCCGTCTTCGCCCCGCCGCCGAACGCGATTTCGCCGTCGGGGATCGGAGAATCCAGACCCGTTCCCGTGGTGAGTAACTCCTTTCCTGGCTCCCAAAACCTGTCCGCCATCTACAAGACGCAGGTCAGGAGTGTGACGGACGCTGGCAAAGTGGCCCGCTTGAATGGCACCCTATCCATCACCTTAAACATTCACTCACATTCCATTAATGAATAAAAAGAATAGCATTGCCCCTCCGATTCGCTGCCAGATTTCCCCAAAATGTCACAGAGGTGGTCAGAGTTTTGGGGTCAACCTTCCCCATGACCAGCAGCAGCCATCGCCACTTCACCACTACCCCTGAGATCTGGGCCTTTGTTTGCTCATTTACGATGGCCAAACGCGATACTAAAGCATCCATCTGCTGCATTTTATGCGATCTTTCCTTTATTGCAGCTTACAGCATGACTGTATAGCACATCATTCCAAAAAAGGAAAATAATCAATTTTTTATGGAGCAGAGAAATTCTAATTCTCTGAGTGTCCTGAATAGGATGTGAAAATATAATGGGCGAGATTCTCCCAAAACGGGAGAAATCGTAAAGCTGCCGTAAAACCCAGGCGGGTTTTACGGCAGCGCGCCCCTTCCCGACCGGGGACCGATTCTGGTCCCCAGTCGGGGCTAGCAGCCCGACGCCGTAGGCTCCGGCAAGACGGGCTTAACGAAAATCGTTAAGCCCACTTGCCGGAGTTAGCGCCGGCTGACGCGTCATATGACGTCAGCCGCGTATGCGCAGTTTGGAAGACTTGAACCCGCGCATGCGCGGGTGATGTCATCGCGTTTTTGGGCGAAACCCGCGCATGCGCAGGCCGGGTTGCCCCTCAGCCGCTCCGCGAATGGATACTGCGGGGCGGCGGAAGGACAAGTAGTGCGCGGGCATCGGGCCCGCTGCCCGCGATCGGTGCCCACCGATCGCGGGCCCATGGCACCCTTGGCACGGCCGTGGTACGGCCGTGCCAATCGGTGCCATGGTTATTAATAGCGAGTTTGTGACGCCGTTTTTACGAACGGCAAGACCAGGTGTGTTTGCCGTTCGTAAAAACGGCGGAAAGGGCTGGGACTTCGGCCCATCTAACAGCTGAGAATCGCTGCCGGCCGTAAAAAAACGGCAGCAGCGATTCGGGTCGGGACTTCGGCGGGGGGGGTGGGAGAATAGCGGGAGTGCGGCAAAAATGTCGGGAAGGCCCTCCCGCTATTCTCCCACCCGTCGTGGGGGGCGGAGAATTTCGCCCAATGTACTGGAGGTACGGACGTAGAATCTGCGAGCATGGAATTTTTGGCCAATGAAGTGATTGCTTTCGTAAACTGAAGCTTGTGATGAACTAGGGCAGCACGGTTGCACAGTGGTTAGCACAGTTGCTTCACAGCTCCAGGGTCCCAGGTTCGATTCCCGGCTTGGGCCACTGTCTGTGAGGAGTCTGCACATTCTCCCCGTGTCTGCGTGGGTTTCCTCCGGGTGCTCCGGTTTCCTCCCACAGTCCAAAGATGTGCAGGTTAGGTGGATTGGCCATGATAAATTGCCCTTAGTGTCCAAAAAAGGTCAGGTGGGGTCACGGGGATGGGGTGGAGGGGTGGAGGTATGAGCTTAAGTAGGGGGTTTCAGTAGGGTGCTCTTTCCAAGAGCCGATGCAGACTCGATGGGCCATTTGGCCTCCTTCTGCCCTGTAAATACTATCATTCTATGATTCTAAGAAATGCTCCCCAATTAAGTTGTGCTAAAAAAGACATGGATTGGCATTAACATTTATGTGGTATTATAGATCGTTATATAATGGTAAATACCTTAAATGATGGCCGCCACAGGTCAAGCTCTTCCTAATTTACCAACTGGTAAAACTGTCAATAAGAAATAACTGCCCTGATTGGTTCATGAAAATGCAAAGCCCTGTTACCCCAGGAACACTTGTTTCTCTTTCATTCGTTCACAGGATGTGGGTGTCACTGGCTAGACCAGCATTTATTACCCATCCCCAGTTACCCTTGAGAAGGTGGCGAGAGTGCCCCTTCTTGAGCACAACTGGATGGCTCGCTGGGGCATTTCGGATGGCCGTTAAGAGTCAACCACGCAGCTGTGGGACTGGAGCCACGTGTAGGCCAGACCGGGTAAGGACGGCAGATTTCCTTCCCTGAAGGACATGGGTGAACCAGATGGGTTTCCACAACATTCCTGTGGTTTCCTCGTCACAATTACTGCTGGCTTTTCCTTCCAGATTTAGTTAATGAATTGAATTTGAAATCGCCAGCTACCATGATGTATTTGAGTTCATGGATGCGAGAAAGAACAGAGTCCCGTTTTGCGTGTTGAGCAGGGTGTGTATCGGAACCAGCAGCGCAGAGAATGATCCCGCTGTCAAACCTCGGTGAAGAACGCCCCCGCCGAGGTCACGTATACCTTCATTTCCTGCGCTGATGGCTGAGTTCGTCAGTGCAGGAAGCGATCAGGACGCCATTTTTAAATGTTGCCCCGACCTTCCCGATCACTGGATCGCCCTCGGACACTTTACTGTGGCCTCTGGACCCGCCTCCCCCAAGTGCCAACTTACCTGTCAGCCGGTCTGCCAGCCCCTCCTCGGCCCACCTCATAAGGGAAGGGCCCGACCCCTGGCAGTGCCAACCTGGAACCTGGGCACCTTGGCATTGCCAACCTAGCACCCTGGCATTGTCCTGCCAGCCAGGCACTGCCCAGGTGCCCAGGTGCCAATGCTTAAGATGCCAGACTGGTGGTGCCAAGGTGACAATGTGGCAGCGGGAGTGCCAGGGTACCACCCTGCCCAGAGCCTGACCACCCGGGGGAGTCAGATGGCCTGGGAGACACTCCTCTCTCCCTCCCCCCCCCCCCCCCAGGTGCCATTACACCTGGTCCATGATTGCGAGGTCTCCTAGGCAGGGGCGTTTAAGGTTGATGGATGGGGTGCCGATCAAGCGGGGCTTTGTTCCGAATTATTTTGACATTCTTGAGTGTTGTTGGGGCTGCACTCTTCCAGGCAAGTGGGGAGTATTCCATCACACTCCTGACTTATGGATGGGAGACCAGGCTTTAGGAAGTCAAGAGATGAGTTACTCGCTACAGGATTCCAAGCCTCTGATGCGCTCGTGTAGCTACAGTATTTATATGGCTGGTCCAGTTAAGTTTCTGGTCAATAGTAACGCTGAGGATATTAAGAGTGAGGAACTCAGTGATGGTAACGCAATTGAAAGATGGTGCTTGCCTGACTATAGTTTAACGAGTATGTTACTTGCCACCTATCAATCTGGGTCTGGGTATTGTCCAGTTCTTGCTGAATGCGACACAGACTGCTCCCGGATCTGCGTAATTCCAGGTGGAACTGAGTATTCTTCAATCACTCGCGACTCACCTGGTCCCTTCAAGCCTCTTTACCATCTCAAAATCTAAAGTCCGGGTGAATAAGTACATTGAGCATTGCCCACTTTAATGTCACTCCTTACAGACAATCACAATTCGCCCCCAACCGCACCATCTACCCCCACCCTGCACCCGCAACCCTCCCCTAGCTCATCACAGCAATTGGTTTGCAAACTCATCAACCATGACAGACAATTAGTGTTAACATGCAATAGCACCAGCAACTTGCATTAGCACAGCAGGCAGAATTGTCTGACATTACTTCACTGTCAGGCTGTGTCTGAAAGTCGGCCTGTCGCTCCCCAGGGGGTGTGGTTTAGGCCGTCACTGTGGCGGGGCGAGGCTTGATAGACCCTTTAAAAATTGTACCCCATCAGCACAGTAAATAATACCCCCCCCCCCCAACCCCCACTGGCACAGGGGACTTCCTGCTCCCTCCACCACCACCCCCACTCCCCCACAAGCATCTGGGCTCTCACTCCCAAACCATCTATACCAAGGGTGGGCAAACTTTTCCGTGCAAGGGCCACATTCAAAAATTCACAATTCACAAAGGGCCGCATAGTATATTAAGTAAAATAATTACTTCACCCGGTTATGATTCTGGGCGCCTCATATAGAACATAGAACAGTACAGCACAGAACAGGCCCTTCGGCCCTCGACGTTGTGCCGAGCAATGATCACCCTACTCAAGTCAATGTATCCACCCTATACCAGTAAGTAACCCAACAGCCCGCCTCCATTAACCTTAAAAAAAATTAAAAAAAAAAAAAAAATTTTAAAACATTTTTTTTTTTTTTTTTTTAATGACTTGGCGGGCCGCAGAAATACCTTTGGCGGGCCGCATGCGGCCCGCGGGCCGTAGTTTGCCCACCCCTGATCTATACCAACATCACAGCCCTCACCTACACCCCCCCCTTCATCATTATCACCACCATCATTATCGGGGGCTCCCCCCACACCCTCACCACCAACAGCACCGGAATCTCCCCCACCACCACAAGCATTGGGAGCTCCGACCCCTCCCATCACCATCAGCACGGGGTCCCCACCCCCACCAACATCCAACATCCGCCCCCCCCCCCCCCTTCACCCCCACCACCATCACATCGGGTACTTCTGCCCCTTAACCAATATGACATGAACCCCACCCCCATTGGGGCTCCCCAGAGGGTTGCTCCCTTGGGATTTGCTCCCGGCATTGGTTGGCCCTGCCAGGTCGCCAATTCCAATCGGGCAATGCCAACCTGTGCCACGGCAGTGCCTGCGGCCAGTACCAGGAGGCACTGCCCAGGCATGTCCCCCTCCCCCAGGGGCTGTTCTTCTGTTTGGGCCACAGGGATATCCCCATCGATTGGTTCACGTTTTTCCAAAGCCGTTGCAAACTTTGCCGATTTCAGGGGTGATTGTGTGGCCACAGGGATTGGTAACATAAAAATGTATCTAAATGATGTTCCAGCCCTCTCTGGGCATGGACCTCATCACGTTTTCCAATTCTCGTGGGATTTTTCTGATCACCTCGCCGTTCTCGCTGACAGCTAACACAGACTGAAAATCACCCCCAGTGCCTTTAAGGTAATAAAATGACCCAAGGTGCTTCACAGCAGCGACTATCAGACACAATTTGTCACCAATCCACTTATTGGGTGGGATTTTCTACCACAGCCTCCCACAGCATGATGTTAGGAAAACAAAGGCAGCTTTGAGGGATTTATATTTGTATTGGCAAACATTAGAAAATAAAGGATGGTTTTAAGTGGGTTTAATTTAATGTTTCTGTGTCTGGAAGGGTAAACCCTATAATTAGATTCATGTTGAACAAAGGTGTTTGAATGTGTAGGAGTGGGTTACAATTCAAGCTGTGATTCTATCGTGCTTAGAGAGGGCGACGGCATGAAGAGTAAATAAAACAGCAGCGGCTGCTTAGCAACTGGGGCCTTGTGAGGTAGCAAACATTTTTAAGTTTTAGTTTCGCTAATTTGATTGCAGTTGGTGATAGTTAGTGAGAGAGAAGGCAGCCCTCACAGCACTGCGAGAAGCAATTTGTTTCGGGAGGTTAGCCTTGCTAGAAGAAAAGCCATACAATTGAGTAATGGTTAAGAAACAGATGCTTGAAGTCCAGCGAGTTAAGGAAAAAGGTTTCCAATGAATCTGGAGTTAATGGAACAGGGGAAACTAGGAACCAGAACAGATTACTGTTCAGTAAAGTCATAGAGAGTTGAAAAGCATTGGATCGTGAGAGACCAGAATAATATCTGCAGTCATTCTAAGGTTTGTGAGAAATCACTGCAGTTTGGGACATATAATTGTGGAAATCGATGGCTGTACCTCGCCGTTTGTGACAAAGGAAACGGGAAGGGAGAGGTGTAAAACCAAAAAGTGACAACTTGATGGAAGCAGCAGAGGGGAAGCACAATTTAAACAAAGATTTGAAAGAGTGTCTCTTGAAAGTGGGATTTGAAGTCACTCGCGTGGAAACTGGAGTTGAGGGAGACTAGGTGGTTCACGATATGAGAATCATCTGGGGGGGGATATTGAGGAGAAAAATAAAGACATTCACTTGGGTTCAGAGAGGAAAGGGTCTGACCACAGTCATCTTGTGTGCTTAAAAGGGACTTTGTGTGTTGATGAGACCATTGTGCTTAAGATATACTTCATAATCTGTGTTAATCTTAAAATTTGTGTGTACCTGGTAAACTAAGGAGGGGAGTAAAGGAGTATTGTATCAGAATCAAACTTTTCCATGTTTAATTTTTTTTTCTTGTTCAAACGAATAAGTAGTCCTTTGACTCTGTTACTCCATGTTTTATAAAGAAAATGACTATGGTCTTTTGAGCTACAGTTCCATTCTGGGATGTGCCCGTCCAGTTATAGAATTTACAGTGCAGAAGGGGGCCATTCGGTCCATCGAGTCTACACCGGTCCTTGGAAAGTGCACCTCACTTAAACCCACACCTCTACCCTATCCCTGTAACCCAGTAACCCCACCTAATCTTTTGGATACAAAGGGGTAATTTAGCATCGGCCAATCCACTTAACCTGCAAATCCTTGGGCTGTAGGAGGAAACCGGAGCACCCGGAGGAAACCCACGCAGACAAAGGGAGGATGTGCAGACTCCACACAGTCAGCGACCTGAGGCCGGAATTGAGCCGGGTCCCTGGCTCTGTGAGGCAGCGGTGCTAACCACTGTGCCACCGTGCCGCCCAAACACTAACTGGAATCGTAACGATGTTTGGCGGTGGGAGCGGCAGCCCGCCATTGGCAGGCAACGGTATCTTCCAGCCCTGCCACTGTCAAAGGGGTTTCCCATTGTTTGCAGCCTCCGCCACCGGGGACGTCACCATGCACAGGACCGGATTCCCGCTGGCGGAATTGCTGGAAAATTTCGACCATGATGGCAGCTGACCAAAAGAGTTGGCCAAAAAGGTAGGCCCGAAGGAAGAACTTAAAGGGGTTGGGGAGATTTATGGTTGAAGACCGGAGGTTACGACCTTGCCAGCTGGAGGCACGGTAGCCAATGGCGGAGCGATAGGAATCTGAGGGCGGAAGGGGGGGGCGGGTTTAAGATGCCTTAATGAGAAGAGCGCAAAACTGGGCAGCATGGAAGCATAGTGGTTAGCACAGTTACTTCACAACCCTAGGGTCCCAGGTTCGATTCCCCGCTGGGTCACCGTCTGTGCGGAGTCTGCACGTTCTCCCCGTGTCTGCGTGGGTTTCCTCCGGGTGCTCCGGTTTCCCCCCCACAGTCCCAAGATGTGCAGGGTAGGTAGATTGGCCATGATAAATTGCCCTCAGTGTCCAAAAAGGTTAAGTGGTGGTTACTGGGTTACGGGGATAGGGTAGATACGTGGGCTTGAGTAGGGAGCTCTTTGTAAGGGCCGGTGCAGACCCGATGGGCCGAATGGCCTCCTTCTGCACTGTAAATTCTGCGATTCTGTGAAATATCTCGGAAGGTTGCAGAGATGGAGAAGATTACAGAGAGGGGGAGGGATTGTGGCCATAGAAGGATTTGAAAACAAAAGAATAAGGACTTCAAAAGCAAGGCAGATAATGAAGTGATCAATCCACTTTCATTTTTTTTTGATAAAAACGCTTCTTGGGGTATAATTTGGCCAACACATTTTGTAATGGTGTCTTTGATCCTGACACTGGGGTGGCCTGTTTACTAATGAATCACGGCTAGGCAGGACTCAGGGCACATTCATTGATGAGGAATTGGCAAATCTACATGCCAAGGCACGAAGCAAATAGATTTTCAGTTAATTACACTGTACAGACAGGCCAGTTAAACCCAAACTTACAAATACAGGCACTGAGGAAGTGTAAATAGGTTTTGCTCTCACGTTGAGCATAATTATATTAATCCATTTACACAAGCTCTTCCTTCCTATGGACAAATCAGTATTCAAATGTCCCTTTCTCTCTTCATACATTCAACAGACACCACAGCTGATACAGTTCATCATTTTTGTATCTTTTCAGACACAGTTGATTTGTTACAGTCAGACCCCGTTTATCAGGAAAAATACTAAAGACATTCAATCCTTCTGTGAATTTTCTGGAACTCGTGTGATTGTGCAGGCATCGTGCCCTGGTTTAATCTTGGAAGTCAAGGTTTATTGGCAGGTTTCGTTCATGAGCGGCAATCGAAGGAGGTTAAAAAAAAAGCCAACAGGCATAAAAAAATCTCCCACAGACGATCACCGGGTCATGAATATTTAATGCCATCCTTTCTCCAACAATAAGCCAGCCATTTTTCATCAGCTTTCCACCAAGCCGTGTGTGTAGCAGCAGAGTGTAACAATCTCCGCGGCGCACTTCAATGGGGCTGAATCAATTTATTCTGCTCCAGTTGCTAACCTCATTCCACTCTGCAAGTTTACTTTGCATCAGGGACAGGAACATGCCTGTCACTCTGCCAGGTGCCCACTCTTATCGCTCGTGTTGACATTAATAAACGCAAAATATGTCCTGTTGGCCAGGAATTTGAATCAACGCGTTTACAGGACCTGAACCAAATTCAGACTGAAGCCAACATGAAGCAATTCCATCTTGACCCAAAACTTCTTAAAAGTCAGATGACGTGCTCACAGTTCCATTAATGTTGCTTCCTTTCATTGCCCCTCAAAGTCCACTTGGGAGACAGGTACCAGCCAGATTTGTGACCAAACAAATGCTGAATATTTCTTCCAGCCAGCCGGACGGGGTGAAATACTTTCCCACAAGGGTAAACAAAGAGGACCCTCGTGGTCCATGGTTTCCTTTCGAAAATTGCTGCTAAATCTGTTGCCTTTTTAAGGGGCAATTAAGGGGCAATTTAGCGGGGCCAATCCACCTACCCTGCACATCTTTGGGTTGTGGCTGTGAGGCGCACATAGGCACGGAAAGAATGTGCAAACTCCAATGCGGACAGTGACCAGGGGCCGGGATCAAACCCGAGTCCTTGGAACCATGGGGCAGCATTGCTAACCACTTGCTCCACCGTGCCCTTCCCGTGCGTTCCTCGTTCAGCCAACTCAATCAAAATCATGAAAAACCCGCTGCGTGAAATGAACTTCCCCACATGTTCCTTCAACTGGGACGTGAAAGTGTTTCCATTCATATGGTGCCTCAGGTTAACCCAAAGCATTGGGCAGCACAATAGCATTGTGGATAGCACAATTGCTTCACAGCTCCAGGGTCCTAGCTTCGATTCCGGCTTGGGTCACTACCTGTGTGGAGTCTCACATCCTCCTCATGTGTGCGTGGGTTTCCTCCGGGTGCTCCAGTTTCCTCCCACAGTCCAAAAGGTGCAGGTTGGGTGGATTGGCCATGATAAATTGCCCTTAGTGTCCAAAAATTCTAATTCTATGATTCTATCATAACCCAAAGCATTTATAGCCAATAAATAAGATCTTTACTAGGCCAGTCCTGTATATTTGCGAGCCGTACCATTACTAACTGATGTAGGAGCGGTTTCAAGACCTGTGTATTGAGTCAGCTTCCATATGGGGTTATTCCCTGTGGCTCAGCTCAGTATGGAGAGGAATAAAACAGCACAACCTGGACAAGATGACTTATTTAATCAAGCTTGTTATGTGTACACGGAAAACAGACTGGATATCGGCCAGGACCTGTTCTGCCAAACAAAGACCAGAACACATACAACATTCAAAAATCAATAGCCCACCTCAGTTGGACGCGATCCAATCCCTGAAGTTGCTACTTTTAAACTTATCCAATAGAATTGCAAGTAGTGTTTAAACTCCACTCAATAGAATCGCAAGCAGCGCATGATTGATCCTTATCCTGACAGCTGTGTATAATCCCGGCAGCGTGTGCTGACTGTTTGTGAGAAACAGAACAACAGAACCAGCACCCTGAATTGTTTCACAAAGACAAGGGGTGGGATTCTCCTGTACCCGGCGGAGCGGGGGGTCCCGGCGGGACGGAGTGGCGTGAACCACTCCGGCATCGGGCCGCCCCAAAGGTGCGGAATGCTCCGCACCTTCAGGGGCTAGGCCGGCGACGGAGTGGTTTGCATCCCGCCAGCCGGCGTGGAAGGTCGTTGGCACTGCGCCAGACGGGGCCGAAGGGACTCTGCCAGCCGGCGCGGGTCTGCACGTGCGCAGGGGGGTTTCACCTTCGCGCCGGCCATCACGTAGCCTTGTGTGCCTCCGGCACGGAGGAATAGTGTGCCCCCATGACACAGGCACTCCCGCGGATCAGTGGGCCCCGACCGTGGGCAGGCCATCGTGGGGGCACCTCTCGGGGCCTGACCCCCCCCCGCGCCCCTCCAAGAACCCCGGAGCCTGCCCGCGCCGCCAGGTCCCGCCGGGTAAGGGACCTGCTCTGATTTTCACCGGCGGGACCGGCTACAGGTGGGCGGAACTTCGGCCCATCGCGGGCTGGAGAATTCGGGGGGCCCCGGCGCCCATTGAGTCGCGCTGGACCCCGCCATTCTCCAGGGCGGGCGGCGCGACTCACGCCAGGCTGGTTTTTGGGGGGGGGGCGGGAGAATTGGGAGGACGGCGGGGGTGGGATTCACGCCGTCCCCTGACGACTCTCCCACCCGGCGGGGTGTCGGAGAATCCCCGCCCAAGGTGTCAGAAGTAACGTCCTTTTGGTCAAGTTAGCTATCCTAAATCCCATTTGATTACTTATTACTGCTATGTCCTAAAATACAAGTTTAATGCTTAATAATGATTACTCAGTCCTGTAATTCATCTCACTCCGTAATAAAATAACTTGTGTAAAACTACTCTAGTGGCATGCTGACAATTCAGTTTTAAGAGTTATCATCGCTGAACCCCCGCCCCCTCCCCCCCCTTCCTAACCAGACATATTGCGCTGGATTTAACGTGGATTTACCACCTTCTTCAAACCCATTAGAAAAAAAAGTGCTGGGAACACTTGAACTGAACTGACAGCCTAAACCTGTAAATTGCCCAAGACGTGAGGGCCGTATCGCTCCTGGCAAGACCCTAGCAAGTGTAATGTCTTCTCCTGCCCTTGTTCCTAAGGTTTTTTTATTGTTTTGTTTTGTTGTTGATGGGAGATGAGCCTTTCTTCAGTCAAGGCTGTGTTTCCCGCCTAATCCAAGTTGCCCTGATGTGATAGGCAGGACAGGCTTCTTTACAGGAAAGAGCAAAGAAAGGATTTACAGAGGACCTTTTTCCACCTCCGGTTATCTTGAAGTGCCCTACCACTATCACGAATGAGATACTTTTGAAATAGGCACAAAATCGGACACAAAGTAAGCCACTCGGCCTGTCGAGCCTGCTCCGCCCTTCAATACGCCCAAGGCTGATCTTGGCTTCAACTCAAATTTCCCGCCCTCTTCCTCAATGCCAATTTCGCGAGAGACCAATAATCTGCCTGTCCCAAAGCCTTAAATATATTCAACGATGGAGCAACCACAACTCTCTGTGGTGGAGAATTCCAAAGGTTCACAACCCTTTGAGTGAAGAAATTTCTCCTCATTTCAGTCCTAAAATATCGGGCCCTTATCCTGCGATGATATGCAGAAGCCATCATGAATATAATGATGTAAACAACCTCCGACCAGCAGGTGGCAGTGTAGATCTATCACGTGAATCTGTACCTCGAGGAGTTGGGTGTTAGTCGTGTTAATGGATAGTCATACTTGCAATATCTCCAGGATAATTATCAGTATTAGTAGTTTGTAATATACTTTTCGTAGTTATCTTTAGCACGCATTTATTTTATAAGAAAATACTTCAACGAGTCAAGAACTAGACGTTCTTCTGTGCATCATTCCTTCCGGCCAAGCACCAGAACGTAACATATCCCAAGACTTTGTACACAGTATTCCAATTTCCTTATCATTGGAAACAATCTCTTAGCGTTGACCATATCGAGCCCGTTCAGAACCTTAGATGTTTCAATGAGTTCACATCCCATTCTTCCAAACACCAGACAATATGGACCCAATTTACCCAACCATTGTGTGTGTGTGTGTGTGTGTATATCGAGTGGTGCGGGTTGGAAAAGAGGGGGCGGGGTGGTGTTGGGTAAGGGGTATTAGGTAGTCAGTTACATTTTTGTCAGTTTAGTTATTTTACTGTTAAATAATACAAGGTTATTTGTGTTTAAATTGGACAAACTTGGTAATTGAAGCCAAGGTCCTCGGGTATTAGAAAATAAAATCTAATTTCACTTGTGTCGTGACTACGGGTCAAGTGGGGCTGGAATTGATCATGCCCCAGTCCCAGGGGGTCGTGACAAAATATCCTGGTGGAAATGTGATAGCAACCCTGTGCATAGCAAGATCCCCCAAATAGCAACAGGATAAATGAGCAACTTTACGAACATATTGTCATGTGAGAGTGCCTTTAAGAATTGGATGTTTAAGAATTGTACCTTTAAGAAATGAAGCTGATCATATTACTGAAGTAATGTCACGGGGGGGGGGGGGGGGGGGGGACAAGTGTCCATACTTGTAATACTACACCTGGGGAACAAGCCGTGTGTTTCAAAAGCAACAATCCATTAATCGTGGGGGTTGGTTGAACCTCATGATACATTTTGAGGTTCTGAAAACACCTCTCCCATAACAATATGAATTAGGAGCATAGACTCATAGAATTTATAGTGCAGAAGGAGGCCATTCGGCCCATCGAGTCTGCACCAGCCCTTGGAAAGAGCACCCTACTCAACCCACACCTCCACCCTACCCCCATAACCCAGTAACCCCACCTAACCTTTTTTGGACACTAAGGGGCAATTTAGCGTGGCCAATGCACCTAACCTGCACATCTTTGGGCTGTGGGAGGAAACCGGAGCACCCGGAGGAAACCCATGCACAGACAGGAAGAGCTTGCAGACTCCGCACAGACAGTGACCCAAGCCAGGAATCGAACCCGGGACACTGGAGCTGTGAAGGAACAGTGTTAACCACTGTGCTACCGTGCCGCAGGAGTAGATCATTCAGCCTTTCGAGCCTGCTCCACCAGACTCACCTTAACTTCATTTTCCTTCCTGCTGCCGATAACCTTTGACCCACGTGTCAATCAAGAATCTATCCAGCTCAGCCTTAAGAATATTCACTCACCCTTCCTCAACCACCCTCCAGCAAAAAGTAGTTCCGCTGGCTCACGAACCTTTGAGGTAAAGAAATATTTCCCTCAGTCTTCAATAGGAGGTCCCTTATTTTTGAACCATGTCCCCTTGTTCTACACAATCGTCTATTCTGCGGAGTTGAGTGATGGATAAATCTTGGCCCCAGCACACTGCTGGTTGCACGGCGGGTGCAGGGCAGGGGGTACAGGGAGCGGAATGGAGGAACCCCTCCGTTCTACTTAACTAACGGCATGAGGCCTTTTACATTCACCGGAGGTGGCAGGTGGCGCGTCGGTGTAATAATATATCCAAATGATGGATTCCTTTTACAATTTGACTGGGTCAACGCATTAGGAATGGAGTACATTATGTCGGGCACAAATCACAGGAAGGCGAAAAGGCGAAAAGGAGTTGATTCGCAATGGTCCAGCACCTATTCCAACTCCAAACTCATTGAATATTTTCTGAGGAGCAGGTTTTCTCTCTCCTCTTGTTGGTTTCGCTTTGCCAGGTTCGGTGCCAATCTCTTTGTGCCCAGAAACCTCAACTGGGCGAATGAGATTAGCTGTAGCCGCTCTTTAAATGCAGACCCCAGCTTCCATATTGGATCATGTCCAGCGGCACCAGCTCGACTTGAACGAATGGACGTATCAAGAACGATTGATTCATTAACGTGGTAACATGGGGGAACCTCCATCTTGGGTACACACCTTAACGTTTGCACTGGACAATCCTTTGGATAATGGCTGGCTCAGGTATCTGCTGTGATTCAATGAGTAGAATTTACAGTGCAGAAGGAGGCCATTCGGCCCATCGAGTCTGCACCGGCTCTTGGAAAGAGCACCCTACCCAAGGTCAACACCTCCTCCCTATCCCCATAACCCAGTAACCCTACCCAACACCAATTTTGGACACTAAGGGCAATTTAGCATGGCCAATCCACCTAACCTGCACATCTTTGGACTGTGGAAGGAAACCGGAGCTCTTGGCTCTCATTCAGATGGCTGTAAGTTCAAGCACTCACTCCAGGGATTTGAATGCAAACTTTCGGCTGGTACACCTCGCGCAGTACTTCCAGAGTGCTGCATTGTTGGAGATGCTGGGCACGATTTAGCCGAAACAAAATGTAGCCCGCTCTGGGTGGGAATCGTGGGGCTTATCACAATAACTTCATTGAAGCCTACTCGTGACAATAAGCGATATTCATTTCATGTCGACCCGACCAGGTAAGGGCGACAGATTTTCTTCCTGAAAGGTCACGAGTGAGCCAGGTGACTCCAGATTGAAATCAAATTTCACCATCTGGTCAGATGGGATTTGAACCCATGTCCACAGATTCCTGCCCTGGGTCACTAGCCCAGTGACAACGCCACCACACCATCGCCTCCTGGTGCCCTGCTCCATACTCAACCCTCAGCTAACGCCACTGTCGTTTGTGCAGCCTTGCTGTGCACTAATTGGCTGTAACAGTTGCCTGTTCTTCATTGGCTGTGCAGCGCTGAGGAATGTCTTGAGGCTGTAAGAAGTGCCATATCAATGGGCGTTTTCTTTGCCTGTTGGGTAAACCACAAATGTATCTCCAGCCAAGGCCGCAGCTAACGATAGCAGTAGGCACCCGATCATAGGGCAGCACGGTGGATAGCGCAATTGCTTCACCGCTCCAGGGTCCCAGGTTCGATTCCCGGCTTGGGTCACTGTCTGTGCGGAGTCTGCACGTTCTCCCCCATGGCTGCGTGGGTTTCCTCCGGGTGCTCCGGTTTCCTTCCACAGTCCAAAGATGTGCAGGTTAGGTGGATTGGCCATGCTAAATTGCCCTTAGTGTCCAAAATTGGTGTTGGGTAGGGTTACTGGGTTATGGGGATAGGGAGGAGGTGTTGACCTTGGGTAGGGTGCTCTTTCCAAGAGCCGGTGCAGACTCGATGGGCCGAATGGCCTCCTTCTGCACTGTAAATTCTATGATATCATCACTGTCCAAACTTTGAAGGAGGACAGTTGAAAAGGTGGAAAATTTGCCGGAAGTCCCCCAACAATTAATAGTTGATAGGGTCTGAACACAGCGAGGGGCCGGAATATGGCGCCTGAATCGGCGGCGGGCACTGACCATGGTTTGGGTCAGACGCCCGATTCTCTGCCCGATCGCATTTGCGGTGTCGCGATGTGGCTGGCACAGCGCCAACCTTGCCAGCGCCGGCCTAGCGCCTGAAGGTATGGAGGATTCCGCACCTTCCAGGTGGTCTGACGCCAGAGAGGTTCACGCCACTCCACGGCGCCGGTACAGCCCGACGGGGGTTCCGGATTCTCCGAGCCCGCACCGGGTCGGAGAATTTCCAGGGGTGGGGGGTGGGGGTGACAATCCCGCCACACTGCTACGACGCCAGTGACCGGAGAATCGGGGCGAATCGCGCCGGAGTTGTCACCACGCCGCCGGTCGGTGGCCGCTGAGATAGGCCCCCCCCCCGGTGATACTCCACGGGCCAAACTCCCGCCGAGTCGCGCTGGCGTGGTTCAAACCGAACCCATGGCCGATGTGGATGACCTGGTGGTGGGGCGGGGGCATCTGACTCTGGGGGAGAAGAGCCTCCACAGGGTCCAGGCCCGCAACTGGGGGCTTCCTCTCGACGGGCGGCAGCGATCTGGAGGGGGCCTACGCCCTTCGCACGGGCCCGCTGTTCGGTCGCTGACATGTTGCTCTGCGTTGGAGCGGAGATGGCAACCACGCGGTAGGCCCCCTCCACATCGTGGCCGCCCACGGGTCCAGGCTCCCACCGGGTGCTACCAGGGTCGATAAAGATAAAAGATTTCCAGTGGTTGGAGATTCTAAAACTAGGGGACATCATCTAAGAAATAGGGCCAGACCGTTCAGGAGAGATGTTAGGAAGCACATCTTCACTCAAAGGGTGGTAGAGGTTTAGAACTCACTCCCACAGTCAGCAGTTGGAGCTAGAAGTGTTGTTGTGGTGATATGCATGTAAATATCAATGTGTGTAGTTATCAGTATGACCTCCGACCAGCAGGGGGCGATGGCGATCTACCATGTGACTTCAGACACCTGCCAGTTGGTAGTAAGTTGTACAAGAGGAGCGTCGCACATAGAATAGCTCCAGGAGAATTCACTGAATTCATTTAGTATTCATTGTCTGAATTATAGTTTGTTATCTGTATTATCTTTCCACCTGTTTGTTAATAAATCATCTTTTGAGTTAAAGAACTGGATGTTCTGTGTACATCATTACCACGGCTATTACAGAGGACAGAGAAGTTGTCAATTTAAAATCTGAGATAAATAGATTTTCGTTATGCAAAAATATTCAGGAATATGGGGCAAAGACAGGTTTATGGAGTGAGGTCACAGATCGGCCATGATCTCATTAAATGGCGGGGCAGACTCGAGGGGCTGAATGGCCCACTCCGGTTCCTATGTTCCTATGTTTTTATGTTCCATTGTTCATGGCTAGACAGACAGAATGATGCAGTAATCGATAGATATGAGAATATCATTCGCAAATGGGGACGTTTAGGAAAAGAACTGCATCATAAATTTTTAAACATCTGCATGCATATCAACAGGATGCAGCCAGACAGTTGGGAAAAGGATTAATATTTCATCGCATTTCCCTCAGTGGCTGTTCTTTTTAACATATGTACAGACATAAAGGCAAAATGCTGCAGATGCTGGAAATTGAAATAAAAACTGTAAGTGCTGGAACTGCTCAAAAAGGTCTGTGGAGAGAGGAAGAGGAATAATCATAGAATCATAGAATTTACAGTGCAGAAGGAGGCCATTCGGCCCATCGAGTCTGCACCGGCTCTTGGAAAGAGCACCCTACCCAAGGTCAACACCTCCACCCTATCCCCATAACCCAGTAACCCCACCCAACACTAAGGGCAATTTTGGACACTAAGGGCAATTTAGCATGGCCAATCCACCTAACCTGCACATCTTTGTGACTGTGGGAGGAAACCGGAGCACCCGGAGGAAACCCACGCACACACGGGGAGGACGTGCAGACTCCGCACAGACAGTGACCCAAGCCGGAATCGAACCTGGGACCCTGGAGCTGTGAAGCGATTGTGCTATCCACAATGCATGGGCGAGGTTCTCCGTCCGTTCACGGCAGCGGGATTCTCCTGTCTTGTCGCAGTGAATGGGAGATGTGCCTGAGCGCCAAATTCTCCGTCCCATTCGCAGCGGTAGCGAGGCAGACTCGCAACGGAGAATCCCAGAAATATTCCACGGAGACCTGCTGAGTATTTACGGGACTTTCCGGGGTTCTTTTACATTGGTTCGCAGGATAAATGCCCGCATTTATTACCCAAGCCTAATTGTCCTTGACTGCCGAGTCACTTTCCTGAACCGCTGCAGTGCCCGAGGTGTAGGTACGCCTGCAGTGCTGTTAGGGAGGGCGTTCCAGGATTCCGAGCCAGCCACAGTGAAGGGACGGCCGAAACATTCGGGGTGGTGGGTGGCTTGCGGGGGAACTTGCAACGGGCGGTGGTGTTCCCAGGTATCTGCTGCCCTTGTCCTTCTGTGGGGTAGAGGTTGTGCCTTTGCTCAGTAAGGTTTGAGATTGTACCATTCATCCTTCACTCCTCCACAGGCGACGCTGACTGTTCCATGCATTATTAATTTGAGAACACTGTAATGAGGGAGCTTCTTGACAATTTATCTTCAGGCACCAGAAAACTCAGAGATCTACAATCACTCCGATTTCAGAATATCACAAACGTGCCTCAGTTCAACGTAACTTGAGTAACACAGACCGAAGGCTTAGCTGCCTTCAGCTGAGGGTTACGCACTCACCCAAAGGAGGGAAAGAGTCAAATTGATTCTATTTTAGACAAGGTAACAACCATGAGAGACAGCACAGATATTTCATCAATTAACGCTCTATCCCACAGGCCTGAAGTGGGCAAATGGGATTTGGCTAAATTAAAAGTAAGTAATCAGTCATGTCCTTGACTCTCATTGCTGTACGCACAAAAGAAGAACTATGGTCCTCATTAGAAATGGTAAATATCTCAATGCCTGGGTGGAACAGAGCAGTATCGACTACAGCCCACTCTCCCCCCCCCCCCCCCCCCCCCCCCCCAACCAAGGAATCTTTCAAACCCATCACATCATTCTCTCCTAAATGCAGCGTCAATAACTTGTCTGCTCAAGAGACAGGTCCTGCAGCCAGTATCTAAATTAATTAGGAAATCATGGAAAGCAATCTGTAACCGCTGATTGCAAAGTTGAGATCTCGCCCTCCCTCCTTTCGCGTTGTTAACAGACAAGGGAACCTATTTGAGGTTGACACTGGACTACGCGCTCCAACAATTTAATGTCCAGTTCTGGATGTTAAAACACTTTTACACGCCTTTACTATTCCAGATGGTGCTCTGTCACATTTGCGCAATGCAACTAATGAGATACTTTGTGGAGTGTCGCCAGGGTTGTAAGGAGGGAAACACAACGGCCATTTTGGACACATCATGATCCCACAAACAGCAATGAGATAAACGAGCAGATTTGTTTTTCTTTCGTGATGTTCAGAGGGAAATATCGGTCTGGGCACTGGGCAGAACTCACCATCAAAACAGTGCCCTGGGCTACGTAAACAAACAAGCCTCAATGGAACATTTCCTCCGAAAGACAGCACCTCCGACAATGCCGCACTCCCTCAGTATGGCAGTGGGACTGTCAGCCAACGTGTGGGGCTCCATTCTCGAGAGTCAGGCTTGAACTCTCAACCTCCAAGTCTCAGCAGTGAGGGTGTTATGCACTGAAGTACTGGCTTAGTAGGCCATTGATCCAACAGCAATGATACAGCACAAAAGGGGACATTTTGCCCCATCTTGTCAATGCCAACCCAAAGAAACCCAGATGCCCTTTCTAACCCCATCTTCCTGCACCCGGCCCAAAGAGCTACAGCTTACCGCACTTAAGGTGCAGATCCAGGCACTTTTTCAGAGAGTTTAGGATCTCTGCCTCCTCCACCACCTTGGGCAGTGAATTCCAGACACCTTTTTCCTCATATTCCCTCTAATCCTTCTGCCACTTAGCTTCAATCTGTGACCCTGCAATTTGAACTCTCTGCCAAGGGAAACAGGGTCCTCCTGACTACTCTATCTCTACCCCTCACAACTTTATACACTTCAATCATCTCACCCCCTCAGTCTTTTCTGTTCCAAGGAAAATAACCACAACGTCTCCAATCTCTCCTCGTACCTACAATTCTCCATCCGTGGCAACGTTCTCGTAAATCTCCTCTGCACTCACTCCCGAGCAATCGCGTCCTTCCTGTAATATGGTGATTCTTGAGAATGATGTGCGGTGTAAAACACTTTACTCATTCACTATGAGCCTATGATGGGGCTGGTTTAGCTCACTAGGCTAAATCGCTGGCTTACCAAGCAGGCCAGCAGCACGGTTCGATTCCCGCACCAGCCTCCCTGAACAGGCACCAGAATGTGGCGACTAGGGGCTTTTCACTTCATTGAAGCCTACTCGTGACAATAAGCGATTTTCATTTTCATTTTTTCATTTTATATACTCCTGTCCTGGCAATCTCACCCCACAAAGCTCAGCTCGCCAGTGCAGCAAGTGATCAGGGCACCATTTTTAAATGGCACCCGATCTCTTGACCTCCCAAAGCGACCCTCCCCCCCCCCCCCCCCCACAACGCCCGGCTGACAGTACCCCAACCCAGGTGACAATGCCAGGGTGCCCAAGTAGTAGTGCCAAGATGCCCGGGAGGCATCAGCACCCTTCCCAGAGGCCAAGGACTAGGGGGCTTCCGATCACCTGGGAGGCAGATCCCTGGGAGGGAGATCCCTGGGAGGGAGATCCCTGGGAGGAGGGAGATCCCTGGGAGGGAGATCCTTGGGAGGGAGATCCTTGGGAGGGAGATCCTTGGGAGGAAGATCCCCCCTCCCCCTCCCTTGTGCCATTCCGCATGGTCCACGTTTATGGGGACCGTTGCTAAACGGTGCCTGACCAGGGTCTCCTGAGGCGAGGGGATTCGATCCCGGGAGCTGGGTAGATCCGGAGTAAACACATTCAAGTGAGGCTAACTACTCACTTGAATATGCCAAACTGGACTCTACTCATTGAGGGCGGGGTCCAGATCATGACGCCTCGCGGTGTCCCGTTAGATCTAGCGAGGCGTTATGAACCAGCCACGTCACAACCCGAGTTGGGTGTGGCACGGTCAATTGCGGACCTGGAAACAACCAACTCACCCTTCAAAAGGTCACCAATCCAAATCTATCTTCCCAAGCGATGGAGAGCCTCACACCTTTCAACCAGTTACTGGCCTCTTAACCTCACGACAATTAGCCACAATTACTAACAGCTACAAATACCTGCACTTCAACAATGCTGAGAGAGTATAGTTAAGGTTATCTTATAAACATCACAAACGTTCTCCGGCCCCTAGAGATCCAATGGTGTTTACACAATTCTACAACTCTCTACAAAAAAACATTTGATGACATTAAACCTCACTGCAACTGCTTGTTTGAAATAACCATTTAATTAAATTTGATTAACACTTCCATGAAAAGAGAAAATAAATTTTGCCTGTATGTACGTATGTATTAGGTAAATGCACTTTGTCCTGCATGGTACAATTTTACTCTGACTATTATTGCTACTGCACCCCCATTGTTTAGCACACTGGGCTAAATCGCTGGCTTTGAAAGCAGACCAAGGCAGGCCAGCAGCACGGTTCGATTCCCGTACCAGCCTCCCTGAACAGGCGCCGGAATGTGGCGACTAGGGGCTTTTCACAGTAACTTCATTGAAGCCTACTCGTGACAATAAGCCATTTTCATTTTCATTTTATTCATTTTTCCAGAAAGAACTGCTTTCTGTTGTTGAGGTGCAAACCTCAAAATTCCCTCTTTAAATTTCTCCAGCTCCCTCTCCTCCTCTTAGCTGCATTTCAAAACCTACCTCATTGGACAAGCTATTAGCCCCCTGAATGAATATCTCCATGTGTGGCTCAATATCAAATGTTATGTGAAAATATTCCTGAAGGCAGGGTTTGCATTTAGGTAGCCTCCTCCACAGCCGTCTGATATCCCAAATCGCTTTACAGCCAAGGAAGTATTTTTCAAAGTGTAGTCGCTATTGTAATGTAGGATCTCCACAGATCTCAACACCGCCAGATCCCCCCAACAGCAATGTGCTAATGACCAGGTAGTCAGCATGTGTAATGGTCATTTCATAGAATCATAGAATCCCTACAGTGCAGAAGGAGGCCATTTGGCCCATCTGGTCTGCATCGGCCCTCTGAAAGAGCACCCTATCCCAGGCCCAATCCCCCGCCGTAACCCAGTAATTCCACCTCGGCACAACTAAGCATATCCAATCCACCTAACCTGCACCTCTTTGGACTGTGGGAGGAAACGGGAGCACCCGGAGGAAACCCACACTGGTTAGGCCAACATTTCTGTTGCCCATCCCTAATTACCTTTGAGAAAGTGGTGGTTGCCGTGTTAATCACCCTGGGGTAACACGGACTGCAACGGGATGCAGTTAGATTGGAAAGCATACACCAAATTTAGACGTTGGTTCAGTACGATTTATTGAACTTCTGTAAGAAGGCACACAGCTTTCTGTGGGTTGACTCTCTACTACTCTAAGCATACTAACTCTAACTAACTAGACCAGACTAGCTCTGAGCCACGTGTAGAAGGTGCTAACTGATATATAGATCCTGACTGTCACTACAGCTGTAACTAGTGGAAAGAGGCAGAGTGCTGATGCCTCCTGTGTTTTATAGTAGGAAAACCCCCTCTAGTGTTCTGTCTAGTGATTAGTTGTGTTCTGTGCTGTATGTTGATTGGGTAACCTGGGTGTCTGTCACTGCCTGTCTGTACCTCATGATGTGCATGGTGCATGATGTCAAGCTGTCTTCTTTAGCCGCTGCGGTCCATGTGGTGTAGGCAAACCACAGTGCTGTTAGGAACGGAGTTCCAGGATTTTGACCTAGCAACAATGAAGCAATGGAGGTATATTTCCAACTCAGGATGGTGTGTGGGTTGGAGAGGAACTTGCACATTAGAATTAAAACAGTACAGCACAGAACAGGCCCTTCAGCCCTCAATGTTGTGCCGAGCAATGATCACCCTACTCAAGCCCACGTATCCACCCTATACCAGTAACCCAACAACCCCCATTAACATTTTTTTTTTTCAGGACACTACGGGCAATTTAGCCTGGCCAATCCACCTAACCCGCACATCTTTGGACTGTGGGAGGAAACCGGAGCACCCGGAGGAAACCTACGCACACACGGGGAGGACATGCAGACTCCGCACAGACAGTGACCCAGCCGGGAATCGAACCGGGGACCCTGGAGCTGTGAAGCATTGATGCTAACCACCATGCTACCGTGCTGCCCTTATGGTGGTGTTCCCATGTGTCTGCAGTCCTTGACCATCGAAGCAATAGAGGTCACAGGTTTGGAATGTAATCGAAGAATTACTATAATGCATCTTATAGATGGTACACACGGCTGCCACTGTGTGTTGGTGGTGGAGGGAGTGGATGTTGAAGGGGGTGGATGGGGCACCAATCAAGAGGACTGCTTTGTCCTGGATGGTATCGAGCTTATTCAGTGATGTTGGAGCTGTAGTCATCCTGCCTAGTCATCCAGGCATTCCATCACTCTGCTGACTTGTGCCTTGTAGTTCCCAGCCTCTGACCTGACCTGGTAGCCACAGTATTTATATGGCTAGTCCAGTCCAGTGTCTGGTCAATGGTAACCCCCAGAATGCTGACAGTGGGGGGATTCAGTGATGGTAATGCTATTGACTGTAAAGGAGAGATGGTTGTATTGGATTGGATTTGTTTATTGTCACGTGTACCGAGGTACAGTGAAAAGTATTTTTCTGCGAGCAGCTCAAACAGATCATTAAGTACATGGGAAGAAAAGGGAATAAAACAAAATACATAATAGGGCAACACAACATATACAATGTAACTACATAAGCACCGGCATTGGGTGAAGCATACAGGGTGTAGTGTTTTTTTTTGTTTTTTTTTAAATAAATTTAGATTACCCAATTATTTTTTCCAATTAAGGGGCAATTTAGCGTGGCCAATCCACCTACTCTGCACATTTTTGGGTTGTGGGGGCGAAACCCACGCAGACACGGGGAGAATGTGCAAACTCCACACGGACAGTGACCCAGAGTCGGGATCGAACCTGGGACCTCAGAGCCGTGAGGCGGTTGTGCAGGGTGTAGTGTTAATGAGGTCAGTCAATAAGAGGGTCAGTTAGGAATCTGGTAACAGCGGGGAAGAAGCTGTTTTTGAGTCTGTTCGTGCGTGTTCTCAGACTTCTGTATCCCCTGCCCGATGGAAGAAGTTGGAAGAATGAGTAACCCATGAGGAGGGGTCTTTGATTATGCTGCCCGCTTTCCCCAGACAGCGGGAGGTGTAGATGGAGTCAATGGATGGGAGGCAGGTTTGTGTGATGGACTGGGCTGTGTTCACGACTCTCTGAAGTTTCTTGCGGTCCTGGGCCGAGCCGTTGCCATACCAGGCTATGATGCAGCCAGATAGGATGCTTTCTATGGTGCACCTGTAAAAGTTGGTAAGGGTTAATGTGGACATGCCGAATTTCCTTAGTTTCCTGAGGAAGTATAGGCACTATTGTGCTTTCTTGGTGGTAGCGTCGACGTGGGTGGACCAGGACAGATTTTTGGAGATGTGTACACCTAGGAATTTGAAACTGCTAACCATCTCCACCTCGGCCCCGTTGATGCTGACAGGGGTGTGTACAGTACTTTGCTTCCTGAAGTCAACGATCAGCTCTTTAGTTTTGCTGGCATTGAGGGAGAGATTGTTGTCGCTACACCACTCCACTAGGTTCTCTATCTCCCTCCTGTATTCTGACTCGTCATTATTCGAGACCCGGCCCACTATGGTCGTATCGTCAGCAAACTTGTAGATGGAGTTGGAACAAGTTTTGCCACGCAGTCGTGTGTGTACAGGAAGTAGAGTACGCAGCCTTGCGGGGCCCCGGTATAGAGGACTATTGTGGAGGAGGTGTTGTTGATCATTCTTACTGAGTGTGGTCTGTTGGTCAGAAAATCGAGGATCCAGTTGCAGAGTGAGGAGCCAAGTCCTAGGTTTTGGAGCTTTGATATGAGCTTGGCTGGGATTATGGTGTTGAAGGCAGAGCTGAAGTCAATAAATAGGAGTCTGATGTTCTTTCCTGTTGGAGATGGACGTTGCCTGACAGTCGTGTGGCACTTGTCACTTATCAGTCCCAGTCTAAAGGTTGTCCAGGTCTTGTCCTGTGTATGGGCACGGATAGCTTCAGTAACTGAGGAGTCAGCAAGGGTGAGGAACATTCTGCAATCATCAGCAAACATCCCCACTTCTAACCTGATGGTGGAGGGAAGGTCATTGATGAAGCAGTTGAAGATGATTGGGCCTGAGGAACTCCTGCAGTGATGTCCCCAGACAGAAATGATTGGCCTGCAACAATCACTAACATCTTCCTTTGTGCTGCAAGTGTTCTCCCCTGATTCCATTGACTCCAGTTCAGCTCGGGCTCTTTGAAACCAAGGACGGGATTCTCCAACCTGGGGGAGGTGTTCACGCGAAGCCGCTCCGACGCTGGTCCGCCGAATCTCATGTCACCGGAGATTCGCCGCCATTGGCGTCGGCGCGGTCAGCGCGGTGCGGTCGGGAGCCGCTCTACGTGTTCCCCCCCCCCCGGTGATTCTCTGCGCGGGATGGGCAGAGTGGCCTCCGAGATAGGCTAAGTCCCGCCTGCGCCGTTCACGTGTGGTCTTACCCGGCAGGATTTCGGCGTACA
This sequence comes from Scyliorhinus canicula, assembly GCF_902713615.1. Lineage (NCBI taxonomy): Eukaryota > Metazoa > Chordata > Chondrichthyes > Carcharhiniformes > Scyliorhinidae > Scyliorhinus > Scyliorhinus canicula. The sequence continues at coordinate 8,257,682 of NC_052155.1, read as the reverse complement.
TCCTGCGGGGGGCAGCCTGGTGGGGGGGAGGGGGGATCCGAACCCAGGGTAGCCTCCACCGTGGCCTGGCCTGCGATCGGGGCCTACCGATCGGCGGGCCGGCTTCTCCTGGTGGGGGCCTCTTTTATTCCGCGTCAAGCCCCTGTAGCTCTCCGCCATGTTGCGTCGTGGCCGGCGCGGTGAAGGCAAGTAGCGTGCATGCGCGAGTTCACGCAGTTGCAGCGCGCACGCGCAGACCCGCGGCGCCCCTGTTTGACGCCGGTATCAGCGGCTGGAGCTACGCGAGTCGCTCCAATGCAATGCTGGCCCCCTGGAGGGCTCAGTATCGCTGCTCCTGGGGGCAAATTGGGGTTCGGCGTTTACGACTGCGTCAACACTTAGCCTCAAGATCAGAGAATCCCACCCCACATTTGGACAAATGCGGCCTTGGTGTCAGCAGTCGTCACACTCACCTCAGCTCTGGATTTCAGCTCTTTTCTCCACATGCAGACCAAGGCTGTCATGTGGTCAGGAGCTGAGTGATTCTGGTGGAACCCAAACTGAGCCTCAGTGTGCAGGTTGTTGCTGAGTAAATGCCATTTAATGGCACCGTGGATGACCCCCGTCCATCACTTTGCTGTTGAGATAACTCCCCTGCATTCGTTCAAAATGGTTCCATCTTTTCCATCCACCCAAGGAGATAGGGCGATGGTTTAATGTTGACTCTGAGAGACAGCACCTCCAGTAGTGCCGCACTCCTTCAGTACGGCAGTCGAGTTTCAATCTCGATTTCTGTGCCCTGGAGTGGATCTTGAATCCACAATCTTGTGGCTCAGAGACAAGAGTGCGACCAACACAGCTACAGTCCTGTGCAAATCCTTGGGACATTTTAACATGCTGAAGCTGCTACATAAATGCAAGTTCTTGTTGTTACTTGATTTAACCATGAATTTTTCCACAGACCTTAAACAAATCATTTGCATTAAAATGTTTTCTCTGTACTGTCAAGTGGAAACACACTGGGCTGTATTTTCCAAATCTTCGCAAGAACAAAGAACAAAGAAAAGTACAGCACAGGAACAGGCCCTTCAGCCCGCAAAGTCTGCGCCGACCATACTGCCCGTCTAACCTAAAATCTTAGACACTTCCAGGGTCCATATCCCTCTATTCCCATCCTATTCATGTATTTGTCAAGATGCTCCTTAAACGTCATAATCGTCCCTGCTTCCACCACCTCCTCCGGCAGCGAATTCCAGGCATCCACTACCCTCTGTGTGAAAAACTTCTGGATTAAACTCCATCTGCCATCTCTCCGCCCAAGTCTCCAATCGATCTGTATCCTCCTGTATCCTCTGACAGTCCTCATCGATATCCACAATTCCACCAACCTTTGTGTCGTCTGCAAATTTACTAATTAGACCAGTTACATTTTCCTCCAACTTGTTTATATATACTACATACAGCAAAGGTCACAGCACTGATCCCTGTGGAGCACCACTAGTCACAGCCCTCCATTCAGTAAAGCACCCTTCCACTGTTATCCTCTGCCTTCTATGACCTAGCCAGTTCTGTATCCACATTGCCAGCTCACCTCTGATCCCGTGTGACTTCACCTTTTGTACCAGTCTGCCATGAGGAACGCTGTCAAAGGCCTTACTGAAGTCCATGTAGACAACATCCACTGCCCTACCCTCATCAATCATCTTTGTCACTTCCTCGAAAAACTCGCTCAAGTTAGTGAGACACAACCGCCCCGTCACAAAACCACGTTGTGTCTTGATAATACGTCCACTCACTTCCAAATGGGAGTAAATTCTGTCTCTTTTTTTAAATATAAATTTAGAGTAATGATTCTTGATTAATAAGGGGATCAGGGGTTATGGGGAGAAGGCAGGAGAATGGGGATGAGTAAATATCAGCCATGATTGAATGGCGGAGCTGACTAATGGGCAAGCGGCCTAATTCTGCCCCTATGTCTTATGGTCTTATAGCGTACCCAATTCATTTTTTTCCAATTAAGGGGCAATTCAGCATGTTCAATCCACCGACCTTTCACATCTTTGGGTTGTGGGGTGAAACCCACGCAAACGCGGGGAGAATGTGAAAACTCCACATGGACAGTGACCCAGAGCCGGGATCGAACCTGGGACCTCGGCGCCGTGAGACTGCAGTGCTAACCACTGCGCCACCGTGCTGCCTGAATAAATCCTGTCTCAAAGAATTTTCTCCAATAATTTCCCTACACTGACGTAAGGCTCACCGACCTGTAATTTCCTGGATTATCCTTGCTGCCCTTCTTAAACAAAGGAACAACATTGGCTATTCTCTAATCCTCTGGGACCTCCCCTGTAGCCAATGAGCATATAAAGATTTCTCGCAAGGCCCCAGCAATTTCCTCTCTTGCCTCTCTCAGTATTCTGGGGTTTATGCCATCAGGCCCTGGGGACTTGTCTACCTTAATGTTTTTCAAGACCCCCAGTACCTTTTCCCTTTTGATGTCAACACGACCCAGGCCATCTACACACCCTTCCCCAGACTCATCATCCACCAAGTCCTTCTCTTTGGTGAATACTGATGCAAAGTATTCATTCAGTACCTCACCCCATATCTGTCTCCACACATAGATTCCCTCCCCTGTCCCTGACTGGGCAAACTCTTTCCCTGGCTACCCTCTTGTTCTTTACATATGTGTAAAAAGCCTTGGGATTTTCCTTAATCCTGCTGACTAATGACTTTTCGTGACCCCTTTTAGCCCTCCTGACTCCTTGATTAGGTTCCTTCCTACTTTCCTCATATACTTTCCTTATATTCCTCACGGACTTTGACTGTTCCCAGCCTACTAACCCTTACAAAATGCTTCCTTCCGTGGGTAGGATCTTCCAGTCTGGTCGATGGTGACTCCCCACCACAGGTTCCTCAACGTTGGGGCCCGCGAACAACGCGGACGGCCAACGTGGACGGCCCTCCACCACCAGAAAACCTGCTGGGAAAACCCCGGCCATCAACTTTGTTACCTTCTGAGTAAATACCAGTTTGCTTCACAATTTTAGTGACAGTTATTCAATACGATTTAAATCTTCTGGAATAGCTTTCCGGGTTTCTAACATATTCAATCAATAACCGATTGCCCGTATTGTGCTATTATTTGAATCATAATTTTACATTGCGAATTACAGCGTGAGGTTTAGGTTGCCCTTGTTTTCACTGCATTGATGTAGCCTCCTGCTAAAAATGGATATGTTCCATAGTGGTTTGCACACATTGCTGACTGTCAATCGTTGTCATTAAACATTTTGATTAAAGCTATGCAGTTTCCTGAATTTTCCTGACCGGCCAGAGGTAATTGACAGGAGTGATTTAATGAAAATGAAAATGGCTTATTGTCACGAGTAGGCTTCAATGAAGTTACTGTGAAAAGCCCCTAGTCGCCATATTCCGGCGCCTGTCCGGGGAGGCTGGTACGGGAATTTAAGAGGCTATATTCGAGTTTCCACCAAATTCACAAAGCTGTACAGTGGTTTGAAAATGTAATCTGACCGTGAAACTATCATCGGTTGCTGTAAAAACCCATCTGGTTCACTAGCATCCTGTAGGGAGAGAAATCTGCCGTCCTTACCCGGTCTGGCCTACATGTAACCCCATGCCCACAGCAATGTTAACTGTCCCTCTGAAATGGCCGAGCGAGATCCTCATTGATGTAGGGCAATTAGGGATGGGCAACAAAAGCTGACCCAGCCCAGCGTCGCCCACATCCCGAGAAATAATATTTAAAAACTGAACCCCAAAGATGAAGGGCGGGATTCTCCCATTCGACAGCAGTGTCCACTCCGTCGGAAACGCCGTCGCATTTCACGATGGCGTGAACGGGCCGCTGGGAATACCGATTCTGGCCACTCCAGGCGGCCAGCACGGCACTGGAGCGGTTCACGGCGCTCCAGCCTCCCATCTCGGCGCGAACTGTGCGCCGCGGGATCCGCGCATGCGCAGTGGCAAAACACACGCATGCGCAGTGGCCTCCCACAATGCGCCGGCCCCGACGCAACATGGCGCGGGCGTTCAGCGGCCGGCGCGTAAGAAAATAGGCCCGGGGAACGAGAGACCGACCCGCCAATCGGTGGGTCCCGATGGCGGGCCAGGCACCATCGAAGGCCCCCCAGGTCAGAAACCCCCCCACCCACAGGCCGCACCCCGACCCTGTGCGCAGAGTTCCGGCCGGCTGCAACCAGGTGTGGCCGGCGTCAGCGGGACATAGCCTTTTTAGAGCAGCCGCTCAGCCCATCCGGGCCGGAGAATGGGCATCCCGGCCGTGTACAGCGGCCCGCGACCAGCGCCAATGGCGCCGAATCTCCACTCTGCGGAAAATCGCTTCCCGGCGTCAGGGCGGCAGGGATTCTCCGGCGTGGCCCTGGGCTGGGAGAATCCCGCCCGAGGTTATGTACAAACACCCTTTTTTTCTCTATGGAATATGTAGCTGACATCTTTGCTGCCCTTAAAGCGGTTTCCTGCGGTGTTTTGAATGTGTTTATCCAAACCTAACGCTGAATGGCCTTCACAGAAGGCTGGTATAGCAACAAGGGGCACATCCCCACCCGCTTGTTATCCCACTCAATTCAATCATGGCTGATTTGTATGTTATCTCCATCTCCCCACCTTGTGACCATTGATCGCTTTCCCCAGCAAATATCCAGCAATATGAGTCTTGGAATTCTCAATTGATCCCCCGGAATCATCAGATTTTCGAAGTGGAGAGTTCCAGATTTCCGCTACGCTCTGTGTGAAGGTGGACTTATAGACATTGCCCTTAAGTGTGCCTGGCTCAGAGCAGCATGGGTGGCGCAGTGTTTAGCACTGCCGCCTCACAGCGCCGAGTTCCCAGGTTTGATCCGGTCACTGTCCGTGTGGAGTTTGCACATTCTCCCCGTGTCTGCGTGGGTTTCACCCCCACAACCCAAAGATGTGCAGGTGAGGTGGGTTGGCCAGGCTAAATTGACACTTAATTGGAAAAAATAAATTGAGTTCCCTAAATTTATGAAACAAAAGTGGGTCTGGCTGGAATTTTTTAGATTCTGCCCCATTGCCCTCAACTCTTCCAAGAGAAAATACATCCTCTATCGCTCCCCTGTCAAAAACCTTAATCACCTAAAAACGTCCAAGTTCAATCACTTGTGTACTCAACGGATTATAAACCAAGACTATGAACCCTTGTAACCTGTCCCTTGCCGAGAATACCATGGTGCATTACAGTGCCCCATTATAACTGCTTCAACACCCAGTGCCAGTCGACATTCGACACACTTTCAACACGTCACCATTGATATTTAGTTTTCTCAAATGAAAGATCTTAATTACAGTCTCCATAAATCTGAATCTTCACCAGCAGTATCTCAACGAACAAAATGAATAAAGAAGATATATCCTTTCTCCTCTGAGAGAGCTTTTTGGCACGTATAGCGTTACCACCAGTAACGATTGATGCTGAGTCACCCTCGGCGTCAAGCGGGGAAACAGTATAGCAATTGAGGGAATAAATTGAAGGGTGTAAGGAGAGAGCAGGAAGATGGGATTAGGGTAAATGGGGCTGATATAAAGTTGGAAGCTGCACAGGCACATCAGGCTGAATTGATATTACCTATGTTGAAATTTCTATGATTCCAAAAGAATTCTTCATAAAAGCTGCGGCAATCTGAGAACTGCCAGAATAATCCACACGGTAAAATGGCTTTGTACACATATATATACATAGAATCGACGTGGGGAGATGGTGACAGGGCGATAATCGGCTTATCGTAATATCCCACGTGGGACCTATGGGTTGAGAATGCTTGTCTTGTCCATGCTCCTTGCAGAATACGAGCTCCCATCGCTAGGGGCAGTGTATCTCAATTACCAAGTGTATATAAGGTTGGCCAGTCAGGCTCCAAACAGAAGCACCCCAATGGGTACCGGGAAGTGTGTATATATTGTTAATAAATAAAACTTTGCTCTTATTTTTACTCAGTGTGGACTCCACCTGCCCTTCTTAAACTGGCGATGAGGAGTAAACTGTTTTTCTGTCGATACTCCGACCTACTTCAGCTGAGCCAACTCCGTGATTTTCTGGATTCAGCTTTGGATTTCTTTCATTCACTGCCGTGCCTCTGTTCGGGTGGTTAAATGCATTTTCAATAATCTTTGTCGCCACGTGTAGGCTTCCATTAACACCGCAATGAAGTTACTGTGAAACTCCCCGGGCCGCCACACTCCTGCACCTGTTCGGACACACAGAGAGAGAATTCAGAATGACCAATTCACCCAACAGCAAGTCTTTTGGGGCTTGTGGGAGGAAACCGGAGCACCCGGAGGAAACCCACGCAGACACGGGAAGAATTTTGCACAGACATTGACCCAAGCCGGGAATCGAACCTAGAGGATCCTGGAGCTGAGAGGTAACAGTGCTACCCACTGTGCTACCCTGCTGCCCTTTGCGTTGACGCTGGTGTTGAAGATTGGAGCCAGTACGCTGGACGAACGCATTCTTTCTTCCGGACCAACAACATCACGGAAAACGAGTACCGTCTGGTCTTACTGTTGACGGCCTGTGGGCGCATACATTCGGGGTGATGCGGATTCTCACATTCCCAGCGATGGCGGATACACAAATATTCAACCAGCTCATGACACTCGTGACACAGCGCTTTAACCCAACCCGGTCGACAATCGCACAACAATATCAGTTTAATATGGTGGAGATTTCTAGCCGTGAGTCTGTCACTGAGTTTGTGCCTAGGTACAGAAGATAGCCCAGTTTTGTGTGTGTGGAACTGTTTTGACCGATATGCTCCTCGATCGCTTGGTCTGCGGTATCAACGGTATTGAAACACAGTAAAAGCTTTTGGGTGAATTCTCCCTAACATTTTAGCAGGTGCTGCAGGTCTCCCTGTTCCAAGAAATCCCAGAATGCGGTGTCCAAGGGATGGAGGTGATTGGTTTGGGGCCTCACTTGTCACGTAGTACCCGCCGGCCTGGACTGAACGCCGCTACGACTCGTGCTTCTAGGTGAAGAGCCGGCTACTGAGTCGTGTAATGGCCCCGTACTCGGCTTTAGGTGATTCTGGTCCATGTGCAGCATGTGGGTGCCGGTCCCGGCATACCCACAGGCAGCAGGAAGGCCAGCGCTCCAGGCGCCCTGGTAGAGGTAGGCGTCAGCCCCGGGGCCGGTCTTGCTTCTGGATGACCCAGAAGAGGTGGAGGATGAAGTTTGGCGTCGCCCTGTGTGTCTCCTATTCGCTTCGCATTCCAATACAAGTGAATGGCCACATGCTGCAAATGGAGCTGGATATGGGAAAGGCCGTTTCTGTGGTGGCACAGACCACTTTTGATCAAACATGGAGTGTAAGAAATGCTGTAAATTTGACTGCATAGATAAGAAGGCCAAAGCTGCCTACCAAGCATTGATTTCTCGAGGTGCAGGTGTTTTATTATTCTAATGGATGTCCGGGATCTCAGCCAAGACCCATTTTGCATTCTTGACTGACAGTCCGCATATAGGGGGCATAGAGGAGGACCTTATGAATTTACCTTTCAAGACATTCACTTATGCAAATTTCACAACACCTCTGACTCCATGAAAATTGCAGAGGGCTAGAACATGCATATGCCCACAATGGTCACAACATTGAACGAACAACCATATCATTCCAAGTCAGCACGATCTGCCGTCATTGTCCTTCTAGCTGGGAGACGTAGGTTCAGAAGGAATGTTATGCGTATAATACTAATAATAATCACTTATTGTCACAGGTAGGCTTCAATGAAGTTACTGTGAAAAGCCCCTAGTCGCCACATTCCGATGCCTGTTCGGGGAGTCTGGTATGTGAATTGAACCTACGCTGCTGGCATTGTTCCGCATTACAAGCCAGCTGTTTAGCCCACTGTGCTTAACAAGCCCCAAGCCCCTCACTGTAGGGATGTTAAATATGAGAGCAAGGGATTGAAGTTAGGATAATTGTGAGCGTTGTCAGGCTACACAGGTGAATTGCCCCCATGTTCGGACGTCCCATGACATGAAGGTTGACGGAAGCTTGAGACAGTGCTGGACAGCAAAACTCCACTTAATAATATGAGGGAGAGAGAGACCGTCAGTGTTGAAAAATGCTGTCAGTATCGGCATTTATAACTTGGATTGACCCAGCCTCAGGTGCTCTTGAGGGGAAATGCATTGTGGATGGAGATGCGTTAATAGATGTCCTCCGCCAATCTTTTTAGGCTGCCTGATTCTGCCGAATGTGGTCTGTATCGCTCTGCAGAGGCTTTATTTCGTTTTGAATCAGGCGGAAATGTGTTTGAGCGGAAAAAAACAAATCAGGATTTCTCTTAAATATTGGCATTCATCCTCACACAGATTCAGCCCTGCTCCCCGGCTGAATTGCCATTAACTGTTTGGGCTCAAGTTTGAAGAGGCAGAAATCTCCATTTCGCAGCGTTAATTCATGGTGATATTAAACATCGGGAGGACGATACTGCTCTTATTTCTATTCAAGGAAGTATTCATATGCTTACGTTTCAACTTGTTTTTTTTTAAGTCAATACAATTAAATAAATCATGCTCGAGTTTTAAGGTTTTATTAAAGCATTTTTCCAGTTTACAACCTGCTTTCTCTTCTCCCAGAGAGGCAAAAGTCAGCGATAAGCAGTTCTGTGTTTATTAAAATTAATCGTAATGCTCCAACAAGTCGGGTCAATCAGATTAGTGCCAGAAGACTACATCATGTTTTCTTCAATTGGTTCCTGTGTTAATTATGTACGGCAGGTACCAGTTACGTCTCTGACAGTGGGATAGAACTGCCGTGGTGGGATTTGAACCCCTGTCCCCCAAACATTTACAAACAAACAAATCACTTATTGTCACAAGTGGGCTTCAGTGAAGTTACTGTAAAAAGCTCCCTAGTCGCCACATTCCGGCGCCTGTTCAGGGAGGCTGGTGCGGGAATTGAACCGTGCCCCTGGATTACAGGCCCAGGTCATTATCACTACATCACCAGGGCAGCACGGTAGCATTGTGGATAGCACAACCGCTTCACAGCTCCAGGGTCCCAGGTTCGATTCCGGCTTGGGTCACTGTCTGTGCGGAGTCTTCACATCCTCCTTGTGTGTGCGTGGGTTTCCTCCGGGTGCTCCGGTTTCCTCCCACAGTCCAAAGATGTGCAGGTTAGGTGGATTGGCCCTGGATAAATTGCCCTTAGTGTCCAAAATTGCCCTTAGTATTGGGTGGGGTTACTGGGTTATGGGGATAGGGTGGCTGTGTTGGCTTTGGGTAGGGTGCTCTTTCCAAGAGCCAGAGCAGACCTGATGGGCCGAATGGCCTCCTTTTGCCCTGTAAATTCTATGAGAAATCTTCCCCCGAATATGGTCAGGAAGGGCGGCACTGCTGCCTCACAGCTCCGAGGGCCCCGGTTCGATCCCAGCCCCGGGTCTCTGTGTGGAGTGGGAACATACTCCCCCGTGTCTGCGTGGGTCTCACCCCCACAACCCAAAGATGGATTGGCCACACTAAATTGCCCTTAATTGGAAAAAAAATGATTGAGCACTCTAAATTTTTTTTTAAAAGAAGAAAGAGTTCTTACGTTTATATAACACCTTTCAAGTCATCCCAGAGCCTTTTTCAGCCAATCTAGTACTTTTGAAGTGTATTCACCGTGGTAATGTAGGAAAAGTGGGAACCAATTCATGCACAGTTAACTCCCACAGGTACAAATGGGATAATGGTCTGTTGTAACGTTGGTCTGTTGGTTTGAGGATGAATGTTTGGCAGGAAACCAGGAGAAACTCCTCCGCTCTTTCCCTGGGTAGGCAGGCTAGGACTTGCTTTAATGTCTCACATGAAAGACAGCGCCAATGGCAGGGCAGAACCCACCCAGTACTGGAACTGGCTGTGCCAGCCTGGAGTTTACTGCGATAGGCGTGCCCACTGAGAGCAATGCAGAACGATGGCCGGGATTCTTCGAGCCCGCGCCGGGGCGGAGAATCGGCAGGGGGGTTGGGGCGCGCGAATCCCGCCACGGGGGGGTGGGGGGGGGGCTATGTTCCTCCATGCCGGGCCCCTGCAGAGCTCCGCTATGTTGCCCGCGGGTCGGTGCAGAGATGGCCATGGCGCGCATGCGCGGACCCACGCCGGCCGTAGCGAGCCGGCTTTTGCTCAGCACACGGCACTCCGGCGCATTTCTAGCCCCTGAGGAAGGGGTGAATGTCTGGGCCTGCAGGCCCGTTGACGCCGGCCTCGCACCGGGTTTGACGCCGGCGTCAACGCTTGGCCGGGATTTCGGAGAATCCTGGCCGATGCCTGTAGCCTAACATATGGGTTTGCTCTCCAGAAAATCTGTTTATGCCTTTCGGTCTTAGCATAGCTGCAGTATTAAATAGTAATATCCTGATTCTTGCAGAGCGTGGTGCCATTATGTAGATCTGAGCACTCAGCTGACTGCATTTTATCAGCCCTCTGCTAACTTTCACATTAAGTTAACAGGATATATTCACAGCCCAAACACTTCCCTGTGAAGAAAATTGATATTGGCGGTTTTTCTTTTTGTCAAATGTTTTCAGTAGTTTTCTGGTCTCCGGGCCTGGTTGGAATATAATAAATGCTTTAATGACTCGATGCTGCAACAATCTTCAATAGGATAGCGCTGCGTGCCTCAGAGAGATGTTATACTGCACTCCAGACTGAGAGATGTGCCCCCCTCCCACAAGATCAGCCAATTGGGGAATGTGCATGGCATGTTGCAGTGATGGCAAATGTTCTATCTGAAAGGGCAACGCAAGGGAAGAGATGGCAAAGGCATCACGGCACATGTTGAATAATTTGTTCGAAGAGGGTGAAGTGGCAGGTAGCTAATGTAATTCCAGTATTTAAGAAGGGAGACAGAGCATGTCCAGGGAATTATATGTTTAATTATAGCTTAATATCGGTGGTGGGAAAAATAATGGAATCCCTGCTGAAGGAGGGAATAATAAATCTGGAATATGAAGTTAGTTTCATTCATGGCAACTGTCCATAAAATCGCTACAGCTCAGAAGGAGGCCATTCGGCCCATCAAGCCTGCATTGACCCTCTGAAAGAACAGCCCACCTAGGCCCACTCCCCAGTCCTTTCCCTGTAACTCCAGTTAACCTGCACACCGGGCGGCACATTGGTTAGCACGGCTGCCTCCCAGCTTCAGGGTCCCCGGGTTCAATTCCAGCCTCGGGTCACTGTCTGTGCGGAGTCTGCACGTTCTCCCCCGTGTCTGCGTGGGTTTCCTCCGGGTGCTCCTGTTTCCTCCCACAGTCCAAAGATGTGCAGGTGGATTGGTCGCGTGAAATTGCTCCTTAGTGTCCAAAAGGTTGGGTGGGGTTGCTGTGTTACGGGGATTGAGTAGGGGTGTGGGTTTAAGTAGGGTGCCCTTTCCAAGGGCCAGGTGCAGAATCAATGGGCCGAATGGCCTCCTCAAGCACGATAAATTCATGATCTTTGGACACTAAGGGGCAATTTATTAGCATGGCCAATCGTATTTAAGGCAGACTGAGCTTAGAGGTTTGAATGGGGTTCAATGGTGACTCTGAGGCTTCACATGACTCCACAGATTGGATAGGCCCATGTGCAGTGGCCTCACCCATAAGAAAGGCCGCCAAATCCACATGGAAGAGGAGGGGACGGCGAACCTCACTCTGGAAATAATTCTGAGATGTGAAAACTGCAGTATAGACACTGGGCGAGATTCTCCACAAATGCGGAGAATCGTAAAGGCTGCCGTGGGTTCACGGCCACTTCCGGGCGGGGCCGATTCTCCCCCACGGGCGGGGCTAGGAGCGCGGCCCCGTGCGACACGGCGGCGCGGCCTTGACGACGGTCGTCAAGGCCGCACGTCAAGCGTCATGTAAAAAACGGCGAGCGCCGATTCTTGGCGTGGTTCGGGCGTGGGGGGGGGGGAGAATAGCGGGAGGGCGTGAAAAATGTCGGGAGGCCCTCCCGCTATTCTCCCACCTGGCGTGGGGGGGCGGAGAATCGCGCCCACCAAGACTGCCCCACAGGGGATGTGGAATGTTTCCAGTGAGGCGAGGCTGGACATTTCAAACACTTCTGCAAATCCAGAAATTTCAATCAAAGTTGAAGACCAGAAAGTATTTAGGAAATAAATTCCTCCCAAGAAATAGAAAGTCAAGAACAAGACAAATCTACAGAATTCCTTAGGGGAGTAGATAGTCTTTATCCAGACTACCGGCCATTTATAGCCCATGTTCAAAGCTTTGATGCCACTTCTAAAACTGACAGATGATTGTCGCTCTCTGTGTCCTTCATAGTCTACATCCCTATTGATGATGGCGGACTTCGAGGAGTCCGAGACAAAGTGGCTGATGTCTACCATTTGAAAGACTCAGTATCTTTAATGAAGCAATCTTTGTGAAGCAGTGAAAGGTCAGCCTTCAGAAGCTGAGGCGGTTTATGCACGGGAGCGAAGGATGGATTTAGAGGGGGAGTCCAGGTGATTATGCAAGGGAGGGGTTTGGGGAATCAATGAAATCAATGAGTGCCTCCAGGGGAGTAAACTGGGGGGTGGGCGTGGCCGGATGGGATGGCGAGTGTGAGATGGGGGCAGAGAGAACGGGCAGGGTGGGGGGGGGGGGGGGGTGAGAAGTGCGATGGTAGCAGTGGAAGAGGCAACAAGGATGGTTGGTAGGGACACAGAGTTAAACAAGGACACGGGGCAGGGGAAGGAGGAGGTCAATCTACCAGCCTCCCCGAACAGGCGCCGGAATGTGGCGACTAGGGGCTTTTCACAGTAACTTCATTGAAGCCTACTCGTGACAATAAGCAATTTTCATTTTTCATTTTCAAATGGGGCCTTCAGGTAGGAAGGGAATGTGCACATTCTGTCATAATATCCACTCATGTATATCATGAGATGCAGACAGGCAATGATTGACACACTAATAGCCAATGAACACACACGACACAGAACAACCAATCACCAGACAGGACACCACCACTATAAAGCCCACAGGGCATTAAGACTCTCCCTCTCTCACAGGACACAGCCAGGGGGATAGTCGCAGTGCACAAGCCAATGAACATCATCACCATGTGATAGAGAGCTAGTCCGGTCAAGCCAGTAGGAGGTTATCAGTTAGGTTAATAGAGTGTCAACCCACAGCAGATTATGTACAGCAATCAACAGGTTCAATAAAACAGTGTTGGACCATCTCCTGTGTCGGAAGCCTGTTTCTCGTTTTACTGCATCCAGTTGCAGTCGATGTTGGACCAACACAGATAACACATCACATTCTGCTGGACCGTTCGGAAGGAGAAGAGTTCGGGCTGTAGGATAAGATGGGGTAAAGGACATGTGTGACTGGGGAAGGGGGAAATGAGGAAGGGGGGAGCTCGCGAATAAGCAGATGACAGCCACAGTCTTCAAAATGGAAAGTGAGCAGAGCCTCGTGTTGGACAGGCACAGGGTGCTGCTTGGGAGTCAGCGAGTGGGTGGGATCGCTGGTCAGCGAGAATGCCAACAGGCAGCATTGGAAACACTCCGGACAGTCAGGCGAGTGTGATGGGTAACGGATCCATGTGTGCGGCGGAATGTTTACACAAGGCTATGGAAGGTCCTGTCAGAGAGTTTTTTCCCTCCAGAATCACTCGTGGTGAAGCTGATCGGCAAGTGTTGGGGGTGATGGAGAGCAGGGGTCTCGCGAAGCCTACATAACGATGCTGAAAGACAATACGAGACATTACCTCAGGAGGAGACAGGGGTGGAGGAAGCCTGTGGAGTTTTCGGCTCTGTGGCCTTTGATGACATTGTTGCCCATCCTCTGGAGAGCCAATACCGAGAAGGCCCTGGCTTATTTTGGGTTTCCATCGGTGGCCCCGATGCTCCCTCTGCGGTGACATGGGACGGTGCTGAAGGGGTCACAGGCCGAGGGGATTCGAAGGGTGTGGACAAGCTCAGAGTGTCCTCAGAGGATGACCCAGAGGTGTCCAGCTGCTGCTCCTCCCCCCGCGGATGCCCGAGGGTCCCGGTCTGACTCGTTGAAGGGAAGGGAAGGGACTTTGAGGTTCCCCGTTCCTCGCTCATGGGCAGCACGGTAGCACAAGTGGATAGCGCTGTAGCTTCACCAGGGTCCCAGGTTCGATTCCCGGCTTGGGTCACTGTCTGTGCGGAGTCTGCACGTTCTCCCCGTGTCTGCGTGAGTTTCCTCCGGGTTATCCGGTTTCCTCCCACAGTCCAAAGATGTGCAGGTTAGGCGGATTGGCCGTGATAAATTGCCCTTAGTGTCCAAAAAGGTTAGGAGGGGCTACGGGCATAGGGTGGAAGTGAGGGCTTAAGTGGGTCGGCGCAGACTCGATGTGCCGAATGCCTCCTTCTGCACTGTATGTTCTATCAATAGCTTATTGTCACGAGTAGGCTTCAATGAAGTTACTGTGAAAAGTCCCTAGTTGCCACATTCCGGAGCCTGTTCGGGGAGGCTGGTACAGGAATCGAACCGTGCTGCTGGCATTGCTCTGCAGTACAAGCCACATGTTTATCACACTGTGCTAAACACTTACACCAGAGATGAGCACTCCGCAGACCTACAATCCATCACTGTTGGGTCAGTTCATGCAGTGGCAACATAGACAGAGAACATACAGTGCAGAAGGAGGCATTCGGCCCATCGAGTCTGCGCCGACCCACTTAAGCCCTCACTTCCACCCTATGCCCGTAACCCCGCCTAACCTTTTTGGACACTAAGGGCAATTTATCACGGCCAATCCGCCTAACCTGCACATCTTTGGACTGTGGGAGGAAACCAGAGCACCCGGAGAAAACCCACGCACACACGGGGAGAATGTGCAGACTCCGCACAGACAGTGACCCAAGCCGGGAATCGAACCTGGGACCCTGGTGAAGCCACAGCACTATCCACTTGTGCTACCGTGCTGCCCATGAGCGAGGAACGGGGAACCTCGATGTCCCTTCCCTTCCCTTCAACGAGTCAGACCAGGACCCTCGGGCACCCGCGGTCTGGGCTGCGGCTGGGGTTTGATAGGCCCGGATATGGCAGCGGGATGCTCACCACCAAGCCTGCCTCGCCACAGGAGACGGCTTAAAACCCTCAGATACACAATTAATTATGTCGAGGCCGGAAGATGGTTCCCCCCCCCTCCACAGTGGGAAACACTCTTCACCCCCGGCATGGGGCTTAGTCCCGAATCGGCGAATTCACACAATGTTCCCTCTTGTGGGAAAGAGACTGGAGGCAATCAATATCAGATAGTGACTATGAAATCCAATTGGGAATTCAGGACAAAGCTCTTTACCGAAAGAGTGGTGAGGATGTGGACTCATTACCACAGGGAATGGTTGAAAGAAATAGTATAAATGCATTTAAGGGGAATCTAACAACCAAATGAGAGATAGAGGATAGAGGGTCACGATGATAGATTTACACGTGAAGAAATGGGAGGAGGTTCGAGTGGAGCATTGTTAAGAAATAGATAGAGTTATAGATCATTTATATTTGTATTTGTGTGAGTTAGGAATAAGGCATAGCTTTAAGTTTAATTTGTATTTCTGTATTTGGCTGTTAAGAAATTGAAAGAACGTGGGTCCCGGTTTCACCTTTTAAAAGTTACTTGCAAGTCCGTGGGTTTGTTTAGATGACTGCAAGTCTTTACAACTTGAAAGCAAACGCAGAGTGTAAACATGCTGAGCTGTTACCTAGCAGCCAGGGGCCAAAAGAGACAGCAGGTGAAGTTTAAGTTCAGTCAGAACAAGGTGACCCAGAAGGAAACACCAGTCCATAGAAATTGCTGGAACGGGCAGGCATGACAGAAGACTGCGGAGGGCAGGCCCTGAACTGAAGAACAGAAGGGTTCTGAAACCATGCAGAAGAGCAGAAGCAAGTTCCAAAAAACAGCTTCCCGTCAAACAAACAAAGAACAGGAATATGGGGGGGGGGGGAAGAGGTTCTGTTCAATGACGTTAAGAGGAGCAGGAAGAACATCCAAAATGTCGGGGCTACAGAAAACATATGGGAAGCAAAGTGGGCTTCTGAGAAGCCAAAGATCCAATGTGACCAGAAGGTTGCTGACTCCTTAGCATGGGCCTGTGAAGCAGTAAAGTGAGTAAAGTAAAGTCGGTATTGTCCCAGATGGCCAAGGGCTGCTTACTCCTTTGAGGGGGAGAGCTGATTAACGGTGATTTGACCTGAGGATCACCACACCTCAAGTGAGGGGCGAGGTCGAGAAGGTGGGGCCTCCATGAATAACCTCAGTCGGTACGGGTATTGGTGCCTCTGAAGCAATGGTGTTCTGGTGACGGGGATGGGTATCGGCGAGATTCCGTGGCAGGTGAAGCTTGAATGCGCGTGGTGATCCCGGGCAGAGGAAAACCGGAAGAGGGTGAAACCCTGGAGGTGGTTCCTTGATGAAGACATCTGAAAGGAAGTGTCATTTGGGAGAAGGTTCCAGAGTGTGCGCTTTGAGAACGGAGAATAGAAACCCCCATGTGAAAGACAGTGGGTTGGATTCTCTGCAGCCCCCCCCCCCCCCTCCAAAATGTTGGCCACCGCGGGGGCAGTGAATCCACTTTCACGTCCCAATAGGCCCGGCGCTGGTTCAGCGATTCTCCGGGCCCCGAAAATCGGTGTGACCGCAGAGTACGCCGCGCGGCTGGAGGCTCATTGACAGAGGCCTGCTGAGCAAACCTCAGCTCCCGTCCGGCCGAGTTCCCAACGGCGTGGAACTAACCACCTATTGCCGGTCGGGATGCTGGCATGGCGGCTGCGAACTCAGTCCGTGGCCACCCTGGTCGGGGGCGGGGAGATCGGACACCGGGGCGAGGGGGGGGGGGGCCTTATCGGTGGCCAGGGGTTGGATCCATGCAGTTTGATACTCAGGTGCATGGCTGATTGGGGGGGGGGGGGTCTCATTTTTCTGCCTGGCTCAGCGATCCGAGTCGCCATGGAGTTCGACGCAGCCGTTGGAGGCCACCGCGCTGCGCATGCGCGGACTCCAAAACGGAAGTGAGCGGGCCAGTATCCACAGCTAAAGCTGCGAGACTTACTCTGGGCCTCTGCTATCCCCCCTGCAGGACATTGAATTAGCTTAACATGTCTCTCGGAATTTCTGGAGTAAAACTCCACCGTCTTTACGGCGAATTGATGAGAGATCCACAGAATTTATTTTGGGGACGTCTGCTACTTGGTTCCAGAGTGGAGTGTGTCTGACCACATTTTGCCTCTTGGTTTACCTGGGCTGTGTCCTTACTATGAACATCAGAGTATAAAATAGATTTTGTAACTCGTGTTATCCGTCCGAATCTATATCTGTATACATCTGTAAAGGTATGGTTGGGTGAAGGAATTGCATGATATAGTTAATCTTTCCTTGTTTAATAACTGTTTCACTCTTTCATTAAGAACAATTGACTCTTGCAACTTTGTTCAGTAGCCGCCTGCCAGTTGGCTGGACGGCTGGTTCGTGACGCAGAGCGACAGCAAGAGCACGGGTTCAATTCCCGTACCGGCCAAGGTTGTCCCGTCTTCTCAACCTTGACCCTCGCCTGAGGTGTGGTGACCCTCAGGTTGAACCACCACCAGTCAGCTCTCTCTCAAAAGGGGAGAGCAGCCTTTGATCCTCGGAGATGATAGCGACTTTCACTTTCGTCTGAACAGAAATAGAAGTTGGGATCTATCAAGGAAGGTTCCACCCAGGGATTTGAATTGTCCAGCAGTAACACCAGCTTGGGTCATAACAGCATAGATGCTGGCGTGGATTGGTTGCGCTGAATGGGCTGTTTCTGTGTGGTATATCCTGTGTTTAGATTTACTACATTGAAGACGCTATATTTAAAAAAAAATAAAAAATTTAGAGTACCCAATTATTTTTTTCCAATTAAGGGGCAATTTAGCGTGTTCAATCCACCGACTCTGCACATCTTTGGGTTGTGGGGGCGGAACCCACGCAAACACGGGGAGAATGTGCAAACTCCACACAGACAGTGACCCAGAGCCGGGATCGAAAATGGGTCCTCGGCACCGTGAGGCAGCAGAGTTAACCACTGCGCCACCGTGCTGCCACTTGAAGACGCAATATAAACACAAGCAGTTTGTTGTTGTTGTCGGTGGTGAGGAAGCATCCTGGGGTGGGATTTGCCGACCCCCCCACCGGACTGGAGAATCGCCGGGGCGGGGGTGGGGGGGGGGGGGGGGGGTGGGGGGGGGGAACGTGAATCCCACCCCGATGCCGGCTGCCGGATTCTTCGGCGCCGTTTTTTTGGTCAATCCAGCCGCCGTAAATCAAACCAGGTCCGTACCAGGGGGACCTGGCTCTTCGGGCGGCCTGCGGAGTCCCCGGGGGGAGGGGGGGGCGCGGGGAGATCTG
Organism: Scyliorhinus canicula; assembly: GCF_902713615.1. Taxonomy (NCBI): domain Eukaryota; kingdom Metazoa; phylum Chordata; class Chondrichthyes; order Carcharhiniformes; family Scyliorhinidae; genus Scyliorhinus; species Scyliorhinus canicula. The sequence goes on along the minus strand of NC_052155.1, from coordinate 8,239,324 downwards.
GCCCCGGGGGGTGCCGCCACGGTGGCCTGGCCCGTGATCGGGGCCCACTGATCCGCTGGCGGGCCTGTGCCGTGGGAGCACTCTTTCCCTCCGCGCCAGCCGTTGTAACGGTCCTCCATGGCCGGCGCGGAGAAGAACCCCCCTGCGCATGTGCTGGGCTGACGCCAGTACACGCTGCCGCTCCCGCGCATGCGCCAACTCACGCCGGCCGGCGGAGGCCCTGCGGCGCCGGTTGGCACGGCGCCAAACCCACCGTCGCCAGCCTAGCCCCTGAAGGTGCGGAAGGTTCCCCGCCAGTTAGGGGAGAATCCCTATCCAAGATGTTCTTAAAGGGCGTGATAATCTTCACCTTAATTTTTGGATTCGATCTCACTCCCTTAATGCAAAACGCCCAGCCCAAGTTAAGGTATCAGGGTCACAGCAGAAAGCCGATTGATGATCATAGGTCCATTGACTCTGCCAAATCAGAGCTCACCAGGCAGGATACGTCATTGGAAAATACATTGTTCCCTGCGTAGTCAAAATATAAATAATATTCAGAGAAATAATTAAAGAAAGCAGACACAAAAACAAGTCTTACATCTTGGTCAAACCACGGTTCATTACAGCAAATGAATCATTTGACCAGTTCAGCCGGCACAGTTAGATATCGGAGTCACACAGCAGCTCGGCAGAAATAAAAAAGACATTCTGCCATTTGGATGGAATTCGTAATGTCAATAAAAAGGCGGAATGATTCACAATCTCCGTCTGCAGCTTGCATGTCAGATTATTTTTCCAGCTCCCAGGAATGTAACATTTTTAAATCCCGTCTCCGACGCCGAGATCGAGTTCGGCGATCGGCCGGAGAATCCCGGTTAGCCCCGAAATCGGGGGTGGCGCCGCTTTTGTGATGCTCCACCCCCTCCAAAACGGCGTAGTTGCAGAGTTCACCGCACGCCGGCGAGGCGGCCTCAGACCCTCCCCCCCCGATGCCCCGCCCCCGATGTGCCGAGTTCCCGACGGCGTGGGGCACGTGTCCTGTTTATTTTCAGGGACCCGGTGTGGCGGCTTGGGCTAAGTTCAGTGCCGCCACAGTGGGGTGGGAGCCAATCCGCGGGCAGGGGGGGGGCTTTGGCGTGGGGGGAACTGGTAGGGGGTGGTCCGTGGTTGGCGAGCCTGGCCAGAGGGGTCACTATTTGGCAGGCCGGGTCCGTGAGCGGGCCGGCGCCATGTTGCACGGTACGGCCGCTGCAGGTCCCCGCCGTGCACATGTGTGGCCACGGACCTGGCAATTCTCCGGCTGTATCCGCAGCGCGCTATGCTTGGTGCCTGCTAGCCCCCCCGCCAGATGGAGGATCAGTCGCCGTTCTGCGTCGCTTTTCCGGTCCTAAAATGCCACTGTTCCCGCGCCGCCGTCAGAACACCCAGAATCCAACCCCACGTTTGAGAATCGTGGAATTGATTAGTGGCCTCGGGTGACTGTCTGGGCGGAGTCTGTACTTTCTCCCCATGTCTGCCTGGGTTTCCTCCGGGTGCTCCCACAGCCCAAAGATGTGCAGGTTAGCTGACCATGATGAATTGCCTCTTAGTGTCCGAAAAGGTTGGGTGAGGTTACAGGGATTAGGTGTTGGGTATGGGCCGAGGTAGGGTACTCTTTCCAAGGGCCGGGGCAGACTCAATGGGCCGAATGGCCTCCTTCTGCACTGTAGGGATTCTATGGTTGCTGTACTTTTTGACTAGCCTTTTATGATTCATGCACTAGGAGACCCAGATCCCTCTGAGTCTCATTCTGATCACCGGGCGAATGCCACCCAAGGGGTTTCCCAGCACTTGGGGGAGAGGGGGGGGAGGGGTGGGGGGGAGGGGGGGGTCACAATGGGAAATCCCAATGGCCGGCAGCAGGAAAAGGGAATCCTGCTGCCGGTGATGGCACACCGCCAAGGAACACGCAGCTCGGGAGGCGGAGAATACACCCCCACGTCAACTCACCTTCCGGAATTCTCCTGGCATTGGGATTCTCTCTTCCTGCTGGCAGCATACCACACCCACGGGATTCCCGTCAGCGTGGGGCAGAGCTTCGCTAGGTAATTCCCATTGACAAGAGGCGTCGAGCATTCAACGGAGTAAATAAGGATAAAGTGTTCCCATGGGCAGGAGTGCACCGGTTCGAGATGGGGGGCGTGATTCAATTGAAACATTCCTGTGTCCGGTTTCGGATGCTTTCATGGGATGCTCCTTATAAAGACTTGAATATTGGGCTGGACATGGGGAAAGAGCAGGGGCGAGCGGAATTAATCAGATAGCTCATTCAAACGAGCCAGCATGGCACATTGGACTGAATGGGCTCTTTGAATAGCTCCATGAAATTGTGTCCCAGTCACTTGGTAAGTGGCACTGACAATGCAGCTATTGGCTGTCATCATATCAGCACCTGGCAGATTATCTCCTACTGTTTGTCTCTCCCGAGAGATGCATAATGGAGCCGGGGTGGGAAGCGGGGCGGGGGGAGGGGGGGTGTAGAGAGATCCCTGCCCCTCTGTATCTTCTTATCTTCTTTCTCAGTCATGACGGTTCAGGCTGCTGCCCTGTGCTAATGTCCGGCACAGTGCAGGATTTGAGCCGGTAGCAGTGCTTCCTCAGCGAGCAATCAGAAGGCAGAAATTGGCAGCATTATCACTGCCATGGAGATATAACCATCGACTAATCACTCACAGGTGCAGGGCTCTCCATTCATGGTGACAGCACTCAGCCAATGAAACGGCTGCAGGCTTATTTAATGACTATTCTTTCTAAATAACCTCGGCAAAAACATCATTGAATAGAAATAGGAATGAGAGTGACGCACAAAGAGATGAAAAGTCTGTCAGCGTGTTCGACCGGGCCTCCTGTTTAAGGCTGCCATTGTGTTTTATGAAGGTTGCTTTGGAGGATGACCCCCTCCTTCCCTGGTTGGATGTTCCTTCGACCTCTGTCCAGCCCCTCTCCCCTCCCTATCTCTGTAACCTCCTCCAGCTTCAGAAACACAGGAAGGTAGGAGGAGCTTGAGCCCACTCCGCCATTCAATGTGATCATGGTTCATCTGGCTGTGGTGTCAACTGCACTTATCCATCTCCACCCCCCCCCCCCCCCCCCCGCACCCCCCCCCCCCCCCCCCCCCCCCCCACCGAACCCACCCCCAACCCCACACACCCCTGAACCGGAATTCTGCGCTCATCTGTGGCAGGACGAGAATTTGTTGCCCATCCCAAATTAACCTTGAACTGAATGGATTGCTCGGCCATTTCAGGGGGCAGTTAACAGTCAGCCACATTGCTGAAGGCCATACCAGCTTGGCGGACTTCCCGCTCTAAGGGACATTAGTGAGTTAGATGGGTTTTTATGGCAATCTATGATAGTTTCATGACCACTATTGATGAGACTAGCTTTACATTCCTGTCTTCACAAAATCACAGAGTTATTATATGCACGGTTGTTTGAGGCAAGTAGTGGGGGTGTGGGGATGACCTTGGCAAGATGTTCATCTTCATCGATGACGTGTTGAAGGCTGCGAAGAAGATGTCATAGTTTCTCCGCTCTGGGAAAGGTCATCCCCACACCCCCACTACTTGCCTTCAAACAGCCGCACAACCTCAAACAAACCATTGTTTGCAGCAAACTACCCAGCCTTCAGAACAACGACCACGCCACCACACAACCCTGCCATGGCAATCTCTGCAAGACGTGCCAGATCATCGACATGGATACCACCATTACACGTGAGAACACCACTCACCAGGTACGCGGTACATACTCGTGCGACTCGGCCAATGTTGTCTACCTCATACGCTGCAGGAAAGGATGTCCCGAAGCGTGGTACATTGGCGAGACCATGCAGACGCTGCGGCAACGGATGAACGGACATCGCGCGACAATCACCCGGCAGGAATGTTCCCTTCCAGCCGGGGAACACTTCAGCAGTCAAGGGCATTCAGCTTCTGATCTCCGGGTAAGCGTTCTCCAAGGCGGCCTTCAGGACGCACGACAACGCAGAATCGCCGAGCAGAAACTTATCGCCAAGTTCCGCACACATGAGTACGGCCTCAACCGGGACCTGGGATTCATGTCGCATTACATTCACCCCCCCACCATCTGGCCTGGGGCTTGTGAAATCCTACCAACCGTCCTGGTTTGAGACAATTCCCACCTCTTTAACCTGGGGTTACCCCTCTCTCTGGATCTGTAAAGACTTCATTACCTGCAAATGCTCGCATTCTAAGCATTGTCTGGCCTCTTTGAATTTGTCTATATATATGTTTCTGGAACATACCTCTTCATTCACCTGAGGAAGGAGCTGCGCTCCGAAAGCTAGTGTTTGAAAGAAACATGCTGGACTTTAACCTGGTGTTGTAAGACTTTTTACATGTGGAGTTTGCACATTCTCCCTGTGTCAGAGACGCAGCCATGGTAGGGGAAATGACAGTGTCCCACATGGACCTAGCGATGAGGATTCCTCTATTACTGTGTTTTAACTGACAGACATCTGAGTGGTTTGTTTGATGGTTTTCAAAGTGAGGCATCATGAAGGTGTTTGCACCTTCCGTGTAGATGTCCAGTTATCGGCATTTCCAGACTGAGGAAGTTAATTGGGGATTACTCCTTTATGGACCTTCTTTTCTCTGGCTGTTTCATGAGGGAAGATTGAGAAGGTTGGGCCTACACTCATTGAAGTTTGGTAGACACGTGGGGCGGCACGGTGGCGCAGTGGTGAGCGCTGCTGCCTCACAGCTCCAGTGTCCCAGGTTTGACTCCGCTCTTGGGTCACTGTCTGTGTGGAGTCTGCACGTTCTCCCCGTGTCTGCGTGGGTTTCCTCCGGGTTCTCCGGTTTCCCCCCACGGTCCAAAGACGTGCATATTGGGTGGATTGGCCATGATCCATTGTCCCTTAGTGTCCAAAGGCTAGTGAGAGAGGATGGAGGAGTGGGCCTAGATAGGGTGCTCTTTCAGAGGGTCGGTGCAAACTAGACGGGCTGAATGGTCCCCTTTTGCACTGAGGGGATTTGATAGGGAGGATGCTGAGGAGATGTTTTGTCTCTAGAACTGTGGGGCAGGCACAGTTTTAAAATAAAGGGCTTCCCATTTAATACAATGAGGAGGAGGAATTCCTTCCCTCAGAGGGTTAGTATTGTTTGGAATTTTCACCCTCAGGGAGCAGTGGATCACTGAATATATTCAAGGCCGAGTTAGACAGATGTTTGATTAACAAGGAGGTCAAAGGTGATGAGGGTTTTGAGGGGAGGGGCAGGCGGGAAGGTGGAGTTAGGGCCACAATCTGGACAGCCAATGATCAAGTGGGTGAGGAGGCTCGAGAGGCTGATTGGCCTTCTCCCCCTCCTTTCTTTCTTCATTTCATCATGTTCATGTCTCTCAGAACTTTGAAGTGCTCCACAGGAACATGCCACCCCATCTCCCTCCAACACTATTGGGAAGATGGGTCAACTCCTAGCTGAAGAGTGGGCAGCACGGTGGCACAGTGGTTAGCACAGCGCCAGGGACCCGGGTTCAATTCCGGCCTCAGGTGACTGTCTGTGTGGAGTTGCCACGTTCTCCACGTGTCTGCGTGGTTTCCTCCGGGTGCTCCGGTTTCGTCCCACTGTCCAAAGATGTGCAGATTAGGTGGATTGACCGTGATCAATTGCTCCTTAGGGCGGGATTCTGCCCTAACCGGCGGGGCGGGCCGCACTGGCGCCGAGGAGAGGCGTGAACCTCTCCGGTGTCAGGCCGCCCGGAAGGTGCGGAATCCTCCACGCCAGCGTTTTGGCCCAACGCCAACTGGTGCCGAAGGGCCTCCGCTGGCCGGCGCAATTTGCCGCATGTGCAGGAGCGCCAGCGTGTGCTGGCGTGATCCTAGCGCACGAGCAGGGGGGTTTCTTCTCTCCGCCAGCCATGGCGGACCGTTACAGCGGCCGGTGCGGAGGGACAGAGTGCCCCCATGGCACAGGCCCGACCGCGGATCGGTGAGCCCCGGGCAAGACCACCGTGGGGGCACCCCCCGAGGCCAGATCCCCCCTGTGCCCTCCCAGGACTCCGCAGGCCGCCCGCAGAGCTAGGCCCGCCGGTACGGACCTGCTTTGATTTACGCCGGCGGCCGGGAATTCAGCAGCCGGCATCGGGGCTCCCCAGCCGCCCGTCTCAGTAGCGGGAGGCGGCGCGCCGTTCGCCAGTGGCGGGATTCTCTGTTGCCGCCCCTGCCAATGGGAATTCCCAACTGAAGCTACCACACGACGCCGGGAATCCCGTAGGCGGGGCAGAGAATCCCAGTGCCAGCGAACGGTCGGAGACTTCCATCCCCAGGATGTCAGTTTTATGTCTCCCCTGTAAAGAAGCTGTACTTCAGCACCCTCTCCGTACTCTGCTGGCCAGATTTGGTGCTCAAGTATCTGGAGTGGGACTTGAACTCACGGCTCTGTAATTTAGCAGCGCCGGCATTGAGTCACAGCGGACACCTGCATCCAGAATAACAAGTAGATTGAGGGATGACTCAATTTGTGTTACAAATTAAGCCGATTGTTGATAAACCCAGCCTCAGGTCTAAACTCAATATTATGTGCTTCTTGAAAGAATTAGAAGCCGCCTAATCTTGCCGAATAATCATTGAGCACCAACGCTTTTCCATCACCTCCCTTTCAACCCAACCTCAAAGGAAAATGTTCACCTGACTTCAGAATACATTAAAGTAGAGAAATGATGCAGCAGAGAAAAAGACTACTTGGCCTAAACAATCTGTGACGGTGTTTATGCTCCCCGCCAGCCCTCTGTTCTATCCAACTCACCGCAGCCTTTCCACAGATCTTTCTATTCCCTATTCTCTTATGGACTCAGCTAATTTCCTTTTGGAAGCATTTCAATTTATTCTTTCAAGGAATGTGGGCTGTCACAGGCAAGGAGAGGATTTTTTTGCTGTCCCTAATTTCCCTTGAATTAAGTGTCTCGCTCAGCCATTTCTGAGGGCAGTTAAGCATCAACCACATTGCTGCGGATCTGGAGTCACATGTAGGCCAGACCGGGTAAGGACGGCAGATTTCCTTCCCTAAAGGACATTAGTGAACTAGATGTTTTTTTTTAATCACAGTCAATGATAGTTTCATGGTCCAGACTAGCTTTCAATTCCAGATTTGTTAATTAAATTCTACCAGACGCTATGGTGGGATTTGAACCTATGTTCCCAGAGCATTATGAAATGAAATGAAATGAAATGACAATTAGTTTAGCCACATCGGGGGCAGCACGGTGGCGCAGTGGGTTAGCACTGCGGCCTCACGGCGCCGAGGTCCCAGGTTCGATCCCGGCTCTGGGTCACTGTCCGTGTGGAGTTTGCACATTCTCCCCGTGTTTGCGTGGGTTTCACCCCCACAACCCAAAGATGTGCAGGGTAGGTGGATTGGCCACGCTAAATTGCCCCTTAATTGGAAAAAATGAATTGGGTACACTAAATTTATAAAAAAAAAAAAAAAAAAAAAAGTTTAGCCACATCGGGCATGGCCACTTAAAACACTATCTGGTCCAGTTCTCATCTGTAAAACTTGTTCATTATTCCAGCATCACCTGGAATGTCTACATGACCCCCCGGCTTCTATTCTCCACTGCAAACCATCGTCTCATCGCCCTATTCAAATCTCTCTGTGGCCTGGCTCTCCCTGATCTCTGTAATCTCCTCCAGACCCACAACCCTCCGAGATATCTGCGTCCCTCTAATTCTGGCCTCGAGAGCACCCTCAACCTTTAATGGCTTCACCCTTGGCAAGCATGTTAATGATTCAGGCCCAGACTAACATCAGGGGCTGGTTCAGCACACTGGGCTAAATCGCTGGCTTTGAAAGCAGACCAAGGCAGGCCAGCAGCATGGTTCAATTCCCGTACCAGCCTCCCCGAACAGGTGCCGGAATGTGGCGACTAGGGGCTGTTCACAGTAACTTCATTGAAGCCTACTTGTGACAATAAGCGATTTTAATTTCAGCTTTTGGGTTGTGGGGCCGAAACCCACACAAACATGGGGAGAACGTGCAAACTCCACACGGACAGTGACCCAGAGCTGGGATCGAACCTGGGACCTCGGCGCCATGAGGCTGCAGTGCTAACCACTGCACCACCGTGCTGCCCTCAAATTCTAATGCACTGAATGCAGGGATGCTGTTTCCACTAGCTGGGGTGGGGGGTGCATTGCTGGGAGGGGTGGGGTGTTTTGGGGGTCATTTTCTACAACAAAGGGGTCTCAGAATGTGGGGAAGGATTGAGATGAAGAGAAATTTCAAATAGATAGATTTCTAGACTCTAAAGGTGTCAAGGGGTATGGGGAGGGCGCTGGAGTATCATGCTGAGATAGAGGATCAGCCACAATCATAATGAATGAAGGATCAGCTCAAAGGGCCGAATGGCCTACTTCTATGTTCTGTGCTCCTGTTTTTTATATTCATTCATGGGAAGTGAGTGTCGCTGGCTGGGCCAACATTCATTGTTCCCCCAATTACCCTTGAACTAAGTGGTTTGCTTGGAGGGTGTTTCAGAGTGTAGCACAATGCCGTGGCTTTGGAGTCACATGTAGGACAGACCAGGTAAGGATGGCAGATTTCCTTCCCTGAAGGACATTAGTGAACCAGATGGGTTTTTCTAGCAATTGACAATGATTTCCTGGAGCTTTAATCCCCAGATCTGAATTCAAATCTCACCATTTGCCTTGGTGGGATTTGATCCCGGGTCGCCAGAGCATTAGATAAAAGCAAGTTGCTTTGACAAAGAGTGATTGGACTCGAAACGTTAGCTCTTTTCTCTCCCTACAGATGCTGCCAGACCTGCTGAGATTTTCCAGCATTTTCTCTTTCACCAGAGAATTACCCTGGCTCTATGGAGTATTGGTACAGTGACAATACCACTATGTCATTACCTCACCTCTAACTGGGAAAAGCGTCCCGGTGTTACTGTAGCATTTCTACATATGATATGCTAAGGTACATTCTACTCTCTGTAAACATCAGCTCATTCCAAAACCCTGCCGCCTGAGTCTTCACTCACACCGAGTCCTATTCACCTATCAATCCCAATGCTCACTGACCTACCTTAGCTGCTGGTCCTACAAACCCTACAACTTTGAAATTCTCATTCTTTACACTGAGATCCTCCCATGGCCTCACCCTTACCTATCGCTAACCTTCTCCAGCCCTACAACCCTCTCTGAGATCTCTACCCCCTTCTCATCTACCGCCTCTTAACCTTCCTGATTATTGTCGCTCGACCACTGGCAAACATGCCGACAGCTGCTGAGTTCCTAAGTTCTGGAATTCTTTTTACAAACCTCTCCGCCTCAGTACCTATCTCTCTTCTCTTCAGAGCCTCCTTGAAGCCTGCCTGTTTGACTAGGATTTTGATCTCCTGCGCTAGTATTAGAAAACAGCACATCCTTCACCACAAAACAGACAAGGCCTTGGGAGATCTGGTACTAATTGATACATACCTCCCTTGTTTAAAGGAGCTAGATTAAAGGACAGCACGGTGGCACAGTGGTTAGCACTGCAGTCTCACGGCGCTGAGGTCCCAGGTTCAATCCCAGCTCTGGGTCACTGTCCATGTGAAGTTTGCACATTCTCCCCCTGTTTGCATGGGTTTAGCCCCCACAACCCAAAGATGTGCAGGGTAGGTGGATTGAACATGCTAAATTGCCCCTTAATTGGAAAAAATGAATTGGGTACTCTAAATTTTTTTTTTGAATTAGCTGGATAATAAACATGATACACCATCAATAATAGACGATGAGTGATAAACATTTTTTTTTTATAAATTTAGATTAGCCAATTATTTTTTCTAATTAAGGGGCAATTTAGCGTGGCCAATCCACCTACTCTGCACATTTTTGGGTTGTGGGGGCGAAACCCACGCAGACACGGGGAGAATGTGCAAACTCCACGCGGACAGTGACCCAGAGCCGGGATCGAACCTGGGATCTCAGCGCCGTGAGGCGGTTGTGCTAACCACTAGGCCACCGTACTGCCCTCGATGAGTGATAAACATAACTGAGGCTTTAATACACTAAACAGCAAGCCTCCTGCCTCTGGACCCGAACTGGGTCCGGAAGCGGATACTTGCCACTTTTATACAGAAGCCCGAGGGGAGGAGTCACAGGCAGATCCAGCCTGGACAAGCCCAGGCATGTACAATACAGCACAATGCAGAGAATGCAATAACGTGGTTTACCACAAAACACCCTAATTTATTGCTGCTGTGTCTTAACTCTTGTGTGTTTAAGTATCTTCTACAGTGTGAAATAGCTCAAAGCTCTGGCGTTCCCTCCCGAAACCTCTCCACCTCGTTAATTCTCACTCCTTCTTTCGGACACTCCTTAAAACCTCATTGACCAAGTTTCTGGTCTGTTCCCTAATATCTCCTTGTATATATTGCCGTTTTGAAGCATCTTGGGACATTTTACAACTTTAAAGGTGCGATAGAAATGCAGGCTGTTGCTGATTTCGTTAGCGAGCTGCCTTCTTGAACTCCTGCAATGGACAGTAGGTACACCCACTGTGCTGTTAGGGCGGGAGTTCCAGAATTTTGACCCAGCGGCAGTGAAGGAACGTTGATGGTTCCTGTTGCATATTATATGCCTCAGAGCTACGCAGAGATGATACGCCAGGTTCAATGCATGTCGGGAAATTATTAGCAAGTCTTATCCAATGCTTTAAAGTGTCTACTCCATGCTTACAGCTCTTAGCTTGCAGCAAAGTCAATGCAGCTCTGCTTATTTTTCCTTGGGTCCGCACCCAGGCTTAATCAAGCACGGTGAGCGTAGAACAATCAACAGACACACATAATCAAACATGGGATAATTGAACACTGCAGTTCCTAGTCACGACGGTGCATGGTGTGGAGGATGATTTACTGCTGCGCACACTGCAGTACACAGGATTCTGCTGTCACCCACACACAACACATTCTGTGCCTCTGAATAGAGCTAAGCCCCGTTACTCTGCAGAGAGACCAAGCTGTCGTTTTGCATCCGTGCCGACACTCAATCTCCCGTCCTCTTGCTCGTTGGGAGGTTACAAATCCAGTGGCGTGAGCAGTCACCGTCTCGGTTCAGGTGGCCCCTGAAAGTGTTAGGTTAAGGCTTCCATCAGAAATCCCATGTCAGAGTGAAACGATTCAGTCACGCGCATAAAAAAAAAGAAATTATTGCCAGCCCACGAGATAAGAAAAAAAAAAGCAATTCTCTCAACTAGAACAGCACAATTGTGCACATTCACTTTATTACGGAAGGATTATGTTCAACCGGGGGCACATAATCGGGATAATTGTGAGGTTCTGTGAGCATTTAATACTGTAATCCAAAGTATCTTGCTGGAGATTAGATGCATTAGCTCAACACATAATACCTACACCCAAGGTGCCTCAATCTTCTGTATGTTTTCTCAGTTACTGTACAGGGATGAGTGATCTCCAACACGTGGAGAGACCAGGAGAGGCTGGGGTTGTTTCATGAGAACAGAAAAGCAGATTTAAGAGGACAAGATCATAAGACATAGGCCACTCGGTCCTCTGTCATTTGATAAGATCGCGGCTGACCTTGACCTTGACCTCGACTCTGGCTTCCTGTCGTTGCACCCACCTTCCTCCCCCCCCCCCCCCCCCCCACCCCCCACCCCCTCATAATCCTTGACTTTCTTGTCCATCAATAACTCTGCCTTGAATACACTCAATGGCCCAATCTCCACCATTGCTGGGGGAAAGGGGGCTGGATTCTACGATCCCCAACGACGAGATTGCGATGGGCGACAGAGCGGAGGATCCCCGATGATGCCGAAATCAGGGTCAGCGCCGCTTTCGCGATGTTCCGCCCCCTGAAAAGCAGCGTATTGCACTTCGTATCCACGGCCTCCGAGCGTTGGCTGAGGCCCGCCCCCCGCCCCCCCCCCCCCCCGATGCTCCGTCCCCGACCGGCCGAGCGCCCGACGCCGTGGGTCTCTCACGGTCTCACCCGTCGGGGACTCAGTGTGGCGGCTTCGGACTCAGTCCAGCGCCGCCACAATTGGGGGCAGGCCGATCCGCCGGCAGTGGGGGGGGGGGGGGGGGGGCATATTCGGGGCTGGGGGAACCGTGGTGGGCCGGTCAGGGGCACACAAGCCGGCCGAAGGTGGGGGGGGGGGACTATTTCGTTGCCTGACTCCGCGAGTGGTATCCGCCATGGAGCATGGCATGGCCGCAGCAGGCCTGAAAGCTGCATCCCCCCCTGGTTCTAGACTCCCCCATGAGGGAAGCCCTCCTCTCAGTGTACATCCTGACAAGCCCCCATAGTCCACGGGAGGCCTTCAAAATTAAGAATGGTTTCGATAACGTTGGCTGGGTGTTTCCACTGACTGGAAGGCCGGTGACCATAGATTACAGATTTAAGATTATTTGCTTAAAGAAAACAGGGTTGAGACAAGTGGAAGCTTTGTGACACGGCGAGCTACTATAATCTGGAAAGCTCGGGCTGAAAGGGTTAAGGGAGATTGGATAAAGACTTGAAAAGGGAAATCAGTGGGGCAATGGGGTAACAGTAAGGGCTGAGACTAATGGGATGAGTGGGGATAATGGGCAAGTATTCCAATTGGCAGGTTGCCACTTGTAGGACCCTATGGGTATCCATGTTGGGGTCTCAACTATTCACAAAACGTATGGTATCCAGGTACACGGAGCATTAAGATGCCACAAACAGGTGCAGGAAATAGTCAACAAGGCAAACGGAACGCTGGGTTTTTCAACTCGAGGACTTTTGTTTATTCTTTCACGGGACACGGGACGTAGCTGGGGCTGGGCCAGCATTTGTTGCCCGTCCCTAATTGCCCTTGAACTGAGTGGCTCGCCGGGCCATTTCGGAGGGACAGTTAAGAGTCAACCGCATTGCTGTGGGTCTGGAGTCACATGTAGATCAGGCCGGGAAATGGGTCACAGAATTCTTTCACCCCCCCCCCCCAGACAGTGAAGCAGATGAGTTAATAATAATAATCTTTATTGTCACGAGTAGGCTTACATTAACACTGCAATGCAGTTAATGCGGAAAGCCCCGAGTTGCCACATTCCGGCGCCTGTTCGGGTACACGGAGGGAGAATTCAGAATGTCCAAATTATCTAACAGCACGTCTTCCGGGATTTGTGGGAGGAAACCGGAGCACCCGGAGGAAACCCACGCAGACACGGGGAGAATGTGCAGACTCCGCACAGACAGTGACCCAAGCCGGGAATCGAACCTGGGACCCTGGCGCTGTGAAGCAACAGTGCTAACCACTGTGCCGCCGTTCCGCCCAAGAAAAAAAAATAACGGTTTAATCGTTGCCATTACATAATGCTGGCCTGTTCAATTCTGGACCATTCACCATTCAATGGGATCATGGCTGACCCGACATTCCTCACGTCCACTTTCCTGCTCTTTCCCGTAACCCTTGTGTGGTGGTATGATTAGCATAGCTGCCTGCCATTGGTGCAGAACACCAGCTTACCATTGGCCCTGGCCGGTCATGTGCCTCTCGACCGGTTGGTTGAGACCAGTCATGTGACGGCTCCCCGATTGGTCGAGAGGCTGAGTTAACCCCGCCTCCAGGGCGGGGTATAAATACCCAGTACTCCCGGCGGTCGCCCTTCTACTGTAATCGACCGCAGGGCTAACATCTAGTAGATTAAAGCCATACTTTTGTCCAGCAACTCGTCTCGCGTTCAATTGATGGTACATCACCTTGATTCCCTGCCTGATCTGGAATCTATCTCAGCCTTAAATATACACAAGGACTCTGCCCCCACAGCTCTCTGTGGCGCAATCAATTTCTTTGATCTTTTAATGTTGTAGCTGTTCATTTTAAATCTGAGATTGATACATTTTTGTAAACCAGAGGTGCTGAGGACTGTGAGGCAATGTCAGGTACATGGAGTTAGATCACAGGTCAGCCATGAAGAACAGAACAGATTGAAGGTATTAAATGGCCTCCTCCTGTTCCTATAGCTTACTGACAGTCAGAGCATAGGAGTGCCTTTCATTCCTATGTGAATCTGTGATATAGCATCTAAGGCCGCGATTGTAAATCCCCCCCCCCCCCCACCAACCTCCCCCCCCCCCCCACCCCGCCACCACCACCACCAACCAGCCCCCTATCCCAACCTATTTCGCAGGTATAGGGTGGCACGGTGGCGCAGTGGTTAGCACTGCTGCCTCACAGCGCCAGGGACCCGGGTTCGATTCCGGCCTCAGGTGACTGCCTGTGTGGAGTCTGCACGTTCTCCCCCTGTCTGCGTGGGTTTCCTCCGGATGCTCCGGTTTCCTCCCACAGTCCACAGATGGAGAGGTTTGGTGGGTTGGCCATGCTAAATTGCCCCCTGGTATCCAGTGATGTGCAGGCTAGCTGGGGTTACGGGGATAGGACAGGAGAGTGGGCCTAGGCCTGGTGTTCTTTCACAGGCTCAGTGCAGTCTTGATGGGCTGAATGGCCTCCTTCTGCACTGTAGGAATTCTCTAGTTCTATAGACTCCCTACAATGTCTCTGATTTGCTAAATGAAAGTTCACATTTACTCTTATCTGTTCTAATAACATAAGGAACGCATCTTGGGTGTTAGTTTTTGCTCAGTGAGTGGGTAGCACATTCACCTCTCAGTCAGCAGATTATGGGTTCAATCCCACTCCAGATACATCAGCACAAAATCTGGGCTCCCAATAAAGTACTGAGGGAGTAACGTAAGTAAAAGTAAAGTTGCCACATGACTGTAGGCTGCTTTCCCCTTTTGAGGGGGGGAGCTGACTGGTGGTGGTTTAACCCAAGGATCACCACACCTCGGGTGAGGGTCATGTTTGAGAAGGCAGGGCCTTCATGAATAACTTCAGCCAGTACGGGGATTGAACCAACGCTACGGGCCTCACTCAGCATCACGAACCAGCCGTCCAGCCGACTGAGCTAATCCTTCTGAGGGAGCACGTCACTGTCAGAAATGCTATTGTTCAGATGAGGCATTCAGCTGAGGCCCTGTCGATCTTTGAAGGCGGATAGAAAGGATCTTATTTTGAAGAAGAGTGGGGGGTTTGGGGGGGGGGGGGGGGGGGGGTCTCCCTGGTGCTCTGGTCAATAATTATCTCACCATAAGACGGCAAAACTGGAAATCGAGTTATCATCTCATTGTTGGAGCTTTCTGTGCACAAATTGATTGTTTGTGTTTTAAAAGAGACAACACTTGCAAAGTATTTACTCGGCTGGTTGGCTGTAAAAGGCTTTGGGACATCCCGAGATTGTTTACGGTGCTTCAGTCTTTTCTCCCTCCCTTAGTTCTCATTCTGTGGCTGTACCTGTGCCACTACAAACCCATTATTTTTCATTACTGATGCTCATTTGCTTGGCTGTGCATTCACTTAATGCGACATGTCACTGAGTGTTTTACACAGATGGGAACAAAGAAGCATTTGTACAGATTATTTAAAAGAAATCAGGAGCAGTCAGGGTGTGCGAATTCTACATTTATCGAGGTTTCGCTTTTCAATTGTTTCTGTAAACCGTTCACCCGCATCGTGAGCCAAGATCAATACGAGACTGGGATGTGTAATGCTAAGCAAACCCAATCGTTCATAATTCCACATGCAATCCCAGAGACTGGGTAAACTGTGGAACTCGCAGAGTGGTTGAGATGTTTCGGGGAGGTGTATTGAAGGCAAAACTACGCAGGCACATGATGGAGAGAGGAAAGGAAGATCTTTCTTCCATGGGGTGGGATGAGGAAGTGGTGAAGGAAGCTCCTGGAACGTAAACAGCAGTATGGACCAATTGGGCTGAATGGCCCATTTCTGTGCTGCCTATTCAACGTAAAATAATTGGCATCGTTTT
This sequence comes from Scyliorhinus canicula, assembly GCF_902713615.1. Classification (NCBI taxonomy): domain Eukaryota; kingdom Metazoa; phylum Chordata; class Chondrichthyes; order Carcharhiniformes; family Scyliorhinidae; genus Scyliorhinus; species Scyliorhinus canicula. The sequence goes on along the minus strand of NC_052155.1, from coordinate 8,223,484 downwards.
TGAACGATAGTACTTTCAGTACACATTCTTGTGATTTTTCTTCTATTTTTCTTTATTTTTTTGCTGAATTAAGCTGAGGGTAAAACAAAGAATTCTATTTCATGTATCCAATGTCAACATCAAGCATTCCAAGGTCAGGAAAAGTATGGCTCGGCCAATTGTCAACTCCCTCCCAATTGTCAAATATCCCAGGCACGATCCTACTGGGTGGGCAGAACTCAGAGATGGAACCCTGGCTCAACAACCTTTATTTTTTTCTGCAGAAAACCTGGGGTAACAGTGACCCAGCACAGCCAATTAGCTTTTAACAATAAAAAAACATGAAATGTTTGACTATATTACAATACTCCTTCACTTCCACTTATCTTCCCAAAGGTACTCAGATTGTAAGGACAACGTAGGTTACAAAATATATCTTGTGCTACAAAGCTTTGATCTAAATACACAGTCCCTTTAAACTCACAGGTTGACTGTGATCAGACAACATCCACACCAAATGGCAGGTACCACTCAGTCGATCTTCTGTGGATTTATTTAGAATTTCCCCAGATGATTGTCATACGAGTCTTTTCCAAATTGCACTCTCAAAAAGAGATGCTTTGAAATCTTCTTCCAAACCAGTGTTTTCTCTCAGCTGCTTTCACCAAGGATCCACCTCCAGAATTTCCAACTATCCTTTAAAAACAAGACTTTCCCTCAGCTTGTTTTAGCAAGGATCCGCCTCCAGCTTTTCCAACTCTCCTACCATTATTCCTTTGGCTTCAATGCTTTCACACAAACTCTGAGATCCAGACCATGAATTGCTCCACAATTATTATTTTACCTATTGCTGTCTGTAGTTTGATCTCACAAACCTTAGAATCACTTCAAATGTATTTATGGCTGCTCACTAGCCAACTCCTTCTGAGCTCTAACTGTGACCTCAATGGACAGTATCCTGTTTCAGTTCCAGTTTTATCTGTTCCTTTAACTTTAGGCTTCATGGAAACTCCTCTTCATTTCTCTAGTTTCCTTCAGTAGCTGTCCTTTAGATTTCTGGCACTGGCTTTCTTAACCATTACTCCATTGTATGTCTTTTCTTCTGGCAAAGGTCAGAGCTGCTCATCCTCTAGCTTCCAGCCACCGACTGCTATGAATTCAACCAAAACCAAACTCAGAAAGCCTTTGCACCCTAAAATTGCCCCTAGTTGCTAAGCAACAACTCATTCCTTTTCCGTTTACTCTTCACGCCTTATGTGCAATAGAAGCACAGTTTGAATTGAAACCAAAAGCCCTATATATGGAAACACCTTTGTTTATCATGAATCCAACTATAGATTTACCCATCCTTACACAAAATTACACTCACATAAATCTATACCATAGGCTGGATTCTCCCTCCCCGACGCCGGCGGGGCAGAGGATCCGTATTCCTGCACAAAATCGGGGCTGGCATGTTCATATGTGTGCGGGCGGTCCGGGTCAGGTGAGCGGCCTATAGGGGGCACTATTACAGCGGTCCAGGTCCACGGGCTGAGTCCACCATGGATCACGGCGCGACCTCTGGAGGCTTCCGCCTTGCGTATGTGCGGTCCCGGACCCGGAAATGCTGGGGGTGAGGGGGGGTCATATCAGCAGCTGGAGCTGTGAGCTCCACGACAGCTGCCTGCTAGCCCCCTGCAAGGCTGTGAATCTGTAGCTTTTGACGCCAATTTCCCTGGGGTAAAAGACCACAGTTATCACGACCGTATGGGAACATAGTAACAAAAACCTTATTTCTAATATTTAACAATACAAATATCACTTGAAACCTCCTCTGTTCTCCTGACAGTAGTCCCAGTTCATCAACGAGGGGCAGTAGTGTGATGGGATGTACCCCAAAAGTCAAGGTGAATGCAGCTCCGACAACACTCAAGATGTTCACCAGCATCCAGGACAAAGCAGATTGGCACCCGACCCACCTCCTTCAGCAACTACGCCCTCCACCACATATGCACAAAATGGCTGCTGTGTTGGCAGATCAGAGCTCTGAAGCATTCATGTCGAGAGGGCTAAAATACAAGAGCAGCGATGTACTTCTGAGGGTGTATAAAGCGCTGGTCAGACCCCATTTGGAGTATTGTGAGCAGTTTTGGGCCCCATATTCTAAGGAAGGATGTGCTGGCCTTGGAAAGGGTCCAGAGGAGGTTCACAAAAATGATCCCTGGAATGAAGAGCTTGTCTTATGAGGAACGATTGAGGACTCTGGGTCTGTACTTGTTGGAGTTAGAAGGATGAGGGGGATCTTATTGAAACTTGCAGGATACTGCGAGGCAGGGAGAGGATGTTTCCACTAGTAGGAAAAACTAGAAGCAGAGGACACCATCTAAGACTAAAGGGACGATCCTTTAAAACAGAGATGAGGAGGGATTTCGTCAGCCAGAGGGTGGTGAATCTGTGGAACTCTTTGCCGCAGAAGGCTGTGGAGGGCAAATCACTGAGTGTCTTTGAGACAGAGATAGATAGGTTCTTGATTAATAAGGGGATAAGGGGTAATGGGGAGAAGGCAGGTGAATGGGGATGAGAAAAATATCATCCACGATTGAATGGCACAGCAGACCCGATGGGCCGAGTGGCCTAATTCTGCTCCTTTATCTTTTGATCTTATGGCGTCACCCGGACTCAAAACATCAACTTTATTTCTCTCTCTCTCTCCTCAGATGCTGCCAGACCTGCTGAGTTTTTCCAGCACTTTCCACTTCGATTCCAGCCTTTTCTCTGCTCAGTTCAGGTTTCGGCACCCGCGTTATTTTGCTTTTCGATGCTGTTACATCCTCATATGCAGCAGCTTTAATCTAGCAAAACGTCCCCAGGCACTTCACAAGACGTTGGTAGGTAAGCTTGAAATCCAGCCACAGAAGGAGAAATGATAACATCGAGGCTGAGGAGGTAAAATCACAGTGGAGGCTCTCCATGAAGATTATTTTGATGGTTTATGAAGAAAAAGGAAAAAGATTTGCTCTCACTGAGTGTCTTTCGCCATCACTAGATGACCCAAGGTTCTTGACTGCCAATGGAGAGCTTTTGAAGTGTGGTAACTGTTGTGATAGTGGAAAGGTAATTTGCGCACAGAAAGATCCCACAGAAAACAATGTGATATTTACCTGACAACCTGCTGATATTGGTTGAGGAGTAAATATTGTCCGGGACACTCAGGATTAATCCCCTGCTATTTCCTTCAAATATTAGCGGCCGGGGTGTTGGGGATGGGGCGGGGCTCTTTGTCCATCTGAGATGGAAGGTAGTTCCTCGATTTGCTATCTCATTCAACAGACAGTGCTTGCGACAGCGCAGCATCTCTGTGGATAGTGCCCTGGGCTATCAGTCTGGATGTTTGTGCTCAGGTCCTGCAGTGGGATTTGAACCCACAACCATCTGCATTTGGTTACTCGTTAAAGCTGAATCACTGCTGCACAACAGCCTGGAACTGAAGGTACAAACTGAAATATATCTTTATTTCATTGGGAATACTGATGATTTGTTGCGTTTATGCATTCACCTGTATCACATCCCTGAGATATAGAGAGGTTGAACAGATTAGGCCTATACCAATCTCAAATTCAGAAGAACGAGAGATCTAATTGAGGGATATAAGATTAAAGGTCTTGATAAAGGAGACATGCTGCGGGATTCTCTGACCCCCCCCCACCGCTCCGATGTTGGCTGCTGTATTCTTCGGCGCCGGTTTTCGGGCGGGTGCGGGGATCACGCCACGCCGGTCGGGGGCCGTTGGCAGCGGCTCCCCCGGCAATTCTCCAGCCCCGATAGGCCGAGCGGCCGGCGGTTTCTGGCCAGTCCTGCCGGAGTGAAATGGATATGGTCCCACACGGCGGGACCTGGGTGGTAGGCCGGCTGGTGTGGTCCTCAGAGGGGCACCGGGGGATCCGGCCCGGGGTGGGGGGAGGGGGGGGCCTCCACGGTGGCCTGGCCCGCGAATGAGGCCCACCGATCTGCCGGCGGGCCTGTGCTATAGGATGAGAGGTCATAGTTTTAGGATAAAGGAGGAGCAGATTTAAAACAGACATGGAGAGAAATTACTTCTCCCAAAAGCTGGTGAATCTGTGGAATTCGCTACCCCAGAGTGGGGTGGATGCTGGGGCAGTGAGTAAATTTAAGGAGGAGATAGACAGATTTTTAATTAGTAATGGGTGAAAGGGCAGGAAAGTGGAATCGAGGCGAAGAGGAGATTAGCCATGATCGTATTGAATGATGGAGCGGGCTCGAGGGGCTGAATTGCCTCCTCCTATGTTCTTATGTTCATGGTGATATTGGTGCCTGCGCCTTCAGCTGTGTGGACCCCAAGCTCTGGCATTCCCTCCCTCAGCCCCTCGGATGCTCCCTCCCTCCTTTCTTTCTTAAGATGCCCCCTTCACCTCATTTCTTTGACTGGGTTTTTGGTCACCCTAATATCAGCCACATGTTGCTCAGTGACCATCCCCCTTTGACTCTGTTGAAGGTACTAAATGAATGCAAGTTGTTGCTGCTGTGAAATGACAAGTATTTATACTTTCATGCTTCTGGATAACTTCCTGTTTACCAAATCAGGCTCAGCACGGTCGGAACAACACACTTTCTCTTTAGCCTTTTATTTAAATGTTCAACTTTGGAACTGCTATCGGGTGAGTTTCCCAACCCCAGGTTGTGTTTGCAAGCCTCGCCCCTTCATTCATATCCACCGACAACAAGAACGATGTTGAGGTCAAAATTGAATCGCAGGTTTGGTCCCTGAGAGGGGATCTCAATTATGGGAGTATCCCACTTTCTACTGAATGAAGAATTTACCTTTGCACAACCGTAATCGGGATGAACATTGGGCCTTTCACATAATGAAGCATGTGAAGGCATTTCACAGAAGCATAGTACAGTCGCTTCGTCGTGCAGAACTTCAGTATTGCAAAGAGAGACATGTTGTTGAAGCTTTTCATCTTCCACTCACCAGGACAAACACAAGAATACCAAATTTCAAACACACTCGCACAACAATTTATACTACAGGAGCAAAGCAGCCATAGTCCCAGATGGCCAGAGGCTGTTTTCCCCCTTTGAGGAGGTAGAGCTGATTTGTGGTGATTTAACCTGAGGATCGCCACACGTCAGGCAAAGGGGGCAAGGTTGAGGAGGCGGGGCCTTGCTCTGCATCATGAGCCAGCCATCCAGCCAACTGAGCCAACCAGCACCCCCTACAGGAGGTTATTGCAATGGTTCAAGAAAGTGGCTCACCGCTTCGTCTCCAAGGGCAAATATGATGTGCGCAATAAATAGAGGCCATGCCAGTGACACACACATCCCAGGAATGAGTGAAAGGGAAAGGGAGGGCAGCACGGTGGCGTAGTGGTTAGCACTGCTGCCTCACGGCGCCGAGATCCAAGGTCCGATCCCGGCTCTGGGTCACTGTCCGTGTGGAGTTTGCACATCCCCCCCGTGTTTGTGTGGGTTTCGCCCCCACAACCCAAAGATATTCAGGTTGGGTGGATTGGCCATGCTAAATTGCCCCTTAATTGGAAACTAATAATTAGGTACTCTAAATTTTTTTTTTAAAGGGGTAATAAATGTTGCATGAAGCAACAAAATTCAGACGTAGGCATGGAAATTCAATTTGAGGACTGAGAAGGTAATAAGACAAAATCTGTTCAGAGGGTATGAAGGATTAAAGATGATTTAATATATGGCATTTTTTATTATTCATCCATAGGGCGTGAACATCACAGCATTCATTGCCCATCCCTAATTGCCCTTGCAGTTACAAGTCAACCACGTTGCTGTGGGCCTGGAGTCACATGTAGGTCAGACCAGGTAAAGACGGCAGATTTCCTGCCCTAAAGGACATTAGTGAACCAGGTGGGTTTTTATGACAATGGTTTCATGGTCATCGTTAGACTTTAATTCCAGATTTTTATTGGATTGAAATGTCACCATCTGCAGTGGTGGGATTTGAACCTGGGTCCCCAGATCGTTACTCTGGGTCTCTGGTTTTACTAGCCCAGTGACGATACCACTGTGCCACCGTCTCCCCACATGCGTGGCACTGTCATTGGGCTATTAATCCAGAGATCAAAGCTAATGCTCTGGGGTCTACATACCACCACGTCAACCGCTGGAATTTCAAATCAATCTGGGACATAAAGCCATCCCCCTTGTCCCGTGCTTATGGAGGTTACAGCCCCTTTTTGACCAGATGAGGGGGTTGCACCTCAAATTCTGGTTGCACTTCAGCCCCATACTCCTGATCTTTGGTCACCCAATCTGGAGGGGAGACGAGGAGGGCGGAGGGCCTCCTCGTAAACCTTATTCCTTGGCCTGGCCAAAGTGGCCATTAACATGTCCAAGCAGCGGGCGATCATCTGGCCCTGCTGTCTTCCCCTCATCCAAGGCTGTGGTCACGACCAGATGACCCTGGAGTGGGAGCACTTGGTGTCCACTGATAAACTCGAGGCCATTCCGTTACCCGTGGGCACCCCAGGGGCTTGAGCACATCGTCAACCTAAGGAACATTTTAATTTGATTATGTAAGTTTTGTTTTAGTTACAGTACACCAATAACCGGCTGTCACCCCCTCCCCCTATTAATTTGTTATTTTCTTAGCTTTTAGGTTTTAAAATAGAAAATACATAAAGTTAGTCTCAATGATGGTGACCATGACAACTATCATAAAATCATTGAATTTACAATGCAGAAGGAGGCCTTTCGGCCCATCGAGTCTGCACCAGCCCTTCGAAAGAACCCCCTACTTAAGCCCAAGCCTCCACCCTATCCCTATAACCTGGTAACCCCACCTAACCTTTTGGACACTAAGGGGCAATTTTAGCCTGGCCAATCCACCCAACCTGTACATCTTTGGACCGCAGGAGGAAACCGGAGCACCCGGAGGAAACCCACACAGACACAGGGAGAACGTGCAGACTCCACAGTCACCCAAGGCCAGAATTGAACCCAGGCCCCTGGAGATGCGAGGCAGCAGTGCGAACCACCGTGCCATCGTGCCATCTGGTTCACCAATGACCCTTAGGGAAGGTAATCTCCCGTCTTTACCCGGCCTGGCCTACATGTGACTCCAGTCACACAGCTATGTGGTTGACCCCTAGCTGCCTTGTGCGATGGCCTCGCAAGGCACTCAGTTCAAGGGCAACGAGGGATGGGCAGCCAATGTTAGTAATTCCCACATTCCATGCCAGAGTTTTTTAAAAAAATCATTCAATTCATGAGAGATATTAAAATAATCGGAAGGAGGAAGATTTCCAATCTTGTGGATAGCACAATTGCTTCACAGCTCCAGAGTCCCAGGTTCGATTCCCAGCTTGGGTCACTCTCTGCACATCCTCCCCGTGTGTGCGCGGGTTTCCTCCGGGTGCTCCGGTTTCCTCCCACAGTCCAAAGATGTGCGGGTTAGGTGGATTGGCCATGATAAATTGCCCTTAGTGTCCAAAATTGCCCTTAGTGTTGGGTGGGGTTGCTGGGTTATGGGGCTAGGGTGGAGGTGTTGACCTTGGGTAGGGTGCTCTTTCCAAGAGCCGGTGCAGACTCGATGGGCCGAATGGCCTCCTTCTGCACTGTAAATCCTGTGATAATCTATGATAAAGAGTCATTTTTGACTCGAAACCTAATTGATTTGCCATCGACACTGCCTGACTTGCTGAGTATTTCCAGCATTTTCTGTTTTTATTTTCAATCCTTCTTCAAAGTGCAATCTCACTGCCAGTTCTCCTTCATTTGCCATTACTAATGTCTGTATGCTTTAGGGCTAATATTGCCACGTCTAATGATGTAAGCTCTAACATACGCTCCCATCGATCGGCCACTGCAAATCCAATTTCAAAGGCGGTCATTGTGTCTCCTGCTGACGGCCTAAGCATTTGCAAACAGTCTTAATTTGCCGTGTTTATCTCAGTAAACAGAAGCCAAATTCTCATAATTGTTTCTGATAATTCAGTTCCTAGTTGGCAGGGTGAACAAAGTATGAGATGAGTATAATCGCATGCTATATTTCAAATCGCAAGAGTCCACCGTCTCTAATCATTGTCTCATGGCTCGCGTTGCTAACCTGGAAACAGCCCAGATATATTCAGCTGTTTGTATAAATCCACAGCAGGAACAGTGACTGTACATATCGCTGCCAGTTAGTCAGGGTAGGAGTGACAAATTCTCACCCTTCTTTGCTATCATTTCAAAGCCTGGTCCCTCCCTATCTCTGTGATATCCTTTGGCCATACATCTCTGATATCTGCGCTCCCCTAATTCCGACCTCGTAAGTATTCCCGATTTTTGTTTGTTCCCACATTGCCTGGAATAAACAGGGATGCCTTCAACTTCCCGAGGACTAAGCTCTGGGCGACCCCCCCCCCCCCCCCCTCCCCCCTCAACCTCATCACCTCGCTGCCTCTCTCTCCTGCCCTATCACACTCTTTGAAACGTACCTCTTTAACGAAGCTTTATCCGCTCTGCTGTCTCCTTAAAGCAGCTCCATGTCCTGTATTGATTCATTGATGTTGCCTGGTATGGAGGGCATTAGTCTATAAGTCTACGGGTCGGCGCAACATCGAGGGCCGAAGGGCCCGTACTGCGCTGTAATGCTCTATAGAGGTTGAATAAACTCAGTTTGTTCTCATTGGAATGTCGGAGGTTGAGGGGCGACCTGATGGAGGTCTACAAAAGTATGAGGGGCATAGACAGAGTGGATAGTCAGAGGCTTTTTCCCAGGTTGGAGGGGTCAATTACTAGGGGGGCATAGGTTTAAGGTGCGAGGGGCAAGGTTTAGAGGAGATGTTCGAGGCAAGTTTTTTACACAGAGGGTAGTGGGTGCCTGGAACTCGCTGCCGGAGGAGGAGGTGGAAGCAGGGACGATAGTGGCGTTTAAAGGGCATCTTGACAAATACATGAATAGGATGGGAATAGAGGAATACGGACCCAGGAAGTGTAGAAGATTTTAGTTTAGACGGGCAGCATAGTCAGCACAGGCTTGGAGGCCGAAGGGCCTGTTCCTGTGCTGTACTTTTCTTTGTTCTTTGTCGTTCCTTGTTTGTACAGTGCTCTTGCGAAGAGCCTTACGACATTTTTACTGTTGAAAGCTCCACATCAATGCCACTTACTGTTGCTGTTGTAGTTGTGATTGTGGATCAGTGCCCTCCAAGCCTTTCTGAATTAGCCAACCTGAACAGCTTTCAGTGAGGGTACCCCAGTCGGCCTCAGTGCCTGTGAGTCAGGAGGGGTAAATTATCCACGATTCATGTCCTTGGTGGGGATGTACCAGCTGTGGTTCACTGAGCGACCCACTCCTGTCAGGAGGTCAGGGTTCAAATTCCATTCCGTTGCATATTTTATATTTCAGATCCATGCGGAGATGACACTCCAGCAGGAGCTTTATTTACAGTGCGTTAAAATGTCTGCTCCATGCTTCAGCCCGAGCTTCCAGCTCTTTTTCTAGCTTTGCTTAATGTTCCCTAACTCCACACCCAGGCTTGGCCAATCAAGCACAGTGAGCGTCAATAGTAAACAGAGTCACCTGATCAAACACCGGTGAAGTGAACAATTGAACAGGACCACATTTCAGCCACCTGCGTTTATTACCCAGCTTGAGGATTCAATTCAATGCTGAGGGAATGCTGGGAATAAGGCTGGATTCAATGATAAACATCCTGCTGAAGCTGTGCTCAACCAGAAAGTCAAGATTTCTGGGGGCGATTCTCCGATATGGAGCTGTTTGCGCCGTCATGATCGCCGTCGCATTGCACGATGGTGCGAACTGGGCCCTGACACGACCGATTCTGGCCCCCACAGGGTAGAGGCCACCCCGCCGATTGGTGGGCCCCGATCGCGGGCCAGATCCCATCGGAGACCCCCCCGGTGAAGGAGCCCCCCCCCCTCCGCCAGCCACAGGCCGCCCCCCCCCCCCACCCCCGACCGTTCCCGCAGAGTTCCCGCCGGCAACGACCCGGGGTGAACGGCGCCGGCGGGACTCCGTCGTATTGATGCGGCTGCTCGGCCCATCCGGGCCGGAGAATCAGCGGCCGGCGGCCAATGCCGCGCCAAACGCGCCGGCGCAAATGCTGCCGATTCCCCGCTCCTCGGAGAATTGCACGCCGGCGTCGGGGCATCGTGGCACCGTTGCGGCGATTCTCAGGCCCGGCTTGGGGCTCGGAGAATCACCCCCTCTGTCTTTGTGACACCAGCTGTAAAATAACAAGCTTTACTTGCCAGCAATGTGATTTTAAGCCTCTTGGATGAGATCCCATGGCCTCTATTTCGGGGTAAATGTAGGGGTAACTCTCCCCGGGGTCATGGAAATAATTATCCCTCAATCAACATCCGCAAAACCAGACAATCGGCTCATATATTTCACTGCTGTTTGTGGGATCTTTCTGTGCAGATTCTGCTGTGCTCCCGACATTACAGCAGTGACTAAACTTCAGAGAAGCCTGAAAAACTGCCTGGGGCTGCAGCAAATTGGAGAGAAGGCAGTGGATAGGAGTGGGTGTGGAGCATCCGACCTGCCGATCCTGCTCCGCCATTCAATACGATCATGGCCGACCTCGGACTTTAACTCCACTTTCCCCACCCCTCCGCTCCACATATCCCCAAGAGACCAAAAACATGTCGACCCAACTCTTAAACATATTCACTGATGTGGCATCTGTGGTGATATGCATCACTGTAAATACACAAGGAGTTCATGTAAATACACTACGACTAAGTAAACACTAGAGAGGGCACCGGAGATGTCATGACATGCAGACATACAGCCTATGAACACTTAGAATAGGACACGACCAATGGGCAGTCAAGACACCCAGAGGTGACACTACCACAAGGGGGCAACCCATATAAAAGGACACACATGCTCTGTCTCTTTCCATAGGTGACACTCAGGGAGAAGGACAGGGGCAGATCAGAAGCATCACACCCACCACGTGGCTTAGAGCAGACTGGTTAGTTAGACTGAGTTACTGTAGCAAGATTAGCAGGAGAGTTGAACTCATAGATAACTGTGCTAATGGTTCAGTGAATCGCATTGAACTTACTTCAAAGTCTGGAATATCTTTTGGTCAAAGCTGCATCGAGTTGCAGCCTGTGTTATCCCAGAGTACATCACACAACAGCATCCACAACCCTCTGGGGTGGAGCTTCACAACCCTCTCAATGAAGTAATTTCCACACTCCCACTCTCCCTTGCGGGGAGAGTCCAGACGATCAAAATGAACGTACTGCCCAGGTTCCTCTTCCTGTTTAGATCCATCCCGATCTACATCCCCAAGGCCTTTTTCAAAGCGCTGAACAAACTAATCATGGCGTTCGTATGGGGGGGGTAAAAATGCTAGGATCCCAAAGAAGGTCCTACAAAAAGCAAAACCCAGGGGGGGCTAGCCCTCCCGAATCTACAATTCTACCACTGGGCGGCAACAGCCGAGCGAATAAGGGGATGGATCCAGGAGCCAGAAGCCAAGTGGGTGCGTGCGGAGGAGGCCTCCTGCGTGGGGACCTCCCTCCGGGCCCTCGCCACGGCAGCACTCCCATCCCCACCCAAAAAACACTCCAGCAGCCCAGTGGTGACAGCCACCCTCCAATCCTGGAACCAACTGCGGCAGCAATTTGGCCTGACCAAAATGTCTGACAAAACTCCCATCTGCAACAACCATAGGTTCACACCAGCACTGACTGATGCCTCCTTCAAAAGGTGGAGGCAGGACAGAGGGACACTGACAGTCAGGGACCTATACACGGACGGCAGGATCGCAACACTGGATGAACTGACAGAGAAATTTCGGCTAGCCAGGGGGAACGAACTACGGTATCTGCAGCTCAAACACTTCTTATGAAAGGAGACAAGGACGTACCCACAACCGTCACGACAGACACTACTGGAAGACCTACTGGACGCAAGTATCCTAGATAAAGGGAACTGTAGCGACATGTACGACCGACTGACAGAAAGGACCGACACCGTACTGGACGCAACAAGAAAGAAATGGGAGGAGGACCTGGGGATTGAGATAGGGTGGGGACTCTGGAGCGAAGCACTGCATAGAGTCAACTCCATCTCCACGTGCGCAAGGCTCAGCCTGACGCAACCAAAAGTGGTACATAGAGCCCACTTAACAAGAAACCGTATGAGTAGGTTCTTCCCGGAGGTGGAGGATAGATGTGAACGGTGCCAAAGAGGCCCGGCCAACCACGCCCACATGTTCTGGCCTTGCCCCAGACTTGTGGAGTACTGGACAGCCTTCTTCGAGGCCATGTCCAAAGTGGTGGGAGTGAGGGTGGAGCCATGCCCGAAAGTGGCGGTCTTCGGGGTTTCAGACCAGCCAGATCTATTCCTGGGGAGGAGGGCGGACGCCCTTGCCTTTGCCTCCCTGATCGCCCGCCGTGGAATCCTGTTTGGCTGGCGGTCAGCAGCACCGCCCAGAGCTGCAGACTGGCTGTCCGACCTCTCGGAATCTCTCCAAATGGAGAAAATCAAATTCGCCATCCGAGGGTCGGACGACGGCTTCCACAGAACGTGGGAGCCATTCACGCGACAGTTCCGGGGCCTGTTTGTGGCCAACGAACAAGAGGAAGAATAGCCGGGTGGCCAAGAACCAGGGGAACTTAGTCAAGAATCAGGGGAGGGTAGCCAAGGCATGAAAGGGAGAGAGAGACTGGGAGGGAAGGGGTGGGGCGGGGAGGGGGGGGCTAAACCTGAAGAAAGAAAGGCGAACCACGGGGGGGGGGGGGGGGGGGGATCAGCTGAACTTGAGGAGGGAATGACGAACCGTGGAGGGAGGGGGGACAGGAGAGGAGAACCAACGGGATGGGGCGGGGCGCAGGGAAACGGGAGCCGGAAGGAAGGCACGGGGTGCCAAAACGTGCATGACATCTCCAGGAGCGGGGAAACGAGGAGGTTGGGGATGGAGGACGGGAGGATCAGCGGAGGCGAGCGGGGGACGGCGGCGAGAACCGTCCGGGAGAGGCGGACGACAGCGGCACGCGACCCGGCCAGGTGTCGTACACTGTGGTTATCTCCCCGGCACCCAAATGTATATTTGCTCCCCCCCCCCCCCCGATCTCCGCCACCCCTGCCCCCCCTCCCCCCCCCCCCCCCCCCCCCCCCCCCCCCCCCCCCCCCCCCCCCCCCCCCCCCCCCCCCCCCCCCCCCCCCCCACCCGCAAACAGTCGCGTACTTACGTGGTGTAAATAATTCAGCCAGATGCACAGAGCTGCCGCTGTCGAGCTGGTGCACAATACCCCACCAGTTAGTGTATTTCATATTTTATTGTATTCTATGTTGGGGTGTGCCCTTCTCTTCTAAATATGTGTATATATTATATATATATGTTTCTTATTCTGTGTACATAACGGTAATTATGCCTTGTTCAAAAACCCAATAAAAACATTTATTTTAAAAAATGAAGTAATTTCTCCTCATCTCAGTCCTAAGTGATTATTCCCCCTTATCCTGACACGGCGCCTTTGTGTCTTTGATTCCCCGGCCAGCGGAGGCAGACCCTCAGAATCCAGCCTATCCCTTCAGAATCTTGCCTATTTCAATGGGATCACCTCCCATCTGTCTGAACTCCAGAGAATACAGGCTCAATTCGTTCAGCCTCTCACTCCAGGAAAACACGCTCCTCCCAGCGGCCAACTTAATGAACCTTTTACAGCAGCGCCCCTTTAATGACCAGGAAGCCAGCGGCAGAAAGAACATACATTTTAATTAAGGTTGCATAAAGTCTGCCCAAGGCAGCAAACTATTTACACCACAGAGTCCGGCTGTGACAGCCAACCAGCGGTCCCTGTTTGTGCCGGCTTTTCGGCTCGAGTCCCAGCTAAGTGGGCCTCCGCCCACCAGTGGGGAAGCTCGTATTCCATGAGCCCCATGAGGAGATCAATTGGGGTGTCCCTGTGGACCCCGTGGGGGCTTTTACAGCCCCCAAGCCCAGTATAAATGATGAAGCAGAGACGGTAGAGAGGGCAGGTTCTGGGCTCGGCAATCTGCCAAGTCGGAGCTGCACTCTTTCATGCCACTTGGCAGCAGGTTGATCAACGAACCCAGGGCGAGTTTCTCCGCACTCCCGACGGTGCGGAGAATAGCGTGGCTCGTAAAATTTTACGGCCACGCTGTTCCGACGCCCTCCCGCTATTCTCCCCCCCCCCCCCCCCCCCCCCCACGCCCGACTCCCGATATGAATCGCTGCCGCTGTTTTTTTACGGCCGGCAGCGATTCTCAGCTGATCGATGGGCCGAGTTCCCAGCCCTTTATGGCTGTTTTTACGAACGGCAAACACACCTGGTCTGGCCGTTCGTAAAAACGGCCGTAAACTCTCGATTTTTAAAACCATGGCACCGATTGGCACGGCAGTACCACGGCCGTGCCAAGGGTGCCATGGGCCCGCGATCGGTGCCCACCGATCGCGGGCAGCGGGCCCGATGCCCGCGCACTCTTTGTCCTTCCGCCGCCCCGCAGTATCCATTCGCGGGGCGGCTGAGGGGCATCCCGGCCCACGCATGCGCGGGTTTCGCGCAAATGCGCGATGACGTCATCCGCGTATGCGCGGGTTGGAGTCTTCCAATCCGCGCATGCGCGGCTGACGTCATATGACGCGTCAGCCGGCGCTAACTCTGGCAAGCGGGCTTAACGAAGTTCGTTAAGCCCGCGATGCCGGAGTTTACGGCGTCGGGATGCTAGCCCCGACCGGGGACCAGAATCGGTTCCCGGTCAGGAAGGGGGGGCTGGCGTCAAACCCGCCCGGATTTGACGCCAGCCTTACGATTCCTCCCCATATGGGAGAATCTCGCCCCCAATATCCTTACTAGAATTCTCCCCTATTCTGCCCAATGAGGCCCCCACCTGAACCTCCTGTGGCTGAACACAATTGCAACACCACCCTCCCGGGAGCGGGTACAGGAACCAGCCTTTCTCCCTGGCATAGTTACAGCCTTAAAGAGGGGCCCTCATTGGAAGCAGCTCAGTGAAAGCTGATTCCTGAAATGAGGGGCTTGGCTGATGGAGAAAGGTGGAAGCTTATTGAAACGTACAGGATTCCAAGGGGGCCTGACAGCTTGACAGGGTGGATTCTGAGAGAATGTCCCCCGTTCCCCCCAACCCCATCCCCATGGAAGTCCAGAACTCTGGGATCCATAGGAGTCGTTCATTTAAGGCAGCGATGAGGAGGAATTTATTCTCGTAGAGTCGTTACTCTGTGGAATTCGCTTCCCCGGGGAGGAAGGGTGGCTGCGTCATTCTAGGCTAAGCTGGATAGATTGACCAGTGGGTCACGGGTTATGGCGGGTAGACAGGACAATGAAGTTGAGGTCACAATCTGTCCAGCCATGATCTTATTGAGCGGGTTTGAGGGGCTGAATGGCCTACCCCGACCCCATTTCTTATGTTCTTATGATCTATATTAGGCTCTAAGGTATGTACGGGCACCAGTATTTCAGCTGGTGGCCACAAGTGTCAGCTCAAATGATGGGATGTCTTTAACTGTGCTGAGCATTTGCTCTCTCTCTCTCTCTCAACGGTTGCTGTGGTTGGGGAGGTGGCAAGTTCTTGGGGATGGGATTTTTGGCCTGGGTGTCCAAAAGCAGAAAATCGGAAAGGAAAAGGTTGATATCGAGGTAAGGGATTGGGAAACAAATTCCATGGTCACACCATAGACATAGAACAGTACAGCAACAGAACAGGCCGTTCGGCCCTCAATATTGTGCCATCTACAGATTGCTCATCGTTTCGGAGAATAGGGGTGTTGGTGAGCTGGGATCTGAGACGAGGCACGTGGCTGGAGCAGGCCAACACCCGTGATGTTCTCAACAATGTCAGGCGTCATGGGCCTCTATCACGTCACCCCTACAATGAGGAGAACCATCTCCTCCATAAGGCCCAGGCAGCTGGCAGCAAGAGAGGTGTGAAACACAAGGTTAGAATCAGGTAACTGAGATGTCAACGACAAAGGTGAGTGCTGCCTGTTAGTGATATCATGGTTGTGTTGTAATTGACCAACTGCCCACTAGGAGTCTCAATAGTATATAATTGAATGTTAGAGTCAGGTGACCTCAGGCTGTCGAGGGAGCTGGGAGAGAGGTTGCTTACGTATGTTCATGCTGTTATTCATCTGTTGTTTTGTATATATTTAACCCACAGTTAATATTAATAAATCATAGAATCTACAGCAAAGAAGGAGTCCATTCGGCCCACTGAGTCTGCACCAGCTCTTGGGAAGAGCACCCTATCTAAGCCCACACCTCCACCCTATCCCCATAACCCAGCAACCCCACCCAACACTAAGGGCAATTTTGGACACTAAGGGACAATTTAGCCTGGCCAATCCACCTAATCCGCACATCTTTGGACTGTGGGAGGAAACCGGAGCACCCGGAGGAAACCCATGCACACAGGGGGAGAACGTGCAGACTCCGCACCGGCAGTGACCCAAGCCGGAATCGAACCTGGGACCCTGGAGAAGTGAAGCAATTGTGCTAACCACTGTGCTACCGTGCTGCCCCCCCGATCGTTTATAGCTTTAGCCAAAAGTATTCTGGCAATATAAACAAGCCATCCGACAAGGACATTACACTGCCCCCTTCCCTCTAGGCACACACAGCAACTTGCAACTCACAGAAAAAACTCCTCCTCTCGAAGCACGCTGGATTTTATTTTACACGCTAATGCTAACTCACCCAACTGGATGTTGGATTATTTTCCCAGTAGTTCCTGACCCAAGAAAACTGCCCCCAAAGACGGGCAAAAGGCAAATTCCTTAAAATTAGAGGAGATGGTGGATTTGGTGGTGCGATTATAATGTCATCGGGTGAGTTATCCAGAGGCCTTGGCTAATGCTCTGGGTTGAAATGCAACCGTGGCAGACAGTGAAATTTAGATTCTAATTAATAATAAATCTGGCGGCATAGTGGTTAGCACTGCTGCTTCACAGCACCAGGGAGCCCGGGTTCGATTCCCAGCTTGGGTGACTGTGTGGAGTTTGCACGTTCCCCCCGCCCCCCACCCAGTGTCTGCGTGGGTTTCCTCCGGGGGCTCCGGTTTCCTCCCACAGACCAAAGATGTGCAGATTAGGTGGATTGGCCATGATAAAATTGCCCCTTCGTGAAAATGAAAATTGCTTATTGTCACAAGTAGGCTTCAAATGAAGTTACTGTGAAAAGCCCCTAGTCGCCACATTCCGGCGCCTGTTCGGGGAGGCTGGTACAGGAATTGAACCGCGCTGCTGGCCTGCCTTGGTCTGCTTTAAAAGCCAGCGATTTAGCCCAGTGAGCTAAACTAACCCCAGGGTCCAGAGCTGTATAGGTTATGGGTATAGGGAGGGGGAATGGGCCTGGGTGGTGTGCTCTTTCAGAGGTTCGGTACAGACTCAATGGGCCGAACGGCCTCCATCTGCACTGTAGGAATTCTATGGTTCCAATTATAAACTAGCCTCAGTAACGGTGACCAGGAAACTATCATTGACCGTCATTAAAACTCACCTGGTTCACTGATGTTCCTTAAGGGGAAAACAATCTGCCATCCTTACCTGGTCTGGCCTACTTGTGACTCCAGGCCCACAGCAGCATTGTGATCAGCTCTAAACTACCCCCTGCAATGGATGAGGACGGGTGATTAACGATGCACAAAAAATGGTGGCCTTATAGCTCACGCCCACATCCCATTGTTGCTCGTTCTGGGTGAGTGTGCTTAACACTCGATTTGGCTCTGTTTCGTTACTCAGCTTTGGAGTCGCCTGCTTTCGTTAAGATACCGCCACCAGTTTCAAAGTCAAGTTCAAAGCAATAAAACCATACACCAATTAGTAAGTTCAAACAACTGAGTTTATTATAATACAATTATAAACTACTCATGCACATGCTAAGATGACTAAACTATTCCTACCACTAAATAGACCAATACTTATCTGAATAAGGAACTGCCGGATCACGGGAACAATGGCCTCTTGCTCTGCTCTGGTCTGCAGACTTCAGGTTGGTATGGGTTAAAAGGGGTCAGGAGTGTCTATCTCTGGTAGCGATCGTTGTGAGACACTTACTTGCTGGCGGCTGCTGTCCAAACCTCTCTCTCTCGGTCAAGGTCTTCTTCGGTAAAGGATGGTCGAGAGGGCTGGTCAAGAGAGGAGGGCTGGTCAGGAAGAACGAACTGACCTATCTTTTATAGGTCCTAGGGCTTTGCGCCCTTTTGAGCGGACCCTCCATCTGCTGGGGATCGATTGGGTCTTTTCCCAATCGATTTGTTTGAATCCCCTCCAATACTGAGGCTGTCCCTCAACAATTGGGCGGGCCTTCAGGTGCTTTGTCTTCGAACCCCACTGGTGCCGGGGTGCCTGGCTTCCCATACAATGTTGCAATCACTTCCCTATTTTTGTCCTTTGTCCCTGGGATCGTTCCATTACTATGTTAACTATTCCGGAGATTGCCTTATTAGTTTGCGGAATGTTTGTTTCGGTGCTGTCTGCTCTCTTAGCAGACAGAATACACATTGGCTTGGTGCAGCCTGCTTGTGCTGCAAACTTTGCATGCCTCCATTTTGTATTGAGGGAATGGCCAACTTCGGTGGCTACACCATGCAAGAATAAAGAATGAAAAATTACACTTTGCAACACGATAGCTAAACCAAACTGAAACATCTCTCACTGATATTATAGAAGTGACATTCGCCTGAAATCCCATCAGGACATAGGTATGAAACACAATGGCTGAATCTTCAAGTTCATCCTCCCAATTGTTTTTCTATCAGAGGTGTTGATCTGTTTTAACGAAATGGGGTACCGTCACTGTGAAAGCATCAGAGAGAGGAAATTGACACACAGCTGCAAAATGTTCACAACACTGCTAACTCACAGGGAAATGTAAGGCAGGGGCGCTGGGGTGTATAAAGCATGGTGTTAAATTAGTTGCTGTTCTTTGGGATTCTGAATTCCGCCAGATGCCAGTCAGAACGATGAACTTCCCGTTTTGAAAACTCAATTTCCATCCAGGATTATTAACCGGTCGTAAATGAAGCATTAAAGGAGCAAAACCTTTGAAAATCTGAAAGAGAAACAGCAAAGGCTGGGTAAACCCAGCAGGTCTGGCAGATTGTGTGGAAAGCGAGCAAGAGATTTAACAGGAGCAATTGCTCCAGCGAACAGGAGGCGGGTTTGAGCGGGTGCAGCTAGTTTAAATCCCCAAGAGTGATCACAGGATGGGATTCAAGGCCAGTGGTTGAGGCGTTTAAATATTCCAATAGGTCATTAACTAGTTTTTGAACCGAGGATTCTCGCTTGAGCAGCCAGTGCAACTATTTCCCAAGTGGTGTAGAACTCACAGGGTGGTTGAGGTGAGGATAGAGTGGCAAGAGCTTTTCCCGTGAAACTGACAAGTTGGGAAGGTTTTTAGTCCTTCGCGCTGAAGAGCTCCAGCCACGGCCAGGCGAGAGGCTGCAGTTCCGGGCACTCCACCTCTCAGAGAGCACTTCCACTACTTGACAGGTCAACTACAACTTATTGGAAATCATTTCACCTTCCTCGCACTTCACTCACCTGCGGCTGCAGTTCTCGACTGCCGGCCTTCACTGCGCGATTCCATCTTCCAGTCTGACGAGGAAGAGGAGCAGCAGCACCTGCTCAACCACATGGCGCTTCACAGAACAGAGGGGATGGAGTCCGAATCAAAAGATATGGGGAGCAAAGTGCATCAGCCGTGATCGTATCGAATGGCACAGCAGGCTCGATGGGCCAAATGGCCAATTACAGCTCCTGTCTTTTATGTTCACCACTTTCGACTTCCTGGATTATTTTACTGCGGCACCTCCAGGTTAGAGAGACCGCACACCGCTGACTTCCTCTACTACTTCTGCTTCACAGCTCCAGGGTCCCAGGTTCGATTCCCGGCTGGGTCACTGTCTGTGCGAAGTCTGCACGTCCTCCCCCTGTGTGCGTGGGTTTCCTCCGGGTGCTCCGGTTTCCTCCCACAGTCCAAAGATGTGCGGGTTAGGTAGATTGGCCATGCTAAATTGCCCGTAGTGTCCTTAAAAGTAAGGTTAAGGGGGGAGGGGTTGTTGGGTTACGGGTATAGGGTGGATACGTGGGTTTGAGTAGGGTGATCATGGCACGGCACAACATTGAGGGCCGAAGGGCCTGTTCTGTGCTGTACTGTTCTATGTACTTCCATCCATGTCTGCTTGGGTGGATAAGTTCCTTGCATCCTTAGGCGCGCTCATCGCTCTGCAGTACCTCGGATCCCACAGCAGGACCCCCAGCTAAGGGTGGACAGCCCAGGGAGCAGTCTTTCCAAGTCTCCTCTCCAGCCCTGTGACTCCAGTCCAAGTACTGCTGAGTGATTGCAACCCAGGACAGGATTGGGTTCATTAGAAGACAGAGCCGTTTGGGTAAATATCTATTTTTGCACTATGTGAATGTTTAACGCCTATTGTTCTTTTTCTGTTTTTGTTGTAAAATTTTACAAATATTTCAATAAAAATATTTTTTTTTAAAAAAAGAAATCCTTTCTTTGACACATCCAATGGTTCAAGATTGACCACTGGCCCTGGGAGGAGGGTACAATGAAATGAAATGAAAAAATGAAAATGAAAATCGCTTATTGTCACGAGTAGACTTCAATGAAGTTACTGTGAAAAGCCCCTAGTCGCCACATTCCGGCACCTGTCCGGGGAGGCTGGTACGGGAATTGAACCGTGCTGCTGGACTGCTTGGTCGGCTCTAAAAGCCAGCGATTTAGCTGAGTGAGCTAAACCAGCTCCAAATGCTGTGGGTCAGTGAAAGAGGCTTGACAAAGCCAACAGGAGATTCCATTGGGTTCCGTGCTGGTTGGGAACCGAATGGTGCCACAGTTTAACCAGGGATTAAGTTGAGAAATGTCTTTCCAATGTTTCGTCAGCTGAGGAATTGCGAATGGAAATGACCACTGAAAACCGTCAGCAGAAATCCTTACTTGTGGCTCTATAAACCATCAGAAAGCTTCATGGAACTCCCATTGAAGTTGCCCCACGCCGCCAGGAAACCCACGGGCGGAGATTCACTGCTGGAGGGACCAGAGAATCCTACCACCAGCCAACGGCCGGAGACTTCTGACTGCAGCATCCAATCTATGCACGGCAAATGGCCACAAACGATAATGTGTTGATGACCAGATAATCTGTCGCGTGGCGTTGGTTGAGGGATAGATGTCGGTCAAGACATTGGGATAATTCCTTTTACATCCATTTGTGAATGTAGACAGAGCCTCGGTTTAACATTTCAGCTGAAGGATGCCACCTCTGACTCCGCAGCACTCCCTCAACACTGCATCGGACAGTGAGCCTTAATTGTGCGAGGCTTGGTCATCGATGAAGCAGCTGAAGGGTGTGAGCCTGAGGGACAGGCCTGGCCAACACGACGGCCTAGCTGCAGTGCCGCAAGAAAAGTTCAATGACCGCACGTGAGTGGTCAAGTTCAGGGAATGGATCTTCAAACGCTCCCAATTTCCTACGTTTGCAACAACGATTACATCTTTGGAACTGGAACCAAAAACAGAAAATGCTGGGTAAACTCAGCAGGTCTGGCTGCGCCTGGGCAGAGAGGAACAGAGTTGACGTCCCGAGTCCGTGTGACTCTTCTTCAGGCCTGAAGACGGGTACAAATGTAATGGTTTTTATAGATGGGGGGGGGGGGGGGGGGGGGGGGGGGACAGAATAGAAGGTCGGAGGTAGGCCGGAGCTAAGAAGTGATTGACAAGGCTGTCATAGATGTGAGACAATGTGGGCGTTAATGGTAGCAATAAGGACTAAGAATAATAGTGGCATTAAGGTAAGATAACAGAATGTGTTAAGAGAACAAAAATCAGTGCATAGTGAAAGCAGCACTAAAGAACAAGTGGCAGGTGGCTCTGTGGGGGTGGGGGGGGATTGTTGGGGGGGGGGGGGGTGATGCTTGCATTGGGACAAACAAAGGGACCAAAAAGCAAAAAGGGGTCAAGGTGGAAGGGAAATTTCACAATCTCGCCTTTGGTGCTTGACACTGGCATTGAGCTGCATGACTATCTACTCACAGTGCGTTCGGAGTATGTGTGTGTGTCTGGAGAGCCTCCCGCTAACCTATAGGCCTTGGGGGAGAATGAGGTCAAAGGCTATGGGGAGAAAGCAGGATTGGGCTATTGAGTTGGATGATCAGCCATGATCGTGATGAATGGCGGAGCAGACTCGAAGGGCCAAAAGGCCTCCTCGTGCTCCTATCTTCTACGTACCGATGTATGCAACTTCCCTGCAGATATGAGATATCCCTCCTCCTTTCCCCCTCCTCCATCAATGTCTCGTGAACATTAAGTCACCCACTCCACCCACACAGTAACAGTGGTGTCCTCTGAGGGGTCGCCCACTCCACCCACACAGTAACAGTGGTGCCCTCTGAGGGGTCGCCCACTCCACCACACAGTAACAGTGGTGCCCTCTGAGGGGTCGCCCACTCCACCACACAGTAACAGTGGTGCCCTCTGAGGGGTCGCCCACTCCACCACACAGTAACAGTGGTGCCCTCTGAGGGGTCGCCCATTCCACCACACAGTAACAGTGGTGCCCTCTGAGGGGTGAAGCTGATTTGCATTCGACGACCCGTTTTGAACTACCCAGTGAGAAGCCTCGGTTCCTTTATCTAATTGTATTTTGTAAATGATACACCTAGCTTCCAGAAAAACAAGACAAAACAAAAAAGAAAGTGTTGTTCCCATGCAGTCTTGAAATAATTCAGTTCAATATGCAACTTTTTTTTTCCCCTAGCCTCTTCTGAGAATTCTCAGTAATTGTTCATTCAGTGAAAACTATCACTGTCAACACCTTTCTTCCAGTTATTTGTTCGTGGTGGGTTGGGAGCAGTGTTTTAGTTCATTGTCCCATTAACCTTTGCACTAGAGAACAGCCAAGAGCCTTTTCTGTTGGAGAATTCATCAATCTAACAGGCTATTGGATTTCAACAAGCTGTTGTTGCTTCCTTTGCTGTTGTGACTGCATTGGTATCTCTGCGATGGGGGCGTGCTTCAGCGTATCGGGCAGACCAACGCAGTCCCAGTCAGTAACCTTTGGAATCAATAATGGGCAAAGCGTAATTTGAGATTTATAATAACAGTACCCAACAACAACTTTAATTTATGGAGTGCCCTTCGTGCCATGAAAGCACACCAGTGTGCTTGACTGTAAACATAACAGAACATAAAAGCATTATAAAGCAAGATTTGTCACCCAGTCACTTAAGGACAGGTAGTCAAAAGTGTTATGAGAGTCAGGCCTTAAGGATAGTGTTGAATGAGGAGTGATAGTGAAAGTGAAGGCACCGAGGTATGCGGAGGGAACTCCAGAGCTCGGGAACTATGTCCACCAATGGTGGAGCGTTAAAATCATGGATGCGCAAGAGTCTAGAATTAGAACATAGAACATTACAGCACAGTACAGGCCCTTCAGCCCTCGATGTTTCGCCGACCTGTGAAACCACTCTAAAGCCCATCTACACTATTCCCTTATCGCCCATATGTCTATCCAATGACCATTTAAATGCCCTTAGTGTTGGCGAGTCCACTACTGTTGCAGGCAGGGCATTCCACACCCTTACTACTCTCTGAGTAAAGAACCGAACTCTGACATCTGTCCTGTATCAATCTCCCCTCAATTTGAAGCTATGTCCCCCCTCGTGCTAGACATCACCATCCGAGGAAAAAGGCTCTCACTGTCCACCCTATCTAATCCTCTGATTGGAGGGGCGCAGAGATCTTGGAGGGTTTTTCGGGCTGAAGGAGGTGATAGAGATAAGGAGAAGTGAGGCTGTGGATGGGCTCGTAAACAGGAGCAGGCATTGGCAGACGAGAAGCCAATGTAGCTCATTGAGCAACGGGGTTGACGGGTGAACGAGACTTGACGCGAGTTAGGGTAAGGGCAGCAGCCAGCAAAGTTTCTGAGAAGCTGGGATTTATGGGAGGTGGAATGTGAACCAGGAATGTGTTGGGATAGCATGTCTGGAGGTAACAAAGAGACAGATAGAGGGTGAGAAGACCTGTTTCTGGGTAGGTGAACCAAGGCAGGGGCGATGATAGAGAGATAGCTACGCAGTGAACATATACCATAAAAGATGACCATTTATATCATTTCACCAGGATCTTCGGATCAACGTTCCACTGATGGGATTGAAGATGCCTAGAAACTTCATTGAATTCCTGCAGCTAAATACGGTTTCACGAGACACTGTCTCTAATTGCCAGCTGGAAGGGAAGACTACGTGGTTCGGCTGTCCTTCTTCATGTATTCATGGGAAGAGAGGCTTGGCTTGTCCCTGTTGCAATGTGCAATTTACTTCCTTCAATAAACACTGGATTAGTTAAATCAGGCCAGCGTGGACACAAAATTAGCTCCGGGACAGAAAGGAGACGGTCATCGTGAACAATTGTTATTCGGGTGCGTGGGAAATATTAAGTGGTTTTCTCCAGCAGTCGGTGGCAAAGACCACTGCCCTACGTGATACACATTAATGGCCCGGATTGGGCATACCGGACATAATTCCAAAGGATGGATGAGATAAACTATGGATAAGTAATGAATAGTGGGAGGGAGGAATTTGCATACTTCAGAAGGATGTAGACACACAGGCGAATGAAGCAATCACAGATCCACAAAATTAAATTTTCAATATTTATTTGTGGGATGTGGGTGGTGCTGGATAGGGCATCATTTGTTGCCCATCTCAATTTGTTCTTGATTTGGATTTGTTTTTTATTGTCACGTGTACCGAGGTACAGTGAAAAGTATTGTTCTGCATACAGTCCAGACAGATCGTTCCATACATGAAAAAAAACCTAGGACATACATATATAATGTAAATACATAGACACAGATGTCGGGTGAAGCATATGGAGTGTAGTACTACTTAGTACAGAAGATGTGTGGAGAGATCAGTTCAGTTCATAAGAGGGTCATTCAGGAGTCTGGTAACAGTGGGGAAGAAGCTGTTTTTGAACCTGTTAGTGCGTATTCTCAGACTTTTGTATCTCCTTCCCGATGGAAGAGGTTGGAAGAGAGAATAACTCGGGTGGGAGGGATCTTTGATTATGCTGCCCGCTTTCCCCAGGCAGCGGGAGGTGTAAGCAGTCAATGGATGGGAGGCAGGTTTGTGTGATGGACTGGGCTGTGTTCACGACTCTCTGTAGTTTCTTATGGCCTTGGGCCGAGCAGTTGCCATACCAGGCTGTGATGCAGCCTTAGAAGGTGCTGTTCAGCTGCCTCCTTGAACCACTGCTGTCCATGTTAGAATCATACATTACAATCTAAGGAAGGGAGACAAAAGACAGGAAATTATAGGCCGGTTAGCCTGACTTCGGTCATTGGTAAGACTTTAGAGCCCGTTATTAAAGATGAGATCGCGAAGCACTTGGAAGTGCATGGTTAAATAGAACTGAGTCAGCACGGCTTTGTCAAAGGGAAGGCGTGTCTGACAAATCTGTGAGGAGGTAACAAGCAAGTTAGGCAAAGGAGAATCAGTGGACGTGATTTATTTAGATTTCCAGAAGGTCTTTGACAAGGTGCCGCATAGGAGACTGTTAAATAAGTTAAAAGCCCATATTGTTAAGGGTAAGATCCTGGCATGGATAGAGGATTGGCTGACTGGCAGAAGGCAGAGAGTGGGGAAAAAGGGTCTTTTTCAGGATGGCAGCCGGTGACTAGTGGTGTGCCTCAAATGTCTACGCTGGGACCACAACTCTTTTTTTTTTAAATTTAGATTACCCAATTATTTTTTCCAATTAAGGGGCAATTTAGCGTGGCCAATCCACCGACTCTGCACATTTTTTTTTTAGGTTGTGGGGGCGAAACCCACGCAGGCACGGGGAGAATGTGCAAACTCCACACGGACAGTGACCCAGAGCCAGGATCGAACCTGGGACCGCAGCGCCGTGAGGCGGTTGTGCTAACCACTAGGCCACCGTGCTGCCCGGGACCACAACTCTTTACAATATACATTAATGATCTGGAAGAAGGAACTGAAGGCACTGTTGCTAAGTTTGCAGCTGATGCAAAGATCTGTAGAGGGACAGGTAGTATTGAGGAAGCAAGGGGGCTGCAGAAGGACTGGGACAGGCTAGGAGAGTGGGCAATGAAATGGCAAATTAAATACAATGTGGAAAAGTGTGAGGTTATGCACTTTGGAAGGAGGAATTTAGGCATAGACTATTTTCTAAATGGGGAAATGCTTCGGAAAGCAGAAGCACAAAGGGACTTGGGAGTCCTTATTCACAATTCTCATAAGGTTAATGTGTAGGTTCAGTTGGCAGTTAAGAAGGCAAATGCAATGTTAGCATTCATGTCAAGAGGGCTCGAATACAAGAGCAGGGATGTACTTCTGAGGCTGTATAAGGCTCTGGTCAGACCCCATTTGGAGTATTGTGAGCAGTTTGGGGCCCCATATCTAAGGTAGGATGTGCTGCCCTTGGAAAGGGTCCAGAGGAGGTTCACAAGAATGATCCCTGGAATGAAGAACATGCTGTATGAGGAACGGTTGAGGACTCTGGGTCTGTACTCGTTGGAGTTTAGAAGGATGAGAGGGGATCTTATTGAAACGGACAAGATACTGCGAGGCCTGGATAGAGTGGACGTGGAGAGGATGTTTCCACTTGAAGGAAAAACTAGAACCAGAGGACACCATCTCAGACTAAAGGGACGATCCTTTAAAACTGAGATGAGGAGGAATTTCTTCAGCCAGAGGGTGGTGAATCTGTGGAACTCTTTGCCGCAGAAGGCTGCAGAGGCCAAATCACTGAGTGTCTTTAAGACAGAGATAAGAACATAAGAACTAGGAGCAGGAGTAGGCCATCTGGCCCCTCGAGCCTGCTCCGCCATTCAATTAGATCATGGCTGATCTTTTGTGGACTCAGCTCCACTTTCCGGCCCGAACACCATAACCCTTAATCCCTTTATTCTTCAAAAAACTATCTATCTTTATCTTAAAAACATGTAATGAAGGAGCCTCAACTGCTTCACTGGGCAGGGAATTCCATAGATTCACAACCCTTTGGGTGAAGAAGTTCCTCCTAAACTCAGTCCTAAATCTACTTCCCCTTATTTTGAGGCTATGCCCCCTAGTTCTGCTTTCACCCGCCAGTGGAAACAACCTGCCCGCATCTATCCTATCTATTCCCTTCATAATTTTAAATGTTTCTATAAGATCCCCCCTCATTCTTCTAAATTCCAACGAGTACAGTCCCAGTCTACTCAACCTCTCCTCATAATCCAAACCCTTCAGATCTGGGATTAATCTAGTGAATCTCCTCTGCACACCCTCCAGTGCCAGTGTGTTCTTTCTCAAGTAAGGAGACCAAATCTGAATACAATACTCCAGGTGTGGCCTCACTAACACCTTATACAATTGCAACATAACCTCCCTAGTCTTAAACTCCATCCCTCTAGCAATGAAGGACAAAATTCCATTTGCCTTCTTAATCACCTGTTGCACCTGTAAACCAACTTTCTGTGACTCATGCACTAGCACACCCAGGTCTCTCTGCACAGCGGCATGCTTTAATATTTTATCGTTTAAATAATAATCCCGTTTGCTGTTATTCCTACCAAAATGGATAACCTCACATTTGTCAACATTGTATTCCATCTGCCAGACCCTAGCCCATTCACTTAACCTATCCAAATCCCTCTGCAGACTTCCAGTATCCTCTCCACTTTTCGCTTTACCACTCATCTTAGTGTCATCTGCAAACTTGGACACATTGCCCTTGGTCCCCAACTCCAAATCATCTATGAAAATTGTGAACAATTGTGGGCCCAACACGGATCCCTGAGGGACACCACTATCTACTGATTGCCAACCAGAGAAACACCCATTAATCCCCACTCTTTGCTTTCTATTAATTAACCAATCCTCTATCCATGCTACTACTTTACCCTTAATGCCATGCATCTTTATCTTATGCAGCAACCTTTTGTGTGGCACCTTGTCAAAGGCTTTCTGGAAATCCAGATATACCACATCCATTGGCTCCCCATTATCTACTGCACTGGTAATGTCCTCAAAAAATTCCACTAAATTAGTTAGGCACGACCTGCCCTTTATGAACCCATGCTGCGTCTGCCCAATGGGACAATTTCTGTCCAGATGCCTCGCTATTTCTTCCTTGATGATAGATTCCAGCATCTTCCCTACTACCGAAGTTAAGCTCACTGGCCTATAATTACCCGCTTTCTGCCTACCTCCTTTTTTAAACAGTGGTGTCACGTTTGCTAATTTCCAATCCACCGGGACCACCCCAGAGTCTAGTGAATTTTGGTAAATCATCATTAGTGCATCTGCAATTTCCCTAGCCATCTCCTTTAGCACTCTGGGATGCATTCCATCAGGGCCAGGAGACTTGTCTACCTTTAACCCCATTAGCTTGCCCATCACTACCTCCTTAGTGATAACAATCCTCTCAAGGCCCTCACCTGTCAGAGCCTCATTTCTATCAGTCGCTGGCATGTTATTTGTGTCTTCCACTGTGAAGACCGACCCAAAAAACCTGTTCAGTTCCTCAGCCATTTCCTCATCTCCCATTATTAAAACTCCCTTCTCATCCTCTAAAGGACCAATATTTACCTTAGCCACTCTTTTTTGTTTTATATATTTGTAAAAACTTTTACAGAACCTTAGATAGGTTCTTGATTAATAAGAGGATCAGGGGTTATGGGGAGAAGGCAGGAGAATGGGGATGAGAAACATATAAGCCATAATTGAATGGCAGAGCAGAATAGATGGGCCAAGTGGCCTAATTCTGCTCCTATGTCTATGGTCTTATGGTCTTATATTACAAAAGAGGCCCTTTGGCCCATCAAGCTTCCGCCAACAAAAAAACTCTAATGTACACTAACCCCACTTCTCAGCACTTGGCCCACAGCCTTGAATGTTATGTATGATATTTCAAGTGTTCATCCATGTACTATTTAAAGGTTGTGAGGTTTCCTGACTCAACCACACTCCCAGGCCGTGCATTCCAGATTCCCACCACTCTCAAAGTGAAAAATGCTTTCTTCAAATACCCTCTAAACCTCCTGTCTTAAAATGTTGCCCCCTTGGATGAGCAGAGAGATCTCGGTGTCCATGCACATAGATCCCTGAAAGTTGCCACCCAGGTTGAGAGGGTTGTTAAGAAGGCGTACGGGGTGTTAGCTTTTATTGGTAGAGGAATTGAGTTTCGGAGCCATGAGGTCATGTTGCAGCTGTACAAAACTCTGGTGCGGCCGCATTTGGAGTATTGCGTGCAGTTCTGGTCGCCGCATTATAGGAAGGATGTGGAAGCATTGGAAAGGATACAGAAGAGATTTACAAGGATGTTGCCTGGTATGGAGGGAAGATCTTATGAGGAAAGGCTGAGGGACTTGAGGCTGTTTTCGTTAGAGAGAAGAAGATTAAGAGGTGACTTAATTGAGGCATACAAGATGATCAGAGGATTAGATAGGGTGGACATTGAGAGCCTTTTTCCTCGGATGGTGATGTCTAGCACGAGGGGACATAGCTTTAAATTGAGGGGAGATAGATATAGGACAGATGTCAGAGGTAGGTTCTTTACTCAGAGAGTAGTAAGGGCGTGGAATGCCCTGCCTGCAACAGTAGTGGACTCGCCAACACTAAGGGCATTTAAATGGTCATTGGATAGACATATGGACAACAAGGGAATAGTGTAGATGGGCTTTAGATGGGTTTCACAGGACGGCGCAACATCGAGGGCTGAAGGGCCTATACTGCACTGTAATGTTCTATGTTCTATGTTCTTTTGATTGAGCCTTCAACTGGGGGAAACAACTGCTTCATATCCATCCTGTCCATGCCCCTCATAACCTTATACTCAGCCTTCTCTGCTCCAAAGAAAACAACCCGATCCTATTTTATCCAGCCTCTTCATAACTAAAATGCTCCATCCCAGGCAACATCCTGGTGAACTCGTCTGCATCCTCTCTAGTGCAGTCACATCCATCCAATAGTGCGGTGACCATGGGCTGGATTCTCCGACCCCCCCCGCCGGGTCGGAGAATCGCCGGGGGCCGGCATGTATCCCGCCCCCACCGGCCACTGTATTCTCCGGCACCGGACATTTGGCGGGGGCGGGAATCGCGCCTCATCTGTCGCCGGGCCCCCCCCCCGACGATTCTCCAGCCCGCGATGGGCCGAAGTCCCGCTGTTGTAATGCCTGTCCCACCGGCGTGAATCAAACCACCTCTCTTACAGGCGGGACTGGCGGCGCGGGCGGGCTCCGGGGTCCTGGAGGGGTGCGCGGGGCAATCTGGCCCCGGGGGGTGCCCCCATGGTGGCCTGGCCCGCGATCGGGGCCCACTGATCCGCGGGCGGGCCTGTGCCGTGGGGGCACTCCTTTCCTTCTGCGCCGGGCATCAGCCTCCGTGATGGCCGACACGGAGGTGACCCCCCCCCGAGCATGCGCGGGGATGATGTCAGCAGCTGCTGACGCTCCCGCGCATGAGCGGACTTCCGCCGGCCGGCGGAGTCCCTTCGGCCCCGGCTGGCGTGGCGCCAAAGGCCTTTCCCGCCGGCCGGCGGGGCGCAAACCACTCCAGCGCGGGCCTAGCCCCTCAAGGTCAGGGCTTGGCCCCTAAAGGTGCAGAGAATTACGCACTTTTAGGGTGGCCCGACGCCAGAGTGGTTCACGCCATTCCATCCTGCCGGGCCCCCCCCCGCTCCACCGGGAAGGGTAGAATCCAGCCCCAGAACTGAACACAGTACTCCAGTGGAGGCAGTAGCTGAGTGGTATCCAGAAACCCAGAAACCCAGAGCCATGCTCTGGGGATCCAGGTTCAAATCCTGTCATGGGAGATGGTAAAATTTGAATTGAATAAAAATCTAGAATTATGAATCGATTATCGGAAACCCCATCTGATTCACTAATGGGAAATCTGTCATCCTTACCTGGTCTGGCCTACATGTGACTCAAGATCCACAGCAATCCGGTTGACTGATTCTTAAATACCCTCAAGGACAGGCAATAAATACTGGCCCAGCAACGCCCTTGAACAATTTATTTTAAAGCTGTGGCCTAACCTAAGCAAAGTCCTGTGAAATTCCAACATAACTGTTAGAATCTATGCCACGACTGACAAAGGTAAGTTCTTGGTACTAGAACATAGACATAGAACAGTACAGCACAGAACAGGCCCTTCGGCCCTCGATGTTGTGCCGAGCAATGATCACCCTACTTAAACCCACGTAACCCGTATACCCGTAACCCAACAATCCCCCCATTAACCTTACACTACGGGCAATTTAGCATGGCCAATCCACCTAACCCACACATCTTTGGACTGTGGGAGGAAACCGGAGCACCCGTAGGAAACCCACGCACACACAGGGAGGACGTGCAGACTCCACACAGACAGTGACCCAGCCGGGAATCGAACCTGGGACCCTGGAGCTGTGAAGCATTGATGCTAACCACCATGCTACAGTGAGGCCCCCTATTTGAACTTAAATTCTAATTGTGTCAATTTCAGACTTCAACCATGTACTCGAGTGAGCATTTTGACATTCCTAGGTTCCTTTGAGAACTGAGAAACCCTCAAACTGCTGTTTTAAGTCCAACTGGAAAATGTTCAGCTGCCTCCAGTTGAGCAAGCAGTCCGTTGCCATCTTTCAACTCTTTGAAGCCTGTCTGATATATTTAATTCTCTGATCAGTGACTGCCAAGCGGTCTAAGAATCTCGATCGTGCCGCATCATCTTTCATGTTGCAGCTGTACAGAACCTTAGTTAGGCCACGCTTGGAGTATAGTGTTCAATTCTGGTCGCCACACTCCCAGAAGGATGTGGAGGCTTTACAGAGGGTGCAGAAGAGATTGACCAGGATGTTGCCTGGTATGGAGGGCATTAGCTGTGAGGAGAGGTTGAATAAACTTGGTTTGTTCTCACTGGAACAACGGAGGTTGAGGGGCGACTTGATAGAGGTCTACATAATTATGAGGCGCATAGACAGAGTGGATAGTCAGAGACTTTTTCCCAGGGTAGAGGGGTCAATTACTAGGGGGCATAGGTTTAAGGTGTGAGGGGCAAGGTTTAGAGGAGATGTACAAGGCAAATTGTTTACACAGAGAGTAGTGGGTGCCTGGATCTCGCTGCCGGAGGAGGTGGTGGAAGCAGGGACGATAATTACATTTAAGGGGCATCTTGACAAATACATGAACTTTTCTTTGTTCTTTGTTCTTTTACTTCATGGGCTCTGGTGCTGTTATTTCCAACCAGAAGCTCACCTGGACTGAACTGCACCCTGAAGGAAACACTCTCTGGACTTTGACTTCTCAGACTTTGGAAATCAAGTAAACAAATAATTATTTCTGTGATTCTTTGACTGTTGTTGCCACAGTTGTAAATCTTCCTCTTTCCATCCCCCTTACTGTAGGTGTGTGTGGGTGTGTGTGTGTTTGTGTGAGGCTGCGAACACTTAGCACCACCCCCCACCCCCACCCCCACATTTGGTTTGAGTGTGAATCATCTTACCTTCCAAGTTATGATGATGCGAGTTTGCTGCAAATTATTATTAAATTAGATCACATCAACTCAGGGCTTGGGGAACGATGTCACAACCTACTTCAAAAATAATTCAAAAGCACCTTAGCTGATGGACACATGGGGAGAAGGTGAAATTAATTTAGCCTCTCTCCTGTCCATAATGGATGATTCAGTGCATATGTTTCAGAATGCAATCATTTGATTTAAAAATTCCTGCAGGCTTTTGTGTGCAAGATAGAGGAGCAGAAGCAGGCCATTCAGCCCATTGAGCCTGCTCTGCTATAACCATTGATTCCCTCACTGATTAAAAATCTGTCAATCACTGCCTTGAACATACTTATCTTCCCGGCCTCTGCAGCTCTCTGCAGGAAAGAATTCCACAGATTCACTACCCTCTGAGAGAAGAAATTCCTCCTCATCTCCGTCTTAAATGGGTGAGAGTGTGCCCTCTGGTCCTAGACTCTCCCACAAGAGGCAACATCCTCTCAGCATCGACCCTGTCAATCCCCCTGAGAATCCTAAATATAATGTCATCTCTTTTTTCTAAACTCCAATGAGTACAGGCCCAACCTCCTCAACCTCTCCTCACAAGGAAGCTGCTCCGTTTTTTTTATTCGTTCATGTGACGTGGGCGTCGCATGCTGTGCCAGCATTTATTGCCCATCCCGAATTGCCCTTGAGGGGCAGTTAAGAGTCAACCGCATACCCAGGATCAACTTATTGCACCTCGTCTAGACTGCCTCCAATGCTAGTCAATCTTTTCTTAGATAAGGGTCCAAAACTGTTCGCAGTATTCCAGGTGTGGTCTAACTCGTGCTTTGTATAGTTTTAGCAGGGCTTCCCATTTTTAGACTCCATTCCCGTTGAAACAAAGGCCAACATTCCATTTCCCTTCCCAATGACCTGCTGAACTTGCATGCTGGCTTTTTGTGATGTATGCACAACGATCCCCAGATCCCTCTGAGCTGCGGCTTTCTGCTGTATCTCTCCATTTAAATAATATTCAGCTCCTTTATTCATCCTACCAAAGTGCATAACTTCACATTTCCCTCCCTTTTATTTTATTTGCCAAGTTTTTGCCTAGTTCTGGGCGGCATGGTGGCAGAATGGTTAGCATTGTTGCCTCACGGCGCCATGGACCCGGGTTCAATTCTGGCCTTGGGTGACTGTCCGTGTGGAGTCTGCACGTTCTCCCCGTATCTGCGTGGGCTTCCTCCGGGTGCTCCGGTTTCCTCCCACAGTCCAAAGGTGTGCAGGTTAGGTGGATTGCCCATGCTAAATTGCACCGTAGTGTCCAAAAGGTTGGGTGGGGACACTGAGTTACGGGGTGGAGGTGTGGGTTTAAGTCAGGTGCAGACTCGATGGGCAGAATGGCCTCTTTCTGCACTGTAATTTCTATGAAAAACCACCCTTACCTTCTTGCCTGTCCTTACTAAGTGTCATATACCCCAGAATATTTAGCTCCAAGTTTCGGTCTCTTTGTAACCATGCCTCTGTAATGGCCACAAAATCATGCCCATTAATCTCAATTTGTGCCGTTAATTCATTTAGTTTTTGCCTAATGCTTTGTGCATTCTGGTAAAGAGACATTAATTTTGCCTTTTTATCATTTTCCCTGCTTTGACCCTATTTGCTGCTGTTTTATAAGTATGTACACTCGAGCTATAGAACCAGAGAAATGATACAGCACAGAAATTTGCGGGCAGCACGGTAGCATTGTGGTTAGCACAATTGCTTCACAGCTCCAGGGTCCCAGGTTCGATTCCCGGCTTGGGTCACTGTTTGTGCGGAGTCTGCACATCCTCCCCGTGTGTGCGTGAGTTTCCTCCGGGTACTCTGGTTTCCTCCCACAGTCCAAAGCTGTGCAGGTTAGGTGGATTGGCCATGATAAATTGCCCTTAGTGTCCAAAATTGCCCTTAGTGTTGGGTGGGGTTACTGGGTTATGGGGATAGGGTGGAGGTGTGGACCTTGGGTGGGGTGATCTCTCCAAGAGCCGGTGCAGACTCGATGGACCGAATGGCCTCCTTCTGCACTGTAAATTCTATGATTCTATGAAATTCTATGGTAAATGGACCCTTCAGCCCATCTTGTTCATGCCGACCCAAAGACACCCAGGTGCCCTGTCTAATTCCATCTTCTGCACACAGCCCATAGACCTGCACCCAAGGTGAAGATTCAAGTACTTTTTAAGAGAGCTAGGGTCTCTGCCTCCATCACCAACTTGGGCAGTCAATTCCAGACACCTACCACCCTCTGCATTAAAAATGTTCTTCCTCTTGTCCCCCTAATCCTTCTGCCACTTAGCTTGAATCTATGATCCCTGGATTTTGAACTCTCTGCCAAGGGAAACAATTTTGTCCTGTCTACCCAACTCTCACAATTTTATACACCACAATCATGTCACCCCTCAGCCTTCCCTGTACCAAAGGAAAACAACCCCAACCTCTCCAATATCTCCTTGTAGCTACAATTCTCCAGCCCTGGCAACATTCTGGTAAACCTTCTCTGCACTCCCTCCAGAGCAATTATGTCCTTCCTGTAATGTGACCAGAACTGCGCACAGTACTCCAGCTCTGGCCTCACCAGTGCCTTACACAGTTCCATTATTATATATCTACTTTTGTATTCTATACCTCTGTCAATGAAGGAGAGCATTCCATTTGCCTTCTTTCCAACCTTATCTCCCTGTACTGCTACTTTTAGGACCTGTGCACTTGAACGGCAAGATCTCTCACTTCATCGGCCCCTCTCAGTATATTCCCATTTATTTTCTGTTCCTCTTACTGTTTAACCTCCCTAAATACATCACCTCACACTTACATAGAACTCTCAGAGTTGAAATCCATCTGTCATTTTCCTGCCCACTCCACCAACCCATCTTTACCATTTTGAAGATTATTGCTTTCCTCTACACTATTCACTACATGGCCAATTTTTGTGTCGAGTGCAAATCTCCCCATCATGCCCCCCCCCACATTCAAGTCCAAATCGTTAATACAGAACACAAACAGCAGGGGTCCCAACACTGAGACTTGGCAGCACGGTAGCATTGTGGATAGCGCAATTGCTTCACAGCTCAAGGGTCCCAGGTTCGATTCCAGCTTGGGTCATTGTCTGTGCGGAGTCTGCACATCCTCCCCATGTGTGCGTGGGTTTCCTCCAGGTGCTCTGGTTTCCTCCCACAGTCCAAAGATGTGCAGGTTAGGTGGATTGGCCATGATAAATTTCCCTTAGTGTCCAAAATTGCCTTTAGTGTTGGGTGGGGTTACTGGGTTATGGGGATGGGGTGGAGGTGTTGACCTTGGGTAGGGTGCTCTTTCCAAGAGCTGGTGCAGACTCGATGGGCCGAATGGCCTCCTTCTGCACTGTAAAATTCTATGATATCTATGACTTGCGGAACACCACTTGAAACAGCATTCCCGTCGCAAGGGCAGCCATCGACCATTACCCTTCGTTTCCTGTTCCTGAGCCAATTGTGGATCCAATTCGCCACATGATCCTGTATCCTACGGGCTTTTACATCTTTGACCAGTCTGCCATTTGGGACCTTGTCAAATGCCTTACTAAAATTCACATATACACTCTGTCCTTTCCTATCACACTCACAGTACCTTGTTATGGGCCAGGGTTTAGAGAACCCCAAAGTGTATCATGGAGTTCACCTGACCCAGAACCTTTACTAGATTGTGGTATGGGGAGCACACGGGCCACTCTACAGGTGTGGAGCAACAGAGATCTAAAAGTATTTTTAAAACAAAACAATGTTTATTCTATGAATTCAGTTAACACTTTATAAACACACAGTAAATATCTTATCAACTACCAACACTGATACCCCCCCCCCCCCCCCCCCCCAACGATGCAGTACTCTATGGGTAACCCTTAGTAACTTTCCCAACAACATCCATCAGCCAAAACACTTTTTAACAAAGACAGCAGGTTTGAATTATCTACAGAAACAGGTATTACTTTGAAATCATCAAATGAGCTGAAGACATTCTGTAGCTTGTTGCGAGATACCAGCTGCTAGCTTTGACTGCAGATCTCCAACTCAAAGCAAAACTAAACAGGGCCACGAAGCAGCTTTTCAGCTCAAAATGAAAGTAAAAGCCGAGCAGAGCCCAGCTCCACCCACACACTGATGCTATTTGATAAACACCCATTTCTTAAAGGCACTCTCACACGACAACTTACACAGCTGCCTTGCGATGCTGCCCCATCCTTTCGCTTCGTAAACCTGCGTATCCCTTATCTAGAACCACCCCCACTCTATTTAATTTAAATAGCTTCTGCTTCCCGAGTTACGCCAGCTGCAATAAGCCTTGGATTTGCATATGGAGTGGAGCTCAAGCGGGTTGCGTCATCCACTATGTGTAATAAAACGGTGCAACCAGATTCAATAGGAACTTTCAAAAGGGGATTGATAGACTCTGGAAATTTGCAGGGCTATGGAAATAGAGCGGAGGAGGGAGGAGAATTGGAAGAGCTCTTTCAAAGTGCCGACACAGAAACAATGAGGCGAACTACCCCTTTCTGCTCTGTAAAGATACTATAATTGAAGTTAAATACGAAACAGCAAGAATGAGCGAGATTTCAATTTACAGGTTGGTCGAAGGAATCATCAGCACATCAAAGCTAATGTAGGATTTGCAATCTTTTCAAAATGCCCCTGATAGGTTTGTTTGCAGCAGTATCGGGTCTGCTGTTTACCAGACCGGGAGGAGTGCAAGTCAACATTAAAATTACAAACGGGCCAGAAGTCTTCCCAGTGGCTCTCTAAAAACTCTCTGATAATTCAGTCTCTTAACTGCTGAGACAGGATTGCCAGCTGATTAGGGGTATGGTCGATGGGACAAAGAGACCCACCCTTTCGTTTCGCAGGGGAGAAAAGTCCAGTGCTTCTCTTTGTCTACTTCAGGATAAAGTGGAACAGGTTTTAACCAGGAAAGCACAGAAAGAGGCCATTCAGCCCACTGTATCTGCTCCGGCTGAAACAAAACTAGCCGCCCATTCTAATCCCACTTTCAGGCACTCAGTCTGTAGATCACAGGTTACTATATTTCAGATACAGATCCCGGTACCTTTTAAACAAGCTGAGCATTCCGGCAGCTTAGGCAGTGAATTCCAGACACCCACTGGGTGAATAGCATTTCTCCTAGTACCCTCTTTAATTCTTCTGCCAACCACCTTAAATCTATGGCCCCTGGTAATTGATCTCTTTGCTGGAGGAAACCAGTCTCCCCCATCTACCCTACCTAAGCCTCCTCATCATTTTGTACAGCTCAAACTGGACACCCCTCAGCCTCCTCTGTTCAAAGGAAAATAACCCCAGCCCATCCAATCTCTCCTCATAGTGGGGAGTGGGTGCCTGGAACTCACTGCCAGAGGAGTTGGTGGAAGCAGGGACGATAGTGACGTTTAAGGGGCATCTTGACAAATACATGAATAGGGTGGGAATAGAGGGATACGGTCCCTGGAAGTGTGGAAGATTTTAGTTTAGACGGGCAGCATGGTCGGCACAGCCTTGGAGGACCGAAGGGCCTGTTCCTGTGCTGTACTTTTCTTTGTTCTTGTTCTTTGTATAGCTGCAATTGTCAAGCCCTGCCGACATTCCTGCAAACCTCTGCGCTCCCGCCAGAGCAATTATATCCTTCCTGTAATGTGGTGACCAGAACTGTGCACAATACTCCAGCTGTGGCCTAACCAGCGTTTGAGACAGTTTCATCATTACATCCCTGCTTTTGTATTCAATACCTCGCCCAGTAAAGAAACACGTTCCATATGCTTTCTTGACCACCTTGTCCACTTGTCTTGCCACCTTCAGGGATCTGTGGACATGCAAGCCAAGGTCCCTCACTTCCTGAACCTCTCTCGATATCTTTCCATTTATTGAGTACCCCCTTGCTTTGTTTGCCCTCCCCAAACGCATTACCTCACACATCTTCAGATTGAACTGCATTTGCCACTTCTCTACCCACTCAACCAAACCACTGATATCATTCTGGAGTTGACAGCTATCCTCTTCACTATCAATTACCCGGCCAATATTTGTGTCATCTGCAAATTCCCTGATCATGTCTCCTGCTTTTAAGCCCAGATCATTCATATATACAACAAACAACACAGGCTCGCCCGCTCAAACGCCACTGAGAATCATTCGCTAAAACATCCGTCAATCACTGAGCCACATTCCTTTGTATCCAAGGAGATCACACTTTTATGAAATGTCAGCTATGTGGGTCCTTGTCAAAAACCTTTTTAAGATCCATGTAGTCCACATCCACTACACTACCCTCATCAGTCCTCCTCGTCACTTCCTCAAAAAGTTCAATTGAGTTCGTAAGCTGCTACTTTCTCTGAACGAAACTGCACAGCCGATCTCTGATCAATCCGTGCCTTTCGAAGTGGGAGTTTGACCTGTCGCTGAGAATTATTCCAATAATTTGTCCACCAATGAAGCTGGCCTATAATTTTCTGGCCTATTCCTCGCACCCTTTTAAAACAATGGTACAACACTCACCTGT
Source organism: Scyliorhinus canicula (assembly GCF_902713615.1). Classification (NCBI taxonomy): domain Eukaryota; kingdom Metazoa; phylum Chordata; class Chondrichthyes; order Carcharhiniformes; family Scyliorhinidae; genus Scyliorhinus; species Scyliorhinus canicula. The sequence continues at coordinate 8,184,471 of NC_052155.1, read as the reverse complement.
CTTCAATCCACTAATACCTCCCTCATAACAATTGATAATTGAAATATGATCCTCAGAGAATGTGCTAATTCCTCCCTAAATCTTTGGTGCCAATATGAACCACAATCACTGGCTATGTACCCTGACCCTTCATTATGATCTGTAGCTGCTTGGTTATGCCCATTACCCATTCACCAGGAAGACAGCATACTGTTATGGGCCAGAGTTGAGAGAACCCCAAAGTGTATCATGGAGTTCACCTGACCCACAACTTTTAATAGATTGTGGTATGGGGAGCACACGGCCCACTCTACAGGTGTGGTACAGCAGAAACGGAAAAGTATTTTTTCAAAGCAAAACAATGTTTATTCTATTAACTCAAGTTAATCTTTTTAAAACATACAGTGGACATCTTAGCAACCATTAATTCAAATCCAACCCCAAAGACTACAACACTAAGTAATTCTTTAAGCTTCCCCTTTAACATCCCATAAGACTTAAACACCTTTTTACCAGAAGCATATTAGGTTTACATTCACTACCGAGAACATTTATAATTCTGAATTCACCAAATGATCAAGAGATAGTCTTTTGATGGCAGAGAGAACAGCAGTACACCTGCTCTATTTGGCTTCAGCTCCAACACTGAAAACGAAACTAAAACACACCCTGCAGCAAACAGCCAAAAACAAAAGTAAAAAGCTGACAGACAGCCCAGTTCCACCCACTCTCTGACATCACTGCAGTAGTAAACACCCATTTCTTCAAGGTACTCTCACTACAGATATTTATATACACCACCCATTTATAAACACCCATTTCTTAAAGGTACTCTCACATGACAAGACCCACAGCAATGTGATTGATTCTTAAATGCCCTCTAAGCTCAGTTCAAGGGCAATTAGGGACAGGCAGAAGGTGCTGGCCTGGCCAATGATGCCTACATCCTATGAATGAATAAAAAGAACATTTAAGGGGAAGCTGGATGAATGGGAGGGAGAACAGAATAGAATGATGGGCAGCACGGTAGCATTGTGGATAGCACAATTGCTTCACAGCTCCAGGGTCCCAGGTTCGATTCCCGGTTTGGGTCACTATCTGTGCGGAGTCTGCACATCCTCCCCGTGTGTGCGTGGGTTTCCTCCGGGTGCTCCGGTTTCCTCCCACAGTCCAAAGATGTGCAGGTTAGGCGGATTGGCCATGATAAATTGCCCTTAGTGTCCAAAATTGCCCTTAGTGTTGGGTGGGGTTACTGGAGATAGGGTGGAGGTGTTAACCTTGGGTGGGCTGCTCTTTCCAAGAGCCGGTGCAGACTCGATGGGCCGAATGGCCTCCTTCTGCACTATAGATTCTATGATTCTGCACTATAGATTCTATGATGTGCCGACAGGGTGAAATAAAGGGGGGGGGGGAGCATCTATGCAGGACAAGTCAAATAACCTTGACCTGTGCTCCAGTCAGAGGATGGTGAACCTTTGGAATTCTCTACCCCAGGGGGCTGTGGAAGCTCAGTCTTTGAGTATGTTTAAAGCAGAGATCGATAGATTTCTGGTTCACAATAACGTCAAGGGTTATGGGGATGATGAGTGTAAAAGGCATTGAAGTGTCCAATCAGCCATGATCGTATTGAATGGCGGAGCAGGCTCGATGGGCTCCATGGCCTCTTCCTGTTCCTATGATCCGAAACGCTATGCAATCTTTTGGTGACTGAAGGCGTTCGAAGTGTGTTGGGTATCACTTCATGGAAGATCTCAAGAGGTTTACCTGAAAGTTTAATAGCTTAAGGCATCAGCACTGGATAATTCATCTTCTATCATAAGTGCAACAGAGTCCTCTAATTAAAATTGAAAGAAGACATTTTTTAATTACATTTTTGAAGCAAAAATCTGTTTCTGAAATCTCTATAAGCCACTTTGGATGGGAAATCTTAACCAGGTCTCCTTGCCGTTACGACTGGAAACTCATTCTATTAAAATGTACCAGTTGATTACATCATTTGCCGATCTAAATTGAAAGAAAGAAGAAAGTGAATTATGACTGTCGTTAAAGTCTCTCCCAGTTAATTATTATTCGCGCTGCCTCCCTCCAGTGTTTAGAGCCCATTTTCCCAGATGTTCTGAAGCTGCATTAGTCCATTGTGAAGAGCGCACGGATATCTTTGTAATTGTCAGCATATGAAACCAAGTATTATATATTGGGCTTACAGATCTTACTGGAAATCTAGCCGTGTGTTAACAATGCATGCTGCTGTTAATGCACGAACTGGCGCACAAATTCAGAGCTTGAAGAAATGCATGGTGAATTGTGAATCTCCAGGATTTACGCCAACCCACTTAAAAAAAAGCCTCAAACAAACAAGGTCTCATCGTCAACCGTAAGAACTTGGTGGATTTCCATTAGTGGTTGGCCAATAAACTCACTGCAAAAGGTTAGGGCTGGAACTTAATGGCGTAAGGAGCTTTTCAACCGTGCGATAATTGCTGCTGCAATCCCATTCAAACTCACAGACCCAGAATGGTGACAATTTAAGCAGCTCTGCCTCATTCCCGCAGCCAGTTATTGATTTTCAGAAGATCCTTCAAATAAAAGAGGTACCTGCCTGGGTCTGAGCTATGCCGGCATTTGTGTGGGGGGTGAGGAACATACATTATTCTAGTCCAATTCGGGGCGCCCCTCCCTCATCTCTTTTTCCGGTACATGGATTAAGCTCTGTTTCTCTCCTCAGATGCTGCCTAATCACTGAGTTCTTCCAGAATGTTTTGTTTTTATTTCCGATTTACACCATCCACATTATTTGGCTTTTTTGCAACAAGAGACGATTGCTGGGAACTAGCCCTCAACAAAGTTAATGTGGCCGACAGAAAGGAGTCAGGGAGTGGTGCCGAACATTTCAGCTGTATTATTGAGTCTTTGGGGGGAAACAATGTAGACATTCAAAGGATCTTCCATGGATTGGTCCCCACTCCAGCCCCATATCTTCAGGCAATGAAAACCAAATGGAGATGAGACACAGAGGGCAGTCAGATAGACTGGGGCTCAGGGACAGTCAGATAGACTGGGGCTCAGGGTCAGTCAGATAGACTGGGGTTCAGGGACAGTCAGATAGACTGGGGTTCAGAGACAGTCAGATAGACTGGGGTTCAGGGACAGTCAGATAGACTGGAGTTCAGGGACAGTTAGATAGACTGGGGTTCAGGGACAGTCAGATAGACTGGGGTTCATGGTGAGTCAGATAGACTGGGGTTCAGGGACAGTCAGATAGACTGGGGTTCAGGGACAGTCAGATAGACTGGGGTTCAGAGACAGTTAGATAGACTGGGGTTCAGGGAGAGTCAGATAGACTGGGGTTCAGGGACAGTCGGATAGACTGGAGTTCAGGGACAGTTAGATAGACTGGGGTTGAGAGACAGTCAGATAGACTGGGGTTCAGGGACAGTCAGATAGACTGGGGCTCAGGGACAGTCAGATAGACTGGGGTTCAGAGACAGTTAGATAGACTGGGGTTGAGAGACAGTCAGATAGACTGGGGTTGAGAGACAGTTAGATAGACTGGGGTTCAGGGAGAGTCAGTTAGACTGGGGTTCAGGGACAGTCGGATAGACTGGGGTTCAGGGACAGTCAGATAGACTGGGGTTCAGAGACAGTCAGATAGACTGGGGTTCAGGGACAGTCAGATAGACTGGGGTTCAGAGACAGTCAGATAGACTGGGGTTCATCGGGACAGTCAGATAGACTGGGGTTCAGGGACAGTCAGATAGACTGGGGTTCAGGGACAGTCAGAGAGACTGGGGTTTAGGGACAGTCAGATAGACTGGGGTTCAGGGAGAGTCAGATAAACTGGGGCTCAGAGATAGCCAGATAGACTGAGGTTCAGGGACATTCAGATAGACTGGGGTTAAGGGACAGTCAGATAGACTGGGGTTCAGGGACAGTCAGATAGACTGGGGTTCAGGGACAGTCAGATAGACTGGGGTTCAAGGACAGTTAGATAGACTGGGGTTCAGGGACAGTCAGATAGACTGGGGTTCAGGGACAGTCAGATAGACTGGGGTTCAGGGGCAGTCAGATAGACTGGGGCTCAGGGACAGTCAGATAGACAGGGGTTCAGGGACAGTCAGATAGACTGGGGTTCAGGGGCAGTCAGATAGACTGGGGTTCAGAGACAGTCAGATAGACTGGGGTTCATCGGGACAGTCAGATAGACTGGGGTTCAGAGACAGTCAGATAGACTGGGGTTCAGGGACAGTCAGATAGACTGGGGTTCAGGGACAGTCAGATAGACTGGGGTTCAGGGACAGTCAGATAGACTGGGGTTCATCGGGACAGTCAGATAGACTGGGGTTCAGAGACAGTCAGATAGACTGGGGTTCATCGGGACAGTCAGATAGACTGGGGTTCAGAGACAGTCAGATAGACTGGGGTTCAGGGACAGTCAGATAGACTGGGGTTCAGGGACAGTCAGATAGACTGGGGCTCAGGGACAGTCAGATAGACTGGGGTTCAGGGACAGTCAGATAGACTGGGGCTCAGAGACAGTCAGATAGACTGGGGTTCAGAGACAGTCAGATAGACTGGGGTTCAGAGACAGTCAGATAGACTGGGATTCAGGGACAGTCGGATAGACTGGGGTTCAGGGACAGTCAGATAGACTGGGGTTCAGGGACAGTCAGATAGACTGGGGTTCAGGGACAGTCAGATAGACTGGGGTTCAGGGACAGTCAGATAGACTGGGGTTCAGGGACAGTCAGATAGACTGGGGTTCAAGGACAGTTAGATAGACTGGGGTTCAGGGACAGTCAGATAGACTGGGGTTCAGGGACAGTCAGATAGACTGGGGTTCAGGGACAGTCAGATAGACTGGGGTTCAAGGACAGTTAGATAGACTGGGGTTCAGGGACAGTCAGATAGACTGGGGTTCAGGGGCAGTCAGATAGACTGGGGTTCAGGGGCAGTCAGATAGACTGGGGTTCAGAGACAGTCAGATAGACTGGGGTTCATCGGGACAGTCGGATAGACTGGGGTTCAGAGACAGTCAGATAGACTGGGATTCAGGGACAGTCGGATAGACTGGGGTTCAAATACAGCCAGATAGACTGGGGTTCAGGGACAGTCAGATAGACTGGGGTTCAGGGACAGTCAGATAGACTGGGGTTCAGGGACAGTCAGATGGACTGGGGTTCAGGGACAGTCAGATAGACTGGGCTCAGAGACAGTGAGATAGACTGGGGTTCAGCGACAGTCAGATGGACTGGAGTTCACCGGGAGAGTCAGATAGACTGGGGTTCAGGGACAGTTAGATGGACTGGGGTTCAGGGACAGTCAGATAGACTGGGGTTCAGGGACAGTCAGATAGACTGGTGTTCAGGGACAGTCAGATGGACTGGGGTTCAGGGACAGTCAGATAGACTGGGCTCAGAGACAGTGAGATAGACTGGGGTTCAGAGACAGTCAGATAGACTGGGATTCAGGGACAGTCGGATAGACTGGGGTTCAAATACAGCCAGATAGACTGGGGTTCAGGGACAGTCAGATAGACTGGGGTTCAGGGACAGTCAGATAGACTGGGGTTCAGGGACAGTCAGATGGACTGGGGTTCAGGGACAGTCAGATAGACTGGGGTTCAGGGACAGTCAGATAGACTGGGGTTCAGGGACAGTCAGATAGACTGGGCTCAGAGACAGTGAGATAGACTGGGGTTCAGGGACAGTCAGATGGACTGGAGTTCACCGGGAGAGTCAGATAGACTGGGGTTCAGGGACAGTCAGATGGACTGGGGTTCAGGGACAGTCAGATGGACTGGAGTTCACCGGGAGAGTCAGATAGACTGGGGTTCAGAGACAGTCAGATAGACTGGGGTTCATCGGGACAGTCAGATAGACTGGGGTTAAGGGACAGTCAGATAGACTGGGGTTCAGGGACAGTCAGATAGACTGGGGTTCAGAGACAGTCAAATAGACTGGGGTTCAGGGACAGTCAGATAGACTGGGATTCAGGGACAGTCAGATAGGCTGGGGTTAAGGGACAGTCAGATAGACTGGGGTTCAGGGACAGTCAGATAGACTGGGGTACAGAGACAGTCAGATAGACTGGGGTTCAGAGACAGTCAGATAGACTGGGGTTCAGAGACAGTCAAATAGACTGGGGTTCAGGGACAGTCAGATAGACTGGGGTTCACCGGGACAGTCAGATAGACTGGGGTTCAGAGACAGTCAGATAGACTGGGGTTCAGGGACAGTCAGATAGACTGGAGTTCATTGGGACAGTCAGATAGACTGGGGTTCAGGAATAGTCGGATAGATTGGGGTTCAGGGACAGTCAGATAGACTGGGGTTCAGGTACAGTCAGATAGACTGGGGTTCATTGGGACAGTCAGATAGACTGGGGTTCAGAGACAGTCAGATAGACTGGGGTTCAGGGACAGTCAGATAGACTGGGGTTCAGGGAGAGTCAGTTAGACTGGGGTTCAGGGACAGTCAGATAGACTGGGGTTCAGGGACAGTCGGATAGACTGGGGTTCAGGGACAGTCAGATAGACTGGGGTTCAGAGACAGTCAGATAGACTGGGCTCAGAGACAGTGAGATAGACTGGGGTTCAGGGGCAGTCAGATATACTGGGGTTCAGGGACAGTCAGATAGATTGGGGTTCAGGGACAGTCAGATAGACTGGGGTTCAGGGACAGTCAGATATACTGGGGTTCAGGGACAGTCAGATAGACTGGGGTTCAGAGACAGTCAGATAGACTGGGGTTCAGGGACAGTCAGATAGACTGGGGTTCAGAGACAGTCAGATAGACTGGGGCTCAGAGACAGTCAGATAGACTGGGGTTCAGGGACAGTCAGATAGATTGGGGTTCAGGGACAGTCAGATAGATTGTGGTTAAGGGACAGTCAGATAGACTGGGGTTCATTGGGACAGTCAGATAGACTGGGGTTCAGGGACAGTCTGATAGATTGGGGTTCAGGGACAGTCAGATAGATTGTGGTTAAGGGACAGTCAGATAGACTGGGGTTCATTGGGACAGTCGGATAGACTGGGGTTCAGAGACAGTCAGATAGACTGGGGTTCATTGGGACAGTCAGATAGACTGGGCTTTAGGGACAGTCAGATAGACTGGGGTTCAGGGACAGTCAGATAGACTGGATTTCAGGGAGAGTCAGTTAGACTGGGGTTCAGGGACAGTCAGATAGACTGGGGTTCAGGGACAGTCAGATAGACTGGGGTTCAGAGACAGTGAGATAGACTGGGGCTCAGAGACAGTGAGATAGACTGGGGTTCAGGGGCAGTCAGATAGACTGGGGTTCAGAGACAGTCAGATAGACTGGGGTTCAGGGACAGTCAGATAGACTGGGGTTCAAGGACAGTTAGATAGACTGGGGTTCAGGGACAGTCAGATAGACTGGGGCTCAGAGACAGTGAGATAGACTGGGGTTCAGGGACAGTCAGATAGACTGGGGTTCAGAGACAGTCAGATAGACTGTGGTTCAGGGAGAGTCAGTTAGACTGGGGTTCAGGGACAGTCAGATAGACTGGGGTTCAGAGACAGTCAGATAGACTGGGCTCAGAGACAGTGAGATAAACTGGGGTTCAGGGGCAGTCAGATAGACTGCGGTTCAGGGACAGTCAGATAGACTGGGGTTCAGGGACAGTCGGATAGACTGGGGTTCATTGGGACACTCAGATAGACTGGGGTTCAGGGACAGTCAGATAGACTGGGGTTCAGGGAGAGTCAGTTAGACTGGGGTTCAGGGACAGTCGGATAGACTGGGGTTCAGGGACAGTCAGATAGACTGGGGTTCAGAGACTGTCAGATAGATTGGGGTTCAGGGACAGTCAGATAGACTGGGGTTCAGGGACAGTCAGATAGACTGGGGTTCAGGGACAGTGAGATAGACTGGGGTTCAGAGACATTCAGATAGACTGGGGTTCACCGGGACAGTCAGATAGCCTGTGGTTCACCGGGACAGTCAGATAGACTGGGGTTCAGGGGCAGTCAGATAGACTGGGGTTCAGGGACAGTCAGATAGACTGGGGTTCAGGGACAGTCAGATAGCCTGTGGTTCACCGGGACAGTCAGATAGACTGGGGTTCAGAGACAGTCAGATAGCCTGTGGTTCACCGGGACAGTCAGATAGACTGGGGTTCAGAGACAGTCAGATAGCCTGTGGTTCACCGGGACAGTCAGATAGACTGGGGTTCAGGGACAGTCAGATAGACTGGGGTTCAGAGACAGTCGGATAGACTGGGGTTCAGGGACAGTCAGATAGCCTGTGGTTCACCGGGACAGTCAGATAGACTGGGGTTCAGAGACAGTCAGATAGCCTGTGGTTCACCGGGACAGTCAGATAGCCTGTGGTTCACCGGGACAGTCAGATAGCCTGTGGTTCACCGGGACAGTCAGATAGATTGGTATTTATAAGGACAGTCATATCCATTGTAGTTGGCCTATCACCCCAACCGGTCCACAGCAGACACTATCTGCCTGGCTCTACAATCAACACGCAAACTCCTCGACAGCAAGGACACCTCCGTGAGACTGCTGTTCATAGACTACAGTTTGCCTTCAACAGTATTAAGCCTACAAGACTAATAATCAAACTCTGCAACTTTTACGTGACCCCTCCCTGTGCAACTGGATCCTTGACTTCTTCACCAACAGACCTCAATCTGTCAGGATCGGCAACAGCACCTCCTCCATAATAGGCAACACCGGGGCCCCGCAAGGATGTGTGCTCAGTCCTCTACTGTACTCACTGTACACACACGACTGTATGGCAAGATTTAACTCCAACTCAATCTATAATTTTGCAGATGATACGACTGTGGTGGATCGTATTTCAAACAACGCGAGTCAGACTACAGAAGGGAGATAAATCACTTGGTTGCATGGTGTACCGAAAACAACCTCTCTCTAAATGTTGGAAAGACCAAGGAACTGATCATCGAATTCAGGAAGCGCAGCACGACACACACTCCCGTCTGCATCAATGGCTCCGAAGTGGAGATGGTCGATAGCTTTAAGTTCCTGCGGGTCACCATCACCAACAGTCTGTCCTGGTCCACTCACGTTGACGCAACAGACAAGAAAGCCCAACAACGTCTCTACTTCCTACGGAAGCTAAAGAAATTCGGCGTGTCTGCATTGACTCTCACAAACTTCTACAGATGTGCCATAGAGAGCATCCTATCCAGCTGCATCACAGCCTGGTATGGCAACTGCTCGGCCCAAGATCGCAAAAAAAACTGTAGAGTGTGGTGAACTCAGCCCAATGCATCAACAAGCTTGCCACCCCCACTTTGATTCTGTCTACACCTCCCACTGCCTCATAGTTTTGAACTCCTCTGTTAAACCTCCCTCCTCTGCTCTGAGGGTAAAAATAATCCCATCTCCTCTAATATTGCCTTGGAACTGAAGGTGCTCCTTCCCAGTCGCATTCTGGTAAATCTCCTCTGCACATTTGCCATCCTTCATGAAGTGCGGTTTCGTACATGTTGGGCCCAATGTTTTGTGAAGGCTGGGCATAACGTCCGTGTGTTTTGCAACCTTCCTCTAGTTATAAAGCTGAGAGTTCTGCATGGTTATTTAACAGCCTCATCAACTTGTCCTGGCACCTTCAAAGGCTTGTGTACATGAACCCCAGGCCGCCCTGTTCCTGCATCCACTTTAAAATTAGATTGGTAACAAACACTGAATGTTTATTCCTGGTAACACACACTTCCTTCAAAGCTGTGTGTGTGGGTGTTGCGTATTTTCTTGCTTGAAAGCTAAAGAACAAATAAGAGGAAACAGTTGAGAATGACAGCTCTCCGTGACTGATGATCAAGTGTTGGAGACTGGCACATCCTAAAGTCCGAGGCTACCTGCTAAAGGACGCACTCAGGCTGGGGATAACCACTGCCAAGGCGCAATAGGGGGAAGGACACCGCCTAAAGCCATCTCCCCATTGTACACTTGGGGAGCTTGGAAAATGCCAAACCCCCTCGAGCTGTATTTTGACGCAGGTTATTGTAAATAAAACCTGCAATTGTCAATGTAGTTGTGACATTATCATAAATGTAAGAACGGCAAGGGTTAATACAATGTCTAAATCAACCCTTAGAGGGCGCTAGATGTACAAATATGTCAGACATTGATGCTGAGCCCTGGGGGTGAGAGGTTGAGGAGAAAGTTAGAGAACAGACTGAAGAAAACATAGTGTGAGTGAGAGCAGATCATAGTTAATGTAACAGTGTAGAGATTAGTAGTAGATGAGTGTCGATCATATCATATCATATCAACTGTGAATTATACAGGAGTAAATGTCAAATCCAAATAAGTAGTGTGAATAAATTTATAGCTTTGTTAAATTTAAAGCTATTTGTGGTCTTTGTGAACACTACGCCAACCCTCTTAAAATTGGCACCACAAAGAACAGCACAGTAGCGAGGCACCACAGAGAGCAAAAGAGTTTTTTTTTAAATTTAGATTACCCAATTATTTTTTCCAATTAAGGGGCAATTTAGCGCGGCCAATCCACCTACTCTGCACATATTTTTGGGTTGTGGGGGCGGAACCCACGCAGACACGGGGAGAATGTGCAAACTCCACATGGACAGTGACCCAGAGCCAGGATCGAACCTGGGACCTCAGCGCCGTGAGGCAGCTGTGCTAACCACTAGGCCACTGTGCTGCCCGAGAGCCAAAGAGTTGAAAGGAACTTATCTGGTTTGCACTTTATGGGAAGTCAACTTTGAACTGTTATGTAGTGTACTTCTATAAACTTTAAGAATATTTCCGGGGCAGTAAAGCAGTCCAGAATGACAAAGATGTCACTGAACACGACACCCTCACATAATTGCCTTAATATTGATTTACCTTGAAGAGCTGGAGGGGACAAGGGTGGAGAGAACCCCAAAATGTATCATGGAGTTCACCTGACCCGCAACTTTTAGTAAAATGCGGTATGGGGAGCACACGGCCCACTCTACAGGTGTGGCACAGCAGAAATGGAAAAGTAATTTTAAAAGCAAAACAATGTTTATTCTATGAACTCAAGTTAACCTTTTTAAAACATACAGTGAACATCTCAGCAACCATTAATTCAAATACAACCCCCAAAGAATACAACACTAAGTAATCCTTTAAGCTTTCCTTTTAACTTCCATAAGACTTAAAACACCTTTCACCAGAAGCACATCAGGTTAAAGTCACTACTGTTATTAGTTTTAAATCACCAGGATCGATTTACAGTCTTTAGATTACAGAGAGAGATTTGTACACCTTCTGGCGGTGACTGCAGCTATCCAGCTCTGAAAATGAAACTGAAACACATCCTTCAGCAAACAGCCTAAAATGAAAGTAAAAAGCTGACAGACAGCCCAGCTCCACCCACTCTCTGACATCACTGCAGTAATAAACACCCATTACTTAAAGGTACTCTCACTACAGATATTTATATAGACACCCATTTATAAACACCCATTTCTTAAAGATACTTTCACATGACAGTGGGCAGCAAGTTACAGGAACACCCTGCATTGTTCTAGAACAGATGTTGATTGTAACATTAAGGACTAGTTGCAAACCCAGCACATGGCCAGACGACACGCCAATGCAACACTGACGCTAGACGCTACTTAAGAAATAATATATAATTGCCAATGCCGTACTGGGGAATTGAAGGAAGAGAAAAAGAGAGATTGTAAATTGAGTCTTTTAATAGACTTGCTATTCTCAGTTCCCAATTCTAATGATGTCAATTATATTTGACCACAATTTTCAGCCACAAGCTCATTTTGCCAATCCCAGAGCTAACATCAGTCACTGCCCCTTGTCAAACAGCACACATTTTAGGAACTGTTCCATTACTGAAGCAGGTAATTAGCTGACACCTGGTCACATGTTAAATCACCTTCTGAGGGTGTTTGCAATCAGAGAATGCGGTCCGGAATAAGGAGCTGAAATCCTGTAGAGCTTTTTTCCTTTCACATCTTTCTTATCATCACTGCAGCAGGAAATTAATTCAGACCAATTCGGAATGATCAAAACCCCCAGTTTTACTGTTAACAGTACAGACGTCCTGACCGATATTTATCGGCACAACCAACATCGTTGAGGCCAGATATCGTGATCATTCATCTCAGAGTTCCGACCACCGACCAGTCTCCATCCTCCACTACCCTCCTCTGCCTCTCTGAAATTGTTCCTTCCCTGCGCAATTTCTCCTTTAACTTGTCTCATTTCCTCCAAATAATAAGTATTTATATGGATGCCGCCATGGGACCTTGTCAAGCCTGTCTTTGTGTGGAGAATGTGGAACAATCCTGGTTCAAATACGCAGATCCCCTTCCTTCCCAACACATTGACGATCGATACATGAGAAAGCATTAGCATAGAAAGCATCCTATCTGGCTGCATCACAGCCTGGTATGGCAACTGCTCGGCCCAGGGCCGCAAGAAACTTCAGAGAGTCGTGAACACCGCCCAGTCCATCACACGAACCTGCCTCCCATCCATTGGCTCCATCTACGCCTCCCGCTGCCGGGGGAAAGCGGGCAGCATAATCAAAGACCCCTCCCACCCGGCTTACTCACTCTTCCAACTTCTTAGGGGCTGGTTTAGCTCACTGGGCTAAATCGCTGGCTTTTAAAGCAGACCAAGCAGGCCAGCAGCGCGGTTCAATTCCCGTACCAGCCTCCCCGAACAGGCGGCGGAGTGTGGCGACTAGGGGCTTTTCACAGTAACTTGATTGAAGCCGACTCGTGACAATAAGCGATTTTCATTTAATTTCATTTCATTTTCTTCCATCGGGCAGGAGATACAGAACTGACTCAAAAACTTCTTCCCCACTGTTACAAGACTCCTAAACGACCCTCTTATGGACTGACCTCATTAACACCCCTGTCTGCATCACCCGATGCTGGTGTTTATGGAGTTACATTGTGTACCTTGTGTTGCCCTATTATGTATTTTCTTTTATTTTATTTTCATGTATTTGTGTGTTGAGCTGCTCGCAGAAAAATACTTTTCACTGTACCTCGGTACATGTGACAATAAACAAAATCCAAATCTATTCCATTGCAGCTCTTTTTTTTTTCTTTTTAAATTTAGAGTACCCAATTCATTTTTTCCAATTAAGGGGCAGTTTAGCGTGGCCAATCCACCTAGCCTGCACACCTTTTGGGTTGTGGGGAGGAGACCCACGCCGACACGGGGAGAATATGGAAACTCCACACGGACAGTGACCCAGAGCCGGGATCGAACCTGGGACCTCAGCGCCGTAAGGCTGCAGGGCTAACCCACGGGGCAGCACGGTAGCATGGTGGTTAGCATAAATGCTTCACAACTCCAGGGTCCCAGGTTCGGTTCCCGGCTGGGTCACTGTCTGTGCGGAGTCCGCACGTCCTCCCCGTGTGTGCGTGGGTTTCCTCCGGGTGCTCCGGTTTCCTCCCACAGTCCAAAGATGTGTGGGTTAGGTGGATTGGCCATGATAAATTGCCCGTAGTGTCCTAAAAAGTAAGGTGGGGGGGGGTTGTTGGGATACGTGGGTTTGAGTGGGGTGATCATTGCTCGGCACAACATCGAGGGCCGAAGGGCCTGTTCTGTGCTGTACTGTTCTATATCTATATCACTGCACCACCGTGCTGCCCTCCATTGCAGCTCTGAGGGGGGGTCACGTAATGTGAGTGCTGGAGTAGTTGCGTTTTTACGAGCTCTGCTCATCTTGTAATCCTGTATTTCATCCTGGTGCAGTCAGATAGACTGGGGTTCAGGGACAGTCAGATAGATTGGGGTTAAGGGACAGTCGGATAGACTGGGGTTCAGGGACAGTCAGATAGACTGGGGTTCAGGGACAGTCAGATAGACTGGGGCTCAGGGACAGTCAGATAGACTGGGTTTCAGGGACAGTCAGATAGACTGGGGTTCAGAGACAGTCAGATACACTGGGGTTCAGGGACAGTCAGATAGACTGGGATTCAGGGACAGTCGGATAGACTGGGGTTCAGGGACAGTCAGATAGACTGGGGTTCAGGGACAGTCAGATAGACTGGGGTTCAGGGACAGTCAGATAGACTGGGGTTCAGGGACAGTCAGATAGACTGGGGTTCAGGGACATTCAGATAGACTGGGGTTCAGGGACAGTCAGATAGACTGGGGCTCAGGGACAGTCAGATAGACTGGGGTTCAGGGACAGTCAGATAGACTGGGGTTCAGGGACAGTCAGATAGACTGGGGTTCAGGGACAGTCAGATAGACTGGGGTTCAGGGACAGTCAGATAGACTGGGGTTCAGGGACATTCAGATAGACTGGGGTTCAGGGACAGTCAGATAGACTGGGGTTCAGGGACAGTCGGATAGACTGGGGCTCTGAGACAGTCAGATAGACTGGGGTTAAGGGACAGTCAGATAGACTGGGGCTCAGGGACACTCAGATAGACTGGGGTTCAGGGACAGTCAGATAGATTTTCTGGCGCGCGTTTCACATTTGCCTATTCTTGGGCTATGTGGCTTGCAATATGTTACTGGAGGTCCCTGATTGGTGTTTAGCAAATAAGAGCTGAGATTAAAGTGTAAAAATCCTCGCTTGACCATGGCGGTGGGAGTGAGCTGGGTGGGGCTCCGCTTGCAGTGGCATTGTTGCTGGTGAGCGGACGTTCACCCCGACAGTGACGCGTGCATCCCAATGTTGGCAGCCATTGGGAATGCCGTTCTGGGTGAAGATCTTGGCTCTGCGATGCAGGTCATTAGAGGTCACTTTGAAGGCTTGCCGGGTATCCTTGGGAGAGCGGCCAAGGTGCTTGAAAGAGTTCTTGCAGTCGAACGGTCACTTTCCCCCCGGTAAGGGCTCTTCGTGTTGCCGAGGTCCTGGAGTATGGTGCGTCATCTAACCTGAGAGGCTTGGGAGGGAGGGGCTGGGAAAGGTGTGCCCGTGAGCCCAGTCCCTGGCGAGAAGTGAGAAACGGGTTCGCAGCTGAGTTTGAAAATTGATTTGTAGGCTGGGCCCATCGGAGCACAGATACTCCTGTCACTGCTCCTTTATCATCTCATCTTGATACTTGTCGTGAAGGGTTGGAGGTGGCCGGGGATGAGACACCTTCTTGTTTGATCGAGTTGCTTCATTAGTGGATGCTTGGCATGTGCTAAGGAAACATGGAACCAGGATTGGATCCTCAGCCCCGGTTATCCCACTGTCTATTTTAGGTAATTTAGTGCTCTCTTGCTTGTCTTTTACCTTCTTGGAGGACCCTGAAGGTCTGATCATAATCCGAACATGGTGCTGCTCGTGCTCTCTGTACAAACGTGGGGCTTGATGTTGGTTCTGTGCGAGGCCTGAGATTGGGTTTAAGTTGCATTGTGTGGTATATTCGTAATTCGGCTCAAGACGGGGCAGCACGGTGGCGCAGTGGGGTGGCACTGCGGCCTCACGGCGCCGAGGTCCCAGGTTCGAATCCCGGCCCTGGGTCGCTGTCCGTGTGGAGTTTGCACATTCTCCCCGTGTCTGCGTGAGTTTTGCCCCCACAACCCAAAAATGTGCAGATTAGGTGGATTGGCCTCGCTAAATTGCCCCTTAATTGGAAATAAATGAATAAATAACCTTTATTACTGTCACAAGTAAGCTTACATTAACACTGCAATAAAGTTACTGTGAAAATCCCCCAGTCGCCACATTCCGGCACCTGTACGGATACATTGAGGCGGCACGGTTGCACAGTGGTTATCACTGTTGCTTTCCAGCGCCAGGGTCCCAGGTTCGATTCCAGGCTTGGGTCACTGTCTGTGTGGAGTCTGCATGTTCTCCTCGTGTCTGCGTGGGTTTCCTCCGGGTGCTCCGGTTTCCTCCCACAAGTCCCGAAAGACGTGCTTGTTGGGTGAATTGGACATTCTGAATTCTCCCTCTGTGCACCCGGACAGGTGCCGGAATGTGGCGACTCGGAGATGTTCACAGTAACTTCATTGCAGTGTTAATGTAAGCCTACTTGTGACAATAGGTTATCATTATTATTAATATCCCACATGCGACTCACAGGGCAGGAATGATTATCTTTCCCGTGGTTTTCGCGGAGTACGAGACCCCCGCTGAGTGGCGCGGGAATCTATTCAGCTTTCTACAAAAGGTCGGCTGTCAAGGCATGGACCAGAAAGAGACTCATTAGGAATCTACTGGGAATCAAAGTTCTTTTTTGTACTCGGTGTGGACTCCCCGTATCCTCATTCAAGCCCCGGACCCTCAGAGTAACAATTCAAAACCTGCCTCAAACCCATTTACTTCAGGGTTGCTCATCAGTTGCTCAACCGCACGCCTCCATCTTCTCCAGTCAAAATTTAATTCCCAAAGCCGAATCTACATTCGAAAACATACCAATTCTGAACGAAATATTCGCCGCACAGTTGCAAAATCTCCACCGCAACAAAAATCTGCAACTAAGTAAAATTGGGATATTATGCAAATTTCTGTCAAATGCAATAAAACCCCAAAAGCAGACACATTTTGATGCTTCAGAAATCTTTGTCAGCACTGTCCATAAATAATCCAAACTGCATTTACAAAACGGGCCGATGCTTATTGAAAAGTACCGTTGCAATTAGCGCTCTGTATTGTTTCAGTCAAAGACAATTAGTTTTGTACAATACAATTGGTTTCTGCAAACAGGCTTAATTTGTTTCCTGGTATCTTCCATTAGCTAGCACAATCACCAGTTTAATTACTGCCTCAGCTTCTCTCCATTTGATTAAAACACGGAATTAGCAAGGTTTGAATTAATTTAACTTTACATAATGTTCAATATTTCAGTGCGGTTCTTCAAGAATGCAGCGAAAATACAACGGGCGGAATTCTCTGTTCCAGCGGCTAAGTGCTGGCGCCAACGGAGAATCTGCGGGTATTTCACGACAGGAACATCGCGCAGACCCCTCACCGATTCTATTACCGGTGAGGGGCTAGCACCAGCGGTGCGTAAAACTCCCGCGGTTCGCGCAGAAAACGGCCGGAGAATATTCAGGTCCAGACCACGCATGCGCAGGGCTGACGATCTGCACCGGTCACCCCAGGGAACATGGCCCTGACCGTGCACGAACCCTGACCCGCCCACCCCGACCGCCGGGTTCCCGACTGCTGGGACCACAAGTCCCAAAAGACATGCTGTTCGGTGAATTGGACGTTCTGAATTCTCCCTCGGTGTACCCGAACAGGCGCCGGAATGTGGCGACTAAGGGCTTTTCACAGTGACTTCATTGCAATGTTAATGTAAGCCTACTTGTGACAATAATAACAATTATTTTTAAAAACATAGCTGTGTTCCCATTGATCTGCTGCCCTTGTCCTTCTAGATGAAATGAAATTAAAATGAAAATCGCTTATTGTCACGAGTAGGCTTCAATGAAGTTACTGTGAAAAGCCCCTAGTCGCCACATTCCGGCGCCTGTTCGGGGAGGCTGGTACGGGAAGATGATAGATGGTAGATGATAGAGTTTGTGAGTTTGGAAGGTGCTGTTGAAGGTATCTTGACAAGTTACTGCAGTTCATCTTGTAGTTGCATATTGTTGTCGCTATGCACCAGTGGTGGAGGGAATGGTTGTTAAAGTGGTGGATGGGGTGCCAATCAGGCAGGCTGCTTTGTCCTGAATGGTGATGAGCTTCTTGACTGTTGTTGGAGCTGCAATCATCCAGCCAAGTGAAAACCATTCCCTCATACTCGTGACTGGTACCTTGTAGAAGGTCGACAGGCTCTCGGGAGTCAGGAGGTGAGTTACACTCACCAGCCTCTGGCCTACTCTTGTGGCTATTAATACCACAGAATCATAGACTTGCTATTGCGCAAGAGACAGCCATTCAGCCTATCATGTCGTGCTGGTGCTCCTAAAGAGCTATTCACATACATCCACTCCCCATCCTCTCCCCATACCCCTGCATATTCCTCCCTTTCAGACATTTTGAAAATTCAGAAAATGTACGAAATGGCACAGGAGACAACTCTGCCCGTCATGTCTGTGCTGGCTGTTAATCGAATCACTTTAATTCTTGTCACGGACCTCTCTGCTCAGGTAAATCGGCCTCCCCCATCTACTCTATCCAGGCCCCTCACAATTTTGTACATGTTAATAAAATCTCCCTTGAGCCTCCTGTGTTCCAAGGAGAACAACCCTCTCTCCCTGCATACACTAAAGCTGTGGAATGACCATATTCGTGAACATGCTTTCCACGTAACTTTCAACCGTATGGATACATACAGCGACGCCAACTGCTCAAGTTCCTCAACCTAGAGCTCAAGCTGCTGCAACTGATGGCAGTTCTTGCATACATGGTTATCCTGGCCACAAGAAGTATCCTGAAGTTCCCACATCATACAGGATGCGCATCCTCAAGGTTTGAACAGCCCTACCATTTCCCTATTTATTAACTGATGACCTGGTGACTGCAGATAAACATTCACTAATGATTAAAAAAAACTTCCCAATACTAATAAAGCTTTACCAATAAAAATTATTACTTTGATAAACCTTACTAAAACTAATTACAATACTGACACTTAGTACACCTTACAAGTAATAACACACCTTAAGAATAAAAGATAAAACTCACTTCTATTCACTTGTTACAAAAAGTTAATGTTTTGAACAATTTTTACACTCCCTGTTGTTTAGACTCAGTCTCTAAGCAGCAATATTCACCAGCCGATTTCCGGCGATGGCAGGCGGGAGGCAGCCGCACATTGCAGGGCTCCCGCTCAGGAATAGGAATTTCAGAGATTTAATGCCCGGTCCCAGGGGCAACGGAGGCTGGAAAGGCTGTCGGAAGACACAGAGAGGAGAAATGTCCAAGTTTGGGAGAAAAACAGCTGTGGAAAAGGGGGTTAATGAAAGTCCGCCGGTGAGTGGAAAGGTCAGCGCAGTTACTGTGAGGAAAGCGGAAGCTGGAGCACCAGGAGAGGCCGCATCGCTCACAGCGGAAGGAATGACCAAGGTGATGGCCGTGGAACTTGAAAAACAGTTCAAAAAACACATGGAAGTGATGAAGAAGGAGATGGGGGCGGTATTGAAAGTGCTGGTGGAGGAGGCAATTGCCCCGGTGGTATAGCGGAGGTATCAATCGCAGCGGCGGAGGTGCGGGAGCAAGGCGAGACACTGAAGGAAGTGGAAGAGGAATTATCGCAGCACAGTGATCAACTCACCTCGATGGGGAAGGAGTTACAAAGGGTGATAGGGACCGACAAGGATCTGCGAGCCAAAATGGAAGACCTGGAAAACAGATCCAGGCGACAGAATCTGAGGATCGTGGGTCTGCCCGAAGGGGTGGAAGACCCGAGGCCGACGGAGTATTTTGCCACGATGTTGGCGAAGCTATTGTGGGAGGGATGATCCCTCCTGATATGAACTGGATCGGGCTCATCAGTCGTGGAGACCTATACCAAAGGCGAGTGAGCCGCCAAGAGTAGTAACTCTGTGTTTCTGTAGGTATAGCGTGAAGGAGACAGTCCCGTGCTGGGCAAAGCAGAAGCGGGTGGTGCAGTGGGCTGGAGCTGGTATACCATATACCAGGACTTTACGGTGGAGCTTTACGGTGTGGGTGTGTGTGTAGCAGGTGAGGGAGGGGCAAGTTAAAGTGGGGGATTAAGAATGAGATAACAGTTAACCAGTTGTATTTGCTGATTATTTCATGATAGTTCTTGTTATAAATAAAAAGTAATTGTGTTTAAACTTACAAACCTGATGACTGTAATTGTTGGGCAGCCAACGGCCAAAAACGTTGGCTATTTTTCTAAGAATTATTGGTTGATTCACTTGTTTTGTGCCTCTGGGTCAAGAGGGGGCTGGAATTGACCACACACTAGCCCAGGGGGTCGTAACAATGTTTATTGATTTCACCTGATGAATAATATACAGATGTCAAAATCTGCAAAGGGCACTCAGTAAGCAACTCAATGTCTCATTACGGATGAGTTCTAACTGGTGCCATTGTTACGTTCTATCAGCAGTTATTGGCTTGGGTGAGCTCATAAACCATCATATACGCGGTAAAGGAAATAATGACGTTTTTATTGATAGCCATCAGTTGGCATTTGTTCCTGCATTTTATGCAGCGAGTCTGCTTTGAGACTGGCATTTTTAGGTTCTTTGTCTTGGAAATAGGAACCGGCGAAGACGATTCAGCCCCTCTAGCCCATTTTGCCATTCAGTTAGATCGTGGCAAATCTTTATCTCAACTTCATTCTCCTTCCTGCCTTTGCTTATTATTCCTTGATTTCCTGAATGAAATGAAATCCATCAGTCTCAATATTGAAAGCTCCACTTTATGCACAGGCTTTGAGGGAAAACTGTTGCAGATTTCTGTTGCATTATGTCTTTGAGGATTTCAACACAACTAAAAAGCAAGGGAGGAATTCTCCGCTGTCGTCTGCACCGGATGTTATGGTGGGCAGGAGCGGAGAATCTAAAGGATTGAATTCTCCGCCTCATGCCGCTGGTTACCGATGAGGCTGTTAATCCGGATTCATGAAGAAAGGCGCCGATCTGTTTCCGATGTTCTGCTCCCCCCCCCCCCCCCCCCCCCCCCCCCCCCCCACAACCCCCAGTGTTGGGGTGCAGGTTAACCGTGTGCCAGTGGGAGGGTGCAAAAATAAAATTGTCATTAAGACCCATCTGCATCCACTTAACGGGCCGGCGCCATATTCTCTGGGCCCCCGTGATTCTCCGGTCCTCTGGGCCAGGAGTCACGTGGACGAGAATCACTACTGGTGCTGACAAGCGTGGCCCTGACACGATGAACCTCACAGTGGGCCAAGGGGATAACTCTTTAAGGTCATTGTCCCTGGAATCGATCCCAGGGCCTTCATACCACCCCCCCCCATCCCCCACCCCACCCCCGCACACACGATGCAAGACCGTTGGCGAGGTCCCGAGGCTGGCCACCCCTCCCCTCCCCGCATTGCTATTCAGCCCCCACCCCCAGATTTTCTGCGCTCCCCCAATACGGGGGGGGGGGGGGGGGGGGTGACGAACCCACTCCACGAGTCTCCCTAAATAAAGAGACCAACAGACACCGGAGTGTGGCGACAAGGGGATATTTACAGTAACGTCATTGCAGTATTAATGTAAGCCTACTTGTGACAATAATAACGATTGTTATCACCCCCTCTTCAGAGACCCTCAGAAGAGTGACACCTGTCTGGAAGCCCCCATGAAGCGAGACCCCTGCCTGAAAGCTAGAGAGAAGTCAGTCCAGACAGAGGCAACACTCACCTGGGCAATGCACCTGCTGGTTAAGAGACACAGGAAGCAGCACCTGTCAATTCCTGGAAAGAGAAACCCAGTCAGCTGGGTTTAAACCCTCTCAGATCTTTGATCTGCAAACCTTTCATTCATTTCTCTTCGATATTGATTTTACTAGGGAGTGATTGACAGTTCCTGGACCACTTCAAACAGAGTTAAGTGCGGTCAGTTTCTCGCTGACCACTTCAAAGTTACTCAACCGTGAGGTTAGATGAATGGAACAATGCTGACAGCTGGGGCTGTATGGAATCTGTCAATCACAGCCTAGTGATGTGGCACCTTATCAAATTCCTGCTGGAATGTCGGCAGAACAGGTTGTCACGTCATCACCCGTGACACTGAAAGATGGCCAGGCCCAGACCCTCCAAATCTAAGTACAGTACATCCACTGGTTTCCCTTTATCCTCAGAATGTGTGACTCCTTCAAATAACTCCAATAAATTGGTGAAACATGATTTCCCTTTCACAAAATCATGATGACTCTGCCTGATTGCTTTGAAGTGTTCCAAGTGCCCGACTGTAACATCTTTAACAGTGGCTACAATCATTTTCTCTCTGACAGGTGCTCAGCTAACTCGATGATAGTTTCCTGCTTTCTATCTCACTCCCTTTTTGAAGAAAGGAGTTACATTTGCTATGGTCCAATCTAATGGAATCTACCCAGAATCGAGGCAATTTGGGGTCATTAAAACCAGTCTGTCTACCATCTCATTAGCCACCTCTGTCAGGGCTTTAGGGAAAAGTCCGTCTGCACCCGGGAATTTGCCACCCACTGACCCAACAATTTGCTCACTGCCTCTTCCCTGGTAATTGTCATTTTACTGCATTCCTCCCTCTCTTCCATTGTCTGATTTAGAGCTATGTCTGGGAGGTTATATTATTTTGTAAAATTATTTGCATTGCCACCATTCCCCCCCCCCCCCCCCCCCCCAATGTCAGAACCTCAAAGGCTGAGTCTGCCTGGTACATTGACGAGTCTCTCTGATCTTGTTTGAATATTCTCTGTTGAGGGTGTTGAGGGTCCTGGATTCGAGTGCCATTTCTCAGGGTGTTTGCAATGGGATCTGTCTCATCACTCCCAGCATGGCACGACTGGAATAATTGTTTCCTTGCAGCAACTAAGGATATCAGGGCCTCTCTGTTTCTTTGGGCAGCACGGTGGCACAGTGGTTAGCACTGCTGCCTCGCACTGCCAGGGACCCGGGTACAATTCCGGCCTCTGGTGACTGTGTGGAGTCTGTACTTTCTCCCCGTGTCTGGTTGGGTTTCCTCCGGGTGCTCCGGTTTCCTCCCACTGTCCAAAGATGTGCAGGTTAGGTGGATTGGCCACGCGAAATTGCCCCTTAAAAACAGCTTCTTCCCCGCTGTTACCAGACACCTAAATGACCCTCTTATGGACTGACCTGGTTAACACTACACCCCTGTATGCTTCACTCGATGCCGGTGTCATTGTGTACCTTGTGTTGCCTTATTATGTATCTTCTTTTATTTTATTTTATTTTCACGTACTTAATGATCTGTTTGAGCTGCTCGCAGAAAAATACTTTTCACTGTACCTCGGTACACGTGACAATAAACAAATCCAAATCCAATCCAAGGTCGGGTGGGGTTACTGGGTTACGGGGATAGGGTGGAGGCGTGGACTTAAGTAGGGTGCTCTTTCCAAGGGCCGGTGCAGGCTCGATGGGCTGAATGTCCTCCTTCTGCACTGTAGGGATTCTATGATTCTATGAACCCTGAGTGACGCTTTTACAAGGTATGATCACAGCTGCTGTGTTTGCTCAGTCACTGTACCTTCCACCTGATGGTCTGTTTTCCGTACCTTGTACCGAGGTTCTAATGTGGGTAGGTTTCTCATTCTATGCCAGTGATTATATCAGCTGGGTGGTTCTCTTTGTGCGTTTCCTCAGGGCACCTTGCTCAGTCATGATCTTGTAATGGTGATGAGTTTATGTTGCATTGGAGAAGATGGGGCCTCTAACTTTTGCCCATCAGTAGTTCTGCTAGTGGAAGGCCCTTACTTCATGACATCTCCCTGTATTTAATACGACTACATTTGGGGTGGCAGAGGAGTGTGGGCGAGGACCAGCAAACCACGCACATATGTTCTGGGGGTGTGAAAAGCTAGATTGATACTGGGCGGGAGTACTCAGGATACGAGCAGAGACTGTAATAATAATAATAATCACTTATTGTCACAAGTAGGCTTCAAAAGAAGTTACTGTGAAAAGACCCTAGTCGCCACATGCCAGCTCCTGTTCGGGGAGGCCGGTACGAGAATTGCACCCGCGCTGCTGGCCTCGTTCTGTGTTACACGCCAGCCATTTGGCCCACTGTGCTAAACCAGCCCCTAACCAGCCCCTAAGATTGTGAAGGTAGAGGCTGGGCCAGACCTACGGTGGCGATTTCTGGGCTATCGGAAATGCCGGAACAGATGGAGGTGAGGAAGGCCAACATCCTGGCCTTCGCCTCTCTGGGTGGCTGGCGAAGGTTATTGCTGGAATGGCGGTCGACAGCACGTGGCAGCCTGGCCAGGGGGCCTGTACGACTTCCAGGTGTTCAGCGGAGGGCTTTCAGGCACGGTGGGGATTGTTTGTGACGATGTTCGAGGAACTTCCCGTCGTGGGAGGGGTGGGGAGGAAGGGGGTGAAACGGGGGGGAACCTGTACAGATGGTAAAGCTGTGAGTTGGGGAGAGTGTTCCCCAGATTATTTATTTTTTGTAATTTTTTAATATGTTTGGAATGAAATACATAATTTAAAAATCGATCCCTCCCACACGGCCTAAACCGGGCAGAACAGACCTTTCCCCGAGATCTAGGGCAGCACGGTAGCATTGTGGATAGCACGATTGCTTCACAGCTCCAGGGTCCCAGGTTCGATTCCCGGCTTGGGTCACTGTCTGTGCGAAGTCTGCACGTTCTCCCCGTGTCTGCGTGGGTTTCCTCCGGGTGCTCCGGTTTCCTCCCACAGTCCAAAGATGTGCAGGTTAGGTGGATTGGCCACGCTAAATTGCCCTTAGTGTCCAAAATTGCCTTAGTGTTGGGTGGGGTTACTGAGTTATGGGGATAGGGTGGATGTGTGGGCTTGGGTCGGGTGCTCTTTCCAAGAGCCAGTGCAGACTCGATGGGCGTAATGGCCTCCTTCTGCACTGTAAATTCAATGAAAATGTTCCTCATCTCTACGTGGGAACAGGATTTCCCTCCACAGCAAAATGAATGCCAATGTAATTTTAGATTATGAATCGGTGGGCCCCGATCGCGGGCCAGACTACCGTGGGGTCGGAGAATCCCGCTGCTTATGTTGTTATGACATGGGTTCAAATCCTACCACAAAATTAACAATATAGAGCTAGGATCAATAATGGTAGCCCTGATGTGGAGATGCCGGCGTTGGGCTGGGGTTGTGTTGCCAATCGGCACTGGAGACGTCAATAATGTTGCTCTTTTTAATGAGTGGAATACTACCCCAGCAGCGTCACAAACAATGTTGCCAAATTAACCAGATATGGCAGTTATTAATGATAATATTGCTTTTCAGAGTCGGCAGGTATCCAATGATACCACCACAAGGTCTTACCGGATATCGATCAAAGACCAAACAACCAGTTAGTTAGTTCAAGTTCAAAGATAGTTTATTTACACACAGGAATTACTTCGACATGCAACACAAAACACTACAAGTTAAACTACACCTAACAACTACAATAACCTATACTTAACTTCAGGGCAACCGGCTCTTTGCAGATGAACAAGGCCTTTGTTCGGATCTTGCGTGGCTGGGTTGGAAAAGTGGCTTCGTTTCTGCTGGGCTCATTCGTCTGGTAGCGATCCTTTGTCTCGAACTTGTCTTCTGGTCGGAATGCTACACTTGGTTTTCGGCGTAAGCCGGGGCCACGAGAGACTGAACACATGGCCATGTCTCTTTTTATCCCTCTGGGATTGTGCACTCTTTGGGGCGGTCCTTAGCTTTGGACCCAATAATTCGGCCGGCTTCGATCACTGCCTTCGATATTGGCCAATAAAGGGGTGGGTGCCTTGATGGCTGGACGTGTCCTGAGCGGTCATTGACCTTGGCTGTTTGGGGTTTCTCAGTAAAGGGAGTGGCGCCGGTTAGTCTGCATCTGTATCGGTTACCTGAGTACAGTCCTTTTGTTCTGGGGAAATGGGCCATTAGAATGCAAACGAGCAGGGGTTTCGATCGCGTCTAGCTATCTGGGTTGCAAATACACACACAAGCTCTGAGTCTGTCTGAGACCTGGGTTGGCCATAATTCCCATGGTCCATTGCAGGTGGCCATCTGAGATGGCTACAGTAGGCACAGTAAGAAGTCTTACACCGCTAGGTTATAATAATAATAATAATCTTTATTGTCACAAGTAGGCTTACAGTAACACCGCAATGAAGTTACTGTGAAAAGCCCCTAGTCGCCACATTCTGGAGCCTGTTCGGTTACACAGAGGGAGAATTCAGAATATCAAAATTACCTAACAGAACGTCTTTCGGGACTTAAATTTCTGCAGCCAGAGGGTGTTGAATCTATGGAAGCCTTTGCCGCAGAAGGCTATAGAGGCCAAATCACTGAGTGTCTTTAAGATGGAGTTGAATAGGTTCTTGTTTAATAAGGGGATCAGGGGCAGCACGGTGGCCTAGTAGTTAGCACAAGCGCTGAGGTCCCAGGTTCGATCCCGGCTCTGGGTCACTGTCCGTGTGGAGTTTGCACATTCTCCCCGTGTCTGCGTGGATTTCGCCCCCACAACCCAAAAATGTGCAGAGTAGGTGGATTGGCCAAGCTAAATTGCCCCTTAATTGGAAAAAATAATTGGGTAATCTAAATTTATTTTAAAAAAATAAGGGGATCAGGGGTTATGGGGAGAAGGCAGGAGAATTGGGATGAGAAAATATCAGCCATGACTGAATCATAGAATTTACAGTGCAGAAGGAGGCCATTCGGCCCATCGAGTCTGCACCAGCTCTTGGAAAGAGCACCCCACTTAAGCTCACGCCGCCACCCTATCCCCGTAACCCCACTCAACCCAACCTTTTTTGACACTAAGGGCAATTTAGCATGGCCAATCCACCGAACCTTCACGTCTTTGGACTGTGGGAGGAAACCGGAGCACCCGGAGGAAACCCACGCAGACACAGGGGAGAATGTGCAGACTCCTCACAGTCAGTGACCCAAGCCGGGAATCGAAACTGGGACCCTGGAGCTGTGAAGCAACTGTGCTAACCACTGTGCTACCGTGCTGTCCTCAATGGTGGAGCAGACTCGATGGGCCGAGTGGCCTAATTCTGCTCCTATGTCTTATGGCCTTATGAAATAATTGAGCCACAGATGACACTTAACAGCATTGCACTGGGGAAATGTATGTGTGGGACTGAGGGGGAAGAACAGAAAGGTGACGGGGAGTTGCTTGGGCAAGTTTTACTACTTGTCGTACCTGACCCGGGAATGTTAATCTTTACATTAGAAGTGGAAAATTGTCTCTCTTACAACTCTGAAGTCTCACCTTGAATAAACAAAAACATGCTATGCACATTTAGAAATGAAATTCTAACTCTACCTCATTTGAAATTGAAATGCGTGTTTTTTTTTAAATCCCTGAATACTGATGTTCTTTTAATATTAATGATGCTCGTAGCCTGATCTTGACTAGTGTTTGTGAAAACATTCAGAACCATTATTTATCGGTATTCAGGACCCGCTTTATTTATTTGCATTTGTGCTTGCTCCTGCGCTCAGTATGTAAATTCTTGCAAAATGAAATGTTGTTTCCCCAGTGCCAGTGATATTAACAATTTGAGATTCTCAATGAGATGCAAGTGGCATTTGTAGTAGCAACAAGGATTCATTGACTCCACCAATGGAGTGTGAAACTGGCGCTTGTACCCAGTGCAAAGAATGGATCAAAATGCATCAAAAATAATTATAAGGTTCTCTGAGGATGTTTATTGAATTTGCCTTCAGTGTCACACGGTATGTTGACAGAATCCAATTATCTGGGGCGGGGGGTGGGGGGAGAAGGCAGAATATTGAGATAATTGAACATTTCTAACAGGTTGCAGCTGGCCAATAGCAGAGACGCGTTTGCTAACCCATAACTTGCTGCCTCCCAGTTCAGTGAATTCCTTGGCACATCTCATAAGGGAGATGAATGAGGTTGGAAGGAGCCTCTCCTAGTTCCCATTACACTTCTGACTTGTTTATTTATTTCAGCACATCTACGTGGGGTGCGTTCATTTGTAACAAAAACATTTTAAATCTGATTTGATTTAGATTTATTGTCACGTGTGCAGCAGGGTGGCGCAGTGGGTTAGCCCTGCGGCCTCACGTCCCAGGTTCGATCCCGGCTCCGGGTCACTGTCCGTGTGGAGTTTGCACATTCTCCCCGTGTTTGCCTGGGTTTCCCCCCCACAACCCAAAAGATGTGCAAGCCAGGTGGATTGAACACGCTAAATTGCCCCTTAATTGGAAAAATTAATTGGTTACTCTAAATTTTTTTTTTTTAAAGATTTAGTGTCACGTGAACCGAGGTACAGTGAGAAGCATTGTTCTGCGTACAGTCCAGACAGATCGTTCCATACATGGAAGGACATGCGATAAATACACAATGTAAGTACATAGACACAGGCAGTGGGTGAAGGATACTGAGTGTAGTACTACTCAGTAGAGAAGATGTGTGAAGAGATCAGCTCAGTCCATACGAGGGTCGTTCAGGAGTCTGGTAACAGTGGGGCAGAAGCTGTTTTTGAATCTATTAGTGTGTGTTCTCAGATTTTTGTATCTCCTGCCTGTCATGATATGCAGACACACACAGAATGATTTACAGACAGGCAGCTGATGGATACAGAATACAGGACATGACCAATAAGCGGGCAGGACACTCAGGGGTGGGATTTGACTATAAAAGACACGAGGCACTCACACTCTGACTCTTTCCACTGCTGTACATCTCGAGAGTCAGTCAAGGGTGTTGTTACAATTTCAAACCTCCACCACGTGGCTAAGAGCTAGTCTGGTTCAGTCAGACAGAGTAACGACACTTAAGTTAGCAGAGAGTCAAACTCATAGAGAACTGTGCTAACTGTGCTGTTAGTTCAATAAACCTGATTGAACTAACTTCAAGGTCTGGAGTATCTTTTTGATCTAAGCTGCATCCTGCTGCAGCCAGTGTTATACCAGTGTACCTAACACGACACTGCCCGATGGAAGAAGTTGGAAGAGTGAATAACCCGGATGGGAGGGGTCTTTGATTATGCTGCCCGCTTTTCCCAGGCAGCGGGAGGTGTAGACCGAGTTAATGGATGGGAGGTGGATTTGTGTGATGGACTGGGCTGTGTTCACGACTCTCTGTAGTTTCTTACAGTCTTGGGCCGAGCAGTTGCTATACCTGCTGCGATGCAGCCAGGTAGGATGCTTTCTATGCTGCATCTGTAAAAAATGAGAAGAGTAAATGTCGTGAAAAGCCAGATGGAGGAAAAAGTCTAAATCAGCCAAAAGTGATTTGTACCGATCGAGAACAATGCTCCCCTCCAAGCTGCCATGGGTGGACAGCTGAACAGCGCTCTTTAATAGATTTAGCAGTGCAGCACACAGGCAAAAAGAATCAAATAATCATCTTAATTTTGAAAATGTACATGTCACGAATTTCACCAGTCAACATTAACCTGTATATGTAGGCTTTTCAGGTTTTTTTTAATGTATTCCTGCGATGTATCAGCCTCCCCGTATCAGCCTCCCCGAACAGGCGCCGGAATGTGGCGACTAGGGGCTTTTCACAGTAACTTCATTTGAAGCCTACTTGTGACAATAAGCGATTTTCATTTTTTTCAAGTGGGCCTCACTGGCTAGACCAGCATCTGTTTCCCATTACTAATTCCCCATGAGAAGGTGGTGGTGAGCCGTCTTCATGAATCGTTGCAGTCCATGTGGTATAGGTACATCCACAGTGAAGTTAGGGAAGGAGTTCGCGGCATGAAGAAAGATGTTATTTTTTTTATATTTTGGGGTTCAACGTGTTACTAAGGGGCTGCATGGCAGCACAGTGGTTAGCACTGTTGCTTTACAGCACCAGGGTCCCGGGTTCGATTCCCGGCTTGGGTCACTGTCTGTGCGGAGTCTGCACTTTCTCTCCGTGTCTGTGTGGGTTTCCTCCGGGTGCTCCGGTTTCCTCCCACAAGTCCCAAAATACATGTTGTCAGGTGAATTGGACATTCTGAATTCTCCCTCAGTGTACCTGAACAGGCGCTGGAATGTGGCGACTAGGGGATTTTCACAGTAACTTCATTGCAGTGTTAATGTAAGCATACTTGTTACAATAAAGATTATTATTATTCCACGATGAAGCAGAAGTAAACCGTTCGGCCCTTCAAGCCTGTTCTGCCATTCATTGTGATTGTGGCTAATCATCCCTCAGTAACCTGTTCCTCATCTTCCCCCCATAACCTTTAATCCCTTCAGCCTCAAGTGCTATATCATCTCATTTGTGAACATGTTTTGCCCTTCATTGCTTCCTGTGGTAGAGAATTCCACAGGCTCACCACTCCCTGGGTGAAGAAATTTCTCCTCAACTCTGTTCTAAATGGTTTACCCCCAATCCTCAGATTGTGACTCCTGGTCCTGGACTCCCGCGCCATCGCGATCATCCTTCCTGCATCTCGTCCTGTTAAAATTGTATAGGTTCCTACGAGATTCCCCTTCATTCTTCTAAATAGCAGCGAGTGACGGTGTGTCTGTGTGCGCGACTAATTTAATTAAACTGCCGACTGGGGGTCCTCAAGCTTGAGGAGATCAAGGGAGTCTCGCTGTGAATGGCAGACTCCTGAAATAAATTATCATAGAATTTACAGTGCAGAAGGAGGCCACTCGGCCCATCAAGTCTGCACCGGCTCTTGGAAAGAGCACCCTACCCGAAGTCAACACCTCCACCCTATCCCCTAACCCAGTAACCCCTCCCAACACTAAGGGCAATTTTGGATACTAAGGGCAATTTATCAAGGCCAATCCACCTAACCTGCACATCTTTGGACTGTGGGAGGAAACCGGAGCACCCGGAGGAAACCCACGCAGACACGGGGAGGATGTGCAGACTCTGCACCGACAGTGGTCCAAGCAGGAATTGAACTTGGGACCCTGGAGCTGTGAAGCGATTGTGCTATCCACAATGCTACCGTGCTGCCCTGGCAAATCTGGCCAAGTTGAATTTTCTGCGTGTAACTAAGCCATGGGTAGAAATTTGCATTTGGAGATAAAGAAGGTCCGGTTGTTAAATTTCAAAGGGGAGTAAAAAGAGGTTCACAACTGGGAAAAGGTCACAAATAAATAAGGTACCCTTATTACATTTTATTTAGCCTGAAAGTGGGGAATAAGAAGAACGTGGAAAATTGTAATGTTCTGGGAGAGTTTCAAAGAAGGAAAAGTCAAAGGAAATCAAGGTAAAATAGACAGAAGGCTACTTAAGGAGAAATGTAAGAGTTGTGGTAAGAATGGAAATGTGGGGCAGCACGGTGGTGCAGTGGGTTAGCACTGCTGCCTCATGGCGTCGAGGTCCCAGGGTCATTCCCAGCCCTGGGTCACTGTCCGTGTGGAGTTTGCACATTCTCCCCGTGTTTGCGTGGGTTTCGCCCCCACAACCCAAAGATGTGCAGGGTAGGTGGATTGGCCATGCTAAATTGCCCCTTAATTGGAAAAAATGAATTGAATACTCTAAAAAAATTTTTAAAGAGTGGAAATGTAAGACTGGCCGCTGCTCTGCTGGGAATAGGAACTGTGAAGAAGAAAAATGAACAGCCCTTCACCCAACCCAGTAAACTGCCTATTTTGCAGAAAGCAGAATTTTGTTTTAAAGTTTCTTGAATTTCCACAGCAGAGTGAGAGCGAGAAGCCCTGTGACACACTTTCCCTACAGCAACAGCGGGTTTGCCTTGCGGCGATATTACTGGAATTTCTGCAGCTAACTGTAAGGGATTGTTGCCTAAAGAAATGTTTATTTGTGAGTAAAGCCAAGTAGCAAATCCTTTTGTGGGAATGCTGTGTGGGACTATCTTTAACTGTGTAAATATAGTCATGTCTGTTTACTTTTTATTTCCTTGCGTTAATAAATGTTTTACTTTAATATTTAAAATCTCCAAAAGTGTTATTGGAATTTGTGACTTCTGACTCAGTACATGTATCTTCTCACGGTCAATACACAGAAATAAAAGAACTGCGATCGCTTGCCACGTTTTCCTTTGGGATTTGGTTTGCATGTCAATTACCACCTGCTGGATCGTAACATCCAGCGAAGAAGCAAGAGTAAAACCTCAGCAAATTGTCTCTAAAAGCTATGGGCTCGGTAAATAGTTTTAATTCGTTTAAAATAAATCTGGATCACTGCTGCACCTTTCCTAAACTCAAGATGCCTTGAGCGGGGTTGTTAATAATAATAATCTTTATTGGTGTCCCAAGTCAGTTTACATTGACACTCTCTCAGAGGGTCGTTAATCTATGGAATTCTCATTTCCCCAGGTAGTTGGGGAGGCTGGGTCAGTGAATATATTCCAGGCTGAATTAGACAGATTTCTGATCAGCCAGGAGGCCAAGGGTTATGGAGGCCAAGGGTTATGGAGGCCAAGGGTTATGGAAGCCAAGGGTAATGGAGGCCAAGGGTTATGGAGGCCAAGGGTTATGGAAGCCAAGGGTAATGGAGGCCAAGGGTTATGGAGGCCAAGGGTAATGGAGGCCAAGGGTTATGGAGGCCAAGGGTTATGGAAGCCAAGGGTAATGGAGGCCAAGGGTAATGGAGGCCAAGGGTTATGGAGGCCAAGGGTTATGGAAGCCAAGGGTTATGGAAGCCAAGGGTAATGAAGGCCAAGGGTTATGGAGACCAAGGGTAATGGAGGCCAAGGGTAATGGAGGCCAAGGGTTATGGAGGCCAAGGGTTATGGAGGCCAAGGGTTATGGAGGCCAAGGGTTATGGAGGCCAAGGGTTATGGAGGCCAAGGGTAATGGAGGCCAAGGGTTATGGAGGCCAAGGGTTATGGAAGCCAAGGGTAATGGAGGGCAAGGGTTATGGAGGCCAAGGGTTATGGAGGCCAAGGGTTATGGAGGCCAAGGGTTATGGAAGCCAAGGGTTATGGAAGCCAAGGGTAATGAAGGCCAAGGGTTATGGAGACCAAGGGTAATGGAGGCCAAGGGTAATGGAGGCCAAGGGTTATGGAGGCCAAGGGTTATGGAGGCCAAGGGTTATGGAGGCCAAGGGTTATGGAGGCCAAGGGTTATGGAGGCCAAGGGTAATGGAGGCCAAGGGTTATGGAGGCCAAGGGTTATGGAAGCCAAGGGTAATGGAGGGCAAGGGTTATGGAGGCCAAGGGTTATGGAGGCCAAGGGTTATGGAAGCCAAGGGTTATGGAAGTCAAGGGTTATGGAGGCCAAGGGTTATGGAGGCCAAGGGTTATGGAGGCCAAGGGTAATGGAGGCCAAGGGTTATGGAGGCCAAGGGTAATGGAAGCCAAGGGTTATGGAGGCCAAGGGTTATGGAGGCCAAGGGTTATGGGGTGAAGATCACAATCTCTTCACAAGGTGGAGCAGGCTCGAGGGGCTGAATGGTCTACTCCTGCCCCTAATTCTTGAGTCTTGTATTCATGTTCAAATTCAGTGCATCCTGATACCTTGACATCAACGGCAGGGTAAAGTTCCCGACCCGGCAGGATTAGCTCCTATTTATTCCCTCCCTCACCTCGAATGAACAGCCAGATCATCTCTACAACTAACGCCCTGAGCTCCGTTATTTCAAGAGGGCGTTAGACGATTACTTGAATAGAAACAATGTTCAGGGGTACGAGGAAAAGC
Organism: Scyliorhinus canicula; assembly: GCF_902713615.1. Lineage (NCBI taxonomy): Eukaryota > Metazoa > Chordata > Chondrichthyes > Carcharhiniformes > Scyliorhinidae > Scyliorhinus > Scyliorhinus canicula. Next base: position 8,151,416 of record NC_052155.1, on the reverse strand, counting down.
AAGGGGAATAGAACGAAGCGATGAGGCTGGTTTGCCGGGCTGGTGCAGACACGATCAGCCAATGGCCTCCTTCCGCACCGTAACAAATCTGTGTTTCTCCAATTTTTTTATTGGGTATTTCAGTAACTATCTTCCATGACACTGCGGGCTACAGTCTACTGTCCCCTGTTGGCAGGTTTGAAGGTGGAGTGGGCGGTTCATAAAATGTGGCACATGGTCTGCCCACCACCTACCCACTTGTCCCAACCTGTCTTCCATTTTACGGGTGGGGGGTGGGGGTGACCACGGTTTCCGCTGGAGATGTGGGTGGCCTGTTCAATCTTGCGTCAGTTGAGGCCCTGAAGTGGTCAGTTAATGACCACAGATGCCTCATCCCAACCCCATCGGAATTTTCCAAATGGCTGGGGAAGGCCCACACCAGAAGGGTGGTCCGTCAGCTTTTACTGCACAGACTGGTGTCGGGCAAGGTGGTGGTGTTGGGGGACGGTGGGGGTGGGGGGTGGGGGGGGCGGGGGGGGGTGATAGTCTGTGCCCACCTGAGGCAACCTCCACATGGTCATGGTCTCTCCCCTTTAACACTCCATCCCACCTCTCACACCCTCTCCCCCTCGCTGGGGGCCTGCAAGCCAGGCCTCGCCTCAGACCTACCCTCAGTACAGCTTCACAATCTCCCCTTTGTCAGGAAGTGCCTATAGTCCCAGGGGGCAGCCATCACTCGAACCTGGTACTGCAGTGACAGTAAACCTTCAGGTCAACCTGATTGAGAGGGAGGTGGAGAGGTTTCGGGAGAGAGCTCCAGAGCTGGGGACCCAGGCTGCTAAATTCATGGTCGCCAATGTTGGGGAGATTAAAATGATAATAATAATCTTTATTGTCACAAGTAGGCTTACATTAACACTGCAATGAAGTTACTGTGAAAATCCCCTCGTCGCCACATTCCGGCGCCTGTTCAGGTACACAGAGGGAGAATTCAGAATGTCCAATTCACCTAACAAGCACGTCTTTCAGGACTTGTGGGAGGAAACCGGAGCACCCGGAGGAAACCCACGCAGACACGGGGAGAAAGTGCAGACTCCGCACAGACAGTGACCCAAGCCGGGAATCGAACCTGGGACCCTGGAGCTGTGAAGCAACAGTGCTAATCACTGTGCCACCTTGCCACCCACTTGGGGCTGCGAAATAGGACAGAATTGGAGAAGGCAGGTATGTCAAAGGATTGTAGGGCATGAAATGAAATTTGAAATGAATGAAAACCACTTATTGTCACAAGTAGGCTTCAAATGAAGTTACTGTGAAAAGCTCCTAGTCGCCACATTCCGGCTCCTGTTCGGGGGCATGAGAAGGTTACAGAGCTGGGGAGGGCCAAGGACGTGGAGAGATTTGAAAAAAAAAACAAGCATGAGAATTTTAAAATGTGATGCGCTGCTGTTCTGAGATGTAGCAATAAGGCCCAGCTTTGGGGCAGCACGGCTGCGCAGTGGTTAGCATTGATCCCGGCTCTGGGTCACTGTCCGTGTGGAGTTTGCACATTCTCCCTGTGTCTGTGTGGGTTTCACCCCCACAACCCAAAGATGTGCAGGCTAGGTGGATTGGTCACGTTAAATTGCCCCTTAATTGGAAAAAATAAGTTGGGTACTCTAAATTTATTTTTTTTAAAAGGCACAGCTTTTGCTAAAATAACTTACCACAGACAGGTCTGTTAAGAGATTTGGTCAACTTCAAATTACAATGTTCAGGGACCTTTTGACCTCACCTATTTAAGGAAACTTTGCAACGTGTAGAAATAGGAGTTTGCAACGCACAAATCGCAAGTTTCAACTGAAACTTGCAAGTGTAGAAATCTGCCCCTGTGACCACAATGTCTGAATAATGGAAGACCAACGTCTGAAGGATGGACCCGTGGTTAGAAGAAAGATGTCATTCAGCATCTCGGAGCGGAGCACAAGGATCTGACCTTTGTATGGAACACACATAACACAAAAGTAGAAAAATCAGAGCTCTCAAATGGCAGGCAGTGGTTAGCACTGCTGCCTCACGGCTTCGAGGACCCGCATTCAATCCCGGCCCCGGGTCACTGTCCGTGTGGAGTTTGCACATTCTCCCCGTGTCTGCGTGTGTCTCACCCCCACTACCCAAAGATGTGCAGGGCAAGTGGATTGGCCACGCTGAATTGCCCCTTAATTAAAAAAAACTTATTTTAAAAATCAGAGAGCTGAGACCATTTCTTTAGCGACGATCCATGGGTCCCAGCTCTGGGTGAAGGCTCCGCGAACAGAACAGACCTCCGAGAAGGACTAGGACAGTTCAAGGGGCGTGATATCTTCTGTCTAAAGCTGCGAGTCATGAGGCAAACTGCGTTCATTTGTATCGCATAAGATTTGAACATTGATTCAAGTTTGGTGAATAAAACCGTGTTGAAACATCCGTTCAGTGTGAGTGTTTGTTTGATGCGTTTGACCTCTTGTAACAGTACAGAGACCAAGAGGCTCAACAGAGAGCGAACGTAGACCAGCGAGCAACAGGGTTTTAATTATGTGCTCAAACAGACCTCAGTAGGAACCTATGTTTAAAGCTGGCTGAGTTGTTTTTCTATAGGGAAGGAGGGTGCAAGCAGAAGGAGAATTGCTGCAAACATTCTGGCTCTCTTACAGATCACCAAGGCAATAGCAAAGACAGTTAAAATAAGGAGCATTGAGGAATAAAGCCTAATTAATCAGAAAGGTCTGCCTTTTCACACTGGCAGCAGCAGCGAAATTGGGAGGACAGTTTTACATGGTGCCTGCTTAATGAAAGAAGTCTTACAACACCAGGTTCACCAACTCCACATCATGCTCAATGAAAGGCAGAGGACGTTTTCTCGAATGGCTCCAGGAGTGAGGGAGTTCAGCTGGGTGGATAGGCTGGAGAAACTGAGATTCTTCTCCTTCGAGCAGGGAAGATTTAAATGGAGGTTTTAATCATAGAATCCCTGCAGTGCTGAAGGAGACCACTCGGCCCATTGAGTCTGCACCGGCTCTCTGAAAGACCACCCTACCTAGGCCCAATCCCCTACCGCTCGGCCCATCGAGTCTGCACCGGCCCTCTGAAAGACCACCCTACCTAGGCCCAATCCCCCACCGCTCGGCCCATCGAGTCTGCACCGGCCCTCTGAAAGACCACCCTACCTAGGCCCAATCCCCACCGCTCGGCCCATCGAGTCTGCACTGGCCCTCTGAAAGAGCACCCTACCTAGGCCCAATCCCCTACCGCTCGGCCCATCGAGTCTGCACCGGCCCTCTGAAAGAGCACCCTACCTAGGCCCAATCCCCTACCGCTCGGCCCATCGAGTCTGCACCGGCCCTCTGAAAGACCACCCTACCTAGGCCCAATCCCCTACCGCTCGGCCCATCGAGTCTGCACCGGCCTTCTGAAAGACCACCCTACCTAAGCCCAATCCCCCACCCTACCTGCGTAGTCCCACTAAGGACAATTGGGCATGGCCAATCCAGCCAATGGAGTAAATACCTCGATATCCAGGGTTCACTGGATTTGTTCGTCCCACCCTTTTTCTTTACTGGAACAAATACAAAAGTCTGGGAACATGCAGAAACAGATTCAAAAACAGCTTCTTCCCCGCTGTTACCAGACTTCTGAACGACCCTCTTATGGCCCACCTGATTAACACTACACCCCTGTCTGCTTCACCCGATGCTGCTGTCTATGTATTTACATTGTGGACCTTGTGTTGCCCTATTATGTATTTTCTTTTTCTTTTCTTTTCTTTCCATGTACTTAATGATCTCTTTGAGCTGGTCGCAGAAAAATGCTTTTCACTGTACCTCGGTACACGTGACAATAAACAAATCCAAATCCAAATTGGCACCGTACTCTCCCAGCATCCTTCTTGAATGGGTCCCACTGTTCTGTCAGCGAAAAGTGTCCGCTCCTGTCCACTCTGGCCAAATCGGAACCTGAACTTATTAAAGTCGGCCTTCCCCCAGTTTCGAACTTTGATTCCTGGCCCGTCCTTGACCTTTCCGATATTTGATTGAGGTATTCAAAATCAGGAAAGATTTCTATGGAGAAAAGAAGCAGAAATTGTCTCCAGTGGGAGAAGGGTTGGTAAACACGGGGGCGGGGGGGGAGAGCAGATTTAAATAAACCAGCAGCAGTGCCAGCAGAGGAGCTGAGGAGATGTGTGCGTGTTATTTACTCGGTGAGTTATGGTCTGGGACGCGCTGCCCGACAGGGCGGTGGAAGCAGATTCAACAGGAACTTTCGAAAAGGAATTGGATAAACATTGGAAGAGGAAAGATTTGCAGGGCTCTGGGGGAAAGAGCTGGGGGAGTGATCCAACACGATGGGCTGAATGGCCTCTTTCTGTGCTGTAAGATTGTATGAAACCAGCACAAAATCAGAAACGTTGATTGTGTTATGGCCCAGGGTTTAGAGAACTCCAAAGTATATCATGGAGTTTACCTGACCCACAACTGTTTGTGGAATTGACAGCCAGAGAGATCTAGGTGTACAGGTCCACAGGTCACTGAAAGGGGCAACACAGGTGGAGAAGGTAGTCAAGAAGGTATACGGCATACTTGCCTTCATTGGCTGGGGCATTGAGTATAAGAATTGGCAAGTCATGTTGCAGATGTATAGAACCTTAATTAGGCCGCACTTGGAGTATAGTGTTCAATTCTGGTCGCCATACTCTCAGAAGGATGTGGAGGCTTTACAGAGAGTGCAGAAGAGATTTACCAGGATGTTGCCTGGTATGGAGGGCATTAGCTATGAGGAGAGGTTGAATAAACTCGGTTTGTTCTCACTGGAACGACGAAGGTTGAGGGGCGACCTGATGGAGGTCTACAAAATTATGAGGGGCAGAGACAGAGTGGATAGTCAGAGGCTTTTTCCCAGGGTAGAGGGGTCAATTACTAGGGGTCATAGGTTTAAGGTGCGAGGGGCAAGGTTTAGAGGCGATGTATGAGGCAAGTTTTTTTACACAGAGGGTAATGGGTGCCTGGAACTCGCTGCCGGAGGAGGTGGTGGAAGCAGGGACAATAGTGACGTTTAAGGGGCATCTTGACAAATACATGAATAGGATGGGAATAGAGGGATACGGATCCAGGAAGTGTAGAAGATTATAGTTTAGGCGGGCAGCATGGTTGGCACAGGCTTGGAGGGCCGAAGGGCCTGTTCCTGTGCTGTACTCTTCTTAGTTCTTTGTTCTAGATTTTGCTTATGAGGAGAACAAGGGCCTGCCTTTCAGATGTTATTGAACAGAGGCCTGAAGCACTTTTATCAAAAACAAAGTTTATTCTACAAATTCAGTTATCATTTTATAAACACACACAGTAAGCATTTTTATCAACTACAAACATAGATACCCCACACAGCTACAGTACTCTATATATATATATATAACCCTAAATGAATTCAATAACATCTCATCTGAGAATGGCACCGACGGCAGTGCAGCACTCTCTCTGCACTGCACTTAGCTGTCAGCCCCGGTTAAAGGTTCAAAGACCCACGCGTTGCAACGTATCGGTTGGATTATGTGTTTCCTGATTTTCTTACGATGCCGAGTCCTCGCAAGGTAGGGTAAAAATACCATTCTGAGATGAGATTGAATGTTGGCATGGGAACTGTTTACTTTTGGAATTAATAGGCCAATCTTGACAAAGAGGGTTTGTGCAAACTCCTGTCCATCGACCTTTCTGTCCCCATTCAGCTTAAAGCCTGCAAGAAGTAACAGTCAGGCTCTGTAGGTGGTCCATGGCTAATCTCACAGCAGGCCATTAAAGTATGTGGGCCAACTCACTTAATTTTAACTTATAATCAGAGTTTCTGAGGAGAAAATGATTGTGGGTTACAACAGGAGTTGGCTAGAAAAAGGTTAAAATAAGATCTGTGTGTAAGCATCCATAAATATATAAGCATTTGTTTAGAATGTTTACTGATGGATTAATCTGCATTTATTTTTAGAGAGCAAAAATAATAGTAGCATCCATATGGAGAAGATGTCTTGACTTGTGGAGTGGTCCAAACTAGGAGCCATTAATACCATTAATCCTATCAGGCATTCAGGAGAAATTTAACCCAGAGAGTGATGAGAATGTGGAAGCTGCTACCACACGGGAGTGTTTGAGGTCATAAATCATAGAAATTACATTGCAGGAGGAGTCTATTCGGCCCATCAAGTCTGCACCGGCCCTTGGAAAGATCACCCTACTTAAGCCCACACACGCCACCCTATCTCCGTAGCCCAGGGGCTGGTTTAGCTCACTGGGCTAAATCGCTGGCTTTTAAAGCAGACCAAGGCAGGTCAGCAGCACGGTTCAATTCCCGTACCAGCCTCCCCGAACAGGCGCCGGAATGTGGCGACTAGGGGCTTTTCACAGTAACTTCATTGAAGCCTACTCGTGACAATAAGCGGTTTTCATTTTTTTCACTTAACTACACCTAGTCTTTTTGGACACTAAGGGCAATTTAGCTTGGCCAATCCACCGAACCGGAACATCTTTGGACTTGTGGGAGGAAACCGGAGCACCCGGAGGAAACCCACGCAGACACGGGGGGGAACGTGCAGACTCCGCACAGACAGTGACCCAAGCCGGGGAATCGAACCCTGGACCCTGGAGCTGTGAAGCAACCGTGCTAACCACTGTGCCTCCGGGACCGAGGTGATTGATGTATTTATGGAGGAGCCGTGTAAACAGACGAGGGCAAAAGGTGGGAAGGTTACGTGGATGGATGAAGAGGTGTGAAAGCAGGCTGGTGTGAGGTGTGAAAACCAACCTGTGCCAGATGGGCCAAATGGCCTGTTTCTCCGCTGAGAAAAATTCTTTGTACTCCCCCGTGATCCATTTGCTGAGTTATCCTGAAACAGTTTGTCGGCAACACACATTTGGGGACATTCACCCTTGTCAGCAAAAGGCTTACGATTATAAAATAAGCCTGGTTTGATCTGCTCAGGAGTGCATAAGACTTTCTGGAGATGTAAATGTCTGAAATGGTGGGAGATCAGAGGACTGTGGCACAGTGTAACAAGCACAATGAGACTCGGCAAACACAATTTAAAAACAATGCCTGCTTGTTTCTTGTGAGAATGTCGAGATTGCTCCAGACACAGTAAATACAAGTTACAAGAGATTGCACTGTTTAAATCTAAGAATTGTGATTCACTTCAGCCGAGCAAGTTAAAGATTAATGTGATTGAGTAAAGAGACTGCATGGTAAATCCATGAATACAAAAGATGAGGAGACTGCGCCTGAGGGGAAAAATTGACTGGCTAGCCATTCACTCTGCCTTTTATACAGACAGCTGTTAATCTGGATACATTTATTTCCAACATATGAGCCTACAATCCCAATGCAACAACGCTGCTTGTAAAATCATAGAATGGTTACAGTGCAGAAGGAGGCCATTCAGGCACAGTGGTCAGCACTGCTGTTCACAGCCCCAGGGACCCGGGTTCGATTCCGGCCTCGGCCGACTGTATGTGCGGCGTCTGCACTTTCTCCCCGTGTCTGCGTGGGTTTCCTCCGGGTGCTTCGGTTCCCCCCCCCCACAGTCCAAAGGTGTGCAGGTTAGCTGGATTGGTCACGCTAAAATTGCTCCTTAGTGTCCAACGGTTAGATGGGGTTACGGGGATAGGGCGGGGGAATGGGCCCATGTAGGCTGCTCTTTCAGATGGTCGGTGCAGACTCAATGGGCCTCATTCTGCACTGCATGGATTCTATCATTCTCGAGTCCATGCTGACTCCCTGAAAGAACAATGTAGCTGGGCCCACACCCACGTCCTTCCCCCATAGTCCCTGTAATCTGGGGCACGTTTTGATGGAAATGAAACAGAGTCCCGTTTAGCGGGTGTCTCCCAGCACTCGCAGCGACGAGAACGGCCCTGCTAATAAACAGGAGTCTGTGTCATTTTTGGGCCTTGTTGGGGGACGGCCTGCATTTAGGCTTATTTCCTGCTGTAACAAGCTCAGTCGCCGGTGCAGGAAAGGATCGGGCGCCATTCCCAATTGGAGCCCCCGTCTCAAGACCCCCCTCCCCCTGTGGTAAACCACTGTATGATATTGTACTTACTGTTCTTACTGTTTGTTACATGTCTGGGTTTGTCCCTGCTGGCTCCACCTGTGGCTCCGCCCCTCAGGCTCATGTATAAAGGTGGCTCACCTCCAGCCCTGTCTTCAGTCTGGGGGCCGGTTGCCAGCAGGTACCTTTTCGCTGATTAAAGCCACAGTTTACTCTTCCAACTCTCGTCTGTCGTCATTGATGGTACATCAATTTAATCAGCTAAAATTTTAAGATGGATCCATCGGTCAAGCCTGATCGCCTGGTGCTGGACCCCCCAAGCAGCCGACGCCGCTGCCATGTTTGAACACTGGCTATGCTGCTTCGAATCTTACATTGATTCCTCCGCCGTCGCTGAGACCCACAAGCTGTGAGTGCTCAACTCCCGGGTGAGCCCGTAGGTTTTCATTCTTATCTGGGACGCTACCTCGTACGAGGATGCGATAACACTGTTGAAGGGGCAGTCTGTTAAGGAAGTCAACGAGGTGTACGCTAGGCATCTCCCTGCCACGAGGCGACAGCGCCCCGGAGAATCGCAAGCTGAATTTCTGCACGCCTTGTAAAGCGGTATTGGCTGTCAAGCACACCGAATTGCTGATCCGGGATGCCTATGTCGCAGGCAGAAAATCTAATTGCATCCGCCAGCGCCTACTAGAAGGGGGTACACTCGACCTCCAAGACACAGTACAGCTCTCGGACTCCGTTGGAAGTGGCCTTCCATAACATGGATGCCGACACCTCCGACCATGCGGCACCCTCGTGGACGTCGTGGGCGCCACCATTATCTGACCCAGGGGCGCCGCAAGCCTGTGCCGCACGGCGACCCGCCAACTCCAGAGCCCCGAAGCGTTACTTCTGTGGCCAGGGTAAGCATTGCCCAGCGAGGAGCGAGATCTGCAATGGGTGCGGATAGAAGGGCCACTTCTCCAAAGTCTGCCAGGCCCGAGCTGTTTGTAAACCCAGCAGCGCTGCGTGTAGCCCGTGGGGACCGTCCCCATCTTCCACGTCACCCGCCACCTGCGACCCGTGGGGGCTGCCATCTTCGAAGCCATCTTCGACGCCACCTACCACATGCAACCCGTGGGGGCCGCCATTTTGGAATCACCCCGGCGCCTCCTGGAACCCCTGCTCACCAGATCGTATGCTGGCCTCCGCTACCCTCGATCAGCCCACCCACCTTCCGAAGCTCGCCTCCATCACCCTCGACCACTCTCAACCTCATCACCTCGCTAAATCCATGATGGCCGTCCAGATCAACGGCCACAAGGCGACCTGCCTCTTCGACTCCGGGAGCACGGAGCGTTTCATTCACCCAGATACTGTACGGCGCTGCTCCCTCTCAATCTTACCCGCGACGCAGAAAATCTCCCTGGCTTCCGAATCACATTCCATGGAAGTCCGTGGGTACTGTGTCGCAACCCTTACAGTACAGGGTGTCGACTACAAAAATTTAAAGCTCTACGTCCTCCCCCAACTCTGCGCTGCCCGACTACTAGGTCTAGATTTCCAATGCCATCTCAAAAGTCTTACCTTGGAATTCGATGGTCCCCTCTCACCGTTTGTAGCCTCTCGACCCTTAAGTTCGCCCCACCCCCGCTGTTTGCTAACCTCACTCCGGACTGTATTCCCGTCGCCACTAGGAGCAGACGTACAGTGCTAGGGACAAGGCCTTTATCAGGCCGGAGGTCCAGCGACTCCTGCGGAAAGGGACTATAGAGGCCAGTACTAACCCCTGGAGAACCTAAATGGTGGTCGTCAAAACTGGAGAGAAGCACCGGATGGTCATCGACTACAGTCAGACCATCAACCAGTACACGCAGCTCAATGCGTACACTCTCCCCCGCATATCTAACATGGTCAATCAGATTGCGCAGTACCGAGTCTTCTCCACTATTGACTTGAAGTCCGCATACCACCAGCTCCCTATCCGCCCAGAGGACCGCCAATACACTGCCTTCGAGGCAGATGGCCGCCTCTACCACTTCCTCAGGGTCCCCTTCGGTGTCACCAATGAGGGTCTTGGTCTTCCAACAGGAGATGGACCGAATGGTTGACCAGTACGGGCTGCGCGCCATGTTCCCGTATCTGGATAATGTCACCATCTGCGGCCATGACCAGCAGGACCGTGACACGAACCTCCAACAGTTCCTCCATACCGCCAAGCTCCCTAACCTCACATACAATAAGGAGAAACGTGTTTTCCACACAACCCGCCTCGCCATCCTTGGCTACGTTGTGGAAAATGGAGTCCTAGGGCCCGATCCCAACCGCATGCGTCGCCTCCTGGAACTTCCACTCCCCACTGCCCCAAGGCCCTGAAGAGATGCCTGGGGTTCTTTTCCTATTATGCCCAGTGGGTCCCCAATTATGCGGACAAGGCCCGCCCACTCATTAAATCCATCATTTTTCCCCTGACGGCTGAGGCCCGCCTGGCCTTCAACCGCATCAAGGCAGATGTTGGCAAAGCCGCAATGCACGCTGTGGACGAGTCTATTCCGTTTCAGGTGGAGAGCGATGCGTCTGACTTTGCTCTGGCCGCTACCCTCAAGCAGGCGGGCAGGCCCATGGCTTTCTTCTCTCGTACCCTCCAGGGCTCCGAAATTCGACACTCCTCCGTCGAAAAGGAAGCCCAGGCCATTGTGGAAGCTGTGCGACATTGGAGGCATTATCTGGCCGGCAGGCGATTTATTCTCCTCACTGACCAACGGTCGGTTACCTTCATGTTCAATAACACATAGCGGGGCAAAATCAAGAATGACAAGATCCTAAGGCAGAGGATCGAACTCTCCACCTATAATTATGAGATCTTGTATCGACCAGGGAAGCTCATTGAGCCCCCAGATGCCCTGTCCCGCAGCGGTACATATGCCAGCGCAGAAGTAGACTGACTTCGGGCCCTCCACAAAGACCTCTGTCACCCAGAGGTCACCTGTTTTTTTCATTTTATCAAGGCCCGCAACCTGCCTTACTCCATCGAGGAGGTCAGGACCATGACCAGGGACTGCCAGGTCTGCGCGGAGTGCAAACCACACTTCTGTCAGCCGGACAGAGCACACCTGGTAAAGGCCTCCCGCCCCTTTGAGCGCCTCAGCATCGATTTCAAAGGGCCCCTCCCCTCCACTGACCGTAACGTGTACTTCCTCAACATCATTGATGAGTACTCACGTTTCCCTTTCGCCATCCCATGCCCTGACATGACCTCTGCCACAGTCATCAAGGCCCTGCACAACCTCTTCACCTTCTTCGGTTTCCCCACTTACATCCATAGCGATCGGGGTTCCTCATTCATGAGTGATGAGCTGCGTCAGTTCCTGCTTAGCAAAGGCATCGCCTCAAGCAGGACTACCAGCTCCAACCCCCGGGGGAACGGACAGGTGGAGAGGGAGAATGTGACGGTCTGGAAGGCCGTCCTTCTTGACCTACGGTCTAGAAGCCTCCCTGTCTCCCGCTGGCAGGAGGTCCTTCCCAATGCGCTCCACTCCTTCCGGTCGCTCCTGTGTACCACCACCAATGCGACACCTCACGAGAGAATGTTTGTCTTCCCCAGGAAGCCCACCTCAGGGGTCTCGCCTGACGGTTCCAGGGCCCGTCCTCCTCCGGAAGTATGCGAGGACTCACAAGTCGGATCCGCTGGTCAAACAGGCCCTTCTCCTCCATGCTAACCCCCAATATGCCTACGTGGCACACCATGACGGGCGGGAGTACACAGTCTCCCTTCGGGACTTGGCACCCGCAGGCTCCCCAGCGACCATCACCACGACCCCCGACTCTACACTGTCTCCCTCCGTTGCTACTTATCCGGAAGATGACGCGCTCCTGGATACGCAGGCCTCAACACTTCATTCGACACCAGTGTCCTCACCACAGCCGGGACTGAGGCGATCACAGCGGAAGGTCAAAGCCCCCGACTGATTCGATCTCTAATTCAACCCGTCGACTTCACCCCTGCCGGACTCTTTTTTAACAGGGGGTGAATGTGGTAAACCACTGTGTTATATTGTACTTACTGTTCTTACTGTTTGTTACATGTCTGGGTTTGTCCCTGCTGGCTCCGCCTGTGGCTCCGCCCCTCAGGCTCATGTATAAAGGTGGCTCACCTCCAGCCCTGTCTTCAGTCTGGGGATCGGTTGCCAGCAGATATCTTTTAGCTCGGGGTGGGCAAACTTTTCCGTGCAAGGGCCACATTCAGAAATTCACAATTCACAAAGGGCCGCATAGTATATTAAGTAAAATAATTACTTCACCCGGTTATGAATCTGGGCGCCTCATATAGAACATAGAACAGTACAGCACAGAACAGGCCCTTCGGCCCTCGACGTTGTGCCGAGCAATGATCACCCTACTCAAGTCAACGTATCCACCCTATACCAGTAAGTAACCCAACAGCCCCCCCCCCCCCCCATTAACCTTAAAAAAACATTTTTAAAAATTAAAAAAAAAATTTAAATTTTTTTTTAATGACTTGGTGGGCCGCATAAAGACCTTTGGCGGGCCGCATGCGGCCCGCGGGCCATAGTTTGCCCACCCCTGTTTTAGCTGATTATGGTCACAGTTTACTCTTCCAACTCTCGTCTATCGTCATTGATGGCACATCATCCCCACTGCATCCGGACCCCCCTCCACACGGACAGTGACCCAGAGCCGGGATCGAACTGGCACCTCGGTGCAATGAGGCAGCAGGACTAACCCACTGCGCCCTTTAGTTCCTTATTTTTGATAAGTCGTTCATTCATTAATCCATCTGGTGGTCGCCCATCTGTCAGGATACAACAGTACCTTTAGTAGGGTAGTGGGGCGGCATGGTAGCACAGTGGTTAGCACTGCTGCTTCACCGAGCCAGGGTCCCAGGTTCAATTCCCGGGTTGGGTCACTGTCTGTGCGGAGCCTGCACGTTCTCCCCGTGTCTGCGTGGGTTTCCTCCTGGATTGGCCACGCTAAATTGCCCTCAGTGTCCAAAAAGGTTAGATGGAGTTACTGGGTTGCGGGAATGGGGTGCAGGTGTGGGCTTGGGCAGGGTGCTCTTTCCAAGGGCCAGTGCAGACTCGATGGGCCGAATGGCCTCATTCTGCACTGTAAATTTTATGAAATTCTATAAATTCTATGAGTACAGAGCGGTTCTGTAGAAGGGCCACATGGACTCGAAATGCTACGTCTGTTTCTCTGCACAGATACTGCCAGACCCGTTGACTTTAGGTAGTATTTTGCCTTTATTTGAGATTGATAGACATTTGGATACTAATGAAATCAAGGGATATGGGGATAGAATGGGACAGTGAATCCGAGATAAAAGTTCAGTCACAATCAGACTGAATGGCAGAGCAGACTCGAGGGGCTGAATGGTTGACTCCGGCTCCTATTTCTTACGCTCAAAGAGGAAAAACAAAACAATTGAGGTTAATGCTAACCCAGCCTGTATTTGCAGTTGGTTATACACGACTGTTTCAGCACCTTCTGCTTCTGAATTAACGTTGCCAGGGCTGCAAAGTCTCTGAAGAATTGTATTTTCCCCAGGCTCCAGTCAACTCCCACTGCAGGCGCCAGCTGGGAAAGCAGGAAGCGCTGTGTAAGGAGCCCTACTCCCACACGATGGGAAACATCTCGAGAACAGGTTGGAGATCCTCACGGAGTGTCAGAGGTGTGGAGATCACCAGGCGCGCTCGCTGAAATTCCGATGAATCTCGAACAGTTGGCGGCGGGGGGAGGAGGCGAGCTTCAAATATCCTCTGGGAGTGAGTCCAACCCCCCGGGGGCGTGTGTGGGATGTACCAGCAACAACTCCCAGCTGCCAGTCCCCCGCCCCCCCAACCCCAGGCGGTTTCACCATCCACGCAAAGAGCTTCTCCGCATGTTTCAGAGATCAGAAATATCCCACCTGGGGAACTGCAGCCGCTGCCAACCTGGAGAATTCCGGGATGGGATTGAGGGTGAAAAGTAGGACTTGCTCTTTCGCGGCTGCTTTTGCGATTCGAGACGTCCCAAAACGATTGACAGCCATTGAAGTTCTTTCCAAAATGTAGGCCGCGATCCAGCGGCCGCGTTAGCCGGGGGGGGGGGGGGGGGGGGGGGGGGGGGGGGGGGGCGCGAATCCCGCAATGGCCGCCAAATCGCCCGAGCGGCCAAAAGCAGGATTTTGCGTCAGCGATATCTCAGTTTGAGGTCTTCCCCACTCCCCGCCGGGGAGGTGACGCACAGCCGCACATTTTCTTAAATTTGATGTGATTACTGGGCTTGACGCCGTTGCGTCTGCCCACCGTGCAACCTCGCTCGCCCCGGGAGGCGCAGTGCCAAGGAGGCACAGGAAAGGAGCAACGCCAAGGGAACTCCGGCAGGGAATTTTAACCGCCCCGTATGTATGGTGGCAGGGGTGGGGTGGAGGGGGGCGGGGGAGAACCCCAATGTCTGCGAAGGTGGGGTGAAAGGGGGAAAGTCCCGATGCCTGTGAAGAGAGGGTATGGTGTCCTGAATTTGGCGTTTTGGTGTTGGGGCGGGGGGTCGTCAAACTCAGATTCCAAGCTTTGCCAGCGAGTTAATACCCCCCCCCCCCCCAGCTGGCCTTGTGATCCTCGGCAGCGCTCTGAAATTGTTCTCCGCACTGCACCCCTGGCTCTGTCAGTGCTAGGAACAGCGGGGTCTCTAACCCCTGCCGCTTGTCCTTGCCAGCAACGTACTGGCGGCTGGCGCTACCCGTGCCAGCGGTGTACTTGGCACCCCTGGTCTGCGCCCTCCCGTGGAGGTCCTCCTTGGGTGGGCCGTGTGATAGGTTGTGGCGGGGGGTGGGGGGGGGTGGGCGGTGGGCACAATGCACCACTGACCAGCTCTATCTATGCTTGGTGACATTCTTTAACAATCTTTATCAGTGTCACAAGTAGGCTGACATTAACACTGCAATGAAGTTACTGTGAAAAGCCCCTAGTCGCCACATTCCGGTGCCTGTTCGGGTACACGGAGGGAGAATTCAGAATGTCCAATTCACCTAACAAGCACGTCTTTCAGGACTTGTGGGAGGAATCCGGAGCGCCCGGAGGAAACCCACGCAGACACGAGCAGACTCCGCACAGACAGTGCCCCAAGCAAGGAATCGAAGCTGGGACCCTGGCGCTGTGAAGCAACAGTGCTAACCACTGTGTTACCTGTGGCAGGGCCCACGGGTGGGGTTCGACCAGGGGTTGGGCACCCATTGGGACCGCAGCTACGGTGTGCTGTGGGTCCTTTGTACGGCGCTCTGGTTGTGCCGAGTTGTCTGGGGCAGGATTGATGGGGGCAGGGGCACAGTGGGTAGGCAGCACTAGGTGATGGCCGGTAGTCATAGTGAGTGGGCTAGCTGACGGTGCCGCTGGCTGGGTGTCTGCCCTTTGGGGGGGGGGCAGTGTGCCAGGATAGGTGCCAGTGGCCAGGGTACATGTGTCCACTGGTCAGACCATGTCCCGCGGCTCCCCAGCTTCCCCTGCACTGGGGCAATGCATCGGATGAGATGGGTGCCCTGGGGTGTGCCAAACTCCGGTGGGCCACGGGCTGCGCTGGAACACGCCCATCCCGAGGATGGGTGGGTTGGGGTCTGTGGGCTCCTCAGGGGGGTGGTGGGGGAGGGGTGGCGGGCACCCATCAGCCGGTGGTGCTCTGCATAGCCCCTGGCCACAGTGGGCAGTCAGTGGGGGTGCGCTGCCAGATGGCCGCCTTGCAGGATGCGGCAATGGTGGTCCGCACCCGGACACTCAGGTCCTGGGGGACACACACAACCATCTTCTGGTCCCCCAACCCCGCCCCCGCTACTCCCCCACCCCTGGCAGACGCCCCCCCGGCCAATGGCACAATCGGCAGCTCGCCATTGTAGCTTGGCTTACCTCCTCTCTCTCCCTCATTGGCCATGGTGTCTGTTTCCCCAATTTCAATACCACATGTGAACCACGCCGTTGTCCCTTCCACCACAGGGGACCGGAGAGTACCGAACCGGGCCCGTTAATGATACGCTAATGGCCGTTACTGTATAATTTGCATACCCACACCGCACGTGGCGTGGGCAACATTCACGCTGCCATCGAGACGCTGGAGCATGCCGTTTCATTGGCTGCCTGACGCAACCAGCTGATGTCCAATTCTCCTCCCGATTGCGATTCTTGCGTGGATAGAGAATCCCGCCCATCATCTTTCCTTAAATAACGGAACAAAAACTGCTCACAGTTCTCCAGATCCTGGTCTCATCATCACAATTCACTGCACAAATGCTTATTTCTCTTATGCCTGTTTATTTGCCAGTCACTTCCAGTCTGTAGTCTCAGGTTACCCTGGTCCTCCTGCCACTCTGTATTCGCTCCATCGCTTTAGGACCTTATACTGTTGTAGCAAGACTTCCTCACTCTGATACTCCAACCCCCTTTGAAATAAGGGCCAACATTCCATTAACCTTCCTGATCGCCTGCTGCTACGGCAGGGGGTGGGGTGGGGGTGGGGTGGGGGGGGGGGGGGGGGGGGGAGGTGTTCAATGAGAAATCCCATTGACAGCGGCGGGAGCAGAGTCCCACCACCAGCAAACAGCGCCCCGCCTCCCGTTGCCGAGAAGCACACAGCTGGGAGGCCGGACAATCCCGTCCCAAATAGCAAAGGCGGCGGATAAGGCATTGTTCTTCGATCAGTGAAGATTAAGGGGAGATTTAATGGAGGGTGTTGATGTGTTGGGCAGGCTGGGTCAATGTGGACTGCGTTTGATGCAGTGTAGCGAGAGACAGGCTTCCAACACTTGATGAGATGCAACACGATTTTATTTAACATCTAACTATATTACATGTTCAACTGTGGGTTGACACTATGCTGACTTGACTGGAGACCTGAGGCTAACCTGGCCAGACTATCTCACTCCCACATGGTGTTTGCACTGGCTGCTGCTCACGGGCTCTGACTGTCTCAGAGGCTGGATCCCGAGAGAGCGGGAAAACTGGTGCCCTCTGGCTTTACAGTGGCCGTGTCCTGTCTGCTGATTGGCTGCACTGTGCTGTGTGCTCACTGGTCATCCTGTGTGTCAATCACTGCCGGTCTGCACACCATTATATACATAGATGTATATTCTGACAGGTGTATAAAGTGATGAAGAGTTTTGATGGAGTGAATAAAGAGTGACAGGAGGACCAAGGTAACATGAGGCTACAAACTGGAAGTGACTGGCAAATAAACAGGAAATAAGCATTTTTGCAGTGAATTGTGATGATGAGGAAGAGGCTGCCCGAAAGGGCGCAGGAAGCAGATTCAATCGGAACTTTCCACAAAGGAGTGAATAAATACTTCAAGGGGAGGTATTTGAGGCACAGGGAAAGAACAGAGGGACTGGGACTAATTGGATAGCTCTTCCAACGAGCCGGCATTGGCAATGGGCCAAATGGCCTCATTCTGTGCTGTATAATTTCAAGTTTCTACGAGTTTCCGTTCACAAAACTTTCAGATATGACAAGAGGATGAATAGAAATATTGATAAACAAAACTGGGTAAGTAATTATTGTAATTTTTTTATTCTTTCATGTGACGTGGGCATCGCTGCCCAGACCAGTATTTGTTGCCCATCCCTAATTGCCCTTGAGAAGGTGGTGGAGAGCCACCTTCTTGACCGCAGCATCCCTGAGGTGTAGGTACACCCACAGTGCTGTTAGGGAGGGAGTTCCAGGGTTTTGACCCAGCGACAGTGAAGGAACGGCCGATATATTTCCAAGTCGGGATGGCGAGTGGCCTGGAGGGAAACGTCCAGGTGGTGGGGCTCCCAGTTATCTGCTGCCCTCGTCCTTCGGCATGGCTGAGATCGCTGGCTTTGGAAGGTTCCGGCAAAGAAGCCTTGGAGTGCGTCTTGTAGATGGCTGCCGCTGTAAGTCGGTGGTGGAGGGAATGGATGTTGAAGGTGGTGGACGGGGTGCCAGTGGAGTGCGCTGCTTTGTCCTGGAAGGTATCAAACTTCTCGATTGCTGTTGAATCGCCACTTTTGACATTTTGAGGCCTTCCAATTGTCAGGACAAACCGGTCCTGTCTTTGCTCGCAAAAAATGTCAGTGATAAGGGTGGCCTGTGGCACAGTGGTTAGCACTGGGACTGCGGCGCTGAGAACCCGGGTTCGAATACCTGGCCCTGGGTCACTGTCCGTGTGGAGTTTGCACATTCTCCCTACGCCTGCATGGGTTTCACCCCCACAACCCAAAGATGTGCAGGCTAGGTGGATTGGCCACGCTGAATTGTCCCATAATTGGAAACAAAATTAATCTAAATTTTTTTTTTAAATTTTAAATGAAAAGATGTCAGTGATAGACGTTCTAGTTTCAAGACAGTGTGAAATGGACAGCTGCCCAATCGTGGGCAGCACAGTAGCACAGTGGTTAGCACAATTGCTTCACAGCTCCAGGGTCCCAGGTTCGATTCCCGGCTTGGGTCACTGTCTGTGCGGAGTCTGCACGTTCTCCCCGTGTCTGCGTGGGTTTCCTCCGGGTGCTCCGGTTTCCTCCCACAGTCCAAAGATGTGCAGGTTAGGTGGATTGGCCATGGTCAATTGCCCTTAGTATCCAAAATTGCCCTTAGTGTTGGGTGGGGCTACTGGATTACGGGGATAGGGTGTAGATGTGGGCTTAGGTAGGGTGCTCTTTCCAAGAGCTGGAGCAGACTCGATGGGCCGAATGGTCTCCTTCTGCACTGTAAATTCTATGAAATCCAAATGAAAATCTGACTGATTAATTTCCCTGAACAACACACAAATTAGCCACCTGATTTCAAGCAAGTTGAACATTTTCTCCGCTGACGGCGAGGTTGGGAAAAGGGTTCTTGAAGCCCACGGCCAAAATCAGAAACTACAGGCCCACCCCAGAGCGAACAACGTCCTGTGTGATGAATCCCCCGCACCTGATGGCCCACACCCGCCGCTTTAAAGGAGATGGCGGCGGGAACACGAAAGGAAACACATTTATATAGTGCCTGCCACCACCACCAGATGTATCAAAGCACCTTACACTCACTGAAATACTTCTGGAAGTCTAGCTACTGGTGTAATAGAGAGGTAGAGTCAAAGGGGGCGATTCTGAGCCCGCATTGCTCGTAAGTGGGATTGGCAATGCAGACTGAATATCCGCAGGGAATCGGGAAAGCGGACTCTGTCCGGAGCGTCGTATTTCCCAATATTCCCCACCCCTTGACTATGACATCATAAGGTTCACGCCCTTAAAGGACGGAAACCTCGTTTTTAAAAAATGTTTTTATTCTCCTTTTTCACATTTTCTTCAAAATGTAAACCCCACCAACAAACGGTAAACGGTAACGAATACACTGTCAATACCCTTATTAACAACAACGATCCCATCCTCCCACCAATCCCCACACAACAGCCCGCATGACAATATAAGCGTCAAATAAAAAGAAACTTCCCAAGAAAAGAAAAAAGAAGAGAAAAGAAAAAGGAATCAGGAATCGCCCATGGTCACCCTTAAGGTAGATAGTCCGATGAGCCCGATCCAGTTTGTATTGAGGGGGATCATCCCCCTCCCCCAACAGCTCCGCCAACATCGTGGCAAAATACTCCACCGGCCTCGGGCCTTCCACCCCTTCGGGCAGACCCACGATCCTCAGATTCTGCCGCCTGGATCTGTTTTCCAGGTCTTCCATTTTGGCTCGCAGACCCTTGTTGGGCTCGCTCACCTTCCGCATCTCCTTCCCCATCGAGATGAGTTGATCACGGTGCTGTGATAATGCCTCTTCCACTTCCTTCAGTGCCCCACCTTTCTCCCGCACCTCCGCCACTGCTCTCGATATCACCGCTGTCACCGGGGTAATCGCCTCCTCCACCAGCACTTTCAATACCGCCCCCATCTCCTTCTTCACCACTTCCATGTGCTTTGTGAACTGTTTTTCAAGTTCCACATTACTTCTGCTGTGAGCGATGCGACCTCACCTGGTGCTTCAGCCTCCGCTTTCCTCACAGTTCCTGTGCTGACTTTTCCCCTCACCAGCGGACTTTCATTAAGCCCCTTTTTAATGGCCCTTTTTTTTGAAAGCTTGGACATTTCTCCTCACTGTGTCTTCCTACAATTTTTTCAGCATCAGTTGCCCCTGGGACCGGGCATTAAAACCCCAAAGATTCTGGGCGGGATTCTCCCGTACCCGGCGGGGCTGGGGGTCCCAGCGGGACAGAGTGGCGTGAAGCACTCCGGCGTCGGGCCGCCCCAAAGGTGCGGAATCCTCCACACCTTCAGGGTCTAGGCGCGCCCCGGAGTGGTTGGCGCCCCGCCGGCCGGCGAGAGTCGGCACATGCGTGGGAGCGCCAACGCGTGCTGGTGTCATCCCCACGCATGCGCACATGGAGTTACTTCCGCACCGGGAATGGCGGATGACCACGGCCTCCGGTGCGGAAGGAATAGAGTTGCCCCATGGCACAGGCCCGCCCGCGTATCGGTGGGCCCCGACTGTGGGCCAGGCCACCATGGGGGCACCTCTCGGGGCCAGATCCCCCCCGCGACCCCCCCAAGAACCCCGGAGCCAGCCCGCACCGCCAGGTCCCGCCGGTAAGGGACCAACTCCAATTTACGCCGGCGGGACCGGCATAGAACAGGCGGGACTTTGGCCCATCGTGGGCCGGAGAATCCAAACAGCCCCGGGGCCCATTGAGCCGCGCCGCACCCCGCCATTCTCCGAGGCGGGCGACGTGAGATTCCACACAAGACCCCACTCGAGCCCTGGAATGATCCTGAGGCGTCGAGCTTCAGGGCTGCAGTGACCTTGATGGCCGCCGGGAATGGACATCCTCCTCCTCCACATGGGCCTGGTATCGGGGCCGCACCGCCCCTTTTTGAAGTGGAGCCCTCTGCGGCACACGCTGTCCGTCATCTGTTCAAAAGACAAGTACCGCTGATCATCGCTCCTGTCAAACGCTTCCACGGCCAAAAATTAGTCAAAGAGGCGGGTTTTACGGAGCATGTATAAAATGGAAAGAGAAGTTTGCGGAGGGAGTTTCAAAGATCTCGGAGGGCTGAAGGGCCATTGGAAATCTCAGAGATAGGGAGGGATTTGAAAACAAGGACAAGAATTTTAAAATCGAGGCATTGCTTAACCAGAGACGGGTTTAGATCAACGAGCACAGGGGTAATGGGTGACTGGGACTTGGTGCAGGTTAGGATAAGGGCAGCAGAGTTTTTTTTGATGATCTCAAGTTTGCGAGGGGTAAAATGTGGGAGATGGGACAGGAGGGCATTTCATAGGCCAAAATAAGAAATTTCTCGACATCTACCATGTTTAGGCAAATCTGCACATTTGAAATATGGCATTTTTGCATTGTCCCTGATGAGTGCAAGATGAAAAGCTTTGACTGCATGTCTCTTTTTTCAGCAATACTCAAGTTCTGCACTTCTGAGCAATTAAATGTTCATGAAACCTTCAAGTGGTTGGTTGCCGCAGTTCCGTTTTGACAGCAGCTGTTTGACCAGTATCAAAGCCACTCAGAAAAGCACCTTTCACACATTCCAACAATTGCATTGGCACTCCAGCAGCTTTGGAGGAAAACAGGCATTTGCCCTATTTTCTTGGTAGAAACAACAACTTAAGGCTTTGAAACGGGTTCCTTTCAATGCAAACGTCCTCCACAGAGAAAATGTACAAAACTTCAACAATGTTATGGGGGCTGTGATTATAATGGTTTCATGTATAATACATTTTTACATTCGAAGAGATGTTCTGTCCTGCTATTTTTCTTGAATGCAATCCTCTCACAGTAAGCAATGTTGCTGTCAAAAGAATTTCCACTGGTTTATTTTTCTTTGTCACGTACGTTATGTTTGGAGGGTAGCTGTTACAGTATTTATCTGTTTCCAAAATGCAGTGGCCTCATATCATCTGGTCTTCACTAATTTCATGGCATGTCAGCTACGACTCTCACCAACTTCTACAGATGCACCACTTTCTGGTTGTATCACAGCTTGGTATGGAGCTGCTCTGCCCAAGACCGCAGGAAACTACAAAAGGTCGTGAATGTAGCCCACACCCCGGACATACTCTCTTCCACCTTCTTCCGTCAGGAAAAAGATACAAAAGTTTGAGGTCACGTACCAACCGACTCAAGAACAGCTTCTTCCCTACTGCCATCAGACTTTTGAATGGACCTACCTCGTATTAAGTTGATCTTTTCTCTACACCTTGCTATAACTGTAACATTATGTTCTGCAGTCTCTCCTTCCTTCCCTATGTACGGTATGTGTTGTCTGTATAGCATGCAAGTTTTAAAACAACACTTCACTGTATACTAATACATGTGGCAATAATAAATCAAATCAAATCAAATCGAATAATGTATATAGTTCAGAAGGCAGCCATATGTACCCGTACCAGCCTCCCCGGACAGGCGCCGGAATGTGGCGACTAGGGGCTTTTCACAGTAACTTCATTGAAGCCTACTCGTGACAATAAGCGATTTTCATTTTTCATTTTCATATGTGGATAGCACAATTACTTCACAGCTCCAGGGTCCCAGGTTCGATTCCCGGCTTGGGCCACTGTCTGTGTGGATTATGCACATCCTCCCCGTGTGTGTGTGGGTTTCCTCCGGGTGCTCCGGTTTCCTCCCACAGTCCAAAGATGTGCAGGTTGGGCGGATTGGCCATGCTAAATTGCCCCTGAGTGTCCAAAATTGCCCTTAGTGTTGGGTGGGGTTACTGGGTTATGGGGATAGGGTGGAGGTGTTAACCTTGGGTAGGGTGCTCTTTCCAAGAGCCGGTGCAGACTTGATGGGCCGAATGGCCTCCTTCTGCACTGTACATTCTATGAAATTCTATGATTTGACACACCTGAATTTACATCCTATCCCCACTCCCCGGCCACAGGTTTTGAGGCGGTGGGGGCTTGAAATTGCAAGGATGGGATTCCCTCTGGAATCCTGCCCACACAGTGGTTAGCCCTGCTGCCTCCCAGCGCTAGGGACCCGAGTTTAATTCTGGCCTTGGGTGACTGTCTGTGTGGAGTTTGCAGCTTCTCCCCCTGTCCAAATAGGTTTCCTCCGGGTGCTCCGGTTTCCTCCCACAGTCCAAAGATGTGCAGGTTAGGCGGATTGGCCATGTTAATTTGCTCCTTCGTGTCCAAAGATGTGTAGGATAGGTTATGGGGTTATGGTGGGTGAGCAGACCTAGGTGGAGGGTCGGTGCTGACTCTATGGGCCGAATGGCCTCCTTCTGGACTGTAGGAATTCTATAATTCCAAGGTCCTTATGGCCGCTTAAGAGCATTTCCCCACCCGGCCTCAACTTTCACGCGGGTGCCGTATAACTCAGGGTGGGAAATAGAAAGTTTCAGGGTGGAGGGGGTTTGCCTCTATCGGAACCCCCCTTCTCACTGGGGACACTCTCCCCTCAAGGGCTGGTTACCTATGAACTTCCTTCCCTCCCCCCCCCAGCCTACCCCCCGACAACCCAATCGTCCCCACGCAATCCAACACCGTTCCCACCATCCCTCCTTTTTACAGGCATCCTCTACCCTCCCCATTGGGACCCATGCCACTTACCTTCACATTGGCCTCCGTGCACTTCGTCCCAGACATGCCACTGCAGTACCTCTTCTGGCCACTGCAGCGCTGTGTCTGGATGGGCAGGAGAGCTGTCCGCCAATCAGGTTAGCCAGCAGCTCTCCAAGAGGGACTTTGAACCAAGTGCGGACGGAGATCTCATCCGCTGCCAATCAACGCTCGTTTTAATGTAAAATGGTAAGAGATGAGGGGCAATTTCTTCAGCCAGAGGGTGGTGAATCTGTGGAACTCTTTGCCATCAGAAGGCTGTGGAGGCCAAATCACTGAGTGTCTTTAAGACAGAGGTAGATAGGTTCTTGATTAATAACGGATCAGGGGTTATGGGGAGAAGGCAGGAGAAAGGGGATGAGTAAAATATCAGCCATGAGTGAATGGCAGAGCAGACTCGATGGTCCGAGTGGCCTAATTCTGCTCCTATGACTTATGGTCTTATAGGCCTGTCGGATCAGCGACTCTCCTGTCAGGATTTGGGTCCCCACCATTTGATAAATTCAGGCCCATGTCTGTGCTGGCTCTTTGACTTATTCAGTTATCCCCAACTCCCCCTCTCTTTCCCTTTGGCTCTGCAATTTTTTCCTTTTCAAGTATTTATCCAACTCGCTTTTGAAAGGTCCTTTCAGGCACATCACAACAACTCGCTGCGTTAAACAATTCTCCTCATCTCCCCGGGGGATCTTCTGACAAAGAAAGGTGAACAATATTGAAAAGCCATGTAATGGCAGTGAGATAATGTATGAGCTTCTTGTTTGTCTTCCTTGGTGAAGACGCCCAGTGCCATCTTCTGGGATGTTCGATAGGGTTCCAGTGGGTGCACAGCTGATTGTGACAGATCATGTCCAGCTCTGAATCGAATCGAGCTAGTCGTCAGCAAATGAGAAATTGCGAAATAAGCCCTGAGTGATTTATCCTTTGGCATAGTCTGATTGAGCAACTTGCCAACTATTGCAATACCTGATTTCGACACCAGGGAGATATTGGAGAGCATGGAAGAGCAAAGGATGCTGAAGAGGGTTGGCGCAAGCAAGCAGCCCTGTTTAATTCCATTTGTGACTATAAGACCACTAGACGGAGGAGAAGAATTAGGGCATTCCTCAATTCAATCATGGCTGATATTTTTCTCATCGCCTTTCTCCTGCCTTCTCCCCATAACCCCTGATTCCCTTATTAATCAAGAACCTTACTATCTCTGTCTTAAAGACTCTCAGTGAATTGGCCTCCACAGCCTTCTGCGGCAAAGAGTTCCACAGATTCACCACCCTCTGGCTGAAGAAATTCCTCCTCATCTCTGTTTTAAAGGATTATCCCTTTAGTCTGAGATGGTGTCCTCTGGTTCTACTTTTTCCTACAAGTGGAAACATCCTCTCCACGTCCACTCTATCCAGGCCTCGCAGTATCCTGTAAGTTTCAATAAGATCTCCCCTCATCCTTCTAAACTCCAAAGTGTACAGACCCAGAGTCCTCAATCGTTTCTCATACGACAAGTTCTTCATTCCAGGCATCATTCTTGTGAACCTCCTCTGGATCCTTTCCAAGGCCAGCACATCCTTCCTTAGATATGGGGCCCAAAACTGCTCACAATACTCCAAATGGGGTCTGACCAGAGCCTGATACAGCCTCGGAAGTACATCCCTGCTCTTGTATTCTAGCCCTCTCGATATGAATGTTAACATTGCATTTGCCTTCTTAACTGCTGACAGAACCTGCACGTTACCCTCAAGGGAATTTTGAACTGGGGCGGCATGGTGGCGCAGTAGTTAGCACTGCTGCCTCACGGCGCTGATGACCTGGGTTCAATCCCGGCCCCGCGTCACTCTCCATTTGGAGTTTGCACATTCACCCCGTGTCTGCATGGGTTTCGCCCCCACAACCCAAAAAGATGTGCGTGGTAGGTGAATTGTGCATGTTAAATTGCCCCTTAATTGGAAAATAATTGGAAATATTATAATAATTGGAAAACAAATAATTACATTTCTTGAAAAAAAGAAGAAAAATGAATCTTGAACTAATACTCCTAAGTCCCTTTGTGCTTCTGATTTCCTAAGCATTTCCCCATTGAGTAAATAGTCAATGCATCCAATCTTCCTACCAAAGTGCATAACCTCACACATTGTATTCCATCTGCCACTTCTTTGCCCACCCTCCTAACCTGTCCAAGTCCTTCTGCAGCCCTCCTGCTTCCTCAATACTACCTCTCTCCCTGGGAATGGGTCAGGAAACTCACCATCATTGGGACACGCATGGAGATGCCACCTTGGAACTGTGAAGAATTTCCCAGAGCAATCGGATTTCTCTATTACCCTCTGTCGGCCCCCATGCCTAACAGTGCCAAAGGTCTTGGTCAGTCCGCTGCTCTCCGGGTCCTCCTGGATTCCTGAAGCCCAGCCACAGGCTCGGAATTCCTTTGGGCGATCGGGTGGTCCACAGTCGAAGTCACGTCAGGAAGGACCACTACAACCATGAGCGATCTAACCTCACCGGCCTCAATAGATGCAGTTGGATGCATGAACAAGGGAGGCCCTATATCCCCCTTGGCTGGACCGAGTTACAGGAGCATACACGGTGCTTGCCAGATCCGTTGGCTCCATGTCGAGGGCCACCACCCCTCGACTCCTGAGGTGGTCGACGTGCTTCTTAATGATCTTCCCGTTAACATTGACCACATAAGACTGGGCCACAACCCGTCCTTCTAACCAAGATGAACCTGCTGCGAAACTTCAGACCAAAACCAGGTCTCCCACCCAGAATGACCCATCACCCCTCTGCTCTGTCCGCTGACTCTTCTGGAAAATCTGAAGTGCATCCACCTTCCCCACCAAATACAAGATCCAACCGGGTTCTCAGCCTACGACACATGAGCACCTCGGCTGGTGAGACCCCCACTGTGGTTGAATGAGGGGTTGAGTTGTTACAACGACAAAACATCAGCCAACCTCTGTTGATGTGGTTTATCGGAGTGCTTTTTCATGGAGTTCTTTTTTTTTTCATTTAAAGTACCCAATTCATTTTTTCCAATTAAGGGGCAATTTAGCATGGCCAATCCACCGAGCCTGCACATCTTTTGGCTTCTGGGGGTGAAACCCACGCAAACACGGTGAGAATGTGCAAACTCCACACGGACAGTGACCCAGAGCCGGGATCGAACCTGGGACCTCGGCGCCGTGAGGCAGCAGGGCGAACCACTGTGCCACCGTGCTGCCCTTTCATGGAGTTGTTGAAAGTTGGAATGGCCCACTCAGCCAGGGTGTTCACGCTGGGTGGTAGGGGGCTGTCCTCGAGTGCCTTATGCTATTTGCTCTCACTACTACCTGGAAAGCATCGCCGGTGAAGGGGGTGCCATTGTCTGAAACAATTGCCTCAGGAAGGCCATGAATGGCAAACACACGGCTGTCGGGATAGTGGCGCCCATTCCCTGGACTGTCGCTACTTCGGGTGGGCATCTATCAGCGCTGAAAATATCTTCTCCAAAAACGGCTCTGCACAAACCATGTGGACCCTGATCCATTGGCAACCTGACCATTCCCAAGGGTGAAGTGTGGCACAAGGTGGCAAAGATGACTGTGTTTGGCAGGGGTGGAGCTGTTGTACGCGTTCTTCAATGGCTTTGTCTATTCCTGACCACCAGATGTAACTGCGCGGCAACGTCTTTACGTTTGCCTGCCCTGGTTGGGTGCCTTGTGAATCTTGAAGGAGGAGTGCTCGCGCCCGAGTGGGGAGGAGTGGGGGTAGACCACCCAGGTCCCCAGAGAATCACACCGTCAACTCGTCTTGACGACTGAAATAGGGCCTCGGCAGTTTAAACTTCTCGTATCCCCAGCCAGACTGTATCATTCATTTGAGCTTTACAAGATTAGGGTCTCTGGGTCCAGCTGCAGATGGGTCTGCGGTCACTGGCAGGGTATCGAGGATGTTTAGGGCTAGAATGACCTCCTGGGTACCAGGACGGTGGAATGCTCTTCGGCAGTGGCATTCGGTTTAATGCATCTGCGTTAGCAATTGGCGTCCCAGATCGCTGCTGAAAAGTATCGTTGTAGACCATTAACAACAAGGCCCAACACTGCTCCCTCACTGATAATGGATAGTGTGTGCTTATCTTCTCTTAACGGGCCAAGTAATGGCTTGTGGTCAGTCACTATGTCGAACCGTCGATCACACGCATACTGGTGGGATTTCTTCACGGTAGCACAAGTGGATAGCACAGTGGCTTCACAGCGCCAGGGTCCCAGGTTCGATTCCCCGCTGGGTCCCTGCCTGTGTGGAGTCTGCACGTTCTCCCCGTGTCTGCGTGGGTTTCCTCCGGGTGCTCCGGTTTCCTCCCACAGTCCAAAGATGTGCAGATTAGGCGGATTGGCCATGATAAATTGCCCTTAGTGACCAAAAAGTTAAGGAAGGGTTATTGGGTTACGGGGATAGGGTGGAAATGAGGGCTTAAATGGGTCGGTGCAGACTCGATGGGCCGAATGACCTCCTTCTGCACTGTATATTCTATGTTCACATATTTTTTTTTAATAAATTTAGATTACCCAATTATTTTTTCCAATTAAGGGGCAATTTAGCGTGGCCAATCCACCTACTCTGCACCTTTTTTGGGTTGTGGGGGCGAAACCCACGCAGACACGGGGAGAATGTGCAAACTCCACACGGACAGTGACCCAGAGCCGGGATCGAACCTGGGACCTCAGCGCCGTGAGGCGGTTGTGCTAACCACTAGGCCACCGTGCTGCCCTTCTATGTTCACATATAACCGCTAAGGCCTCCTTCTCAATCTGGGCATAGTTTTGTTCTGCTTCATACGGGGTTCTTGAGACAAAGGCGATTTGGCGTTCCGTACCATTCCCCCATTTAGTGGGATAAAGGGGCCCTGTGCCATACGGGGAGGCGTCACATGACAGCACGATTGGTTTTCCTGGGTCAAAATGCACGAAGAGGTTTGAGGACTGTAATACTGGCTTCACGACTCAGAACGCATCTTTTTGAGGCTCCCTTTATTGCCACCGCTGAATCTTCCTAAAAGCAGGTGCAATGGTGCCACTGTTGAATAAAAGTAATTCACCATACCAAGAAAGGACTTAAGCTCACTGATATTTTTGAGTGCAGGGGCATCTCGTATGGCCTCTACCCTTTTCTTCCAAAGGGTGTAACTCTCGCATCAACTCAAAATCCTTTCTCGCCTCTTCAGAGTCCTGGAAGGTAAATTCTTCATGTTGCAGACAGATCTCGGCATCGCTAAACCTCCTTAATACTTCCTCGAGGCTGGCCATGTGTTCTTCTGGCATAGTGTTCCCATGTTTAGCAATACAAAATACGGAGAAGATCATGGGGTTTGTCAGGAAATCCAGTTGAAATTTTTTGTTTCTCAGCAGTAAATTATAGGTTTAAAATAATTCAACCTCGGATTCCATTTCTCAAGGGGCACTTGCGGCTGAGGTTAGAGGAGGGTCTTTCTTCCTTGCATCCTTTCCAATTCATTTCTATTGTAAATTAGTTTTCAGGTCAATTAAACACAAATTCTAATTCCATCGCTTACTTTTGAGTAACATTTTGACCCCCCCGTTAGGCAAAACCGTTTTTTATTCTGCGCACCACTTTGGGCTCCCGAGGCTTTGCAACGCCCTCGCTAAATCTCTCCATCTCCCTCGTTATACCTTTTAAGATTCTCCTTAACACTACCTCTTTGACCACACTTTTGGTCCAGAGGATGAAGGAGCAGAAGTAGGCCGTTCGGCCCATCGAGTCTGCTCCAACAACGGCTTACGTGACCGCGCGTCATCTTATGTTTGGTAACGCTCCTACAAAACACCTTGGGGTATGGGTGACGCCACCTTTGCACTTCAGAAAGTTAACAATTAAGGGGAGGCAAACAGCAAACAACAACTGCATTTATATATCACCTTTTTAAAAAAAATAAGTTTAAAGTACCCAATTATTTAATTTCACAATTACGGGGCAATTTAACGTGACCGACCCACTACCAAAACTGCACATCTTTGGGTTGTGGGGGTGAGACCCAAGCAGACACGGAGAGAATGTGCAAACTCTGCACGGGCAGTGACCCGGGGCCGGGATTGAACCAGGGCCACAGCGTCGTAGGCAGCAGTGCTAACCACTGCACCACCATGCCGCACCTTATATATCACCTGTAACGCAGTGAAATAGGGCAGCACAGTGGTGCAGTGGTTAGCACTGCTGCCTCACGGCGTCGAGGACCCGGGTTCGATCCCGGCTCTGGGGCACCGTTCATGTGGACTTTGCAAATTCTACCCGTGTTTGCGTGGGTTTCACCCCCACAACCCAAAGATGTGCAGGCTAGGTGCATTGGCTACTCTAAATTGCCCCTTAATTGGCAAAAATGAATTGGGTACACAAAATTTATTTTTAAAAACACAGTAACATACCCCAAGGTGTTTTGTAGGAGCGTTACCAAACAGAAGATGACGCGCGGTCACGTAAGTCGTTGTTGGAGCAGACTCGATGGGCCGAACGGCCTACCTCTGCTCCTACATCCTCTGAACCAAAAGTGTGGTCAAAGAGGTAGGTGTTAAGGAGAATCTTAAAAGGTATAAAGAGAGTGATGGAGAGATTTAACGAGGGCGTTGCAAAGCTTCGGGAGCCCAAATCATGTGATGCGCAGAATAAAAAACGGTTTTACCTAACAGGGGGTCAAAATGTTACTCAAAAGTAAGCGATGGAATTAGAATTTGCGTTTAATTGACCTGAAAACTAATTTACAATAGAAATAAATTGGAAAGGATGCAAGGAAGAAAGACCCTCCTCTAACCTCAGCCGCAAGTGCCCCTCGAGAAATGGAATCCGAGGTTGAATTATTTTAAACCTATAATTTACTGCTGAGAAACAAAAAATTTCAACTGGATTTCCTGACAAACCCCATAATCTTCTCCGTATTTTGCATTGCTAAACATGGGAACACTTTAGCCCACGTTAGCCCTGGCTTGAAAATGCAAGCAATGCCACAATTTAGCAAGCTTAAATACCTCACAGTGAGTTTTCACAACATACCACAATAGAATAAACAGCATCTAGTCTGTACTAAGCAGACACTTAGAGATAAAGACTACTGAGAACCTTATTCTCCAGTTCGTATAGAACAGAGAGGGGGGCGGGGGAGGGGGGGGGGGGTGAAACATCTTTTTTCTCTATTGTAGTTAGAGTAAACACTTGGATAACCATTTCTCCGCCTCACTGAAAAACAAGCATTCAAAATAAATATATTCTGTTGACATTGCTCAAGCTGGGCGGCACACTTGGAAGATCTTCCTTGTTTACACTTAACCTTGGCTTTAAGTGCACTGAAGAGATTACATTTTTTGCTTTAGACCTACTTTCCTTGTCGTTTTTCTGGATCCATGCTCACATCAAATGCAATTTTCTCTGAGGGGATCTTTTCTCCCTTTGTCAAATTGTGGTGATTGCCCCTTTAAGGGAAACACAGCGGAGTAAGTGTCACACGGGCCGTGTGACCCGAGCGATGCTCCCGCAGTCAGTGCTGCCATCAAGAAATGTTTCCCAGCCTGTAAGCACTGAAGTACCTGATCGACCTGTTCCCGGCATAACTGATGTCTCCGTGGAAGCAGGTAGTAATGAGCCGCCTGTGTCAGAAGGGGTAACCGTTCCTGTTTACATCGATCCCGTGGAAGCATCTCAGACTGCCGAATTACGCCGCTCGACAAGGAACAGAAAACCCCCTCAAAAACTCGATTTATAATTGTCCAACTCATATGTACATAATGTTTAGTTGATATTTAGGACGAGCGAATTGTGTAAAGGACTTAAAGTGATGATTGTCACTTTTGGGGCAACACAGCAGAGTAAGGGTCACCTGGCCTGTGTGGCCAATCAGGTCTCAGAGTGTGAAATCACCCCATGCTAGGCAGAGACATTTTGGGGACCTGGCTGCAGCCATGAATCTGCTGTTCAATACTCACTTTAAAAATAAATTTAGAATACCCAATTCATTTTTTCCAATTAAGGGGCAATTTAGTGTGGCCAATCCACCTACCCTGCACATCTTTGGGATGTGGGGGCGAAACCCATGCAAACACGGGGAGAATGTGCAAACTCCACACGGACAGTGACCCAGAGCCGGGATCGAACATGGGACCTCGGCGCCGTGAGGCAGCAATGCTAACCACTGCGCCACCATGCTGCCTACAATACTTATTAATAAATAACTAATGAAGTGCGTTAAAGTGAATCTTTAAACAAATCTGTGGCATAGAAGGCAGCCCTGGACCTGTTCTTCAAATCCATTATCACAACTCCTCTTCTCTATGTCCACAGGAAAATGACTTACTTTCATTAAAGTGTGCGATTTCCATGCACAACACCCAGCAGTCTTCCTCTTGACTACTGTTTATGTACGTGTCTTTGTTGCCACTGATGATTTTAATACATTCCTGGGTAGTTCATCAAATGGCCTTCCATCTCCTGCCGCTCCACCCAGCTAAACAGCCTTTTGAACCCCGTGTGCAATATTTTTATAACCAATGACTGAAAACATTCAAAGCAAATGAGAAAAGAAAATATTTTCGATGCGATTTATTTCGTGGCTGTTGCTGGCAGCTGCATTTCAGATTCAATTCTTGGAGGGTTTATTTTTATTTATTCATTCGTAGGATGTGCGTATTGCTCGCTGGGTCAGCATTTATTGCCAATACCTAATTGCCCATGAACTGAGTGGCTTGCTTGGCCATTTCGGAGTGGGGCAGTAAAGAATCAACCACGTTGGTGCGGGTCTGGATTCACGTGTAGGCTGGACCAGGTAAATGAACCGGGTGGGATATTACAGTAACCAAGTGGATCCGATTTAACCGGCCGAAGTCAATGGATGTTTGAACGGCTCTCCGCATTCGCCGGTTCTGCCTACACCCCCCCCCCCCCCCCCCCCCCCCCCCCCCCCCCCCCCTCCCCGGCCCCCCGCCTCTCACCTCAGTAGTTTCATGGCTTCCAGGACTCACGTTAACCTTTTGGTCCAGGGGGCAGCAAGGTGACACAGTGGTTAGCACTGCTTCCTCATGATGCCGAGGACCCGGGTTCGATCCCAGCCCCGGGTCACTGTCCGTGCGGAGTTTGCACATTCTCATCCCCACAACACAAAAAGATGGGCAGGGTAGGTGAATTGGCCACGCTAAATGGCCCCTTAATTGGAAACAACCTAACTGGGTACTCTAAAAAAAAAATGTCAAAACACCTGCGTGACAATGAAAAGAATCTAAAATCCCAGCTGCTGTGGTGGGGTTTGAACTCATTTTTGGATCATTGGTTCAGTTCTCCCAACCACTAGCCCGTTGCTCCATACCGTTGGGGTGTGAGCCCGTGCATGAATGTTGTTAGAATATAGAACATAGAAAAATACAGCACAGCACAGGCCCTTCGGCCCACGATGTTGTGCCGAACTTTTGTCCTGGATTAAGAACAAATTAATCTACACCCCATCATTCTACCGTAATCCATGTACCTATCCAATAGCTGCTTGAAGGTCCCTAATGTTTCCGACTCAACTACTTCCACAGGCAGTGCATTCCATGCCCCCACTACTCTCTGGGTAAAGAACCTACCTTTGACATCCCCTCTATATCTTCCACCATTCACCTTAAATTTATGTCCCCTTGTAATGGCTTGTTCCACCTGGGGAAAAATTCTCTGACTGTCTACTCTATCTATTGAAAGTCTGTTTGATCGTTGAAGCCCCCCCACCCCACACACATTCCCGCGAGGTACCCGAGATAAAAAGACCTGTTCGGTAATTTTCCCCTCATTAACACTGGCTTGCTGGCACCGATTTGATGTCCTTCAACCTTGCCATCATTGCAGCTGTGGTAACAACATAGGAAATAGGAGTGCGAGTAAGTCACACGCCCTTTTCTTTTAGCACATCTTTACACACACATTTTTTTCTTTTCGGAAATGGAGGAGCTTTTAACAGCCCATCGAAGAGCGTTATGAATACTCCTTCCATGCCCAACAAGTCCTACCACTGGACTTGAACCCAGAAATTCTGGTCCACAAACGGTGATGCTACCAACTGAGCCTGCTCCACCATTCAGCACGATCATGCCTGGTCTTCTACCTCAATCCAATTTCCCGTTCCATCCCCATATCCCTAATTTAGCGTCCACAAACCTATCCATGTGCATTTTGATTTTACTCAATGACTGGGCATCCATGGTATCATAGAATTTGCAGTGCAGAAGGAGACCATTTGGCCCATCGAGTCTGCACCGGCTCTTGGAAAGAGCACCCTACCCAAGACCAACACCTCCACCCTATCCCCATAACCCAGTAACCCCACCCAACACTAAGGGCAATTTTGGACCCTAAGGGCAATTTATCATGGCCAATCCACCTAACCTGCACATCTTTGGACTGTGGGAGGAAACCGGAGCACCCGGAAGAAACCCACGCAGACACGGGGAGGATGTGCAGACTCCACACAGACAGTGACCCAGCCGGGAACCGAACCTGGGACCCTGGAGCTGTGAAGCAATTGTGCTATCCACAAGGCTACCATGCTACCCTCATATCAGTGAGTATCCCTGGGCAGAGAATGCCAAAGATTCACAGCCCCCCTCAGCGAATAAGGTTCTCCGCATCTCAGTCCTAAATGGATGGCCCTTCACCTGAAGCTGTGACCAACGCAAACCAGGAAATAAATCAAGAACCTCGGACCTTCATGGAGCTATTGACTGGAGTCGTAATACATGGACCACACTTGGGAAACCAATGGTGCTGAATTCTCAGGCCCCATTGAGTTGGGGAACAGAGGCAGATGGCTTGGCCCAAACATTCCTGACTCCCAAACCGTGGTTCCAAACTGGAACCACAAAAATGGGGTATGTTTGAACTCAGCACTGATTTCAAATGGCTCCACTGAGTTCAGGTTTCCTATCTGTTTGATTCAGCCCGCCCCCTTCCCTGCCATCCAAAATGGGAACTGTCAGCAGTGGGAGTGGGACGTCATTGATGGGGTAAGTGAATAGAACTTTGGTTGTTTTTATAACAGATTGAACACTTGAGGGCATTTAAAGGCTTTGCCTGGTTTCCAGGAATGAGAGTTTCTTTTCAGCAGCAATTGAGTAGATGTGAGAGCTGTATTAGATTGTTAGAAGTTAAGCTTTTTGGGGGAGGCACGGTGGCGCAGTGGTCAGCACTGCTTCCTCATGGCGCTGAGGACCTGGGTTCGATCGCAGCCCTGGTCACTGTCCATGTGGAGTTTGCACATTCTCCCTGTGTCTGCGTGGGTTTCACCCCCACAATCCAAAGATATGTCGGTCAGGTGGATTGGCCACACTAAATTGTCCCTTAATTGGAAAAAAATAATTGGGTACTCTAAATTTTTTTTTAAAGATTAACTTTTTTATCTCCTCATAGCTCATGTGGTCTGCCCATGATGGACAGTGGATGAGTGGGTATGGAGGTGGCATGGGGTATGAAGTGGCATGGAGGGTAGGGTGAAATGAAATGAAAATCGCTTATTGTCACAAGTAGGCTTCAAATGAAGTTACTGTGAAAAGCCCCTAGTCGTCACATTCTGGCGCCTGTTCGGGGAGGCTGATATGGGAATTGAACCGTGCTGCTGGCCTGCCTTGGTCTGCTTTCAATGCCAGCGATTTACCCCATGATTTGCAGGGACGGACCATGGTTGGGATGAGGGGCATGGGGGGGGGGGGAGGTGGGGTGTGAGGAGCGTGAGAGGTGAGGTGTATAGGACCTTTCACACAATTAGGCTGAAGTGCCAGAGAACTGAGACGGGACTTCTAACCAGAATACCACGGCACTTTCCCACGCACCCCTCATGGCCGCCTACAATCTGCCTCTTGAGTTGGCAGCTCTGACTCTATCCAATCCCGTCTCCCCACATTGAACAATGGGTGTAACGGGCCTTTAACCTGTGAACGGATGGTTTCCCGGCTTGAGCGACCCGCCTCGATGATGACGGTCCAGCCCGAGACTCAGCATTTCAATTCACACCTCCGTGGGGAAACAAAAATCTGGCCCACAAGGTACAAAAGCCTTACGGTAAGACTTTAGGAAGGATGCAAAAGCTTTGGAGAAGCTGTGAAGAGTTTTGCTGGAATGGCTCCAGGAATTCATGGTTGCAGTCACCTGGGTTGAGTGGAGAGGCTTGGGTTGTTTCTCCAGAGTCGGCAAAGAGGAATTGGGTGGGTTGTCTGATGAGGAAAGTTTGGAGTCGCCGGTTTGTACTCACCAGAGTTTAAAAGAGGAAGAGGTGAATTGATCAAAATCATTAAGATCCTGAGGGGTGGATGTGGAGAGGATGTTTCCTCTTGTCAGAGAATCTAGAAGGGGGCTCACTGTTTAAAAATAAGGGGCATGCATTTAACTTTTTTTGGAATGTTTTTTATTGGAATTTAGCACAGAGTATATTTTGCCGTTATGTACACAGGATATGACATATCTATATATATATACGTAAGTAGGCATCCGTTCGTGCCGGGGAGGCACTTCCGGAGGGCAATCTTCGAGTGGGTCTGGCGCCGATGTTGCCCCTCGCTTCTCTCGGTTGGAATTCGCCGCCGTTGTCTTCTCGTGCACGCTGCCGCTTCATCAGGCCCTCCCGTCCTCCACCTGTGTTCTCCTTTTTCTCTGTTCCTGTGGATGTCAGGTTGGTTAACGTTTCCCTGCCTCCCCCCCCCCCCCCCCCCCCCCCCCACCTTCCTGGTTCTCCTCTATTGTTCCCTGTCTCTTCCCTCCCCTCCCCACCCCCACTGCGGTTCGCCTTTCCTTTCCTCCTCAACGCCCCCCCCTCGTGGTTCGCCTTTCCTTTCCTCCTCAATGCCCCCCCCCCCCCTCCGTGGTTCGCCTTTCCTTCCTCTTAGAATGAGTTCTCCCCCCGCCCTCCCGTTGTATCTCCCCCCTCTCAAGCTTTGGCTGCTTTCCCTTGGTTCCTGGCTTCCTGGCTACCTAGTTATTCTTCTCCTTGTTCGTTGGCCACAAACACGTCCCGGAACAATCTGGTGAATGGCTCCCACGTTCTGCGGAAGCCGTCGTCTGACCCTCGGATGGCGAATTTAATTTTCTCCATTTGGAGAGATTCCGAGAGGTCGGACAGCCAGTCTGCAGCGCTGGGTGGTGTAGCTGACCCCCAGCCGACCAGGCTTCTACGTCGGGCGATCAGGGAGGCAAAGGCAAGGGCGTCTGCCCTCCTCCCCAGAAATAGATCTGGGGCTTGCATTTAAGACCAAGATGAAGGGAATTTATTTCCCTCAGAGCGTGCTGAGCCTTTAGAACACTTCCTCAAAAGGCAGTGGAAGCAGAGTCTTTGAATATTTTTACGGCGCAGCTGGATACATGTTTGAAGAACAAGGGGGTGAAAGGTCAGGGGTCGGCAGGAATTCTGGTTGTGTTGATGTTACAATCAGATCAGCTCTTATCAAGTGGCGTAGCAGGCTCGAGGGGCCGAATGGCCTACTCCTGCTCCAAACTCAGAGGTTCATATGAGATGCGCTAGGGGGGTAAAAACCAAAAACACTTCAGAGGGAGTCAGTGACAAGAAAGTGTTTCAAATGGCTGAAGGGCCAATAACCAGATGAATTAGAGTCAATGAGGAAACGTGGTTAGGATTTGGAATTCACTGCCTGAATGTGCCTGAT
This sequence comes from Scyliorhinus canicula, assembly GCF_902713615.1. Classification (NCBI taxonomy): domain Eukaryota; kingdom Metazoa; phylum Chordata; class Chondrichthyes; order Carcharhiniformes; family Scyliorhinidae; genus Scyliorhinus; species Scyliorhinus canicula. The sequence goes on along the minus strand of NC_052155.1, from coordinate 8,114,214 downwards.
ACAGATTCAGTGCTACCTTCAAAAAGGGAATTGGATATATACAAAGGATTGCAAGGATCTGGGAAGAGTGAACATGGTAGGATTAACTGGATTTCTCCTTTAGAGATCTGACACTGATTCCATAGGCTGAAGTGAGATCACACAATACCCACCAAAACACTTGAGGCCTTGTGTGACCGAGGGGGGCTGAAGGGACCATGGTATCTTAACACTGGGAACAAGATTAATTTGATAACTTACCTTTTGTCTTAGGTATATGACTTCACAGCGCCAGGGACCCGGGTTCGATTCCCTGTCTGTGCGGAGTCTGCACGTTCTCCCCGTGTCTGCGTGGGTTTCCTCCGGGTGCTCTGGTTTCCTCCCACAAGTCCCAAAAGACGTGTTGTTAGGGGAATTGGACATTCTGAATTCTCCCTCCGTGTACCCGAACAGGTGCCGGTATGTGGCGACTAGGGGCTTTTCACAGTAACTTCATTGCAGTGTTAATGTAAGCCTACTTGTGGCAATAAAGATTATTATATTATATTATATTTTGGAATTTAGTGGATGCGCCCCTTTTCAAAGGGGCCAATTTTGTTAATTTTTGCAGTTCAGAGAATGTTATGGGGGCCGGTTTAGATCAGTTGGCTGGCCCGCTGGTTTGTGATGCGGAGCTAGGTCAACAGCGTGGGTTCAATTCCTGTAACTCCTGAGGCTCTTCATGAAGGCCCCTCCTTCTCAACCTTGCCCCTCGCCTGAGGTGTGGTGATTCTCAGGTTAAATCACCACCAGTCAGCTCTCCCCCTCAAAGATGGTCATAGATCATAGAATTTACAGTGCAGAAGGAGGCCATTCGGCCCATCAAGTCTGCACTGGGCCTTACAAAGAGCACCCCACTCAAGCCCATGTATCTACCATAACTCAGAAACCCCCACTTAACATTTTTGGGTCACTAAGGGCAATTTAGCATGGCCAATCCACCTAACCTGCACATCTTTGGACCGTGGGAGGAAACCGGAGCACCCGGAGGAAACCCACGCACACACGGGGAAAACGTGCAGCTTCCGCACAGACAGTGACCCCAGCCGGGAGTCGAACCTGAGACCCTGGAGCGGTGAAGTAACTGTGCTAACCACTGTGCTACCGTGCTGCCCTCGAATCTGAGACTATGGCAACTTTACCTTTATAAGATCCTGAGGAAACTTCACAGGGAAGGTGCTGGAATGATGTTTCCCCTCATAGGAGAGACGAGACGCAGGATTGAACATGCAACCTGCCACACGGGAGGAGCCTGGCATTGGCTGGCAGCAGGATTTCATGGCCCTGCGTTGTTAGTGTAGTTTCCCGTTGAATACACCCCTCTCCGCCAGAAAACTAAGACATCACTTCTTATATTTATGGTACCGAGTTTTTGACAATTTGCTCTAGAAAAGAACATAAGAACATAAGAACTAGGAGCAGGAGTAGGCCATCTGGCCCTTTGAGCCTGCTCCGCCATTCAATTAGATCATGGCTGATCTTTTGTGGACTCAGCTCCACTTTCTGGTTTAGCACACGGCTAAATCGCTGGCTTTGAAAGCAGACCAAGGCAGGCCAGCAGCACGGTTCAATTCCCCTACCAGCCTTCCCGAACAGGCGCCGGAATGTGGCGACTAGGGGCCTTTCACAGTAACTTCATTTGAAGCCTACTTGTGACAATAAGCGATTTTCATTTCATTTTTTCATTTCCCGCCCGAACACCATAACCCTTAATCCCTTTATTCTTCAAAAAACTATCTATCTTTATCTTGAAAACATTTAATGAAGGAGCCTCAACTGCTTCACTGGGCAAGGAATTCCATACATTCACAACCCTTTGGGTGAAGAAGTTCCTCCTAAACTCAGTCCTAAATCTACTTCCCCTTATTTTGATGCTATGCCCCCTAGTTCTGCTTTCACCCGCCAATGGAAATAACCTGCCCACATCTATCCTATCTATTCCCTTCATAATTTTATATGTTTCTATAAGATCCCCCAGAAAGCTATTTACACAATAGAGAACATCCTCGAAGATTTGAATGAACTTCCTCGCTCATAATTTATGGAATCCATGTGTAATGTTGCTTCATTTGCACTATTTATTAAACTAATTTAACCTGAGCTGTGCTAAAGTAATCAGGGTCAGGTTTTTTCAGGTGTGCCAGCAGCTGCTCAAACAAGGTTTTAATTCTATTTAATTACATACATGTTCATTTTAGTGAAAGAAACAATTTGAAGTGCAGTGGCGCTCAAGGTGGGGAGGGAAGGTGGGGAGGCGGTGAAGTGAGTGGGTCTTCAGGCCCTCGCCGCCAGGTCCCGCCGGTAAGGGACCTAGTCTAATCCACGATGGCGGGACCGGCAAAAACCAGCTGGACTTCGGCCCAACGCGGGCCGGAAAATTCGGGCAGTCCCGGGGCCCATTGAGTCGCGCCGGAGACTAAAACCTCGACGGGCAGGAGTGGGGGAGCCTGGAGTGCGGACTGAAGAAGGTGCAGAGCTTTAAGGTGAAAGAGAGAGAGAGAGTGAGTGAGCAGCAAGGAGCATTTGGCCATTTGGCCCATCGAGTCTCCACCAACCCTTGGAAAGAGCAGCCTATGTAAACTTAAGCCCGCGCTTCCACCCTATCGCCGTAACCCAGTAACCCTGCCTCACTTTTTTGGACATTAAAGGGCAATTTAGCATGGTCAATCCACCTAACCTGCACATCTTTGAACTGTGGGAGGAAACCGGAACATCCGGAGGAAGCCCACGCAGACACAGGGAGAAAGTGCAAACTCCGCACAGACAGTCACCTGAGGCCAGAATTGAAGCCGGGTCCGTGGAGCTGTGAATGAAAAATGAAGTGAAAATCGCTGATTGTCACAAGTAGGTTTCAATGAAGTTACTGTGAAAAGCCCCTAGTCGCCACATTCCGGCGCCTGTTCGGGGAGGCTGGTACGGGAATTGAACCGTGCTGCTGGCCTGCCTTGGTCTGCTTTAAAAGCCAGCTATTTAGCCCAGTGTGCTAAACCAGCTACTGGAGGCATCAGTGCTAGCCACTGTGCCACCATGCCACCCAATTGATGATGGAGAGTAGACTGATAAGGTGGTAATTGGCTGGGTTGGATTTGTCCTGCTTTGCATGTACACACCTGGGCAATTTTCCACATTGCTGGGTAGATGCCAGTGTTGTCGCTGTACTGGAACAGCTTGGCTAGGGATGCGGCAAGTTCTGGAGCACAAGTCTTCAGTGTTAGAACATAAGAACTAGGAGCAGGAGTAGGCCATCTGGCCTTTTGAGCCTGCTCCGCCATTCAATGAGATCATGGCTGATCTTTTGTGGACTCAGCTCCACTTTCCGGCCCGATTCTCCGACCACCACGCCGGGTGGGAGAATTGCGGGAGTGCCGGGCGATTCCCGCCATGCCGCCCTGGCACCCCCACACGATTCTCCCATCCCCCCAAAACGGCATGCCGCGTTTCACGACAGGCCGCTCGGAGAATCGGCGCTCGCCGTTTCTAGCGGGCGAGCTCCGATTCTCCGGCCTGCCCAATCCGACGGGTTCACGCCGGTGCCAACCACACCTGGTCGCTGCCGGCGTGAACAGCGCGCGAACGCTGCGTGTGCGGCCTGTGGGGGGGGGGGGGGGGGGGAGAGGATCAAGCACCAGGGGGGTGCTCAGTAAGGGTCTGGCCCGCGATCGGTGCCCACCGATCGGCGGGTCGGCGTCTCTAAAGGACGCACTCTTTTCCTCCGCCGCCCCGCAAGATCAATCCTCCATGTCTTGCAGGGCGCCCGCGGGGAGGACGGCAACCACGCATGCGTGGGTTGGCGCCGGCCAACCTGCGCATGCGCGGGTGATGTCATTTAAGCGCTGCCGGCCGCATCATTTACACAGCGCCACTTTAACGTGAAGCCAAGGCCCGGCGCGCGTAATTGACGCGGCGCTGCTCCTAGCCCCCTGGGAAAGGGAGAATATGGGGCGAGGAGCGGCCTCCAACACCGGAGTGAAACACTCCGGTTTTCAATCCGGCGTAGGCACTTTGTCTCCCGTTGGGAGAATTTCGCCCACGACCTATCTTGATCTTGAAAATATTTAATGAACATTTAGCCTCAGCTGCTTCACTGGGCGATGAATTCCATAGATTCACAACCCTTTGGGTGAAAAGGTTCCTCCCAAACTCAGTCCTAAATCTACTTCCCCTTATTTTGAGGCTATGCCCCCTAGTTCTGCTTTCACCGCCAGTGGAAACAACCTGCCCGCATCTATCCTATCTATTCTCTTCATAATTTTATATGTTTCTATAAGATTCCCCCCTCATCCTTCTAAATTCCAACGAGTACAGTCCCAGTCTACTCAACCTCTCCTCGTAATCCAACCCCTTCAGCTCTGGGATTAACCTAGTGAATCTCCTCTGCACACCCTCCAGCGCCAGTACGTCCTTTCTCAGGTAAGGAGACCAAACTGAACACAATAATCCAGGTGTGGCCTCACTAACACCTTATACAGTTCAGCATAACCTCCCTCGTGTTATTTTTTTTAAAATTTAGAGTACCCAATTAATTTTGTTTCAATTAAGGGCAATTTAGTGTGGCCAATCCACCTACCCTGCACATCTTTGAATTGTGGGGGTGAAACCCACGCAAACACGGGGAGAATGTGCAAACTCCACACAGACAGTGACCGAGGGCCGGGATTGAACCTGGGACCTCGGCACAATGAGGCAGCAGTGCTAACCACTGCGCCACCATGCTGCCCAGTCCCCAGTGTTATTGCCAGAATATTGTCAGGGCCTTTGCAGTATCCAATACCTTCAGCTGTTTCTTGACATCACGTGGAGTGAATCGTATTGGCTGAAGACTGACATCTGTGATGCTGGGGACCCCCGGAGGAGGCCGAGATGGATCATCCACTCGGCACCTCTGGCTGAAGATTGTAGCGAATGCCTCAGCCTTGTCTTTTACACATATGTGCTGGGCTCCTCCATCATTGAGGATGGGGATATTTGTGGAGCCGCCTCCTCCAGTGAGTTGTTTAATTGTCCACGGCTGGATGTGGCAGGACTGCAGAGCTTAGATCTGATCTGTTGGTTGTGGAATTGCTTAGCTCGGTCTATTACCTGCTGCTTATGCTGCTTGTACCTTCACCAGGTTGACCCCTCCTTTTTGGAAGGCTTGGTGTAACTCCTGCATGTAACCTGCACTCTTCAAAGAACCAGGGTTGATCCCCTGGCTGGGTGGTAATGGTAGAGTGGGGCACATACCTGGCCATGAGGCTGAAGGTTGTGTTTGAATACAATTCTGCAGGGCGGCACAGTGGCGCAGTGGTTAGCACTGCTGCCTCACGGCACCGAGGATCCGGGTTCGATCCCGGCCCTGGGTCACTGTCCGTGTGGAGTTTGCACATTCTCCCCGTGTCTGCGTGGGTCTCACCCCCACAACCCAAAGATGTGAAGGGTAGGTGGATTGGAGATGCTAAATTGCCCCTTAATTGGAAAAAAAAGATTTGGGCACTCTAAATTTCAAAAATATATATAATTCTGCTGCTTCTGATGGTCCACAGCACCTCATGGATGTCCAGTCTTGAGCTGCTAGATCTGTTTGAAGTCTATCACATTCAGCACGGTGGTGGTGCCACACAACACGATGGAGGGTATCCTCAATGTGAAGACGGGACTTCATCTCCACAAGGGCTGTGGGGTGGTCACTTCTACCAATGCTGTCATGGACAGAGGCATCTGCAGCAGGCAGGGTGGTGAGGATGAGGTCGAGTATGTTTTTCCCTCTTGTTGATTCCCTCACCACCTGTCACAGACCTTTAGGACCTGACCAGCCAAGTGTCGTAAAAACCCAACGGGTTCACTAATGTCCTTTCGGGAAGGAAATCTGCCGTCCTTGCCTGGTCTGGCCTCCATGTGACTCCAGATCCACAGCAAAGTGGTTGACTCTTAAATGCTCTCAGGGATGGGCAATGAATGGTGGCCCAGCCAGCGACGCCCACATCCCATGACCTATCTGATTGTGGCTGTAACTCATGTTCCTATTGGCCCAAAATCCTTGGCTCCTTTTTCGATCAAAAATCTGGCCAGCGCACCTTTGAATGTATTCAATGACCCGGTCTCCACTTTTGGGAACGAATGACAAATGAGGTCGCTGGAATGTAGGTGGGAGCAGGTTCAATCGCAACTTTCAAACAAGAATTGGATGAGCACCTCAAAAGAAGGAATGGCTCTGTGTCAGGGGAGAGTACCTTTAAGAAATGGGTGTTTATAAATGGGTGTGTATATAAATAGCTGTAGTGAGAGTACCTTTAAGAAATGGGTGTTTAAGGGGCAGCACGGTGGCCTAGTGGTTCGCACAACCGCCTCACGGCGCTGAGGTCCCAGGTTCGATCCCGGCTCTGGGTCACTGTCCGTGTGGAGTTTGCACATTCTTCCCGTGTCTGCGTGGGTTTCGCCCCCACAACCCAAAAACGTGCAAGCTAGGTGGATTGGCCGCGCTAAATTGCCCCTTAATTGGAAAAATGATTGGGTACTCTAAATTTATTTTTTAAAAAAGAAATGGGTGTTTATTACTGCAGTGATGTCAGAGAGTGGGTGGAGCTGTGCTGTCTGTCAGCTTTTTACTTTCGTTTTAGGCTGTTTGTTGCAGGGTGTGTTTTAGTTTCGTTTTCAGTGTTGGAGCAGAAGCCAGACCGAGCAGGTGTACTGTTGATCTCTCTGCCTTGAAAAGACTATCTCTTGATCATTTGGTGAATTCAGAACTATAAATGTTCTCAGTAGTGACTCTAACCTGATGTGCTTCTGTTATAGGTTATGTTTTTTTGTAAGTCTTCTGGATGTTAAAAGGACAGTGTAAGCATTACTTAGTGTTGTAGTCTTTGGGGGTTGTATTTGAATTGATGGTTGCTAAGATGTTCACTGTATGTTTCAAAAAGGTTAACTTGAGTTCATAGAATAAACATTGTTCTGCTTTAAAAAATACTTTTCCGTTTCTGCTGTACCACACCTGTAGTGGGCCGTGTGCTCCCCATACCACAATCTATTAAAAGTTGTGGGTCAGGTGAACTCCATGATACACTTTGGGGTTCTCTAAACCCTGGCCCATTACACTGGGAATAGCTCTGGGAATGAGCGGTGGTATGCCCTGGTGACTAATCGGATAGCTCTTTCAAACAGCCAGCGGACACAATGGGCCCTTCCTTCTGCGCCGCATCATTCAATCCTGTATTAAAAACCTTACATCAGTACACACGTCCGACACATGTTTTTTCCAATTTAATTCCTAATGCCCACGTTTGTAATGGAAGCTGTGACGAGCTCAAGAGGAAAAATGAATGTGAAGCCTTTTAAGTATCCCATGTAAGATTTAATATCCTGTGTTTTAATTAAATGTCCTTTCAAAAAAAGGAATAAGATGAGCATTATTAACAAGTGTTATTAAATTGAAATAAAAGGGAGCTTTGCTTTAGTCCAGTTGAACCTAATTGCTGTTGAATCGTGGACTGACAGTTTCTACCCATAAAAGGTTTGTAAAATGGAAGTTCGACTAAAAATTGCCTGGTCGCTGATTTTTGCCAATTAGGTGACCACTAATTAACTGATGCATCCTTCAGTCACAGTATGATTACATTCACACAAAGATTGAAGAATGCTTACAATAGTAAAGGTCACTGAAAAGGACAAGTTCAGACCAAGCTTTTAACTGATACTCATTCTATCCCTTGAGAACTCTTTGAGTCATCACTGTAGAATCTTTGCACATATCCAGCTCCCTTCACGGATTTTAAAAGGGTTACATAAAGAGGGCAGGTCGCATAGACCATCCTTATATTCCTCTGGATACTGAACATGAAGTGGTGATCTTTTTTAAGGGGCAATTTAGCGTGGCCAATCCACCTACCCTGCACATCTTTGGGTTGTGGGGGTGAAACCCACGCAGACACGGGGAGAATGTGCAAACTCCACACGGACAGTGACCCAGGGCCGGGATTCGAAGCCAGGTCCTCAGCGCCGTGCGGCAGCAGTGCTAACCACTGTGCCACCGTGCTGCCCATGAAGTGCTGATCTTGACTGGTGAGCTTAAGTTGGTCAAAAAGTTTGATGGGGTCTGTAGATAATAGGATCCCGTTTCCTGTGGCAGGCAGAATCCAGAACAAAGGGCAAGATTGACCCTCTACCATCCGCGAGAGCTGATGGGAGTGCTGCCTCGCAACGTTGGTGAAGGCAGACAAGATCACATGCTGTGCTTCTTTTGATGGCATGTCAGTTGTGGGAAGGCAGAGTCTGCCTCACCTTGTCCCTTGTCGGAGGCGCGGCACGTATATGCAACGGCGTTGCTTCCTCTTGTGGGGTAATCTGGAACGAGAGGTCATAGTTTTCAGACAAGGGGTAGCAGATTTAAAACAGAGATGAGGAGAAATTACTTCTCGCAAAGGGTCGTGAATCTGTGGAATTTGCTACCCCAGAGTGGGGTGGGTGCTGGGACATTGAGTAAATTTAAGGAGGAGACAGACAGATTCTTAATCAGTAATGGGTTGAAGGGTTATGGAGAACGGGCAGGAAAGTGAATTTGAGGCTGGGAGAAGATTAGCCAGGATCATATTGAATGGCGGAGCAGGCTCGGGGGGTTGAATTGCCTACTAGTGCATCCTAGTTCTGGGGCTAGATTCTCCATTGCCCGATGCCGAAATCGGGAACGGCGACAGTGCGGAGAATAGCTCCCGATGCCGGAATCGCGGCAGCCACCGGTTTGACCCCGAATCGCGGTGCTCCGCCCACTCCAAAACGGAATCATTACAACACGCGTAGCGCGCAGTAGCATCAGCATTCGCATCTCATTAGCGGGCCCACCCACGAAGCCCCGCCTCCGAAGGGCCGAGTTCTTGACGGCGTGGTCCACGTGTGCTCTCAACGGTCGTGAAGCTGGCATGGTGGCTGGGAGAGAGAGAGAGAGGGCGTACAGACAGTGTCCTGCACCGCCACACTTCGCCGACATTCGTGCCGCTGGCCGAGGGGCTTCAGCCAGGGCTGGGGGGAGTAGTGGGGGGTGGCCAGGAGGTGGGCTGTGGGGTCTGGGCGGACTGGGACGCAGTGCAGCAGAACCCGGGCCATCTTTTCGGACGCGGACTGGCGGCATGTGGCGCAGTGGTTAGCACTGGGACTACGGCGCTGAGGACCTGGGTTCGAATCCCGGCTCTGGGTCACTGTCCGTGTGGAGTTTGCACATTCTCCCCGTGTGTGCGTGGGTTCCGCCCCCACAACCCAAAGATGTGCAGGTTAGGTAGATTGACCGCGCTAAATTGCCCCTTAATTGGAAAAAAAAATAATTGGGTACTCTAAATTGAAAAAATAAATAAATAAATCTTGTTGGGTGTGATCGGAGTGTTTGTGGGGGTGTATAGTCTATCTGCGGCTGCAGCTTGTCAGTCCTGCGAGTGTCCATCGCGGACCTGGCGGTTCCACCATCATTTTGTGGGTGTTCTGCGGGTGTTCCACGTGGCGCCGGTGCTAGCCTCTCACCGGTAGCAGAATTGGTACGGGTGTGCCGCCAATTTTTCCGGCGTGGAACTCCACGGATCCTCCATTGGCGTCAGCACTCTGACTCAGGAGCGGAGAATCCAGCCCGTGGTTGGATTCTGGTGTCCATTTTGCGAGGCTGGTGTCAGCTTCGGAGCTTCTGAAATTACCTGATGCCACGGTGTTGAATTCCTGTCCACCGCTGATGCCCACGTTTGCCTCCAATATCAGCGAGAGACCCTACTTGGTCTTTATTAAAAATGTTTCAGAGTACCCAATAATTTTTTTCCAATTAAGGGGCAGTTTAGCATGGCCAATCTAGCTTCCCTGCACATCTTTTTGGGTTGTAGGGGTGAGAACCACGCAAACACGGGGAGAAATATGCAAACTCCACACTCTCCAATCTCTCATTCCGCAACATCTGGAAGTGGCGTTTTGGAACTCCTGCTGGCCACCTGCCACAGGTTACGTTCCTGGATCAAACCAGCGAAGCCTCTTTTGCTTGATTAGTGCTAGCATGCCCAGCACACAGGTTCACCCTCGTGGCTTTGCCACAGCGCATCAGCACTGCTGCCTCCCAGCACCAGAGTCCCCAGTTCGATTCCCGGCTTGGGTCACTGTCTGTGCGGAGTCTCCGCATTCTCCCCGTGTCTGCGTGGGTTTCCTCCGGGTGCTCCGGTTTCCTCCCACAAGTCCCGAAAGACGTGCTGTTAGGTGAATTGGACATTCTGAATTCTCCCTCTGTGTACCCGAACAGGCACCGGAGTGTGGCGACTAGGGATATTTCACAGTAACTTCATTGCAGTGTTAATGCCAGCCTACTTGAAAATGAAAATGAAATGAAAATCGCTTATTGTCACTTCTATGTTATACGATAGGACAATGAATCAAGCAAAATTATGATTCTGGATATCAAGAATTGAGGTGGTATAGACAATAGAGTATCGACAAATGAAGCAAAGGGAGAGATGAGGACAATTTTAATTAATTTGTAGAGTTGTTGTGGTCTGGGATGCAGTGTCCGAGGGACTGGTGGAAGCAGATTCAATGGCATCTTTGAAAACATGGAAATACGGGGTGGCATGTGGCACAGTGGTTAGCACTGGGACTGCAGCGCTGAGGACCCGGGTTCGAATCCCGGCCTTGGGTCACTGTCCATGTGGAGTTTGCACATTCTTCCCATGTCTGCGTGGGTTTCGCCCCCACAACCCAGAGATGTGCAGGGTAGGTGGATTGGCCATGCTAAATTGCCCCTTAATTGGACAGCAAAAATAATTGGGCACTCTAAAATTTTTTTAAAACATGGAAACATTGAAAAAAGGGGGACTTTGAATGGGAAAGAGGCTGTGGGGAAAGAGTGGCAGGAGGCTCTGACAAAGCAGATAGCTCCTTCAAAGGGCCAGCACAGACATGAGTGGTGAATGGTTTCCTTCCGTGCGGTAATATTCTACGGGCAGAATTTTCTGCACTGCCCCGATGGCTGGCTGGGGTGAGGAAACTGGTCTGCCACTCCCCAGCTGCACATCCGAGTTTTCTCCCCGGATAATCCGACACTCTGTGCACGGAAAACCTGGACGGGAGGGCCACGCTGTCACAGTTAAGGGATGGGCCTGATTGAGCCGACATTGCCAGCTCTACAGAGATGGGGCCACCATTTCTAAAGGGTGTATCGAAAGATGCATCCTCTCCCCCCCACAACAGATACGGGTCCCCTGCCACTCCCCCATGCACTGGGGAAACCCCCACTCACAGATAAGGGGAACCCCCACAACCGAAGCTCCCCAGTGATCCCCTTTGCCACTGCCCCCTGGCACTGACATGTCGACAGGCACTGCCACAGGGTAGTGCCGGGGTAGCACCAGGGTACTGTCTATGCGGAGTCTGCACGTTCTCCCCGTGTCTGCGTAGGTTTCCTCCGGGCGCTCCAGTTCCCTCCCACAGTCCAAAATGGGCAGGTTAGGCGGATTGACCATGATCAATGCGCGGGATTGCGGACATTGGGTGGGGGAGAGGACCCAGGTAGGGTGGTCTTTCGGAGGGTCGGTGCAGACTCGATGGGCCGAATGGCCTCCTTCTGCACTGTAGTGATTCTGTAATTCTATAATTCAATGACTGTCCAGGAATTGAGGTCACACTGTTGGGGGGCATATTGAACTGACTATTCTGGGACTGTGTGGGTAATGTTAGAGGGCTCTGAATGCCACGCATTTCTTGGCCCCAGTCTTGGATGGGGGAAGGCCTGCATAATATGGTGTGCAGCGATTGTCCAGTTAGTTAAGGGAGTCATAGGACTGTGAGGTGGATGGTACAGTCACGGTCTGGGGAGGCACTTGCAACCTGTAAACCTGTACCTTAAATTTCACACGGGGGTGTAGTTGGTGGTCTGATGGGGGGGAGAGGGGTGGGATGCTGGAAAGGCAGGGCGCATGTGACCTTGAGAAGGAAAGGGAGTCAGGTCAACGGAGGGCATGGTACGATCAACATGAAAGGGTTCAGGGCAGGACAGGAATTTTAACATGGATAATGATAGGTTCGAGGGTGACTTAAGAGGCTGGATGACGATAGAAGGAAGGGAAATTAGGAGGCCTGAGGATGGAGGAGGATACGGGGAAATTGGAAACTGATCTCAGTCACAAAAGCCAACTCCACCATTTTCTCACATTTACCATTTGAAAAAAGCGCCAGAAGAAACTCAGTCAGGGATGGGTCTCAAGGGGTGGGGAGGAGCTCAACACATTAATTCTAGGCTGATTGAAGAGACACCCTTTAACAGGGCAGCACGGTAGCACAGTGGTTAGCATTGTTGCTCCACAGCTCCAGGGTCCCGGGTTTGATTCCCGGCTTGGGTCACTGTCTGTGCGGAGTCTGCACGTTCTCCCCGTGTCTGCGTGGGTTTCCTCCGGGCGCTCCGGTTTCCTCCCACAAGTCCCAAAAGACGTGCTGTTAGGTAATTTGGACATTCTGAATTCTCCCTCTGTGTACCCGAACAGGCGCCGGAATGTGGCGACTAGGGGCTTTTCACAGTAACCTCATTGCAGTGTTAATGTGAGCCTACTTGTGACAATCAAGATTATTATTATTATTAGTGCTGTTCGGGAGGGAGTTCCTGGATTTTGACCCAGTGACAGTGAAGGAGCGGCCGATATATTTCCCAGTCAGGGTGGTGAGTGACTGGGAGGGGGGACCTCCAGGTGGTGGGGTTCCCAAGTATCTGCTGCCCTTGTCCTTGTAGATGGTAGAGATCACGGGTTTGGAAGGTGCTGTCAGAGGAGAAAAACCTTCTTTTAGAATCCACCGTGACATTGTCAAGACTAGGAAATTGCCTCAGGGCTAAAGCATTCTGATTTGAGTGAGGAATTTGTTGATGATGATCACAACCAAGCTAAACATTCAGCGAGTGCATTCAATTGCTGTTTGCAAGGTTCAGCGAGTTCACAATGGGTGGGTCCACGGTGAAAGCTGAATCTGCAGAAACGAGAAGCAAGGAAGAGAGGAATCTGTAAAATAGTTGCCAGTGATGGCAGCCAGGCTGTGTTTGCAACCTCGTCCAATACCAGCCCTTGTCGCCATCTGGTCCTTTACCAGGCCTCTGAGTGAGCTGTCACCTAATTAGATTAGATGGAGACAGACTATTTCCTCTGGCAGCGAGAATCCAGAACAACAGGGTAGAACCTTAAAGTTACAGCCAGGCCCCGGGGCAGCACGGTGGCGCAGTGGTTAGCATTGCTGCCTCACGGCGCCGAGGCCCCAGGTTCGATCCTGGCTCTGGGACACTGGCCGTGTGGAGTTTGCACGTTCTCCCCATGTTTGCGTGGGTTTCGCCCCCACAACCCAAAGATGTGCAGGGTAGGTGGAATGGCCACGCTAAATTGCCCCTTAATTGGAAAAAAATAATTGGGTGCACTAAATTTTAAAAAAAGATCGGGATCAGCCATGGTCTAACGACGAGCTGGAGAAGCCTTCTCCCGTGATTTGTTCTTGCCTTCTCCAGAGGTATTTTAGGACGAGCGTTCGAGCTGAATTCAGGAATTCCCCGCGTGGTGGAACAGGAGGGGAGGGGAGGGGAGGGGGGAGGGAGGGAGGGGAGGGGGGAGGGAGGGGGGGGGAGGGGGGGGAGGGGGAGGGGGAGGGGCGGGGGGGAGGGGAGGAGGGGGAAGGGGGAGGGGGAGGGAAGGGGGAGGGGAGGAGAGGGGAGGGGGGAGAGGGGAGGGGGAGGGGGAGAGGGGAGGGGAGAGAGGGGAGGGGGGAGGGGGGGAGGGGGGAGGAGGGGAGGGGAGGGGGGGGCGCCTTCTGTTTGTCCACACGGGATTCCAAGCAAGGGAACAGAGAGCCAGTTTAAATCAGAAATTCACACAGCCAATGATTTAACAAATGGACAGGTTGCACACACCATGCTGCCTGACATTTGGTTGGAAAATGCTCACAGCGTGTTTGTGGTGTCGATATATTTTGTATTTCTCGATGCTGCTTTTTGCAATGGCGTGGAACCAAATCCTTTGACTAGTGCCTCCTCTCAGGTCTTCCTGCACATTAGCACAGTGGTTAGCACTGTTGCTTCACAGCGCCAGTGTCCCAGGTTCGATTCCCCGGCTTGGCTCACTGTCTGTGAGGAGTCTGCACGTTCTCCCCGTGTCTGCGTGGGTTTCCTCCGGGTGCTCCGGTTTCCTCCCACAAGTCCTGAAAGACGTGCTTGTTAGGTGAATTGGACATTCTGAATTCTCCCTCTGTGTACCCGAACAGGCGCCGGAGTGTGGCGACTTGGGGCTTTTCACAGTAACTTCATTGCAGTGTTAATGTAAACCTACTTGAGACACTAATAAAGATTATTATTTTATCCTGAGCTTTCTGGAGTCAGTCTTGTAACCAAAACTATTGCAAGTTATGGTGGTCACGAAAATTATTTGCAAAATGAAATTCTACCATTACATCTCCATTCTCCTCTGCTACATTAGAAATGAATTAAGGTTTACATCTTTGGCTTGTTCTGCGGTTATTATATAGAAAATTATTTAATGGGGAAAATTGCTTCTTACATTTACGATGTTAAAATGATCTCAGAAAGATATAAATGGAACATTGTTACAGCCCACAATGCCTATCCTGATAATGAGTGGTTAAAAATAGTGAAAAAGGAACTCTCCTGCCAGTATTATTGGTGAGTTACAGTTCACACAGGGAGCCCGTGTTGCTGTGGCAACATGCAGCTAATTTTACATGTATGTTGCAGACTGGAGATAGGGGGCAGCGACGGTGGAGGCTCCAACTTTCTTTCCAACACATGGCTGACCAGTGGCTGGACTGCGCTGACCTGGGCCCAAAATACCGGGAGACCCAGAATCATAGAATTTACAGTGCGGGAAGAGGCCATTCGGCCCATCCAGTTAGCATTAGCTATGTGGAGCGGTTGAATAAACACGGTTTGTGCATTAGCTATGAGGAGAGGTTGAATAAACTTGGTTTGTTTTCACTGGAACGACGGAGGTTGAGGGGCGACCAAATGGAGGTCTACAAAATTACGAGGGGCATAGACAGAGTGGATCGTCAGAGGCTTTTTCCCAGGATAGAGAGGTCAATTACCAGGGGGCATAGGTTTAAGGTGCGAGAGGCAAGGTTTAGAGGAGATGTACGAGACAAGTTTTTTTACACAGAGGGTAGTGGGTGCCTGGAACTCGCTGCCGGAGGAGGTGGTGGACGTAGGGACGATAGTGACATTTAAGGGGCATCGTGACAAATATTTGAATAGGATGGGAATAGAGGGATATGGACCCAGGAAGATTTTAGTTTAGACGGGCATCATGGTCAGCACAGGCTTGGAGGGCCGAAGGGCCTGTTCCTGTGCTGTACTTTTCTTTGTTCTTTGTTCTTTGTTCTTTGCACTGGCCCTTACAAAGAGCACCCTACTCAAGCCCACACCTCCTACCCTATCCCCGTAACCCTGTGACCCAACTTAACCTTTTTTGGACACTAAGGGCAATTCACCTAACCCGCACATCTTTGGACTGTGGGAGGAAGCCGGAGCACCCGGAAGAAACCCACGCAGACACGGGGAGAATTTGGAGACTCCGCACGGACAGTGACCCAAGCCGGGAATCGAACCTGGGACCCTGGCGCTGTGAAGCAACTGTGCTAACCACTGCCGCCCCAACAGACAAGAATGGCGGCATCGAGATCTCATTTTCTGACTGTGACACAGAGTAACACAGAGCTTCTGGTTCAGGGGCAGTGGTATCACCCACTCCCCCACAATTCCCCTTGATGGGCAAGTACATCAGTGGAATACAGTGACTCCTGCAGTAACCACAGCTAATTTTCAACCATGCCAGGATGCTAAGTTTTCTGTTTCTGCAGAAAATTAATCGGGAAAAATATTCGGGTCATGTTGAGGTCAGGCAGCGAATGAGTCTCGTTATGACTCTTGTTGACGTTGGATAAAGGAGGCCATCTGGGATTTTCCTCTTGGCTCCCAGTTTCCTGATGGAACAGAGGAATGGTTTAATTGGCTGGAGGTGTGGGGGAGGGGGCCCAAGGGGTGGTGGTGGGGGGGGGGGGGGGGGGGGGGAGCAGCGCCCCAGACAGGCTACTAGCCCTCAGGTGCACTCAAAGGCCAGTCACTGGAGAACTGCCCTCTCCACTGCCCCAGTCCTTGAGCTAACTTGTCGCCGTTTCAGTTTTTAAAAGTTTCCTTCTGAAAGTTGGACAGAGAGCACGCCCTGTTGATGCCCCCCTACCCCCCCCCCCCCCCCCCCCCCCCAATCACTCACCCTCGGCTTCATTGACCTGAACGGTTCAATATGTGTCTCTCTGTTACCTTGTTAACAACTTGTTGATTACATTGTCAAGATGCTGGGCGGCACGTGGCACAGTGGTTAGCACTGGGATTACGGTACTGAGGACCCGGGTTCGAATCCCGGCCCTGGGTCACTGTCCGTGTGAAGTTTACACATTCTCCCCATGTTTGCGTAGGTTTCACTCCCATACCCAAAGATGGGCAGGTTAGGTGGATTGGCCACGCTAAATTGCCCCGTAATTGGAAAACGAAATGATGGGGATATTGTCGATTGGTTAATTAAATACTTTGAACACATATAAATAGAGTATGCCTATCTCATGCTGATTGGCCTCCCGGCTTCCAGAGCCCTTAAAGAGGGAACCGGTCTCCATGTCAAACAAGGGGGAAGCGGCTGAGCAAGCCCAGCAACTCACTGGGAGGCAAGCCTGGGATCCAGAAATAATCCTCACTCCTGTTTCCCAACCACCGTGCAAAAGATTCAGCCTGTAGAACAAGGAATTTAATGGCGTTCTGCTCGTTGGCCAGGCACAAACATGGGCCCCCAAGTAGCCAATATGGCAGGTGGAGCAGGCACCACGTCCTACACGCTGAGGATGGGTGAAAGAAGCATTCAGGGCCTCCAGCAGAAATAGGACAGTTTCTGCGCTGTTCTTTCCCCGTAATCCTTTGTAGTCCGATGTTATCCTGCGTAATCTGCATCATTGGACTTGCAGACGGGAGTTTGTTAAAAATGAACGTGTAAAGTAACAGGTGAGTGCCATTTGGAGATTCAGCCTCAATCCACAAAATAGAAGGTTCTGATCTCGCAGGAGATTATACGATATGACTTTAAATTAAACCATGCAGCAATGCTAAAGAGACCACGATTCAAATTTTAGGATGAATATACCTGCTAAGAGAGTCAATGTCCGCACTGAAGCCCTGGTAAGTGCGTTAGAAGCGGTAGGGCAGGAGTCCGTGAAGGAAGAAATCTGTGTTTAATGAGAGTGGACATGTTAGATTTTCCTGGGGTGGATGAGTTAAGACCAGTTGAATGTTCTTCCTGAAGTAGCCGGTGATCACGTGACGGGGAGAACATAAAGAGTTCTGATGAAAGGTCATCGACCTGAATGAACAGCAAAGAAAGAACAAAGAAAAGTACAGCACAGGAACAGGCCCTTCGGCCCTCCAAGCCTGTGCCGACCCTGCTGCCCGTCTAAACTAAAATCTACACTTCCGGGGTCCGTATCCCTCTATTCCCATCCTATTCATGTTTTTGTCAAGATGCCCCTTAAACATCACTATCGTCCCTGCTTCCACCACCTCCTCCGGCAGCGAGTTCCAGGCACCCACTACCCTCTGTGTAAAAAAACTTGCCTCATACATCTCCTCTAAACCTTGCCCCTCGCACCTTAAACCAATGCCTCCTAGTAATTGACCCCTCTACCCTGGGGAATAGCCTCTGACTATCCACTCTGTCTATGCCCCTCATAATTGTGTAGACCTCTATCAGGTCGCCCCTCAACCTCCGTTGTTCCAGTGAGAACAAACGGAATTTATTCAACCGCTCCTCATAGCTAATGGTTCAATCTGTTTCTCTCTCTCTGCTACCTTGTTAATAATATGTTGATTACATTGTCAAAATGCACATGTGCAGGGCAGCATGGTGGCACAGTGGTTAGCAGTGCTGCCTCACGGTGCCGAGGTCCCAGGTTCGATCCCGGCTCTGGGTCACTGTCCGTGTGGAGTTTGCACATTCTCCCCATGTTTGCGTGGGTTTCACCCCCACAACCCAAAGATGTGCAGGGTAGGTGGATTGGCCACTCTAAATTGCCCCTTAATTGGGAAAAATGAATTGGGTACTCTAAATTTATTTTTAAAAGATGCACATGTGAATCCATTGTTTAATTAAGTACTTTGAACACATATAAATAGAGTACGCCTGTCCAAATTAGCCATTAACTGGTCCAGGCAGCGGGCGAGGCGTCCGGCCCGACTGTCTGCCCCTCTAGTGCAGCTATGCACGTGACTGGGCGGCCTTGGAGATGGAGCATGCGGTGTCCATTGGCACGCTTCAGGCCTGCCGTGAACAGTGGGCGCTGCAGGGGCCAGGGTGCACCATTGCCCCTGGGAACGGCATTCTAATTTAATTAGTTAAGCTTCCTTTTCCTGATTTGTTGGAGTTACACTGCCCCATCAGGGCCTGTCACCCCTGTCATTTTTGATCAATTTATTGATTATTGATCCCGGATCATGGAGTCGGTTGTGGAGTCATAGTTACATGACTGCGCGAGGATGTGGAGATGGGTCAAAAAGGATTGAAAAGGTTCATCCTTACCCTGAAGCCTCTGCTGGGAAATGTACCGTTCAAAGCTCTCATTGACCTCAATGTCGCAGTGGCTGTCGAACTTCAGCAGGACTGTTTTTTCGTCTTGTCTTCGCCTTCAGCGAATGTAAGGGAGTTGTAGATGTGGATGGCGTGGTCCCTGGCTGTGGAGAGGAATAGTGCGAGCTTCCTGGCATCCGATGCGGCCTCGAGATCGGTGGCTTCGAGATAGAGTTGGAACTTTTGTTTGAAGATCTTCCAATTTGCACCGAGGTTGCCGGTAATACGGAGCTGCGGAGGAGGGCGGATGTTTTCCATGTCACCGGATGGCTGTTTGCTGGTCAACGCTGATTCACTCAAGGTAGGTCCATCAATTTTCAGCATCACTACCTGGTACCATGATGTGTTGGGCAGGCTGGGTCAATGTGGGCTGCACTTGATGCAATGTAGCGAGAGACAGACCTCCAACACTTGATAAGATGCAACACGATTTTATTTAAAGTCTTAACTATTATACATGTTCAACTGTGGGTTGACACTATGCTGACTTGACTGGAGACCTAGTACTAGCCTGACCAGACTTACTAGCTACCACATGGTGTTTGCACTGGCTATGCTCACGAACTCTGACTGTCTCAGTGGCTGGATCCAGAGAGAGCGGGAAACCTAGTGCTCTCTGGCTTTATAGTGACCGTGTCCTGTCTGGTGATTGGCTGCTCTGTTCTGTGTGCTTACTGGTTGTCCTGTGTGCCAATCACTGCTTGACGATGTACATTATGACACATTTAACACATCATTCTTTTTTCAAAGTATTTTTATTCACATTTTTCAAATTTTACACGTAAACGATAACACAGTAAAGCAATAAAACCACAAACAAATCTCCCAAGAACCACCCCCGCCTCCACATGGCACGACCCTCAACAGAAACACACCCCTCCCCACATGACATGACCCTCAAGAGAAACCCCCCCCCACCAACCTGGCATGGCCCTCAACAGAAACATTCCCCCTAACACCTAATGGTGACTGGCTCTTTAAAGTACAGAATAAACGGCTGCCACCTCCAGTAAAACCCTTCAATTGCCCCCCTCACGCTGTACTGAACTTTCTCAAGATATAAGAATTCCCAATGCAGTGGTTTAGCATTGCTGCCTCACGGCGCTAAGGTCCCAGGTTCGATCCCGGCTCGAGGTCACTGTCCGTGTGCAGTTTGCACATTCTCCCCGTGTGTGCGTGGGTCTCGCCCCCATAACCCAAAGATGTGCAGGTTAGGTGGATTGGCCACGCTAAATTGCCCCTTAATTAGAAAAAAATGAATTGGGTACTCTAAAATTATTTTTGAAAAGATATAAGAATTCCATAAGATCCCCCAGGCATACTGAGTCACGGCGGAGAAGCTGACCTCCACCCCAGCAGCTCCCACCTTCGAGCAATCAGCGAGGCGAAGGCAGAATCCCACCCCGGACTGCAGCTCCACGGGTCTGACACCCCAAATATGGCCCCGAAGAGACAAGGTTTCAATTAAATTTGTAGAATCGCCGACCCAGAACCGCCCAAGGACATGACCGGAACATGTGCACATGATTAGCCGGGACACTCCCAAACCGTGCACACGTATGCTCCTCTCCAACAAACACCCTTCTCATCCTGGGTTTGGCAAATGGGCCCTAGGCACCACCGTCAACAGTATCAACACTAACCTCGCACATGACGATGTTGCATTCACCCTACGCAAACCTTGCACCGCATTCCTTCCTCCATCTACGACCCCTACTCCTTCCTTTAGCCATCTCCCTCTCCACAGATACTGCCTCTTCTGCCATAACCCTGCCTTAAATCCCCGACGTGCTCCCCTTCCTGTGTCCCTGCCAGCGACCAAACCCACTCCAAGGATGAGGAAGGAGGCACCAATGGGAACGTCGGAAAAAAGTTTTTTTTGCAAAGTTGCGAACCTGTGATTATCTGAAACCATCCCCCTGCGAAAGGACAAATTTCCCTGACAACTCCTCCACGCTCGCAAATTGTCCCTCTAAAAACAAACCCCCCATCCCTTTCACCCCCTTCTCCCATCCCCTAAACCGAGCATCCAGCTTCGCCGGCTCAAATGGTTCGCACAGATCGCCGCCAACTTCGATACCGCCCCCAATTTAAAGTGTTGCCGAAGCTGCCTCCATGGCTCCAACGTGGAGACCACCGGCTTCGCTGAACATTTCCCCGGCTAAAACTCTTTTATTAATTAATATTGCTGCCCCCCCCACCCCAAGTGGAACACCTGGCTCGCCCAACCATTACGGAGCCCAATCTGGTCCCTCACCCGCAGGTGAGTCTCCTGCAGAAGCACCACATCGGCCCTCAAACTCTTCAAATGCGAGGAAACTCTCCCTCGCTTCACTGGGCCTCCCAACCCCCGGCATATTACATGTAACCAATTGAACCATGGGTCTCTCATTCCCCCCCCCCCCCCCACTCCCTTCTGCTTCAAGTCAGCCATTTCCATCAGGACGGAATGTCCCATCCATCCCTCATAATTCTGAGACCAGAGCCCACTCAAAATGGCAGCCAGCCTCACCCTCCTGACAGGACAAAGAACGACCCCCCCCAGTCACTGTCAGCACTCTACTCCCCCCACTCCTCCCCCACCCCGAGATGTCCCCCAGCTACTTTCTCGTGAACCAACACCTCTCTCCTCCCTTCCCTTTTCCCCACTATTCACACCTTCTAAGCTGGTGTCTAAAAAGGCCCAGCAAGCCGCAGCCCCTCCCCCCACTGAGTTCCTGTTCACTCGCCAGCCTCAGCCTCCGACCACCACTGATGAACAGTAACAGCCTCCCCGGACAGGTGCCGGAATGTGGCGACTAGGGGCTTTTCACAGTAACTCCATTGAAGCCTACTCGTGACAATAAGCCATTTTCATTTCATTTCGTTTCATTTTTCATTTCAACAGTGTGTCCCATCTACCAAGAGGTACAGCAGGTGTTCAACATGGTTCCTTCAGCAGCACCTTCCAAAACCCACGACGTCTACCATCTACAAGGACAAGGGCAGCAGATACCTGGGAACCCCACCACCTGGAGGTTCCCCTCCAAGTCACTCACCATCCTGACTGGGAAATATATCGGCCGTTCCTTCACTGTCGCTGGGGCAAAATCCTGGAACTCCCTCCCTAACAGCACTGTGGGTGTACCTACACCATAAGGTCTGCAGCAGCTCATGAAGACAGCTCACCACCACATTCTCAAGGGCAATTAGGGATGGGCAATAAATGCTGGCTTAGCCAGCGACACATCATGAATGAATAAATTATTTCAGAATCATAGAATCCCTATGGTGCAAAAGGAGGCCATTCGACCCATCAAATCTGCACCGACCCATTGAATCTGCACCAACCCTCCGAAAGAGCACCCTACCTGAGGCTACTCCCCCGTCCTATCGCCGTAACCTCACCTACCCTTTGGCACTGTGGGGCAATTTAGCATGACCAATCTGCCTAACCTGTAGATGTTTAGACATTACAAAAGCAATCGTAATTGTGCAAATTAAGATTGATTGATTGATATTTATTGTCACGTGTACCGAAGTACAGTGAGAAAGTATTTTTCTGCGGCCAAGGGAACGTACACAGTACGTACATAGTAGACAAAAGAATAATCGACAGAGTACATTGACAGTGGTGCATCAACAAATAGTGATTGGTTACAGTGCGGAACAAGGCCAAACAAGAGCAGCATAGGGCGTCGTGAATAGTGTTCTTACAGGGAACAGATCAGTCTGAGGGGGAGTTGTTGAGGAGTCTGGTAGCTGTGGGGAAGAAGCTGTTCCTATATCTGGCTGTGCGAGTCTTCAGACTTCTGTATCTCCTGCCTGATGGAAGGGTCTGGAAGAGGGCAAAGCCTGGGTGGGAGGGGTCTGTGACAATGCTGTCCGCCTTCCTGAGGCAGTGGGAGGTGTATACAGAATCAATGGGAGGATGGCAAGCTTGTGTGATGCGTTGGGCTGAGTTCACCACACTCTGCAGTTTCTTGCGATCTTGGACCGAGCAGTTGCTATACCAGGCTGTGATGCAGCAGGATAGGGTACTCTTTAATAATAATAATAATAATAACATGGCACATCTATGGCACATCTGTAAAAGTTTGTGAGAGTCGATGCAGACATGCCAAATTTCTTTAGCTTCCGTATTTACCTGTGACATTCATCTATCACTGTAGAGCATCATTGGCTGAATTCCTTAATGTGGTATGCACGTCGCTGGCAAAGCCAGCATTTGTTGCCCATTGCTAATTGCCCTTGAACTGACTGTCTTGCTGTCTCATTTCAAAGGGCAGTTAAGAGTCAGCCGCAAGAGGCAGCACGGTGGCGCAGTGGGTTAGCCCTGCTGCCTCACTGCGCCGAGGTCCCAGGTTCGATCCCGGCTCTGGGTCACTGTCCGTGTGGAGTTTGCACATTCTCCCCGTGTCTGCGTGGGTTTCGCCCCCACAACCCAAAGATGTGCAGGGTAGGTGGATTGGCCATGCTAAATTGCCCCTTAATTGGAAAAATGAATTGGGTACTCTAAGTTTATTTTTAAAAAGTCAGCCACATTGCTGTATGTCTGGAGTCATATGTCGGCCAGGCCGGGTAAGGAAGGCAAATTTCCTTCCCTAAAAGACATTAGTGAATAAGATGGGTTTCTGCCATATTCCATGATAGTTCCACAGCCATCATTACTTGGACTTGTGACTCCAGAGAATTATATTTAGATTTATTGTCACGTGTACCGAGATACAGCAAAAAGTATTGTTCTGTGTACAGTCCAGACAGATCATTCCATACATGAAAACATAAAACATATGATAAATACACAATGTAAATGCATAGAGATAGACATTGTGTGAAGCGTACAGAGTGTAGTACTACTCAGTGGAGAAGATGTGTCGAGAGATCAGTTCAGTCCATTAGAGGGTCATTCAGGAGTCTGGTAACAGCGGCGAAGAAGCTGTTTTTGAATCTGTTCGTGCGTGTTCTCAGACTTCTGTATCTCCTGCCCGATGGAAGAGGTTGGAAGAGAGAATAACCCGGGTGGGAGGGGTCTTTGATTATGCTGCCCGCTTTGCCAAGGCAGCGGGAGGTGTAGAGAGAGTTAATGGATGGGAGATGGGTTCGCGTGATGGACTGGGCGGTGTTCATCACTCCCTGTAGCTTTGTACAATCTTGGGCTAAGCCATACCAGGCTGTGATGCAGCCCGATAGGATGCTTTCTGTAGTGCATCTATAAAAATTGGTAAGAGTCAAGTGGACATGCCGAATTTCCTTAATTTCCTGATGAAGTATAGGCGCTGTTGTGCTTTCTTGGTTGTAGTAGCGACGTGAGTGGACCAGGTAAGATTGTTGGGGATGTGCACCCCTAGGAATTTGAAGCTATCAACCAGCTCCACCTCGGCACCATTGATACGGACAGGGGTGTGTACGATACTTTGTTTCCTGAAGTTAATGACCAGCTCTTTAGTTTTGCTGGCATTGAGGGATAGATTGTTGTTTCTACACCACACCACTAGGTTATCTATCTCCTTCCTGTACACTAACTCATCCTTGTTTGAGATCCGACCCAGTACGGTCATGTCATGAGCAAACATCTAGATGGAGTTGGAGGCAAATTTTGCCACACAGTCGTGTGTCTATAGGGAGTACAGTAGAGGGTTAGGTGCACAGCCTTGCAAGGCCCCAGTATTGAGGACTATCGTGGAGGAAGTGCTGCTGTTTATCCTTACTGACCGTGGTCTGTGGATCAGGAAATCGAGGATCCAGTTGCAGAGTGAGGAGCCAAGTCCTGGGTTTTGGAGCTCTGATATGAGCTTGGCTGGGATTATGGTGTTGAAGGCGGAGCTGTAGTCAATGAATAGGATTCTGACGTAGGCGTCCTTGTTGTCGAGATGTTCCAGGGATGAATGTAGGGCCAGGGAGATGGCGTCTGCTCTGGACCGGTTGAGGCGTTATGTGAATTGCAGTGGATCGAGGCATTCTGGGAGCATGGAGTTGATGTGTGTCATGATCAACCTCTCAAAGCACTTCATAGTAATAGATGTCAGGGCCACCGGTCAGTAGTCACTGAGGCATGTTGCCTGGTGCTTCTTTGGCACCGGTATGATGGTGGTCTTCTTGAAGCAAGTGGGGACCTCGGAACAGAGTAGAGAGAGGTTGAAGATGTCCGCGGACACACCCGCCAGTTTGTCCGCGTAGGATCTGAGTGCATGACCAGGAACTCCTTCAGGCCCCATTGCTTTCCATGGGCTCACTTTCAAGAAGGCCCATCTGACTTCTGAGACTGATAGGTATGTATGGGTGTGTCCGAGGCTATCGAGGCAGGAGACATTGGTTTGTTGGCTTCCTGTGCAAAATGAGCATAGAATGCATCGAGTTCATGGGGAGGGGTATCTGTCACCTTTGCTTTGTGGCCCAGTATATTGCTTAAACCTTGCCTCAACCAACAAGAGTTCGAATCGTGAGTCTGGGACTCCAGCTTGGTCTGATATTGTCTCTTGGTGTCCCCAATGGCTTTGCGGAGGTCGTACCTGGATTTCCTGTATCGGTCAGGGTCACCTGTCTGGAACGCCTCAGACCCGGACTTCAGTAGGAAGTGGATCTCCCGGTTAAACCATGGTTTCTGTTTGGGGAACACATAGTTTTTAGCACGCAGTCATCGCCACACTCGCTGATGAAGTCTGTGACGGTAGTGGCATACTCGTCTAGGTTGGCCGCTGAGTTTTTGAATATGGACCAGTCCACTGACTCCAAGCAAGTCAGTTGGGAGTTCTTCCATTGCCTTGGGCCAGCATTGCACAACCTTCTTAACCGGAGTGCCTGGGCTTATCCCCCTTATCAGCCTGGGCTTCTGGATGACTAGACAAGCGATAGCACCACTACACCGGATCTCTATTAAACCTTGCCTAAATGTATGAGTGCATTTGTGACAAAATCATGAGACAGGAACCAAGAAGGCATTTCTTTTTTAAAATATACTTTTATAATAAAATTTGTCAAGGTGCATTACACTACAATTCCAGTGTGACAGTTCGCATAGTGCGATACAGATCAATTGAGTTAAACTCAGTGCCTGGCACTGTAGGGTGTCACATATAACTTACAATGCAGATTGCATCTACACTTACTGCATGTAAATATTTACAGATACATTCAGGCCACGCATAGGAACATCGAAACAGGAGACCATTCAGCCCTTTGAACCTACTCCACCATTCAATACAATCGTGGCTGATTGGACACTTCAATGCCTTTTACCCACACAATCCCCTTAACCCTTTATGTTATAATCAGTCAGAAATCTATCAATCTCGATCTTAAACATACACAATGACTGAGCTTGCACAGCCTCTGAGATAGAGAATTCCGAAGATTCACAACCCTCTGCGCAAATAAATTTCTCCTCATCTTGGTCCTCAACGACTTTCCCCTTATTTTGAGATTGTACCCCCTGGTTCTAGACTCTTTGAGCAGGGGAAACATCTTACCTGCATCTACCCCCTGTCTATTCCTTGAAGTATTTTGTCGGTTGCAATGAAATCATCTCTCATTCTTCGAAGCTCTATAGACAATCCAGGCCCAGTTTGCCCAAACTCACTTTGTAGGATAGTTCCACCAGTCCCCAGAACATTTTAGAGATGCTCCACACATCTGTTGCTTCCACCAGAGTGAATTACCTCGTAATATACTATGTCCATTGACTCTCCTTAACTATTTTGCGAGTAACATCCTCGAAAAGCTCCAACAAGTTCACCAAGTATGATTTGCCAATCATAAATCCATGCTTTTAAAAAAATAAATTTAGAGTACCCAATTCATTTTTCCAATTGTGGGCAATTTAGTGTGTCCAATTCACCTACCCTGCACATCTTTTGGGTTGTGGGGGCGAAACACATGCAAACACTTTTTTTTAAATTTAGAATACCCAATTAATTTTTTCCAATTGTGGGCAATTTAGTGTGTCCAATCCACCTACCCTGCACATCTTTTGGGTTGTGGGGGCGAAACCCACGCAAACAGGGGGAGAATGTGCAAACTCCACACGGACAGTGACCCAGAGCCGGGATCGAACTTGGGACCTCGGCGCCGTGAGGCAGCAGTGCTAACCCACTGTGCCACTGTGCTGCCTGAACTTTCTCACTTTCAAACATAATGTAAAATTCCATCATATTGTGGTCACTCATCAATCCTTAAAGGTTCTTTTACAACTAGATTATTAATTAGCCCTTTTCTGGTTCCAGCCCGTCTCTGTAAAATGCCAAGAAGGTTGTGAACTGTGGCCTTTTCTCAAAGAATATTTCTTTTTTTTTAAATTTAGAGTAGCCAATTTTTTTTCCAATTAAGGAGCAATTTAGCATGGCCAATCTACCTAACCTGCACACCTTTGGGTTGTGGGGGGTGAAACCCACGCAGAAATGTGGGACAATCTCTTCCTCACCACGGCCACCTCGAGGGCAGTACGTGATGACGCTGAGACTTTGGGTGTGCATGAGGTATCTAATGTTGAGGACCCTTCTCACCACCTGTCAAGCTAGGTCTTGTTTGAAAGTTCTGGCGATGAGGCATTCTGCCAAGTGACTTTCACAGTCTATTCAAGGAACGGTCCAACAGGATTCGTCATCACCGTTCCCTGCGGTGCTTCAAGGGCAAGTGGACACCTGAGGGATAGACTTGGGGCCAAGGGTCTTTCTCTGCAGAGGCCTTTCTAGGAGAGGCAGGGCGTACACCATGGTCAAATTAAATGAAGGGTTTCAGGGTCAGACCAATCTTTCAGCACACAGGCAGGAACAATGAAGGGAACCTGACCTTGATCAACTGATGCACATGAAGGAAAGTGTATCACCAGATTGGGGCTGGTTTAGCACAGGGCTAAATCGCTGGCTTTTAAAGCAGACCAAGGCAGGCCAGCAGCATGGTTTAATTCCCGTACCAGCCTCCCCGAACAGGGGCCGGAATGTGGCGACTAGGGGCTCTTCACAGTAACTTCATTGAAGCCTACTTGTGACAATAAGCGATTTTCATTTTCATTTTCATTCATTTCATAGAACCATAGAATCCTATATTGCAGAAAGAGGCCATTCAGCCCATTGAGTCTGCACCAACCCTCCCCCCCCCCACCCTATCCTTGTAACCCCACCTAACCTGCACATCTTTGGACTATGGGAGGAAAGCGGAGCACCCGGAGGAAACCCAGGCAGGCACGGGGAGAACGTGCCGACTCCACACAGCCACCCAAGGCCAGAATCCAACCCGGCTCCCTGCCGTTGTGAGGCAGCAGTGCCAACCACTGTGTCACCAAGCCACCCCACGCCCATGCCGTGAAGTTCCCTCATCAACCCAAAAGATTCTGAGAGCGCCAGACAGGGTCGATGAACATGACATGTTTCCCCTGTTTGCGGGGCCCTAGAATGAGGGGCTCGGGCTGAGAATAAGGAGTAGGCCGTTTGGGACTGAGATGGGGAGGCATTTCTGCACTCAGGAGATGGTGAATCTCTGGGGTTCTGTACCCCCAGAGAGCTGCCGAGGCTCAATCATTGAGTATGTTCAAAACTGAGATTGATAGATTTCTGGATACTAAAGATATTGAGGGATATGGGGACAGTGCAGGAAAATGGTGCAGGTAAATGATCAACCATGATCTGTCTGAATGGCAGAGCAGCTCAAGAGACTCAGTAACCTGCCCCTTCTCCGATTTACTGTGTCACATCTCTGCACCTGCCCCTACAAATGTTATATTGACTATTTGCATAATGAATTTCAATGGAATGTTATTAATCATCTAGAAAATATAACCAGGTTTTTTTCAGACATGTTACAATCTACGTTTGTCAAAAGTGCTTGTCCAGATCTAAAATATCTGCTCATTAATATTTACGCGCATCTGTTTCACATGTTCGAATTTTTAAACTCAAATTCCTCCGTCCCTTTCACTGCGGCTGTGTTAGACCTCGGATGTCTCTCATCTCGGCTCATTCGGATTTCTTTTGGCAAGCAGTCTTGCCCCTCCGGTCTCTCAGGCTCACCCTGGATGTTTTATTTTTTATTACTGAGGCTGCACTGGCAGGGCAGGATGAACAAGTGCACTCCGGGAGAACTGGATGGAGCTGGGAGTGCAAGGAAGTGTGGGGGCTTTGGAGGGGGGGGTTGTGGAAAGGGGGTAAAAATAGGAAATTGATCTTCTTGATATAATAATCTTTATTGGTGTGATAAGCATTAACACTGCGATGAAGTTACTGTGAAAAGCCCCTCGTCGCCACATTCCGGCACCTGCTCAGGTACACAGGGGGAGAATTCAGGGTGTCCAATTCACCTCAACGCTTGTCATTCGGGACTTGTGGGAAGGAACCGGAGCACCCGGAGGAAACCACGTGCAGAACGTGCAGACTTGGCACAGACAGGGAGCCAAGCCGGGAATCGAACCTGGGACCCTGGAGCTGTGAAGCAACAGTGCTAACCAATGTGCTACCGTGCCGCCCTTGAATCCAGATTCGTGAATTGTATTTCAGATTTGTTCTTGGGAAGTGGGCAGGCGTGGCATGGCTGGATTTATTGTCCGTCCCTAGTCAACGGCATCGAAGAATCACAGAATCCTTACAGTGCAGTAGGAGGCCATTCGGGCCATCGAGTCTGCGCCAACCCTGTGAAAGAGCACCTTATCTAGGTGCACTCCCCTGCCTTATCCCTATAACCCCACCTAACCTTTGGACACAAAGGGACAATTTAGCACGGCCAATCCACCAAACCCGCGCATCTTTGGGCTGTGGGAGGAAACCGGAGCACCCGGAGGAAACCCACGCAGACACGGGGAGGAAACGCAAACTCCACACTGACAGTGACCCAAGGCCGGAATTGAACCCGGATCCCTGGCGCTGTGAGGCATCAGTGCTAACCACCATGTCAGGAATTTCAGTCATGTAGATAGATTGAGGAAATTTGGACTGTTTGGTCGCTGTTTCTCTCAGAGGGTCAGTGAGTCTCTGCAACTCTCTTCCTCAAAGGTCACTGGAAGCAGAATCTTCGGATATTTTTAAGGCAGAGCTGGATAAATTCTTGATTTACCGGGGGGGGGGGGATGTGAAAGGTTACCGGGGTCGGCAGGAAGGTGGGGGTGAGGTTACAATCAGCTCAGCCGTAATCCTATTGAATGGTGGAACAGGCTTGAGGGGCTGAGTGGCCTCCTCCTAATTTGTATGTTTTTTTTTGTATAAATTTAAAGTATCCAATTTTTTTTTCAATTAAGGGACAATTTAGCATGGCCAATCCACCTAACCTTTACATCTTTGTGTTGTGGGGGTGAGACCCACGCAGACGCAGGCAGAATGCGCAAACTGCACACGGACAGTGACCCAGGGCCGGGGTTCGAACCTGGGTCCTCAGCGCCGCAGTCCCAGTGCTAACCACTGCACCGCCGTGACGCCCCTTATGTTCATATGTTTTCCTAAGGGAAGAGAAGGTTGAGAAGGAGCAAAACCAGAAAATACCGGACGATCTGGCAGCACGGTAGCATTGTGGATAGCACAATCGCTTCACAGCTCCAGGATCCCAGGTTCGATTCTGGCTTGGGTCACTGTCTGTGCAGAGTCTGCACATCTTCCCCGTGTGTGTGTGGGTTTCCTCCAGGTGCTCCGGTTTCCTCCCACAGTCCAAAGATGTGCAGGTTAGGTGGATTGGCCATGATATTGTCCAAAATTGCCCTTAGTGTTGGGTGGGGTTACTGGGTTATGGGGATAGGGTGGAGGTGTTAACCTTGGGTAGGGCGCTCTTTCCAAGAGCCGGTGCAGACGCGATGGGCCGAATGGCCTCCTTCTGCACTGTGATTCTATGTAAAATCTCAGCAGGTCTGACGGCCACTGTGAAGAGAGAAGGGAGCTGACGTTTCCAGTCTGGATGATTCTTTGTCGAAGCTGGAGGGAACTGGAAATGGGGTCAGATTTATGCTGTTTGGGGGGGGGGGGGGGGGGGGGGGGGGGCTGTGAGCAGTGGGGCTGGATAGTGGGCCAGTGATAGGTGGTGATTGACAAAGATGCAGGGCCAGAAGACAAAAGGGATGTAAATGGGGGTGATTGAGGCTAAGAAGGTGCTGATAGTGGTACATCAAGAGATTAAAATGTGTGCACACCTGCTCACTTTAGTTCTGCCATTCACACATTTTAATCTCTTCATGTGCCACTATCCACAGCCTTCTTAGTCATAATTGCCCTCATTTACATTCCTTTTTTAAAAATTCTGAGTACCCAATTCATTTTTTTCCAATTAAGGGGCAATTCAGCGTGGCCAATCCACCTACTCTGCACAACTTTGGGTTGTGGGGGCGAAACCCACGCAGACACGGGGAGAATGTGCAAACTCCACACAGACAGTGACCCAGAGCCGGGATCGAAACTGGGACCTTGGCGCCGTGAGGCAGCAGAGTTACCAATTGCGCCACCATGCTGCCCCCATTTACATTCCTTTAGTCTCCTGTCCTCTGTTCCAGATTCCAGCATCCGCAGTAATTTGCTTTTATCTAAGGCTGAGAGGAGATGTGATAGAGGTGTTTAAAATCAGGAGGGTTTTGGACAGGGTAGATGGGTAGAAACAGCTCCCATTGGTGGAAGGATCAAGAACGAGAGGGGTCAGATTTAAGGTGATTGGCAAAAACGAAGGAATGGCAATGTGCAGAAAAACGTTTTAACGCAGCGAGTGGTTAGGATTTGGAATGCACTGCCTGATGGTGCAGCGGAGGTCTGTTCAGTCGAGGCTTTCAAGGGGGAATTGAACTATTATTTGAAAAGTAAGAAAGTAGGGCATCAAGGTGGTGCAGTGGTTAGCACTGCTGCCTCATGGCGCTGAGGGCCCGGGTTCGATCCCGGCCCCGTGTTGCTGTCCGTGTGGAGTTTGCCCATTCTTCCCCTGTCTGCGTGGTCTCACCCCCACAACCCAAAAGATGTACGGGCAGCACGGTAGCACAAGTGGATAGCACTGTGGCTTCACAGCGCCAGGGTCCCAGGTTCGATTCTCCGCTGGGTCACTGTCTGTGCGGAGTCTGCACATTCTCCCCGTGTCTACGTGGGTTTCCTCCGGGTGCTCCGGTTTCCTCCCACAGTCCAAAGATGTGCAGGTTTGGTGGATTGGTCATGCTAAATTGCCCTTAGTGTCCAAAAAGGTTAGAAAGGGTTATTGGGTTACGGGGATAGGGTGGAAGGGAGGGCTTAAGTGGGTCGGTGCAGACTCGATGGGCCGAATGGCCTCCTGCTGCACTGTATGTGAACACTGTATGTTCTATCCTGGTCCACTCACGTCGCGCTATCACCAAGAAAGCACAACAGCGCCTATACTTCCTCAGGAAACTAAGGAAATTCGGCATGTCCACATTGACCCTTACCAACTTTTACAGATGCTCCATAGAAAGCATCCTATCGGGCTGCATCACAGCCTGGTATGGCAACTGCTCGGCCCAGGACCGCAAGGAACTTCAGAGAGTCGTGAATACCGCCCAGTCCATCACACGAACCTGCCTCCCATCCATTGATTCCATCTACACCTCCCGCTGCCGGGGGAAAGCGGGCAGCATAATCAAGGATCCCTCCCACCCGGCTTACTCACTTTTCCAACTTCTTCCATCGGGCAGGAGATTCAGAAGTCTGAGAACACACACGAACAGACTCAAAAACAGCTTCTTCCCCACTGTCACCAGACTCCTAAATGACCCTCTTATTGACTGACCTCATTAACACTACACCCTGTCTGCTTCATCCGATGCCAATGCTTATGTAGTACATTGTATATATTGTGTTGCCCTATTATGTATTCTCATGTATTTTCTTGAATTCTGTTTAATTCCCTTTTCTTCCCATGTACTGAATGGTCTGTTGAGCTGCTCGCAGAAAAATACTTTTCACTGTACCTCGGTACACGTGACAATAAACAAATCCAATCCAATCCAATGTTCTATGTGCAGGGTAGGTGAATTGACCACACTAAATTGCCGCTCAATTGGAAAAAAAAGAATTGGTATGCTAAATTTATAAAAAAATTAAAACAAAATGAAAAGGATGAAAGTGCAGGGTTACGGGGAGAAGGCGGGGTAGTGGCACTGGGTAAATTGTTCCATCGGAGGGTCACACAGACACGATGGGCCAAATGGCCTCCTTCTGTGCTGCAACATGTCTGTGATTCTGTGACTCGAGCAAGTCAGGGTTAGTCTGCTTTCGCTGCATCTTTGAGATTGTTTTTACAAATTAAATCGCTTCCGCAGTCACCTCAGGTATGAATTGCCTTGAGGTTTCCTTTCCTGGGGAATAAGCCAACAACAATTTGAAGCTATGTAGCGCCTTTAATGCAGGTAAACCTCGCAAGGTGCTTCGTCGGAGCGATGTCAAACACAGCGACACGGTGAGAGAGTAGGGCAGGTGACCAAAAGCTTGGTCAAAGAGGCCGGTTTTGAAGAGCGTCTTAGAGGAGGAGATGGGGAGCTAGAGAGGTTTGGGGGTGGCGATTCCAGAGCTTGGGGCCCAGACCGCTGAAGACGCAGCTGCTAAAGGCAGAGTGATAAAAATCAGGGATGTGCAAGAGGCCAGAATTGGAGGAGCACCGAGCTCCCAGAGGATTTCAGGGCTGGAAGAGGTTACTCATATAGGGAGGGGCAAGGCTGCAGAGGGATTTGAGAATGAAACACAGAATTGTTAAGGTGCATTAGGGCACCAGCACCAGCTCTCCAAACGAGCATCATGACTCAATGTCATTCCCCTGCCTTTTCCCCAAACCCCACCACATTGTTTATATTCAAGTAACCACGAAATGTCCTCTTGAATGCCTCAATTGAAGCTGCCTCCACCATACTTCCAGGCCGCACATTCCAGATCCCAACCATTCGCTGCTTAAAATGTTTTTTCTCACTTTGCATTTGTTTCTTTTGCAAGTTACTTTAAATCTGTGGCCCCTCCTTCTCGATCCATTTACATGCTGATGTGTTAGAACATAGAACATAGAACAGTACAGCACAGAACAGGCCCTTCGGCCCTCAATGTTGTGCCGAGCCATGATCACCCTACTCAACCCACGTATCCACCCTATACCCGTAACCCAACAACCCCCCCTTAACCTTACTTTTATTAGGACACTACGGGCAATTTAGCCTGGCCAATCCACCTAACCCGCACATCTTTGGACTGTGGGAGGAAACCGGAGCACCCGGAGGAAACCCACGCACACAGGGGGAGGACGTGCAGACTCCACACAGACAGTGACCCAGCCGGGAATTGAACCTGGGACCCTGGAGCTGTGAAGCATTTATGCTAACCACCATGCTACCCTGCTGCCCCAGAGTTGGGTACTCTGGATCTGTGGAGACTGCGTTTACCTCAGCAGTAACACATACAGGCTACCAACACTTGAAATAGTACAACACTATTTTATTAAGCTAGAAACTGTTGAACATACTTTCCCTGTGGGTCGACACTATGTTAGATTAACTGAAGACCTATGCCTATTCTGACCAGTCTATACTGCTAGCACATGGTGAAGGTTAGCTACAAGCTGTGAGTTCTGTCCTTCTGGGGCAGCACGGTGGTACAGTGGGTTAGCCCTGTTGCCTCACGGCGCCGAGGTCCCAGGTTCGATCCCGGCTCTGGGTCACTGTCCGTGTGGAGTTTGCACATTCTCCCCGTGTTTGCGTGGGTTTCGCCCCCACAACCCAAAAGATGTGCAGGTTAGGTGGATTGGCCATGCTAAATTGCCCATTAATTGGAAAAATGAATTGGGCACTCTAAATTTAAAAAAAAAGTTCTGTCCTTCTCAGAGGCTGCATCCCGAATGAGCGGGAAAACTAGTGCCCTCTGGCTTTATAGTGACCGTGCTCTAACTGGTGATTGGCTGCTGTGTTGTGTGTGTTGATTGGCCTTGCTGTGTGTCAGTCAGTATGTGTCTCTGCACCATCATATACTGCTGTGTATATTATGACATCCACCCTTTTATAAAAAAATGTGTGGTTGTGGTAATAAATAGTGTTGGTGAGAATGTTCCTAACTATGTGTGGTGTGTGGAGGCATATTTACAAGACTATGTACACAAACACTAAGCTATTTACATTGGAAGGTGTCTAGTGCAGATGGACAGTCTGCAACAAAAGAGTAACTAGATCAACATTATATACAAACCAGCGAGTTGATTAAACAAAGCAACAAAACAATTTAGAGAGGCCATGAATTCAAAAAGTTCACATATTTGGGGCGCGATTCTCCGACCCCCCCACGCCGGGTTGGAGAATCGCGGGAGTGCCGGGCGATTCACCCCACGCCACCTTGGCACCCGCACGCGATTCTCCCCCCCCCCCCAAACCGGTGTGTCGCGTTTCACGACAGGCCGCTCGGAAAATCGGCGCTCGCCATTTCTAACGGTCAAGCGCCGATTCTCCGGCCCGAATGGTCCAAGCGGCCTGCCTAATCCGACCGGTTCACGCCGGCGCCAACCACACCTGGTCGCTGCTGGCGTGAACAGCACACGACCGCTGCGTGTGGGCCTGTGGGAGGGGAGGGAGGATCGAGCACCGGGGGGTGCTCAGGAGAGGTCTGGCCCGCGATCGGTGCCCACCGATCGGCGGGCCGGCGTCTCTGAAAGATGCGCTCTTTTCCCTCCGCCGCCCCGCAAGTTCACTCCAACATGTCTTGCAGGGCAGCGGAGGGGAGGACGGCAACCGTGCTTGTGCAGGTTGGCGCCGGCCAACTTGCGCATGCGCGGGTGACGTCATTTAAGCTCCGCCGGCCGCGTCATTTACGTGGCGCCGCTTTGACGTGGGCGTCAAGGCCCGGCGCGCGTAATTGACGCTGCGCCGCTCCTAGCCCCCTGGGGGTGGGAGAATAGGGGGTGAGAAGCGGCCTCCGACGTTGGAGTGAAACATTCCGGTTTTCACTCCGGCGTCGGCACTTTGTCTCCCTTTGGGAGAATTGCGCCCATGGTCTCTGAGGTGGGCAACGAATTCTGGTTGACCTCCTCAAGGGTGGGTCAAGAGCCGCTGGTTCTGGAACGGGCTGGACTGTGTCAGAGTCAGAGGGTGGCAGAGCGACAGGGAGCTCTGCAAAGTCCATAGCGGGGTCGTCATGATGGCGAGGCGGGACCTGAAGATCACGTGGCAAGCGCGAGATGAGTCGCAGTCCACGCCGATTGCGTATTATGACACATGCGGGAACTTTTCTCCCCTAATCTACTCTGTCCAGCCCCCTACATGATTTTGAACATCTCAATCAATTCTCCTCTCAGCCTTTTTCTCTCAAAGAAGACAAGTCCCAACCTCTCCAATCTTCCTCATCACTGAAGAATCTCATCCCTGGAACAGTTCTTGTGAACCTCTCCTGGACCCTACCCAATGTGTTCACATCCTTCCTGTCATGTGGCACTCAGAACTGTGCACAATATTCCAGCTGAGGTCTTACAAGGAAGAGAATCTAAAGGTTGAGTCTTTGCGGGGCCGGAGTCCAATGTGGGTTTGCGCGTACAAAGGGCATGGAGCAATGGAGCTTGGAGTAAGTTTTTTTTCAAATAAATTTAGAGTACACAATTATTTATTTACCCAATTTAAAGGGGCAATTTAGGGTGGCCAATCCAACTAGTATGGCAGGGGGTGGGCACCGGAGCAATAGGTCAGAAGGTGAAAAATTTGAGGGAGAACTAGGGAATAGGGCCAGTATGGCTCTGAGGAAGGGCAGACAGGGAGATGTTGCTGAAAACAGCAGGACTGGTGGCCTGAAGTGCATATGTTTTAATGCAAGAACTATAACAGGTAACCATGATGTGGAGATGCCAGCGTTGGACTGGGGTGAGCACAGTAAGAAGTCACCTGAGGAAGGAGCAGTGCTCCGAAAGCTAGGGTTTGAAACGAACATGTTGGACTTTAACCTGGTGTTGTAAGACTTCTCAATATAACAGGTAAGGCAGATTAACTTAGAGCTTGGATTAGTACTTGGAACTATGATGTTGTTGCCATTACAAAGACCTGGTTGAGGGAGGACAGGATTGGCAGCTAAACATTCCAGGATTTAGATGTTTCAGGCTGGATAGAGGGGGATGTAAAAGGGGTGGTGTGGTTGTGCTACTGGTTAGGGAGAATATCACAGCTGTACTGCAGGAGGACACCTCAGAGGGCAGCGAGGCTATATGGGTAGAGATCAGGAATAAGAAGGGTGCAGTCACAATGTTGGGGGTTTACTACAGGCCTCCCAACAACCAACGGGAGATAGAGGAGCAGATAGGTAGACAGAATTTGGAAAGGAGTAAAAGCAACAGGGTTGTTGTGATGGGAGACTTCAACTTCCCCAATATTGACTGGGACTCACTTAGTGCTCGGGGCCTGGATGGGGCAGAGTTTGTAAGGAACTCTGGAGGGCTTCTTAAAACAATATGTAGATAGTCCAACTAGGGAAGGGGCTGTACTGGATCTGGTATTGGGGAATGAGCCTGGCCAGGTGGTAGACGTTTCAGTCGGGGAGCATTTTGGGAACATTGACCACAATTCAGTAAGTTTTAAAGTGCTGGTGGACAAGGATAA
The DNA here is from genome assembly GCF_902713615.1 of Scyliorhinus canicula. Classification (NCBI taxonomy): domain Eukaryota; kingdom Metazoa; phylum Chordata; class Chondrichthyes; order Carcharhiniformes; family Scyliorhinidae; genus Scyliorhinus; species Scyliorhinus canicula. The sequence goes on along the minus strand of NC_052155.1, from coordinate 8,077,083 downwards.
GAGTGGGCCTAGGATGAATGTGCTAAATTGGGGGAAGGCTAATTATAACAATATTAGGCGGGAACTGAAGAACCTAGATTGGGGACAGATGTTGAGGGTAAATCAACATCTGACATGTGGGAGGCTTTCAAATGTCAGTTGAAGGGAATTCAGGACCGGCATGTTCCTGTGAGGAAGAAGGATAAATACGGCAAATTTCGGGAACCTTGGATAACGAGAGATATTGTAGGCCTTGTCAAAAAGAAAAAGGAGGCAGTTGTCAGGGCTAGAAGGCTGGGAACAGATGAAGCCTGTGTGGAATATAAGGAAAGTAGGAAGGAACTTAAGCAAGGAGTCAGGAGGGCTAGAAGGGGTCACGAAAAGTCATTGGCAAATAGGGTTGAGGAAAATCGCAAGGCTTTTTACATGTACATAAAAAGCAAGAGGGTAGCCAGGGAAAGGGTTGGCCCACTGAAGGATAGGCAAAGGAATCTGTCTGTGGAGCCAGGGGAAATGGGCGAGGTACTAAATGAATACATTGCATCAGTATTCACCAAAGAGAAGGAATTGATGGATGATGAGTCTGGAGAAGGGTGTGTAGATAGCTTGGGTCACATTGAGATCCAAAACGACGACATGTTGGGCGTCTTGAAAAATATTAAGGTGGATAAGTCCCCAGGACCTGATGGTATCTATCCCAGAATACTGAAGGAGGCAAGAGAGGAAATTGCTGAGGCCTGAACAGAAATCTTTGGATCCTCACTGTCTTCAGGTGATGTCCCAGAGGATGTTGAGAGTAGTGAGGTCAGGGATAGGGTTAAAAGTTCGAAAGAGGGCACCGGCAAGCAAGACGCTGGTTTGAAGTGTGTCTACTTCAATGCCAGGAGCATCCGGAATAAGGTGGGTGAGCTTGCAGCATGGGTTGGTACCTGGGATCTCGATGTTGTGGCGATTTTGGAGACATGGGTAGAGCAGGGACAGGAATGGTTGTTGCAGGTTCCAGGATTTAGATGTTTCTGTAAGAACAGAGAAGATGGTTAAAGAGGGGGGGGGGGTGTGGCATTGTTAATCAAGGAAAGTATTACGGCGGTAGAAATAACGTTTGAGGACTCGTCTACTGAGGTAGTATGGGCCGAGGTTAGGACCAGGAGAGGAGAGGTCACCCTGTTGGGAGTTGTCTATAGACCTCCGAATAGTTCCAGAGATGTAGAGGAGAGGATTGCAAAGATGATTCTCGACAGGAGCGAGAGTAACAGGGTAGTTGTTATGGGGGACTTTAACTTTCCAAATATTGACTGGAAATACTATAGTTCGAGTACTATAGATGGGTCAGTTTTTGTGCAGTGTGTGCAGGAGGGTTTTCTGACACAGTATGTAGACAGGCCAACAAGGGGCGAGGCCACATTGGATTTGGTACTGGGTAATGAACCCGTCCAGGTGTTAGATTTAGATGTAGGTGAGCACTTTGGTGATAGTGATCACAACTCGGTTATGTTTACTTTAGCAATGGGCAGGGATAGGTATATACCGCAAGGCAAGAATTATAGCTGGGGGAAAGGCAATTATGATGCTATTCGGCAAGATTTAGGATGTATAGAATGGGGAAGGTGCAAGGGGCAAGGTTTCGAGGAGATGTACGAGGCAAGTTTTTTTGCACAGAGGGTAGTGGTTGCCTGGAACTCGCTGCCGGAGGAGGTGGTGGAAGCAGGGACGAGAGTGACGTTTAAGGGGCATCTTGACAAATACATGAATAGGATGGGAATAGAGGGATACGGACCCCGGAAGTGTAGAAGATTTTAGTTTAGACGGGCAGCATGGTCGGCGCAGGCTTGGAGGGTCGAAGGACCTGTTCCTGTGCTGTACTTTTCTTTGTTCACCTACCCTGCACATCTTTGGGTTGTGGGAGTGAAACTCACGCAGACACGGGGAGAATGTGCAAACTCCACACGGACAGTGACCCAGGGCCGGGATTCGAACCTGGGTCTTCAGCGCCGCAGTCCCAGTGCTAACCACTGCACCATGTGCCGCCCGTGGGTTTGGAGTAAGTTAAGGTACAGGTAGAACATTGTGGATGAGCAGAAGTTTACAAAGAAAGGCAATGAGAGTTCATTCCAGATATGGCACCACCAGTTTTGGTTGAACATTATTGGTCCGAATGACTGTTTCCTTTGTACAAGATTGCGGCAAACACATTAATCTCACATTGTAAAGTACATAAAAACGTACATTTACTGCCCTGTTAAACCTACACTGGAATATGTAATCTCGCTTTAGTAGTGAATTTAATGCTTCCAATTTCATTTCCTTCTTGCTGGTAAATCAGTATAAACTGAGTTGAGTGTCTGGCTACCTGCTCTACAGCGGCTAACGGTAGAACTATGCACAAATCTGACGGATTTGTGTCTGTCAGCAAGACTCCCGCCCACTAACTGCTGGAGCTACTGATTAGAACACAGTTTTGACAATAAAATATTGCATTAGGAGTAGTGCATTGCCTCGTGGTCGGTGCTTTATACTGTAAAAGTCAATGGCAGTATGAGGTGTAGCAGATAATAAGGAAGCAAATTGAATGTTGGCATTTATAGCTAAAGGAATTGAGTATAAAGGTAAGGAAGTGTCGTTGCAATTATACAAGGCATTGGTGACACCACACCTGGAGTACTGGGCACAGTTTTCGTCCCCTTATTTGAGGAGGGATGTGGTGGCACTGGGGGCAGTTCAGAGGAGGTTCACTAGGTTGATTCCAGAGATGAGGGGTTTGTCGTATGAGGAGAGATTGAACAGTTTAGGTTTATATTCTCCGGAGTTTAGAAGAAGGAGGGGAGATCAAACTGAGGTATACAAGATGCTAAAAGGTATGGATAAAGTAGACGTGGAGCTGATGCTGCCTCTTGTAGGACATTCTATAACGAGAGTCTAAAGTTGAGAGGTCGCAAATTTAAAACAGATTTGAGGAAAAACTACTTCTCCCGAAGGGTTGTGAATCTGTGGAATTCGCTCCCCCAGAGTGCGGTGCATGCTGGGACGGTGAGTAAATTTACGGAGGAGTCGGACAGATTTTGAATTGGTAATGGGTTGAATGGTTATGGAGAACGGGCAGGACGGTGGAGTTGAGGCCAGGATGGGATCAGCCATGATCATATTGAGGGTGTTAGGCTCGGGAGGCTAAATTGCCAACTCCCGTTCCTAGATCATGTGTTCTAGGGAGGAGATGCTCTGGCTGATTTCACAATCCAGCTCTTGGTCTGTAGCATTGTGGGTAGCAGATGAGGAACATATCAGCAATGATAGAATGGCGGAGCAGACTTGATGGGCCAAATGGCCTAATTCTGCTCCTGTATCTTAAGAAGTTATTATAGCCAGTTTTGCATTACAATCATAGATTCAGAGAATGGTTACAGCACAGATGTGTGCCATTCAGCCCAACATTGCCCATTCAGGCTCTTTGTAGGAATGACTCAGTGAGTCCCACACCCCAGCCTTCACCCCATGCCCCTGCAAATTATTTTCTCGTCATCGTTACACAATTCTATAAGGTCGGCCATGGAAACCGCTCTGGCCCCCCCCCCTTAAAGAGGCGTTGGACGGAACGGTGAGGAGACTGGAGACCCAGGAAGCGATGGTACAGGGCCTGGAGGAAGTAGCTACCGACCAGAGCGAGCGGACCACCTCGCTCGAAGACGAGATGGCAAGGTTGGTAACAACCCAGAGAGTGGACTTCCGGTGGTCACACATTTGGTGGCTCCCGCTCTGGTCGGACTTTTGGACCTTACCCCCCGATTTTCTACCGGATTTGAACTATAAAACTGATGACAGAGGCAATTGTGTACTGAATTCCCACATCAGTGCACGGAGAGGAGGACTAGCAGTGCTGGTAAAGGCAGAAACAGAAAGACAGAGAAGGCTTGGGTTGAAGCTGCAGCAGGAGACAGCATGGCGGAGGACAGGACCACTTGTTTGTCGACCCAGCGGTCAACGGAGCAACTAATGCAAGTTATTCAGGAAGGCTTTGCGAAGTAGATACGGGACTGCTTGGACCCGATAAAAGAGGCACTTGAGCGGCTGGAGCTTAGATTGGATGCCCAAGATTGGACGATCCAGAAAGTAGAGAAGGCGCTGGCTGAGCAGGAGGAACATCAAACTCCGCTGGAGTTGGAGGTGGGGATGCTGAGAGACCAGCAGAAGAAGCACCTGGAGGAGGTGGAGGACCTGGAGAATAGGTCCCGCCGGCAGAACTTGAGAATCGTTGGGCTCCCGGAGGGTTCAGAAGGAGTGGACGCTGGGGCATACATAGCGGGTATGTTTGAGAAGCTGCTGGGGGAGGGGACATTCTCCCGACCCTTGGAGGTGGACAGAGCTCACAGAGCACTCGCGAGGAAGCCGCGAATGGGAGACGCCCCCGAGGGCAATGGTGGTGAGATTCCACAGGTACTTGGATAAGGAGCGCATCCTACAGCGGGCCAAGCAGACACGGAGCTGTAAATGGGACAATAGCATCCTGCGGGTTTACCAGGACCTGAGTGTAGAGTTGGCCAGGAGGAGAGCAGGCTTCTACCAGATCAGGTCGATCCTTTTTAAGAAAAAGGTGAAGTTCAGACTGCTGTATCCGGCACGTCTCTGGGTCACGTAGAGTGACAGCACTTTCATTTTGAGTCACCTGAGGATGCGCTGGACTTCTCGAAAAGGAAAGGACTGGTGGTGGACTGAGAACTTTTGAACTTTGCTGCAACCTTCATGTTTTGTTTTTTTTTGCTTTTCTGTACTTTAAAAAAAATTTCTCGTTTTTCTTTTTGTGGAAGCTGTTTGCAATGCTTTCTGTATTGATTTGGGACCAGTGGTAGAGCTGAGTGAGTTAAGGTTTTCATTTGCACTGTTGGGGGATGGAGGTGTGCTTGTTTAGATCTTGGTGTTTTTCTGTCGAGTAATTGTGTGGGGATTGTTTGATGTTGGCGTTTGTTTGTATGAGCGGGGGAGGGAGGTTGGGGAGGGAACAATAGGTGGGAGACTATCCGGCACCAGGGATGGGACCACCAAGCTAGGTGGGCGGGCTAGCTCACAGAAGCGCAGTGGGGGGTGCGCATATGTTCGGTTTATTAAAGGGGTTGGGTTACAGGGTGTTTTTACTAGGGGGGGAGTGGGGTAAATGTTCTGCTGACGAGGGACGGACTTGGGCGGAGGGACTTGGGCTGAGGGACAGAGAGGAGGTTGGGGGCGGAGGCTGCCTGGGGGCGGACCGATGGAGGCGTGGAGCACGGGCTGGAGGCAGGCCTAAAAAAGGGGATGGCTGATCGGCGAAGGGGGGGGGGGGCAATAAGCCCCCCAACTAGGCTGCTCACCTGGAATGTTCGAGGGTTAAATGGGCCGGTCAAGAGGGCACGTGTGTTTGCGCATCTTAGGGGACTGAAGGCGGACGTGGTAATGTTGCAGGAGACGCACCTTAGAGTAACTGACCAGATTAGATTGAGGAAAGGCTGGGCCAGTCAGGTCTTTCACTCGGGACTGGATTCAAAGACTAGAGGGGTCGCGATCCTGATCAATAGCGGGTTGTGTTTGAGGCGGGTAGAATAGTTTCGGATGTGGAGGTCGGTACATTATGGTCAGTGGGAAGCTAGAGGGGGTGCAGGTGGTATTAGTAAATGTGTCTGCGCCAAATTGGGATGATGTGAAGTTTATAAAGAGGATGCTGGGGAAGATACCGGACCTGGACTCACACAGGTTGGTCATGGGAGTGGACTTCAACACAGTTATTGACCCTGGCTTGGACAGGTCAAGCTCAAAAATGGGTAGGGTGCCAGCAATGGCTAAGGAACTAAAAGAGTTCATGGAGCAGATGGGGGGGTGGATCCATGGAGATTTGGGCAGCCGAGGGTGAAGGAGTTCTCCTTCTACTCACACGTGCATAAAGTGTACTCCCGGATTGATTTCTTTATTCTGAGCAGGGCCTTACTGACGGGGGTGGTGGACACGGGGTACTCGGCGATCACAATCTCAGACCATGTCCCACATTGGGTTGACCTGCAGGTTAGTAACAACAGTAACCAGCGCCCGCACTGGGGGTTAGATGTGGGACTTTTGGCTGACAAAGGGGTGTGCGAGCGGCTGAGGAAATGTATTCAGAGCTACCTGCAGGTCAATGACACGGGGGAAATTTCAGCAGCGGTGGTCTGGGAAGCACTGAAGGCGGTGGTCAGAGGGAAGCTGATCTTGATACAGGCCCATAGGGAGAAGGTGGACAGGGCAGAGATGGACCAACTGGTAAAAGGAGATACTACAGGTCGATAGGAGGTATGCGGAGACCCCAGAGGCAGGGCTTTTAAGGGGACGGCGGAGGCTACAGGCGGAGTTCGGCTTGTTAACCACAGGGAGGGCAGTGCAGCAGCTGAGAAAGGCGAGGGGGGGGGGGGGGGGGGGGGGGGTGATCTATGACCATGGAGAGAAGGCCGGCAGAATGCTTGCACAGCAGCTTAAAAGAGGGAGGCAGCCAGGGAGATAGAGAAAGTAAATGATGGAGATGGGAACCTGGTTGGAGATTCAGCAGGGGTGAATAAGGCATTTAGGATTTCTACAGTAGGCTGTATAGGTCGGAACTCCCTATGGGGCCGGAGGGGATGAGGCACTTCTTAGGGGGGCTGAATTTCCCAAAGGTGGACAGGGAGCTGGTAGAAGGGCTGGGGGCCCCGATCGGGTTGGAAGAGATAGTGGAGGGTCTGAGGGCCATGCAGTCACTCTATGCAGACAACCTGCTTCTGTATGTATTAGACCCAATAGAGGGGATGGAAGAAATCATGAGGATTTTGGGGGAATTTGGCCGGTTTTCAGGGTATAAACTAAATATGGGGAAAAGTGAGATGTTTGCGATCCAGGCGAGGGGACAGGAGAGGCGATTGGGGGAGCAGCCGTTTAGATTAGTAGAGGGAAGCTTTAGGTACCTCAGCATTCAAGTGACAGGGGAATGGGACCGGCTGCATAAATTGAATCTGGCCCGACTAGTAGACCAAATGAAGGACGATTTTCGGAGTTGGGATGCGCTTCCGTTGTCTCTGGCTGGGAGGGTGCAGACGGTAAGATGACGGTCCTCCCAAAATTCCTGTTCATGTTTCAATGTCTCCCCATCTTTATTCCGCGGTCCCTTTTTAAACGGTTCAACAAAGTAATCTCTGGCTTTGTCTGGGCGGGCAAGATCCCGCGGGTAAGGAAGGTAATGTTTGAGCGGAGTCGGGGAGAGGGTGGGCTGGCGCTGCCAAATTTTAGTAACTATTACTGTGCGGCGAATATAGCCATGATCAGGAAGTGGGTGGTGGGGGAGGGATCGGCATGGGAGCGTATGGAGGCGGCTTCATGCCAGGGCAACAGCCTGGGGGCGTTGGTAACTGCGCCTCTGCCGTTCCCGCCGGCACGGTACTCCACCTGCCCCGTGGTGGTGGCGGCCCTGAGAGTCTGGGGACAATGGAGGAGACATGTGGGAGCATCAGTCTGGTCCCCAACCTGTAATATTCACCGGTTTGCCCCGGGAAGTATGGATGGGGGGTTCCGGATTATGGCGGAGAGCAGGGATTGAGAGGATGGGGGATATGTTTATAGAGGGGAGCTTTCCGAGTATGAGGGCGCTGGAGGAGATGTTTGGGTTGGCGAGGGGAAACTAATTCAGGTATCTGCAGGAGCGGGACTTCCTGCTTAAACAGCTGTCAACCTTCCCACTCCTACCGCTAAGGGGGGATTCAGGACAGGGTAGTTTCCAGTGGGTGGGTAGGAGAAGGGAGGGTCTCTGACATTTACAAGGAACTCATGGGGTCAGAGGAGACGCAGACCGAGGAGCTGAAGCGTAAGTGGGAGGAGAAGCTGGGAGGAGAGATAGAGGATGGTCTATGGACAGACACATTGAGTAGAGTCACGCATCCACAACATGTGCCAGGCTCAGCCTGATACAATTTAAGCTCGTTCACCGGGGTCACATGACAGTGGCCCAGATGAGCAGGTTCTTTGGGATGGAAGACAGGTGCGCAAAATGTGCGGGAGGACCTGCGAACCATGTCCACATGTTCTGGGCATGTCCGAAGCTTAGGGGATTCTGGGAGGGGTTTGCAGATGTCATGTCCACGGTGTTAAAAACAAGGATGGCGCTGAGTCCAGAGGTGGAGATTTTCAGGGTGTCGGAAGACCCGGGAACCCAGGAGGAGAAAGAGGCAGACGTTCTGGCCTTTGCTTCCCTGGTAGCCCGGAGACGGATACTATTAGTTTGGAGGGACTCAAAGCCCCCGAAGTCGGAGACCTGGCTAACTGACATGGCTAGCTTTCTCTGTTTGGAGAAAATCAAGTTCTCCTTGAGAGGGTCAATGTTAGGGTTCACCCGGAGGTGGCAACCGTTCGTCGACTTCTTCGCGGAAAGTTAATCATCAGCAGAAGAGGTGGGGGAGGGGGATTAGTTTAGCTTAGAGTAGGGGGTTAATAAAGGTGGGACCTGAAAGGGAGAGAGACGGCTTTTGCACTATGTTTATAGATTCATGTCCATTGTTTATTTTGCTGTTGTTACAATACCAAAAATACCTCAATAGAATGTTTATTAAAAGAAAACCCAGAGAGCGCTCAAAGGGAGAAGGCGGAAGATCAGGAGAATCCGCCAGAACCTGAGGATTGTCGGGCTCCCTGAGGGTACAGAGGGCAGAAACCCGACAGATAATGTCGCGAGGATGCTCGGGCCGCTGGTCAGAGGGGAAAGCTTCACCAAACTCCCAGAGGTGGACTGGGCCACAGATTACTCCGGCAAAGGCCCAAATCAGTAGAACCACCGTGGGTGATAATAGCCAAACTACATACGTTTCAGGACAAAGAGTGGGTGTTGAACTGGGTGAGGAGCACGTGCTCGTGTAGGTGGGAGAGATTTACTTTTTTTTAAAATATTTTTGTTGAAGCATTTGCAAAATTTTTATAATGATAACAAACAAAACAATAATAACATAAACATCAACATGGTAAACTAGACATTTCCCACCCAACCCCTTCTGTACATCCCTTAACCATATTGCACCGACCCCCTCCCCCCCTTCAGATTGCTGCTTCTGTTAACATTTTCATTTTCCCCGAGAAAGTCGACAAACGGCTGCCACCTCCGGGAGAACCCCAGCATTGACCCTCTCAAGGCAAACTTTATTTTCTCCAGCTTGAGAGACCCTGCCATGTCACTGACCCAGGTCTCCACACTCGGGGGCTTTGAGTCCCTCCACATTAACAGGATCCGTCTCCGGGCTTCCAGGGAGGCAAAGGCCAGAACGTCGGCCTCATTCACTCCCTGAACTCCCGGGTCTTCCGACATTCCGAAGATCGCCACCTCTGGACTCGGCACCAACTAGCACCTTGGACATTGCCTTGGCAAACCCATGCCAAAACCCTCCAAGCTTCGGGCATGCCCAAAACATGTGGACATGGTTTGCTGGGCTTCCCGCACACCTCGCACATCTATCTCCTACCCCGGAAAACTTGCTCATCCTCGCCACCGTCATGTGTGCCCGGTGTACCACCTTAAACTGGATTAGACTGAGCCTGGCACATGATGAAGAGGAATTCACCCTGTTTAGGGCGTCTGCCCACAGACCCGCCTCTAACTCCCCACCTAGCTCCTCCTTCCACTTGCCCTTCATTTCCTCCACCGGGGTCCCGTCCACCTCCAACAACTCCTGATAGATATCTGCCACTTTCCCCTCCCTCACCCAGGTACCGGACACTGTCCTGTATCCCCCGGAGCGGGACCAGCGGGAAAACCAACACCTGTTTCCTCAGAAAGTCTCAGACTTGTAAATATCTGAAACCGTTCCCTGGCTGCATCTTGCACTTGTCCTCCAGCGTCTTCAGATTGGGAAGCTCCCGTCTATGAATAGATCTCCCCTCCGTCTAATTCCTGCTCTCTGTCAACTTCGGAACCCGCCATCTATCCTGCCCGGCGCAAACCTGTGGTTATTACAAATCGGGGTCCAGACTGACGCACCCTCTACCTTCTTATACCTCCTCCATTGCCCCCAGATCCTCAATGCCGCCACCACCACCGGGCTAGTGGAGTAACGGGCCAGAGAGAACGGCAGAGGTGCCGTTGCCAGTGCTCCCAAACTGGTGCCTTTGCATGACGCCACCTCCATCCGCTCCCATGCCTACCCCTCCCCCATTACCCACTTCCTAATCATCGCTATATTCGCCGCCCAGTAGTAGTTGCAGAAGTTTGGCAGCGCCAACCCACCCTCCCCCCGACTGCACTCCAACAACATTTTCTTCACCCGCGGGGTTTTATTCGCCCTCACAAAGCCCAAAATAATATTGTTTACCCGCTTGAAAAGGGCCTGAGGGATGAAGATGGGGAGGCACTGGAAGTCAAACAAAAATCTGGGGAGGACCCTCATTTTCACGGTCTGTACCCTCCCCGCCAGCGATAGCGCGAGCATATCCCATCATTTAAAGTCCCCCTCCATTTGCTCCACCAGCCGGGTTAGGTTGAGCCTGTGTAATGCCTCCCATTTCCGAGCCATCTATATTCCCAGGTAGCGAAAGCTCCTCTCTACCATCCCGAGTGGCAGCTCCTTCAGTCTCCTCTCCTGCCCCCTTGCCTGGATCACAAACAATTCACTTTTTCCCATGTTCAATTTGTACCCTGAGAACCTGCCAAATTCCCCCAAGATCTGCATAACCTCCCCCCGTCCCCACCACCAGGTCCGAGATGTACAAGAGCAGATCGTCCGCATACAGAGAAACCCGGTGCTCCACCCCCTCCCCCCCCCACCACCACCTCATAGCCTCATGAAAGGTTCTCACCAGCAGTGGGCACAGCAACTCTGAGAACTTCTTATAGAATTCTACCAGGTAGCCGTCTGGCCCCGGAGCCTTGCCCGACTGCATGCCCTCCAGTCCTTCAACAATTTCCTCTGCTTCAATCGGGGCCCCCAGCCCCTCGACCAGGTCCTCCTCCACCCTCAGAAACCTCAACTGATCAAGGAACTGCCTCAGCCCTTCTACACCAGGCAGGGATTCCGACTCATTTAATTTGCTATAAAATTCTTTGAAAACGTTGTTCACCCCCCCGGGTTCAAGACCATGTTGCCCTCCCTATTCCTTACTCTCCCAATCTCCCTGGCCTCTTCTCTCTTCCTAAGCTGGTGCGCCAACATCCTGCTCGCTTTTTCCCATATTCGTAGACCGCCCCCCTTGCCCTCCTCAACTGCTCCACCGCTCTCCCCGTGGTCAACAACTCAAACACTGCGTGTAGTTTCCGACGCTCCCTCAGGAGGCCCCGCGTCAGGTGCCTCCGCATGCCTCCTATCCACTCTAAGTATCTCCCTCACTAATCTCTCCCTCTCTGCTTGTTCCACCTTTTCTCTATGGGACCGAATCGAAATGAGTTCCCCTCTAACAACTGCTTTCAGAGCCTCCCAAACCACCACTGCTGATGCCTCACCCGTATCGTTTGTATCCAGGTGATTCTGAATGGACTTATTCACCCGCCCACAGACGGCTTTGTCCGCTAACAACCCTACATCCAATCTCCACAGCGGGCGCTGCCCTCTCTCCTCACTCAACCGCAAATCCACCCACTGCGGGGCGCGATCAGAGACGGCAATCGCCAAATACTCCGTCCCCGCCACCTTCGGAATTAGCGCCCTGCTTACAACAAAAAAATCAAAGCGGGAGTAAACTTTATGGACATGAGAAAAAAACGACAACTCCTTTGCCCTCGGCCGTTCGAATCTTCAAGGGTCTACCCCCTCTCCTCATCTGCTCCATAAAACCTCTCAACAGGCCAGATTTTGACCGGTCCAGTTCGGGATCAATGATCGTGTTAAAGTCCCCCCCCCTTGATCAAACCAAGAGACTCTAGGTCCGGGATCTTGCCTAACACCCGTCTCATAAATCCCACATCGTCCCAGTTCGGAGCGTATATGTTTACAAGAACCACCCATATACCCTCAAGCTTCCCACTCACCATAATATATCCCTCCCCCCCGCCTTTATCCGCCACAATTCTTCCAGCCTCAAACGCCACCCGCTTGCTGATCAATATCGCTACACCCCTGGTCTTTGAGTCCAGCCCAGAGTGAAACACCTGACCAACCCACCCCTTTCTCAATCTCGTCTGATCAATAATCTCTAGATGCGTCTCCTGAAGCATTGCTACGTCTGCCTTCAGCCCCTTTAAGTGCATGAAAACGTGAGCCCTTTTGACCGGCCCATTCAAACCCCCCACATTCCACGTAATCAGCCTGGACGGGGGGCTGCCACCCCTCCCCCCCCTCCCCCACTCCCCCTGCCAACTAGCCAGAACCTTTTATTGGCCAGCTAAGAGCCCGCGCCCCCCACTTCCCCGAGCTCCCCCACAAGCAGCAACCATCCCCAACCTCCCTTTTGTTCCCCGATAATAGTACCTCCTCTGTCAGCGAAGCAGCCTCCCCCCTCCCACCCCCCCACAACAGCACCTGAAACCTGATCCCCCAGGTCAAGCACCATCTTAGCACATGTTCACCCCCCCCACCTCGTTTCCGAGAGTCAGCTGACCCATACTGACCCCGACAGCCCCGCCCCTGGTGCCAAACAGTCTGACTCCCTATTGTTCGAACCCCTCTCCCGACATGCATAAACCATTTAAAACAATCACAGTCCCCAGTAAGTAAACAACCTCAAGTAAAAGAAATTAACATAAACTAATGAAGAAACAATCGCTTGGAACCAAACCCAAGCTCCCACAGAATAGCACCAATTTCAGGGCTCCCCTCCCCCCTCCGCATCCAACTCTGCAATAACAAATCCCCCTCAGACCACCACCCTAGCCCAATGCTTAACCCAGAACCCCATAGTCTTATTTGAACCGATACAAGAATTACAAAAATTTACAAACCACCGCCACATAACTTCTTCAAGACTTAAGTGTCCTTTAAGACGCTTCCAACTTCTTTCTTTGACAAATGACCGGTGCCTCAAAGTAAAAGCGCCGGTCTCCGTGCGTAACCCACGACTGCGCTGGATACAGCATCCCGAATTTCAGCCCCTTCTTGAAGAGGATCGCCTTCACCCGGTTAAACTCAGCATGTCTCTTGTCCAGCTTCCGCTCCCAGGTCCCGGTAGATGCCCACCTCGCTGTTCTCCCATCTGCTGCTCCGCTCCTTCTTGGCCCACCGCAAGACGATTTATTTGTCCGAAAAGCGGTGGAAACGCACCACCATGGCCCTCGGCGGTTCGTTTGCCTTAGGCTTCCTTGCGAGGGCTCGATACGCTCCATCCACTTCCAGGGGCCGAGAAACCTTCCAGGGCCCCATCAGCATCTCCAGCATGCTCGCCACATATCCTCCCGCATTCGACCCCTCAATTCCTTCGGGGAGGCTAACGGTCCTTAAGTTCTGCCTCCTGGACCTGTTCTCCAGGTCCTCCAACTTCTCTTGTGCCGCTCATCCAACACCTCCACCTTGCGCTCCAGCACGGTTAGATAGTCCTCCTGACTGGACAACTTCAGCTCCCTTTCTTGTATCACTTTTCCTGGGCCGCCTGATTCAAAACCACTTGATCAATCGCAGCCTTGATCAGCTCAGTGAAACAGTCCTTAAAGAACTTCATCTGCTGCTCCTTAGACCACTGAGCCATCGCTCCCTGGTCCTGACCCTCCGCCATGCTGCACCGCGGTACCAGCTCCGACTGCTTCACTCTATCAGGGCTGAGTCTTTTCACACGGCCACTTCTAGTCCAATTAGCCAGACATCGGAGAGGGAATCCTTCTTAATATTGTCTACTTCACCGATCTATCCCCTAAAGTCCGAGAAAAGTCGGGAAAAAAGGTCCGAAAGTCCGTTTCAAGCGGGAGCTATCGAATGTGCGACCTACTCCTCCATGGTCGCCACCGAAAGTCCCAATGGGAGGGATTTACAATCCACATCTAGCAGCGCCCCCTCCCCCCCAGCGATTCTCCAGCCCGCGATGGGCCGAGTGGCCGCCCGTTTTCGGCGGGCACTGCCGGCGTATGTTACAACAGGTATTTGCCGGCGGGTCCTGGCTCCACAGGCAGCCTCCGGGGTCCTCAGGGGTCACGGGGAGATCAGGCCCCTGGGGGTGCCCCCATGGTGACCTGGCCTGCGATCAGGGCCCACCGATCCGCAGGCAGGCCTGTGCCGTGGGGGCACTTTATTCCTCCGCGCCGGCTGGTGTACCCATCCACGATGGCCGGTGCGGAGATGAACCCCCCCCCCGCGCCAACTTGCGCGGCCGACAGAGGCCCTTTGGCGCTGGTTGGCGGCGCAAATGACTCCGGCACCGGCCTAGCCCCTGAAGGTGAGGAGGATTCCGCACTTTCGGGGCGGCCCGACGCCAGAGTGGTTCACACCACTCCTTCACGCAGGGGTTGCCCGCCCCGCCGGTTTCCAAAGAATCCCGCCCCAGGTTCTTGATTAAGAATAATAATAATAATCTTTATAGCGGGCAGCATGGTGGCACAGTCGGTAGCACTGCTACCTCACAGCACCGAGGTCCCAGGTTCGATCCCGGCTCTGGGTCACTGTCCGTGTGGAGTTTGCACATTCTCCCCGTGTCTGCGTGGGTTTCGCCCCCACAACACAAAGATGTGCAGGGTAGGTAGATTGGCCACGCTAATTTTTTTTAAATAAATTTAGAGTACCCAATTCATTTTTTTTCCAATTAAGGGGCAATTTAGCGTGGCCAATCCACCTATCCTGCACATCTTTGGGTTGTGAGGGCGAAACACATGCAAGCATGGGGAGAATGTGCAAACGCCACATGGACAGTGACCCAGAGCCGGGAAAGAACCTGGGACCTCGGCGCCGTGAGGCATCAGGGCTAACCCACTGCGCCACCGTGCTGCCCACTGGCCACGCTAAATTGACCCTTAATTGAAAAGAAAATGAATAGGGCACTCTAAATTTATAAAAAATAATAATAATCTTTATTGTCACAAGTAGGCTTACATTAACACTGCAATGAAGTTACTGTGAAAAGCCCCTAGTCGCCACGTTCCGGCGCCTGTTCGGGTACACTGAGGGAGAATTCAGAATGTTCAATTCACCTAACAGCACGTCTTTCGTGAGTTGTGGGAGGAAACCGGAGCACCCGGAGGAAACCCACGCCGACACGGGGAGGACGTGCAGACTCCGCACAGACAGTGACCTAAGCCGGGAATCGAACCTGGGACCCTGGCGCTGTGAAGCCACAGTGCTGGCCACTGTGCTGCCGTGCTTCCCTTTTAACAAGGGGGTCAGGGGTTATAGCAGGAGAATGGGGATGAGAAACATAACAGCCATGATCCAATGGCTCGATGGGCCGAATGGCCTAATTATGCTCCTTTATCTTATGGTCTTGTGGAGCAGGAGAATGTGGGATCGAAGACCAAGCCCCAGGCAAGATGGGTTCAATGATCTCATTCCGTGCTGTGTTGTTCTATTTCGATGTCAGGATTGGCAGCTCGAGACACATTCTGTGGATGAGTACACTATTAGTTTTTGTTTGATTTTCTCTCTTCCACACTTCTTGTGAAGAGGTTGAATCCTCATTGGAATGTAATTTACAGAAGGACGATATTATGATTCACCGATGTATATTCTCTGATGTATATACGGTGCTGGGTCAATGATTGGCCACATTGCAGCCTATCATGGCTTTTGGAACTCAGGCTATTTCTCATTGGATGAAAAGCCTCGGCAACACCTTGTACTTGCATCGTGCTTCAAACGTAATAAAATGCTTCACCGGAGCAGAATAAAACAAATTGTGACGCTGAGCCTCATAAGAAGATTTTAAGGACCTTGACCAAGGGCTTGGTCAGAGGCGGAGGTTTTAAGATGCAACTTAAAGGAAGCGGAGAGGTTCAGGGAAGGAATTCCAGAACTTGGGATCCTGCCAGCAGAAGACACGGCCAATGATGGAGCGATTAAAATCAGGCCTGCTCCAACTGCCTGGATTAGAGGACCGGCCAGATCTCAAAGGGTTGTGAGGCTGAACGAGATTACAGACACAGGGAGGGGGGGGGGGGGGGGGGGGGGGGGGGGGGGGTGAGGGATTTAGGATTTTAAAATCCAGGCATTACGTAATTGGATTACCAGTGTGCGTCAGCGAGCACAAGGTGTTCGGAAATGGAATCTGGTGCATGCTTTTTCAACCCCATTCTGTAATACGCACAGCAATGGCGCCCATTGGTTTCTAACATACCCTTCAGAGAATTGCAGTGTTCTGTGGCACCCAATTGACTCTGCCTTGTCATCATTATATATATGTTTTCAGGTACTGCGCGGTTTGTAGATTGGGTTCAAGCTCATGGCTTGGCTTTAGTTTGGCCAATCTTCCTTCCATGATTACATGTGGATTAGGGGCATGGGTAGGCTTCTCAGCCCCTCGAGCCTGCTCAACCATTCAATAAGATCACAACTGATCTGATTGTAACCTCAACCCCACATTCCTGCCGACCCCCGATAACCTTTCGCCCCCTTGTTAATCAAGAATCTATCCAGCTCTGTCTTAAAAATATTCAATGTTTGGCACTTGAGGAGTAATTCTGGATCAGACCTAACCAGACAGTGAAACAGGTTGCGGGGGTTGAATGACCTACACTGCAGGTTAGGTGGGGTTACGGGGATAGGGTGGGGGAGTGGGCCTAGTTAGGATGCTTTTTCAAATGGTCAGTGCAAATTGGATGGACCGAATTGCCTCCTTCCACACAGTCAGGGCTCCATGACATGACAGTTCTATGACAGTTCTATAATATGACAATTCTATGACAGTAAGCAGAGTGAGATTTTTCGTAGCTTTTCATTACTCTCATTCCTTCTCTACCTAAACTCCTTAGAAACCTGCAACAATGGGTTTTTCTTTTGCTTCTTCATTCTTTCATGCATTCTGCGTGTTTCTGGCTGGCCCAGCATTTGTTGCCCATCCCTAACTGCCCTTGAGCTGAATGGTATGCCCAGCCATTTCAGAGGAGCATTTAAGAATCAACCACATAGCTGTAGGTCTGGAAATATGCGTAGGACAGACCGGGTAAGGACGGAAGATTTCCTTCCTTCAAGGGCAATTAGTGAGCCAGATGGGTTTTTACCGTAACCAGTGATGTCTTGACAAAGTGGGCAGCATAATCAAAGACCCCCCCCCCACCCAAGTTATTCTCTCTTCCAACCTCTTCCATCGGGCAGGAGGTACAAAAATCTGGGAACACGCACTAACAGATTCAAAACAGTTTCTTCCCCACTGTTACCAGACTCCTGAATGACCCTCTAAACTGATATCTTCACACATCTTCTCTACTGAGTAGTGCTACACGCCGTATGCTTCATCCCATGTCTATGTACTTACATTGTGTATTTATGTATGCCCTATGTCACGCATGGAAGGATCTGTCTGGACTGTACGCAGAACAATACCTCGGTACACGTGACAATAAATCCAATCCAAACTCAGATAGGTGGTCCCCTCTGTATCGTTTCTATGTGAAGTGTGGGGAAATAGCACAAACCACATTAAGGCACTCACCGTTGACACCGTTACTGCCTAATTACCCTGCTTGTGCCAAATACCATTGCAGCACGGAGTGTCACTGAGGCCGACTGGGTGATATTAATAGCAATTGGAATAAAATACTTAATTCCATGATACACTTCACATCTTCCAGCACATTTGCTCTTGCTGGTTGATGATGTGCTCAGTAAGGCTTCATTGTTAAACAATTACCAGAGAAGATTCTGTTTTGATAGGAAGCGGTGAACCTTTCTCTGGTCCAGCTTCAATAAATTCAGGTTCCAATAAATTGCTTGTGGTAGGATATTCTGTTCAGCAATCTTGCGCTCGCTAATTGCGCATCTCATCTTTTGTTGCTGAAACACTCATGCATATTTCTACGTGGCAGCCTCCAAGTATGACTTGTGATATTTTCCTAATTTACCTCAGGATCTTTTCTTTCTTGGGATGTGGGCGACTCTGGCTGTGCCAGAACTGCGTGGCTTGCACGGCCATGTTAGGGGGCAATTAAGGGTCAACCACATCGCTGTGGGTCTGGAGTCACAGGTCGGCCAGACCGGGTAAGGACGGCAGATTTCCTTCCCGAAAGGGCATTAGAGATTTGAAGGGTGGCAGCTGTTCTCATGATTTATTTTATTATACTGAGGGCAGCACGGTGGCGCAGTGGGTTAGCCCTGCGGCCTCACGGCGCCGAGGTCCCAGGTTCGATCCCGGCTCTGGGTCACTGTCCGTGTGGAGTTTGCACATTCTCCCCGTGTCTGCGTGGGTTTCACCCCCACAACCCAAAGATGTGCAGGGTTGGTGTATTGACCACGCTAAAATTGCCCCTTAATTGGGAAAAATGAGTACTCTAAATTTATAAATAAATAAAACACAGCCAACCAAGAGACAAACAGTTGTTTCTAGCCCAATATGACTCTTCTTTGGGGTTCAGGTTAGATGAAAATTTTAGTTTAGCACGGGGCTAAATCGCTGGCTTTTAAAGCAGATCGAGGCAGGCCAGCAGTGCGGGTTCAATTCCCGTACCAGCCTCCCCGAACAGGCGCCGGAATGTGGCGACTAGGGGCTTTTCACAGTAACTTCATTTGAAGCCTACTTGTGACAATAAGCGATTTTCATTTCATATCAAGTGGTCGCTGACCTGGGAATCAATGTAGGTCAGCCAGCACAGGGGTTTACAGACAGCAGAATGTGGGAGGCCATCCAGGCGTACGTTGGAGTAGTCAAGACACAGGATGGCACGACCCCTGTGCGGACCCATAACGTTACCAGAAGAAAGGAACCCCCATGGCATCGACGGAAAGAAAGCCACCGGGCAAAGGTTTCACTTTTAAAAGATTTTACTGCAACAAACAAACTCAAACCAACACTAATAGCACTGCTGCCTCAGAGGCGTCGAGGACCCGGGTTCGATCCCGCGTCACTGTCCGTGTGGAGTTTGCACATTCTTCCCCGTATCACCCCCCACAACCCAAAGATGTGCAGGGTAAGTGGATTGGCTAAATTATCCCCTGATTGGACAAAAGAAGAATTGGGTACTCAGACTTTATTTTTTTTTAAAAGGAATAGTCAAGACATGAGGGAAGAAATACATTTTGGGCTTATGGACAGATTTTGATTGGCAAGGAAATTAAAGGTTAGAGGGGAGGATGGGGGCAGGCAGGATTGAAGGCCACAATCAGATCAGTCATGAATGGCGAGGGGCCGAGTGGCTGATGCCACCTATTTATAACGTTCTTATGTTCTCTTCTTTGCTTTCATTTCATCCGAATGTACAACTGATCCTTTTGATAACAAACCCCTTGTCTGAAAACATGTATGAACAGATACTTCATGCCCTTTCATTACCTCTCTCCGCCATCAGAACTTTTTGCCATTATTATTTCTTCTTTTTTAAGTTCTCTGCCCGAAGGCTGGTCCGACCCACAGTGCCACAGCCTCCACCCCGGGTACAGCAAGTAGGCAGGTCCAGTATCCCAAGGCACGCCGGCCGCCCAGCCAACCAACACCCGCAAAGACCCCACTTATACCTGCATGTTGTTGTCTGGAGCTGTTGATAGTGATGGTCAAGGCTCCAACTTTCTTTCCATCACATGGCTGACATTGAGTCTCTCCCACTCTTACCGCCAGCCATTGGTGCGTGTCGGAAGGGTTTGCAAGTTGATACTCACCCTGTTTAACGGTGTTATGAATACACGTTCCTTAATCATCGGGTCCTGGGGTGGGATTCGAACCCAGAGCGTCTGACTCAGAGGCAGGGATGTAACCCACTGCGCCACAAGACTTCGCAGAATCACACAGTGCAGAAGAGGGCGTTCGGCCCATTGAGCCATGAAAAACTCCTGACCTGTCTATCTAATCCCATTTGCCAGCCCTTGGCCCATAGCCTCAAATGTTAAGATGCACCAAGAGCTCATCCAGGTACTTTTTAAAGGATGTGAGGCAACCCGCCTCTACCCCCCTCCCCAGCCAGTGTGTTCCAGGCCGTCAGGGGCTGGTTTAGCACAGGGCTAAATAGCTGACTTTTAAAGCAGACCAAAGCAGGCCAGAGTGCGGGTTCAAATCCCGTACCAGTCTCCCCGAACAGGCGCCGGAATGTGGCGACTAGGGGCTTTTCACAGTAACTTCAGTGAAGCCTACTCGTGACAATAAGCGATTTTCATTTCATTTTTCATTTCACCTTCTGGGTAAAAATATTTTTCCTCACATCCCCCCTAAACCTTCTGCCCCTCATCTTAAACTTGTGTCCCATTGTAACTGACCCTTAACTAAGGGGAACAACGGCTCCCTATCCACGCTGTCCATGCCCCTCATTATCTTGTGCACCTCGATCAGCCCCTCAGGCTGCTCTGCTCCAGCAAAAACAACCCAAACCTATCCAACCTCTCTCCATAACTTCAATGTTCCATTACAGGCAACATCCTGGTGAATCTCTACACCCCCTCCAGCGCCTTCCATTATTACTTATCGTTCAAATTTCAGTAACATTAATCTTTACATTAATTGTGTATCGTGATTAACTGCAACATGGTAATCCATCCTGTTGTTACATCATGAACAATGAAACTAGAGATAGTGCAAGATAAGATAGCTGATTTCAGGGTGCAGGCATGATCTTATGATCTCCTAAAGCGCTTCACAACCAATGAAGTACTCTTGAAGTGTCAGTCATTGTTGCAGTGTAGCAAACGCTACAGCCAATTTGTGCACAGCAAGCTCCCACAGACAGCAATGTGATAACGACCAGATCGTCTGCTTTTTTTTTAGCAATGCTGATGAGGGATAAATAATTTTGATTAGGACATGGGGAATAAACACCCTGCTCTTCCTTGAATAAGTGCCACGTGGGGCGCAATTCTCCCAACGGGAGACTGAGTGCCGACGCCGGAGTGAAAACCCGGAGTGTTTCACTCCGGCGTCGGAGGCCGCTCCTCGCACCCTATTCCCCCCCCCCCCCCCCAAGGAGCGGCGGTTCGTGAATTCCGAACGCCCGGCCTTGACGCTTGCATCAAAGCGGCGCGCCGGGAATGACGCAGCCGGCGGCTCCGAAGTGACGTCAGCCGCGCATGCGCAGGTTGGCCGGCTCCAACCCGCGCATGCGCGGTTTGCCGTCTTCCCCCACTGCCCCCGCAAGACATGGCAGCTTGATCTTGCGGGGCGGCGGAGGGGAAAGAGTGCGTCTCTTAGAGACGCCGGCCCGACGATCGGTGGGCACCGATCCCGGGCCAGTCACCTCATGAGCACGCCCGTGGTGCTCGATCCTCCCTCCGCCCCCCACAGGCCCCACACTTACCTGTCGCGCGCTGTTCACGACGGCAGCGACCAGGTGTGGTTGACGCCGGCGTGAACCGGTTGGGTTCGTCAGGCCGCTCGGCCCATCTGGGTCAGAGAATCGGCGGTCGCCGTGAAAAACGGCGAGCGGCGATTCTCCGAGCGGCGTCACGCAAAGCGCGACACGCCATTTTGGGGGGGGGGGGGGGAATCGCGGGGGGTGCCAGGGCGGCGTGTCGTGATTCGCCCGGCCTGCCCTCGATTCTCCCACCCGGCGTGGGGTGCAGAGAATCACGCCCGTGGTCTTTTGCAACCGCCTTAGAGGATAGAGAGGGCCTCATACCTAAGAAAGTATGTGCTGGCCTTGGAAAGGGTCCAGGGGAGGTTCACAAGAATGATCCCTGGAATGAAGAGCTTGTCGTATGAGGAACGGTTGAGGACTCGGAGTTTTAAAGGATTAGAGGGGATCTTATTGAAACTTACAGGATACGCCGAGGCCTGGATAGAGTGGACATGGAGAGGGTGTTTCCACTTGTAGGAAAAACTAGAACCAGAGGACACCATCTCAGACCAAAGGGATGATCCGTTAAAACAGAGACGAGGAGGAAATTCTTCAGCCAGCGGTTGGTGAATCTGTGGAACTCTTGGCCGCCATCCGAGAGACAGCGGCTCCGGCATTGCAGCGTTCCCTCAGAACAGCGCCAGAGAGTCAGCATTCGATTTTTCTCCTCAGATTTGTGTAGGATTTGAACCCACTATCTCAGAGGGGAGAGTGCTACTCACTAAAAAAACAAGAGAGAGAGAGAGAGAGGAGAGGGTGGGAGAGAGAGAGAGAGAGAGTGGAGAGAGAGAGAGTGGAGAGAAAAATAAGAAAAAGGGTCAAATGTTCAAACTTCTGTCATGCCATTTACAGGATATGTAATGAAGGCCAGTAGAAAGGATTTGTGTTCTGTGAGTGGGCTAATCTGATTAGGAAGAGATTAAGTCAATGGCCATTACTCATTTATGGTGACCTTGTTATTCATGAGTAATCTAGGCAAACCTTCTCAGGTTTATTTCCCCCAATAATTTTGTTTATGCCATATGTTAACATCAATCTGGTAAAGAATTAGGCAAAGAGCTACTGAAAATGAATGTGTGGCAGGCTGACGCTGATCTTGCGTCAGAACTTTTAATTACTTGCTTTCTGTGGGTTGGGAAATCAAAATGTTTCTTTTCTTGGAAAATCATCTTCAAGTGGATTTTTAAAATATTCATCTGCAACCAGTGTCTGCCTCTAATACTCCTCCTCTGACATGTGGCGATCTCGATAGAAGATAGCACAGTGGTTAGCGCTGCTGCTTCACAGCTCCAGGGTCCCAGGTTCGATTCCCGGCTTGCATCACTGCCTGTGCGGAGTCTGTACGTTCTCCCCGTGTGTGCGTGGGTTTCTTCCGGGTGCTCCGGTTTCCTCCCACAGTCCAAAGATGTGCCGGTTAGGTGGATTGGCCGTGCTAAATTGCTCCTTAGTGTCAAAAAGGTTAGGTAGGGTTACTGGGTTAGGGGGTGGGGTGGAAGTGTGGGCTTAGGTAGGGTGCTCTTTCCAAGGGCCGGGTGCAGACTCGATGGGCCGAATGGCCTCCTTCTGCACTGTAAATTCTACGATGAGGCCCCACCTTCTCAACCTTGACCCTCGCCTGAGGTGCGGTGATCCTCGTTTTAAATCACCACCAGTCAGCGTCCCCCCCCTCAAAGGGGAACCGCTTTAATTTACTTCAGTTCTCTACTTACCTCCAGCCCTGTCACGCTCACCTTTAGAAAACTATCCGACCTTCCCTCCCACAAGAACGCAAGGAATAGGAGCAGGAGCTGGTTTAGCACAGAGGGCTAAACAGCTGGCTTGTAATGCAGAACAAGGCCAGTAGCTCGGGTTCAATTCCCGTACCGGCCTCCCTGAACAGGTGCAGGAATGTGGCGACTCGGGGCTTTTCACAGTAACTTCATTGAAGCCTACTTGTGACAATAAGTGATTATTATTATTATTATTATTAGGAGTCGGCTACTCGGCCCATCGAGCCTGGTCCTCCATTCAATTTGATCCTGGATTCCGTTTCCACACCCCTTAATTCCCTGTGGGCTCTCAGTCCCACAGCCTTAAATATATTCTCCAATGGAGCATCCACATCTCTCTGGAGTGGCGGATTCAGAAGTTTCACGACCCTTTGAGTGAAGAAATTTCTCCTCATCTCAGTCCGAAATGACCGTCCCCCCCCTCATCCTGGCACTGTGCCCCTGTGTTTTAGATTGTGTCACCAGGGGAGACAATCTCTCAGCCCCCACCCTGTCATACCCCTTCGGAATCTTGTGGTTTCATTGAGGTTGCCTCCCATTCTTCTAAAACTCAAAGAGCAAAGAACAATACAGCACAGAAACAGGCCCTTCGGCCCTCCAAGCCTGTACTGGTCATGATACCAACCTTTGCCAAAACCCTCAGCACCTCCTTGTGCCGTATCCCTCTATACCCATCCTATCCATGTGTTTGTCAAGATGCCTTTTGAAGGCCGTTAATCTATCTGCTTCCACAACCTCCCCTGGCAGCGCGTTCCAGGCACTCACCACCCTCTGCGTAAAAACCCTGCCTTGCACATCTCCTCTGAACTTTGTCCCACGGACCTTAAACCTATGCCCCCTGGTGACTGACCCCTCCACCCTGGGAAAGAGTGCCTGCCCATCCACTCTATCCATGCCCCTCATAATCTTGTAGACCTTTATCAGGTCACCCCTCAACCTCCGTCTTTCTCGTGAAAACAGTCCAAATCTATTCAGCCTCTCCACATAGCTAACACCCTCCAGAACAGGCAACACCCTGGTAAACTGCCTCTGCACCCTCTCCAAAGCCTCCACTTCCTTCTGGTAGTGTGGCGACCAGAATCGTGAGCAATATTCCAAGTGCGGCCTTACCAAGGTTCTATACAACTGTAGCATGACTTGCCAGTTTTATACTTGATGCCCCGTCCAATGAAGGCAAGCACTCCAGAGAGTATAGATCTAATTTAGCCAGCCTCTCATCATAGAATTTACAGTGCAGGTGGAGGCCATTCGGCCCATCGAGACTGCAGCGGCCCTTGGAAAGACCGCCCTACTTAGGCCCACGCCTGACAGGACAACCCCCTCAGCCCAGGGATCAATTTAGTGAACCTTCTCTGTACTGACTCCAATGCAAGTATGGCAAGTGTATTCCTTCTTAAATCTGGAGACCAGAACAGCACACGGTATTCCAGATATGGGGTGACATTTTCCCATATCTCTTCTGAAGTTCTGGTACTGGTGAGAAACTGGCTGCCCAGCTGGCTTCCCTCGCCTTGCCGGCGTCTCTGATGCTGTCCCGCGTGCTGGGGCGAGGCCTAAAAAAAAATCCCCACTCCCCACCCACCGATATGGGGGTCCCCATCCTCAATACACCTGCACTGGGGCTATCTCACCCCACACAAACACTGGGAAACGCCTGTGCCAGAGGGCGGTGCCAGGGCAGTGGCCTGGCACGTCCCCCCCCCCCCGGGGGCTTTACATACCAGAGTGCCCCCGGCGGGCTTCCTTCGACATTTTCACTATTTCTAAATATCCTTGTAAATCTCGCCGATGTGACGAGGGGGGAATTCTTTTTTTAAAAATATTTTAATTCAAATTTTCAACATTTTAACATTTGTACAACAATAAACAGACCCTCCCCCCACCCACACGACCCTTTGACCGTGTCCAGGTCCCCCTCTAACCCCGGGCCGTGTCAGAGAATCGCCGGGGGGGGGCGGCACAATTCATGTGACGCCGCCCCGACACCGGTCCGCCGATTCTCCGGTCACTGGAGAACTGGCGCCATTGGCCCCGCTGTGGTTCATGCGGCGCTGATCGGGGGCCGCCTGGGATGGGCCAAGTCCCGCAGGCACCGCTCACATGTGGTCCTACCCGGCGGGATCTCGGCATCCATCCTGTGGGGGGCCGGCCTAGTGGGGGGAGTGGGTGTCCAACCCCCCCCCCCCCCCGGTGGGGGGCCTCCATCGCTGCCTGGCTCACGATCGGAGCCTTCCGATCGGCAGGCCGGCTTCTCCTGGTGGGGGCCTATTGTACTCCGCGCCGGGCCCCTGTAGCTCTCCGCCATGTTGCGTCGGTGCCGGCGTGAAGGAAGCTAGCGCGCATGCGCGAAATCGCACCGGCCGCAGTGCGCATGCACAGACCCGCGCCACCCGTTTGACGCCGGTATCGGCAGCTGGAGCTGTGTGAGTCGCTCCAGTGCCATGCTGGCCCCCTGTAGGGCGCTGGATCGCTGAGCCTGGGGGCCTGTTGACGCCGTCGTAAAATGTGACATCGTTTACGACGGCGTCAACACATAGCCTCAGGGTCAGAGAATCCCGCCCCCCCCCATCTCTGGTGGAGCCCGTCATCCGCCCATCTTGGCAAATTTCACCTTCTCGAAATACGGGAACTAGATCCCCCAGCGTCGCCGAAGCAGCAGGGTGGGGGGGAGGAGCTGACCTCCACCCCAACAGAACCCGCAATCAGCAAGGTGAAGGCCAAAATGTCTGCCCCCTTTCCCGTCTGCAGCTCCGGCAGGTCTGACACCCCGAATATGGCCCCCAGGGGGCCCGGAAACAAGGGGGAATTCTAAATATTGGGCGGACATGTGGACGGGGAGCTCTTCAATTATATTATAATTTATTAAATGTATTGAAACCGAGGGGCAGCATGGTGGCGCAGTGGTTAGAACTGCAGTCTCACGGCGCCGAGGTCCCAAGTTTGATCCCGGCTCTGGGTCAATATCCGTGTGGAGTTTGCACATTCTCCCCGTGTCTGCGTGGGTTTCACCCCCACAACCCGAAGATGTGCAGGTTAGGTGGATTCGCCTTTCAGGACTTGAGGGAGGAAACCGGAGCACCTGGAGGAAACCCACGCAGACACGGGGAGAACATGCAGGCTCCGCACAGACAGTGACTCAAGCCGGGGAATCGAACCTGGGACCCTGGAGCTGTGAAGCAACAGTGCTAGCCACTGTGCTAATGTGCAGAAAGACCTGAGAGGAGGCAGTTGTCAAAGGATTTGGTTCCACGCCGTCGCAAAGTGCAGCATCGAGAAAGACAAAACAGGGCAGCACGGTGGCGCAGTGGGTTAGCCCTGCTACCTCACCGCGCCGAGGTCCCAGGTTCGATCCCAACTCTGGGTCTTTGTCCGTGTGGAATTTGCACATTCTCCCCGTGTTTGCGTGGGTTTCGCCCCCACAACCCAAAGTTGTGCAGGGTAGATGGATTGGCCACGCTAAATTGCCCCTTAATTGGAAAAAATGAATTGGGTACTCTAAATTTAAAAAAGACTGTATTGAAACCGGCGAGGGGCGGGGAATATCAGAGGTCTTGCTGGCTGGAATCTTGCTTTTCGATTCTCGTGAACGTGGGCGCAAATCTGCCCGCAAGGTTTGACAAACGAGGCTTCTTTATTCCTGTACTCGAATCCCCTTTTGAACAAAGACCAACGGCACTGCTGCCGTCACCAGCTCCGAGGACCCGGGTTCATCCCGGCCCCACATCACTGTCCATGTCGTTCATTCTCCCCATGGGTCTCACCCCACAACCCAAAGATGTGCTGGGTAGGTGGATTGGGCTGCACTAAATTGTCCCTTAATTGGGAAAAAAAACATTGGGGGTCTAAATTTATTTTTTAAAATAGAAAAATATTTATACGTACAATTTGCCTTCCTAATTTTCCGCCAGCCAGGTACTCCACCAGCCCTGTAGTGGTGGCGGCTTTGCGGATTGGGGCCAATGGAGGAAGCATGCGGGGGGAAGTGGGAGCGTCGGTCCTGGTCCCCATATGTGACAAACACCGATTTGTCCCGGGGAAGATGGATGCCGGGTTTCGAGCGTGGCGGAGGGCGGGGGTGGGAAGGATGGGCGACCTGTTCCTGGAAGGGAGCTTTGCGAACATGAGGGCGCTGGAGGAGAAGCTCGGGCTGCCGAGTGGGAATGACTTTCGGTGCTTACAGGTGCGGGATTCGTACGTAGACAGGTCCCGTCCCTTCCACGCCTTCCAACCAAGGGGGGTCCAGGACAGTGTAATGTTCCAGGGGGGGAGGTAGGAGAGGGGGAGAGTCTCAGATATTTATGAAGGAGCTTATGGGAGCGGAGGATACAGGGACCGAGGAACTGAAACTTAAGTGGGAGGAGGAGCTTGGTGGGGAGTTTGGAGGGAGGCGTATGGGCAGGACGCTCTGAGGAGGGTAAATGCAACCGCGCAACATGTGCCAGCTCGGCCTGATTCAGTTCAGGTAGTTCACCGGGCCCACATGACGGGTGGCCCGGATGAGCAAATTCTTTGGGCTGGAGGAGCAAGTGTGCTAGATGTGGGGGAGGACCAGCGAACCATGTCCACATGTTCTGGGCGTGTCCAAAACTCAGGGGATACTGGCAGGGGATTTGCGTACGTCATATCTCGGCTACTGAAAACAAGGGTGGCAGATGAGTCCAGAGGTGGCGATCTCTTGGGGTGTTCGGAGGACCCGCGCAGTACAGGAGGCCGACGTTGGGCCTTTGCTTCCCTGATATCCCAGGGCCGAATACTGTTGGCCTGGAGGGACTCAAAGCCCCCGAAGACTGAAGTATGGCTGTCGGACATGGCAAGCTTTCTCAGCTTGGAAAAAAAAATCAATTTGGCCTTACGAGGATCACTATCGGGGTTCGTCCGGAGGTGGCAACCATTCATCGACTTCTTCGCAGGGAACTAATCGTCAGCGGGGGGGGTGGGGGGGGGGGGGGGGGGGGGGGAGAATAGTGTAGAGTAGGGGGAAGAAATAGGCGGGTCTAACTGCGAGAGTGGTACTGCTATTTGCACTATGTTTTTTGTAATTGGTATCTGCACACTAATTATATTAGTTACTGTTACAATGCCAAAAAATACCTCAATAAAATTGTCTGTTAAAAAAAAAAAATGTGCTTTCCTAATTGCTTGCTGCACTTATTGTGTAAACTCCGAGTAACTATGTCTATCCCTCTGCCCTTCACAAACTCTTGTGTTGTTCTTGTTTGTTGACTTTATCAACAGATCCTTGCTTCTGTTATCGATGCCGTCATTCCAATCAAACTTCTCAAGGTCTCCCAACGCCACAATTTTGTTCCGTACAACGGCCCATCCTCAAATCCAAGGATTGCGGATTGTGTGCTCATTAACCAGTTGGCCCAGTTGTTTACTCCAGATCTGGCTTGGCTGCTACAAGTGGTATTACATAAGCGTACATAAGAACTAAACAAAGAAACAGCCTATTCAGCCGTATTGGTCTATGTTGGTTTTCTGCTCCGTATCAAACTCTTCCACCTTACTTCAGCTCACTGCACAAACCTTCTATTCCCTTTCATCTGAACCATTCACCTTAACCACTCCACGTGGCAGTGAGTTCCATCTTATCACCATTCTCTGGTTGAAGAGGTTTTCCCTGAATTTGTTATGCGATTTATTTGTGACCATCGTTTGTATCTGGTCTCTCACACAAGTGGGAATGTTCTCTGTGTCTGTCCTTTCAAACTGTTCCACAACCGTTGTTACGACCCCTTGTGTGGACCGACAAGGGTCACCCACTAAGGTCTTGGCTAATGAGGCCTGTGCGGGGCCCCCAGACCAAGGCGGAGAACTGTGATAACGGCGCCCCAAGCAACAACCAGGAGCGTTATTGAACGGTTCAGCGGCCGTGCTAACAATGTGCTTCCGATGCCTGGGCAGCTTTGGTGGGGCTCGCCAATCTAGCCCCAGGAGGGTCTCGAACATCGTGCTGTTCGGCTGCATCCTGCACAAATCACGTAGCGAGGAGGGTCATGCTGGAGGAGGAGGAGGAAGAACGCCAGGCCTCCTCTGATGAGGAGGATGAGGAGAATGGCCTGGAAGAACCGGGCTGGCATGGCTGGCCATCCAACGTGTGCTCTAGGGCTGCTGCACCGGGACAAACTCATCCCCTCCAGATTGGGAGGAGTC